>NC_038042.1:28717285-29444750 GCF_002211085.1 Panicum hallii
CAAGGGCTTATACGCAAAATCAGAGAACTGCAGGGACCTATTTGTAAAGCAAAATTTCCCATTGATTTAAAACCCTAATGAAGAAATGCCCAAAATGAAAGTTGGAGAGTTTTTCAAACTCTACAACATTGCTTTAGGGCTCAAGTTCAAAAACTCAAAACTTATATTTTTACACGTGAATTTTTGAACAAAAGTCGGATTTAAATTACTTTTGTCCTAAAGAGTGTAACTTTATAAAATTCAGGACCTAAAGGCAAACATTTATGACACATCATGATGACGGGATAGACACGTCATAATGATTGGATAGACATATCATAATGACTTGCACCTTTTACACTTTAGTCCTCAGTAATTTTGAATGTTACTTTTGTAAATCAAATATTTGCATAAAAGGACTTGTACTTTTATAAAATTACATAAATACCCTTATTTTCAACACGTTACCCAAAATATTTACGCACTTCAACACACACATTTCAAATGAAACCTTTGGATAAATATATATTTTTTACAAGGGATAAAATAAGTAAAACATGTTTACAAATCCACCTCACTCATTTTGAAATTACCCTAATCCAAATACATTTTACAAAAGCAACCCTAGGTTTTTCTGTAATTACAAAAATACCCTTTTTACTTGCACTTTAAATTTTTAAAAGCTTAACACAAACACACATGAGCTTTATACTAACAAACACATAGTTCACACTAACAAAATATATTTCTAGCATTGCAAGTACACGAACTGTCACACCTCCCCAATGGGAGAGAGAGGCTTGCCTTCCTAAAAAGGCAATTCTTGTATGAAGGCCACAAGGCGGGAGTCGTATTCGAGTAGCTCAGAGGGCTCCATGCCCTTCCAGTACACGAACCGGTCCTACGGTGTTGAGGTAATAATCAGACCCAGATTACAATCTTCGTAGTCGTCATCCGAGTCCGAGTACTTGTCGAAAATGGGGCCTCCCGACAGGCGGTGGCTCCCTCATCTCCGATCTTGAGTAGGTTATTCAAGTTCTCTTCCAATGCGGAGAGGAACTCGGATTGAGTGAGCTCCTAGTAGATAGAAGCCATGTTGCATAGTGTCACACCCGATTTATAAGAACATAAATCGAGCAATCATATATGCGCCAGGATCAAGTCACGCATATATACAACAGAATCATCAAGATATCACAACACGTATCTCGAAATAAAAGCGTATAAATTATAAATGAATATCTTTATTACAACTGAATCAAGAATCAGTTCAAGGAATGCAGAAGCGTAAAATAAATACATGAAGAGCAGGGCGCCACAGGGACGTCGGCTGGGAGATAACGCCTAGAAATTGTCGAGTCCGCTGATGTAGTCCTCCACATCGCCTGGTACTGAGCAGCAGTCGAAGATATCCCCGAGAGAACAGAAGAATAGAGAAGGCAAGTGTGAGTACACAGCTTGTACTCAACAAGTATAACACGAATTATGAGGCTCTAAGGTTAGCTGACTCAACTGCGTTAGCTTTTAATCTTGGCAAATTTTATTAAAGCTATTTACTACAAGTGGATGAATTACCATAACCCAAGTTACATAATAATTAATCAAGATTAACCATGAGACTACTGAAGACCAAGCCAAACCAGCAAAGGTACAACCCACTAATCAGACGGAGGATCTGGGCCGCTCATGACTGTGAGCACAGCTGATATATCAGTTTTACACTCTCGAGAGGTTGCACAACTTTACCCACAAGTCGTGAGCTACGCTAGTTGTTCATCACACTTCCTTAGATGAGATGGCTAGCAAGCACACTACGAGACCGTTACAAAGGATCACGTTAGTAAGGTGTAACCGCTAAGGTTTCTGGAAGAGCGACGATGGGGCCCACCTCACAGGGGTACAAGCACACAGCACAGACCAAGCCGGAGGAGCAGGGACCATTGAAGCTTACCACCCCTCTTGCCCCGCAGGTAAGTTACTCCCGAACCAAAATGACCTAATTAGTAAGTCAAGACCATCCCATTCCAGTCTTGTGGTTGCGCGGTTGTCCCAGGTTGTCGCTCTATGAACCGGTCCTTATGGAGAGTGGCCAACCAAGCACTAAGCACCGTGCTGGCCCCCTAAACCATGTTTCTATCAAAAAACATATTTTAAGGAGACGTGAGCCGCTCAAGCACACAGCACAGAGGGCCACTCTCATAATTAAGTTGCATATAACCATTAATCAAATTAATTAAAAAGGACCGAGGTGTGTGAGAGCATAGCACCTAGCACAACTAACCAAAATGCAACCCAAGGTATATATATATAAAGGATAAGGTGGCTAGGAAGTCCTTATAGGCATACAGAATTAAAATGCAGAATGAAATTGTATTTAAAAGTGATAGGATATTCATGTTATACTTGCCTTCCTCGAAGTTCTCCTGCTGCTGCTCAAACTGCTCTGCAGAAAGGGGCTCCTGGTACTCATCCAAAGGCTCAGCATCTACTCACGATCGCAACGCCAAAACATGGTCCAACACATACACATACATGCAAACAAAGACAAAGGATAAGAAACAGTACAACATTACATAAGAACAGCATACAAAACTATGATAGAACTATTCTACGCGTTACAACGATCGCGTGAGCGTGAAAACCGCCTAAAACGGAGCTAAGACGCGAAATCTAGGATGAAAACAAGGTCCAGGGGCCTTTCTGTAAGAAAAATAGGAAAACCAGGGGGGTTCTGCGCAAAAACTAAGGGCCTAAACGCAATTAAAGGCTAGATCCGGGGTCTAACCCGCAAAAACTCAGGGCATGGATGGCGGGTTCAATTTCCTAGGAGCTCAGGGGTCTAAACAATTAAAACAGGACCTAACTGCAAATATTCTTGAATTACAGGTGGACCGCGGGTTGATTTTTCAAAAGGGCAGGGACTCTTTAGCAAGAAGATCAGGCTGAAGCGGTATCCTCTAATTAGGGCCACTGGATCTTGATCGGGTGGCTCTGATCAAAGGGGATGGGGTAGGCGGTCTGGCCGGCGGCGATGACTCGCCGGAGGTCTCTCCCGTGGCGGCGCCTCGCCGGAGTTGGGCAAACTTGGCCGTTCGGGCTCCATCTGGGACGAGATCAAGCCCTGGAGGTAGAGCACGACGCGGTGAACTCATTTAGGCGCTCAAGAAGGCTAAATAGGGCTCGGGTCGGTGCTCCCCACGGCGGAGGCGGCACTGGGTCACGGCGGCAAGGGGGACGCGCTCGTGCAGAGGGAGAGAGGAAGGGGGAAGGGGTACGGCGCGTTCCTTACCACCCTTGGAAGCTGCGACGACGACTAGTGGCCAAGGATTGGTGGTGCCGGAGTGGAATTGTGGCGTCGCAGGGCTCGGTCGACGGCGGCGTCACCCTCGAGTCGGGCGGCGGCACGGCGGCGCACGGCTCTGGGAAGGCCGGGGGTGTGGAGGCGGCTTAGGGAGGGAGGTGTGAGGGACAGCTGCGGCTAAGAAAGGGGGGCGGGGCGGCCTCGGCGTGCGGGTCGCCCGGCATCCGAGCGCGGGTGTGCTTCTAGAAGGGTCTAGGCGGGGGATGGGACCGACGTGCGGCTCGGGGAAGGGGCCCAGAGGCGCGGCGGGGCGGGGCCACGGCCAGCGACGGGCGGCCGGCCGGTGGGGAAAGGAACAGGGGAGGGGAAAAGGAAAGAGAGGGAAGGAGCTGACGCTTGGGTGGGAGAAAGGCGCCGACAGCGGGCCCGAGGTGGCAGCGAGAGAGAGAGAGAGGTACACGCGGATTGGCCGGGCTGAGGAAGGAAGTGGGCCGGGCGTGGCCCATGCGGAAAGAAAAGAGGAGGGGAAGGGGGCCCGAGGGGAAGGTGGAGAAGTGGCCTGCGGGAAAAGGAGATGGGCCCAAGGGAGAGGGAGGGAGAGTTTGGGCTGCTGGGCTGGGCTGCTGCTCTCTTTTCCTTTCCCTCTTTTCTTCTACAAACTATTCCAAATCAATTTGAATTCAAAAGAGGTTTGAATTCAAACCCATCAACTTAAACAAACCAAAGAAATGCACCAGCATGAATGCACAAACATGTTGTCCCTAATTAATTTTTTTTAATTACTTGTGATATAAAATTACTTTAAATGCAAGATAAATTAGCGAAAGCCCTGGAAATTTTATTTAAGCCAAAATAAATTTCTTAAAATTTGGGAAAATTACATTAGGGTGTTACAAACCTACCCCCCTTATAGGAATCTCGTCCCGAGATTCGAATAGCCTAGCTAGCAAAGAGATCGGGATACGTCTTCCTCAGCTCATCTTCTCGCTCCCAAGTAGCCTCATCCTCTGTGTGATGACTCCACTGAACACGGCACATCTTGATCTTCTTGTTTCTGGTAACTCTCTCGGATGTCTCCAGAATCTTCACCGGATTCTCGGTGTAGGTCAGATCCTCCTGCACATCTAACCCTTCTATCGGTGCTTGCTCTTCTGGCACCCTCAAGCACTTCTTCAGCTGAGACACGTGAAACACATCATGCACTCCCGAGAGGTTGGGAGGCAACTCCAAGCGGTATGCTACCTCACCTTTCTGCTCCACCACCTTGAATGGACCGATGTATCGAGGGGCTAGCTTCCCTCTCACATTAAACCTGCGGATTCCTCTCATCGGCGAGACCTTCAGGTACACATGATCACCCACTGCAAAGGTCAGATCTCGACGACGAACATCCGCGTAACTTTTCTGACGAGTCTATGCGACCCTCAGGTTCTCTCGCACCTGCTGTACCAGCTGTTCTGCCTCCTCAACAATATCTGGACCAAACACCTGCCTCTCGCCAATCTGATCCCAATACAGCGGAGTCCTGCACTTCCGACCATACAGAGCCTCGAAAGGAGACTTCTTCAGACTGGCCTGATAGCTGTTGTTGTATGAAAACTCTGCATACGGCAGGCATTTATCCCAGCTGGTACCATACTGAATAGCGCAGGCTCGAAGCATATCCTCCAACACTTGGTTGGTTCTCTCTGTCTGCCCATCTGTCTGAGGATGATAAGCAGTGCTGAAACGTAGCTTCGTATCCAACGAATCATGCAACTACTCCCAGAACCGTGAAGTGAACTGAGATCCTCGGTCAGATATGATCTTCTTTGGAACACCATGCAGACAGACGATCCTGGAGATGTACAACTCTGCGAGTCTAGCACCGGAGTAAGCAGTGTTCACCGGAATGAAGTGGGCAACCTTCGTCAACCGATCCACTACTACCCATATGGAGTTGTACCCTTTGTGAGTACGGGGCAATCCCACAATGAAGTCCATAGTGATCTCCTCCCATTTCCACTCTGGAATCTTCAATGGCTGCAATAGACCTGTTGGCCTCTGATGCTCTGCCTTGACACGCTGACAAGTGTCACAGACAGCCACGTACTCCGCAACGGAACGCTTCATTCCATACCACCAGAATCGTTCCTTCAGATCATAATACATCTTCGTGCTGCCCGGATGAATGGAATATGCCGTATCATGAGCCTCACTCAAGATCAGCTTCCTGAGATCCTCTACATCTGGCACACATATCCGACCCTTGTACCACAAGGTACCCTGATCATCCTCTCTGAAATGAGGTGCCTTGCCAATCTTGAGCAGTTCACGGATCTCCTACAGCTTCTTATCTTCTTTCTGATGCTGCCTGATCTCTGCCTCTAGAGTGGGTTCTGCCTCGAATGATGTACCCGAGGTGTGATGCAAAAAACCCAGACTCAGCTGCTCAAACTCCTCGCATAACTCCTAAGGCATCTGAGAAGCCACGGCCATGTTAACATAGCTCTTCCTGCTCAGAGCATCTGCTACAACATTGGCCTTGCCCGGATGATAGTGAATCTCCAGATCATAATCCTTGACCAACTCTAGCCATCTTCTCTGCCGCATGTTCAGCTCATTCTGAGTGAAAATATACTTGAGGCTCTTGGGATCAGTGTAAATATTACACCTCTGCCCAAACAAGTAATGGCTCCATATCTTCAGAGCATGCACGACTGCGGCTAACTCCAGATCATGAGTGGGATAATTCAGCTCGTGCCGGCGCAACTGTCGCGAAGCATAAGCGATAACTCTGCCATCCTGCATCAGGACACAACCAAGACCATCCCTCGAAGCATCACAATACACTGTGAACCTCTTGCTCTGGTCTGGCAGAGTAAGGACTGGCGCCGTAGTCAACCTCTTCTTCAGCTCCTCGAAGGCCTTCTGATGCTCATCAGTCCAAGAGAAATCCACACCCTTCTCTAGCAGGGAAGTCAAAGGCTTCGCAATCTTGAAGAAATTCTCGATGAACCTCCGATAATATCCTGCTAAGCCCAGAAAAGAGCGGACTTCCTTCACTGTCTGCTGTACCACCCAGTCAAGTACATCCTTCACCTTTCCGGGGTCCACAGCAATACCTCCTTTGGAGATGACATGACCGAGGAATGGAACCTCGTCAATCCAGAATTCGCACTTGCTGAGCTTGGAATACAGCTTGTGCTCTCTGAGCCTCTGCAACACAAACCTCAGATGCTTCTCATGCTCTGCTTCTGACTTGGAATATATCAGGATATCATCAATGAATATCACCACAAAGGTGTCCCGATAATCCATGAAAACCTTGTTCATCAGATGCATGAAGAAAGCCGGAGCATTGGTCAAGCCGAATGACATGACCGTATACTCGTATAGCCCATACTTGCAGGTGAACGCTGTCTTCTGGATATCCTCAGGACGAATCTTTAGCTGGTGATTACCCGAACGCAGATCAATCTTCGAGAATACACAAGCACCCTGAAGCTGATCAAAAAGATCCTCGATGCGAGGCAATGGATGCTTGTTCTTGATGGTGACTGCATTCAGATCCCGATAATCGACGCACATCCTCTTCACGACATCCTTCTTCTCTACAAGCAATACAGGAAAAGCCCAAGGAGAGAAACTGCGATGGATATAACCCTTGGCTAGCAACTCGTCGACAGTCTTCTTAACTTCCTCATGCTCAATGGGTGCCATACGATAGGGCCGCTTAGCAATAGGAGCTGTGCCAGGCAAGAGATCAATAGAAAACTCAATGTTGCGATCAGGTGGCATACCTGGCAAATCATCCGGAAAGACATCCGGGAATTCAGACACCACGCGAATACCATCCGTGGGTCTAGCCTCCATCTGACAAAGAATTCCAGAAGGCTCCGAAGCACTGACTGTGACTTCCTGTCCATCCGGTGCTGACAAGTGGACAGTCCTCTGAGCACAATCAATCTTGACACCCCATCTAACAAGGGTCTCCATTCCCAAGATCACATCGATACCCTTGGTGTCTAGCACCATCAGATTAGCACTGAACTCTACCCTCCTTATGACAACACTGACTCTGGGACAGAAGATATGAGACCTCAACTGCCCTCCTGGTGAAGATACTAACATGCCCCTCTTTAATGTGCTAGTATGGATGTCATGATGCTCAACAAAAGACCGGGTAATGAAGGAATGCGTAGCACCAGTATCAAAAAGCACTGTAGCAGGGTGAGTATTGACCATGAACGTACCAATAACCACGCTGGGAGCCTCGGCCGCTGACTCGGCCGTCACGTGGTTCACCCTGCCCTGGGCTGGCGCCTTGGGCTGAGCTGGGCGCCCCTGCTGTCCCGACGGCGCCTTCCGAGGACAGACGTTGGCGTAGTGTCCCGGCTCGCCACAATGGAAGCACACTCGTGGGAGTGCTGGAGCCTGCTGCCTGGAAGGCGGAGTAGGCACTCCCTGCCGCAGAGCTGGTGGAGCCGATGGAGCAGAGCGTGCCGGAGGCGCTGGAAGCCTCTGACCCTGTCCCGCCTGCTGCTGCTGAGGACGAGGCGGGTACTGCTGCTGGCGCTGCTGGTACTGCTGGACCTGCCTCTGGTGCTGCTGCGGGTACTGGTACCGAGGCCGGGTGTTGCTGCCAGACGCAGCAGGAGCCATCTTCCTCTTCTTGTCCTCAATCTCCCGGCGCTTGCGCTCGGTATTGAGGGCAGCGTCAACCAGCTGGTTGAAGTTGTCGAAGCGGTGGTTCATGAGCGCGTACTCCAGGTGGTCATCGAGTCCCTCCCTGAAGCTCTCCTGCTTTTTGCCATCATTGGCGACCTCAGCGGGGTCGTAGCTAGCGAGCTGAAGGAAATGGTCACGGTACTCGGTCACCGTCATAGCTCCCTGAAATGACAATCACCAAAAAAAGAGGATGGAAATTTGCTCAGCATTTCTTATAACAAGGGTGGGTTTGAGCTCAAGAAGAAATTGCGAAAAGATTTTACTCTAATTTACCTGCTTAAGCGCAAGGAACTCCTTGTGCTTCATCTTCATCACTCCAGTAGGGATGTGGTGGTGCCTGAAACGCTCCCAGAACTGGACCCAAGTGAGGGCGTCGCGGTCCCGAGCTGGGTAGGACCCCCACCAATCGAGAGCTGAGCCTCGCAGCTACCCTGCTGCGTACAAGACTCGCTAACTATCGTCGCACTGAGCGACATCCAACTGGCGCTCCACCGAACGAAGCCAGTCGTCAGCCTGGAGTGGATCAGCCGCATGAGCGAACGTCGGCAGGTGACCCCTCAGAAAGTCCGCGCGCCTATCGCGGGGCTGCTGCGGTGGAGGAGGTGGCGGCTGAGCGTGGATCTGCTGCAGAGTCTTAACAGTGTTGTTCAGAGTGGCCATCATCTGCATCTGGAGCTGGAAGAACTGCTCCAGAGTCAGAGGTGGAGGCATCGGCAGCGGCTGGTCGGTACTCTGGTTGTTCTGCCCCTGCTGGCCAGAACCGGTGCTGGTGCTCCTGGTGTTCACCATCTGTTTGCAGCAGAACGAAATTTATAAGAGATAGATATTGTATAACTTCCGGAAAGAAAACTCTGACAGGATAAAATCGGGAGAAAAGAGTGTACGGTTTTACCCCCAACGTTCTAACTCAAATTTTTTTTATTTAATTCAGGTTTGTATTAAAGTCGTTTTGCATGAACAAGTTTAACTTCCAGACTATGCAATCAACCAAAAATCCAAATCAAACATTTTGCACAATCACAAACATTCAATATTCACACGTTAGTCGAGTCTATCACTCCACTCGACTAAAACAAACAGGCGCTCTAGCGTGTTTTTGCAAAGGCATCCTAGACTTATGAGGACAGTCAGAAAATTGCAGGCCACGTCTACTGAAATTATCGGACTAATTCTCGGAAACTGCAGAGAGGATTAGCAAACTCGAGGTTTAGCGCTCAAGGAATAGAAGCAGAAACGAATGTTTGAGTTTTGCAGAAGCAGAGCAAGCGAAAGGAAATCCCTAAACTCGACCATTCCTATCTAGGCTTCGTCCTACAGTCGACACGGCTCTGATACCAATTCTGTCACACCCGATTTATAAGAACATAAATCGAGCAATTATATATGCGCCAGGATCAAGTCACGCATATATACAACAGAATCATCAAGATATCACAACACGTATCTCGAAATAAAAGCGTATAAATTATAAATGAATATCTTTATTACAACTAAATCAAGAATTAGTTCAAGGAATGCGGAAGCGTAAAATAAATACATGAAGAGCAGGGCGCCACAGGGACGTCGGCTGGGAGACAACGCCTAGAAATCGTCGAGTCCGCTGATGTAGTCCTCCACGTCGCCTGGTACTGAGCAGCAGTCGAAGATATCCCCGAGAGAACAGAAGAATAGAGAAGGCAAGTGTGAGTACACAGCTTGTACTCAACAAGTATAACACGAATTATGAGGCTCTAAGGTTAGCTGACTTAACTGCGTTAGCTTTTAATCTTGGCAAATTTTATTAAAGCTATTTACTACAAGTGGATGAATTACCATAACCCAAGTTACATAATAATTAATCAAGATTAACCATGAGACTACTGAAGACCAAGCCAAACCAGCAAAGGTACAACCCACTAATCAGACGGAGGATCTGGGCCGCTCATGACTGTGAGCACAGCTGATATATCAGTTTTACACTCTCGAGAGGTTGCACAACTTTACCCACAAGTCGTGAGCTACACTAGTTGTTCATCACACTTCCTTAGATGAGATGGCTAGCAAGCACACTACGAGACCGTTACAAAGGATCACGTTAGTAAGGTGTAACCGCTAAGATTTCTGGATGAGCGACAATGGGGCCCACCTCACAGGGGTACAAGCACACAGCACAGACCAAGCCGGAGGAGCAGGGACCATTGAAGCTTACCACCCCTCTTGCCCCGCAGGTAAGTTACTCCCGAACCAAAATGACCTAATTAGTAAGTCAAGACCGTCCCATTCCAGTCTTGTGGTTGCGCGGTTGTCCCAGGTTGTCGCTCTATGAACCGGTTCTTATGGAGAGTGGCCAACCAAGCACTAAGCACCGTGCTGGCCCCCCAAACCATGTTTCTATCAAAAACATATTTTAAGGAGACGTGAGCCGCTCAAGCACACAGCACAGAGGGCCACTCTCATAATTAAGTTGCATATAACCATTAATCAAATTAATTAAAAAGGACCGAGGTGTGTGAGAGCGTAGCACCTAGCACAACTAACCAAAATGCAACCCAAGGTATATATATATAAAGGATAAGGTGGCTAGGAAGTCCTTATAGGCATACAGAATTAAAATGCAGAATGAAATTGTATTTAAAAGTGATAGGATATTCATGTTATACTTGCCTTCCTCGAAGTTCTCCTGCTGCTGCTCAAACTGCTCTGCAGAAAGGGGCTCCTGGTACTCATCCAAAGGCTCAGCATCTACTCACGATCACAACGCCAAAACATGGTCCAACACATACACATACATGCAAACAAAGACAAAGGATAAGAAACAGTACAACATTACATAAGAACAGCACACAAAACTATGATAGAACTATTCTACGCATTACAACGATCGCGTGAGCACGAAAACCGCCTAAAACGGAGCTAAGACACGAAATCTAGGGTTAAAACAAGGTCCAGGGGCCTTTCTGTAAGAAAAATAGGAAAACCAGGGGGGTTCTGCGCAAAAACTAAGGGCCTAAACGCAATTAAAGGCTAGATCCGGGGTCTAACCCGCAAAAACTCAGGGCATGGATGGCGGGTTCAATTTCCTAGGAGCTCAGGGGTCTAAACAATTAAAACAGGACCTAACTGCAAATATTCTTGAATTACAGGTGGACCGCGGGTTGATTTTTCAAAAGGGCAGGGACTCTTTAGCAAGAAGATCAGGCTGAAGCGGTATCCTCTAATTAGGGCCACTGGATCTTGATCGGGTGGCTCTGATCAAAGGGGATGGGGTAGGCGGTCTGGCCGGCGGCGATGACTCGCCGGAGGTCTCTCCCGTGGCGGCGCCTCGCCGGAGTTGGACAAACTTGGCCGTCTGGGCTCCATCTGGGACGAGATCAAGCCCTGGAGGTAGAGCACGACGCGGTGAACTCATTTAGGCGCTCAAGAAGGCTAAATAGGGCTCGGGTCGGTGCTCCCCACGGCGGAGGCGGCACTGGGTCACGGCGGCAAGGGGGACGCGCTCGTGCAGAGGGAGAGAGAGGAAGGGGGAAGGGGTACGGCATGTTCCTTACCACCCCTGGAAGCTGTGACGACGACTAGCGGTCGAGGATTGGTGGTGCCGGAGTGGAATTGCGGCGGCGCAGGGCTCGGTCGACGGCGGCGTCACCCTCGGGTCGGGCGGCGGCACGGCGGCGCACGGCTGGGGGAAGGCCGGGGGTGTGGAGGCGGCTTAGGGAGGGAGGTGTGAGGGACGGCTGCGGCTAAGAAAGGGGGGGCGAGGCGGCCTCGGCGTGCAGGTCGCCAGGTAACGGATGCCGCGCATCCCGCGGGTGGTTGCGGCTCGCCCCCATCCGAGCGCGGGCGTGCTTCTAGAAGGGTCCAGGCGGGGGATGGGACCGACGTGCGGCTCGGGGAAGGGGCCCAGAGGCACGGTGGGGCGGGGCCACGGGCGGCCGGCCGGCGGGGAAAGGAACAGGGGAGGGGAAAAGGAAAGAGAGGGAAGGAGCTGACGCTCGGGTGGGAGAAAGGCGCCGACAGGCGGGCCCGAGGTGGCAGCGAGAGAGAGAGGGGTACACGCGGGGTGGCCGGGCTGAGGAAGGAAGTGGGCCGGGCGTGGCCCATGCGGAAAGAAAAGAGGAGGGGAAGGGGGCCCGAGGGGAAGGTGGAGAAGTGGCCTGCGGGAAAAGGAGATTGGCCCAAGGGAGAGGGAGGGAGAGTTTGGGCTGCTGGGCTAGGCTGCTGCTCTCTTTTCCTTTCCCTTTTTCTTTCTTTTCTTCTACAAACTATTCCAAATCAATTTGAATTCAAAAGAGGTTTGAATTCAAACCCAACTACTTAAACAAACTAAAGAAATGCACCAGCATGAATGCACAAATATGTTGTCCCTAATTAATTTTTTTTAATTACTTGTGATATAAAATTACTTTAAATGCAAGATAAATTAGCGAAAGCCCTGGAAATTTTATTTAAGCCAAAATAAATTTCTTAAAATTTGAGAAAATTACATTAGGGTGTTACAGCATATAATTGCTCGATTTATGTTCTTATAAATCGGATGTGACACGTAGCCCGAATAGAAGTCAGCTACGCTCTTCCCCAGATCGGATTGAATCCAACCCGAGAAGTCCTGGTGCAGCACGAGTTGAAGTCACGTCGACAGCGGAGTCCTCCTCGATCTCCCTGGCTAGGTCAAGGAGCAGCATCTCATCGAGGTTTTCGTCGTCGATATTGTTGTGTTGAGTTGCTGTAGGTGTCTCTGACTCCCTGGAATTGGCTAGATGGCTGTTGAAGCCACCCGAGCCATTGGCGATGCAGATCCAGAAGTCGAAAATGAAGGTTGTGCACTCGTCAAGCACAGTGCTGGTGAAGTAGAAAGATGCCATCAAGTTCTCCGGTGGATGCTCAACGAACACCCATACTTGGCACGCTATCTGTCGGTGTTTAACCTCCAAGCCCACTGAGGGATACCCCCCGAGGTGTTAGATTGTAGGTGGGGTGTCGCCGAGATCAGGAACTCAAAGGTGCAAGGAACACAATACTTTAGATAAGTTCGAGCCACCGAGAGTGTAATACCCTATGTCCTTTGTGATGGTTTGTAATTCCTTAGATGACGTAATGTTCGGAGGGGGTCCCTGCCCGCCCTTATATAGTCTGGGGGGACAGGATTATATGGAAGTCCTACCCAAATACGAGCTTAGGAATCCTACCCGAGTAGTTTTCTTCTGTTCCAAATAGTCCTACTCGCATATGAGTAGTTACAACTGGTGTAGGGTGTGGGCCATGTCCCATCCCTTATCCTAGAATATGTACACTATTTGCGCAGTCTCGTGGCCCCGGGTCTAACAAGGTGATAATGCTGATAGCAATGGTAATGTTGATGAGATAAAGCAGTTTACGGGCGTTTGGTGGGTGACGCCTCCTAAAGCAATGTGGAGGATATATGGTTTCAACCTGAGCAAAAACCACCCACCAGTGAAACAGTTGCAGGTTCATCTACCTGATATGCATCTGGTGTCATTCCATCAGTGTTCCAATATACAAAATATAGTAAATCACCATGGTGTGGAAGAGTCAATGCTTACAGCATATTTTGCTCAAAAAATAGGGTCGACGAGTTTGCACATGGGATATTGTATCATGATTTTCCAGAATTCTATATTTGGCATTCCAATGGTAAATTTGAAGGGTATATGAGGGACGCAAGCAAGTTGGTAGAATTGTCTCCGCACACCCGGCCAAGTGAGAACGCTATTATCTTCGCGTTCTACTTAACCATGTTGCTAGAGCTACCTCATTCGGCCATCTTAAAATGGTTGATGATGTCGTGCAACCTACATTCTGCGAGGCAGCCAAAAGAAGAAGTCTAATTGAAGAAGATAATGCATTAGATGAGTGCTTTACGTAAGCTTCTACATTCCAAATGCCTTCTTCACTACGAAGGCTATTTGCAACTATTTTGGAGTTTTGTGAACCAAGTGATGTGTTTGCACTTTGGCAGAAACACTTGGATGCAATGTTAGAGGAATATCGGCGAAATAGTCCATCACCCGATATAGCCACACAAATGGTACTTATTGATATTAGAAATATGTTGCAGTCAATGGGGAAGGACGTTAAGACATTTCCTCTTCCGGAGATTGATGAGATGTATGATGATGCTAATGGTATTCCTCGTGAAATATTTGAGGATGCAAGCGTCGAGGTGGATATCGATGATGTGTCATTGGTCAACTCCCTTAACCCAGAACAAAGGGACACCTATGAGGAGATCGTGGCAACTATTGATTCCGATAAAGGTGGACTTTTTTTCATGGATGGTCCTAGTGGCACTAGAAAGACTTTCCTATATAGATCTCTGCTAGCGACACTACAAAGTCAGAACAAGCTTGCCATGGCAACAGCTACATCCGGTGTTGCAACATCAATAATGCCTGATGGGAGAACAGCCCACTCATGTTTCAACATACCCCTTACCATTGAGGATGGAAGTTTTTGTAGTTTCACAAAATAGAGTGGTACTGTGAAGCTGCTCCGTCAAGTGTATGTTATTATTTGGGACGAGGCTTCTAAAGAGGCAAGCTGTTGAAGCACTAGACAACAGTCTAAGCGATATAATGGATCGGCCTCAGCTACCATTTGGGGGTAAGACATTTGTGTTCGTGGAGACTTTAGGTAGGTACTACCAATTGTTAGAAGGGGGTCGAGGGCTCAAATTATCGATGCTTCGCTACGGAGATCGTACCTATGGGGTTCCATGCGACATCTTAAGCTGGTTCACAATGAGAGCACAAATTGACCCTTAGTTTGCGGATTATTTATTGCACATTGGTGGTGGAATGGAAAAGGTTAATTCCAACGCTGAGGTCAAACTACCGGATGAGATTTGCATCCCATATACTGGGAAGGCAAGTGACCTCGATACATTAATTAATAGCATATTCCCAAATCTCAACGAGAACATGTTAAATAAAGACTACATCACTTCAAGAGCTATATTATCTACCATGAATGATTGGGTCGATAAGATTAATATGAAGATGATAGGTACCTTCCAAGGTGGTGAGATGGAGTACCATAGTTTTGATGATTCAGTGGATGATCCTCATAATTATTATCCAGCGGAGTTTTTTAATACTCTGACGCCAAACGGGCTCCCCCCTCACCTGCTAAAACTCAAGGTTGCATGTCATATCATATTGCTTAGGAATATAGATCCTGCTAACGGGCCATGTAACGATACAAGATTCCGGTTGTACAAGGTTTCCAAAGAAATACAATCGATGCAAAAATTGTGTTAGGTCAGCATGCTAGGAAACTTATTTTCCTCCTCCGGATACCCTTATGTCCGTCCGATGATGAGATGTTCCCCTTCCAATTTAAAAGGAAGCAGTTCCCAATCAAATTGAGTTCAAACAATCCCATGACGGTCAACAAATCATGAGGCCCTATTGTTCCTACTCATCACGTTGAGTCATGTGTAGTTTTGCCATGACGGTCAACAAATCATGAGGTCAAACAATCCCAAACGTTGGTGTGTACCTTCCTGAGCCGGTATTCTCTCATGGCCAGTTATATGTTGTGACGTCTAGAGCTACTTCGAGGAAGAACATCAAGATTCTCGCCAAACCGCCTAATGCAATTGAGGAAGATGATAAACCTAAAAAGATCAAGAAGAACAAGGGTAAAAGGAATGGGAAGGAGAAAATAAAAAAGAATGAGAAGAAATATATCCCAACTGGGAATGGTACATTCACGATATAAGGAGATTCTTACACCATAGTTGTGAGGTAATGATAGTTCTAATTATTTGTTTCTTGCATATTCTAATATATATAATCACTGTACCAAATTAAATAATATGTCATAATGACTTGCTCTTGGAAATGTGTCTCACGTCTGGTCATGGATTGCAGCTAAAGTGGCGTCCTGTGCACTGGTAATTAGTAATTTCTTTAAATTCTTTCCATTATATGATGTTAGAAGTAAGTTATTAATTCTCATTCTGAAATGTTTTATGTGCAGATATTCCGGAGATATGTGTGACTCAAGACACTTTTGAGGAAACGTTGATGTGTTCATTTGTATCTTTGTAAAGTCCATTGTTTGATGGAATAAAGTTTTTGACTCTATATACTGGTGCAATTGTCTAATATAATTCATTGCGTGTGGATGACAATAAATCTTAATGTAATACGCTTTTTCTATGTTCCGTTTGTTTATTTGAGAAAAATTCTTGTGTTGCCGCACGGGCACGAATTTAGTTAAAGGAAAAATTCATTTTACCCTCCCCCACCTGTTTAGTTTGTCCGTACCACATCTCACCAAAATGTTGGCTAAATTTACTCCTATTGATACCAGATCATTTTTGTTTGGAAAAAGTCATTTTTACCTTCCTGTACTTTGGATGAGTCCGCGTTTCCTCCCTAAACAATAAAACCGCCCATCTGGACTCCTCGAACTCGCCCGTCTGGACTCCTCGAACTCGCGATACCGGACACATGACCTCACTGGCTGTTTTCTCTCTGTGCTTTTTTTATTTATTTTTATTTTGGCCGAATCTTTGAAATATCATGTACATAAAAAAATTATAAAATGGAGATCTAATTTTGTTGGACTCCATATGAGTAGATCTATGCAGTGAACATGAGTAGATCTATGCAGTGGACTCCACAAACAAAATTTTTTACTAAATTATATTATATCATATCTTTACTGCATAGATCTACTCATGTGGAATCCAACAAAACTGGATTTCTATTCTATGATTTTTGTGTGATCTACTATAATTTTTCAAAGATTCAGCTAAAATAAATATAAAAGAAAAAGAGAAAACCACTAAGAGAAAACTAGGAAGATCATGTGTCCGGTAACGCAAGTTCGAGTAGTCCAGATGGATGGTTTTATTATATAGGGGGAAACGTGGACTTGTCCCAAAGTTTAGTAAGGTAAAAAGAACTTTTTCCTTTTTTTTGCAATGAAGTTGAAAACGACGCACACATTGAAATGTGAAGTTGTCACAATCATTCGATGTCACCTTTTGCTTTAGTTCAAATCGGCATGGTGCAGGCAGAGACGATTAACGAGATCAGCAAAATGATACATGCACGCAGGCGGCAGCGAGAAACCACGCGCTGAGCTCGGGTGGTTGTGTGCCATGCGCGGCACGGTGCTCCAGCTTGGCTTGTGCAAGGGAAGGATGCAGGCTAGGTCTGCGTGCTAGGCGCGACACTTGGATCTGCTCAGCTCTGTGCCACGTCAGACGTCCAATCACCTAAGACCAGTCTTAAACTAATAAGGTATCAATAGGAGGAGAGAATAAATTAAGCAAACTTTTGGTGAGGGTGTGGGATTGGACAAAGTAAATAGGTGAGTGGAGGGAAATGGAGTGTGTAGCGAAGGTGCAATAAATCTATTGTTGGAGTAATGGGCTTGGCCCATTCATTCTAAAGCATTAAAGAATTTAAAGCCCACTATTAATGCTAGGGAATCAATGCTTAATTCCATACCGGGAATTGAGGAGAATCTCAACCGACTTAAAAGGTGGACTTCATGTACACCACTTGTGAAACCGGTAAGAGGAGGATGGTGAATCACACGTGCGCGCTCGCTCGCCTCGCCGGGCCGGGCCGGGGTGTGGTGCGGTGCGGTGCGAAGGACGTTTTGCAGTAAAGAGCATTAAAACAGAGGGTTAATGTCGACACTAATGACCGGACATTGAAGGCTCTTTTCGACGTCCAGGTTCATTGAACCTGAGGCACAATAACTGCCGCTCATCAAAGCCATTCATGACGTTCAGGTTCGTTGAACCTGAGGCACCTCACGCCTATATAAACCAGCACCCTCTCCTCCCATCCTGACTCACTCAGCTCTTGCTCCAGGTACTCCTTTTTAGGAGACCTCTCGCTTCTCCCTCAGCTGCTTTCTGCCATTCCCAACGCTAGCACTGCGCGCACACCTCTAGTGAGAGCAGGGCCTCCGGAACCTTTGCTCGTTGAAGGCCTTGCACGGGGCGCGGGCAATCAGATTTTTGGGGAGCGTCTTGACGCGACTGCTCACTCCCTGAACGACTACTTCGTCTAGTTCCTGGCGTGTCCGTGCGAACGACTACTTCGTCTACTTCCCGGCGTGACCGTTCGTGGGACTGCACTGCGAACATCTTCCTGCATCGACATAGTTCGGCTACTTCAAGCAAGGCCAGTCGAATAGCATGTCTATTCCAGCTGGTAACGGCGCAACCGGTGCCCCCGGCACTGGTCCCGCCTTGGGGTACATACTAAACCTATTCTGGTTTAATTCTTTGTTCATGCTTATTAGTGAGAATAACATGAACACATGCACATATCTCCTACACACATTATCATTCATCTATATCATGAAATTGCTAGTAATATTTGGAATTAAAATATACCAAAAATTGCCTAATTATCTAACAATCCAAAAACCTAATTTTGTTAATAGGCTTTCGGTATCTAGCTTTGCTGCATCAATCAAACCACCACCTTTTGATGGTTCAAATTACAAATGTTGGCAAGAGCGGCTTATACTGTGGTTAACACTGTCGAGAGTGATCCATGTGAAAGAGGGTAAGCCTGAACAATTCTCTCCAGAGGAAGAGAGTGCGTTCGATGAGGCTGATATCCTCTTTCGAGGCTTGATCATTAGTGTTCTCGGTGATAACCTGGTGGATTCTTATATCTGGCTGCCAACTGGCAAAGCATTGTGGGATGCTCTTGAGGCTCAATATGGAGTATCTGACGCCAGGAGTGAGTTGTATATCATGGAGCAGTTCCTTGAGTACAGGATGGTCGAAGACCGTTCTGTAGTGGAACAGGCTCATGAAATACATACTCTGGCAAAAGATCTTAAAAATTGCAGTAAAGAGTCCCCATGTGTGTTACCCAATAAGTTTGTGGCTGGAGGTATAATCTCTAAGCTGCCACCTTCTTGGAGGGACTTTGCTACTTCTCTAAAACACAAGAGACAGGAGTTTACAATAAATGGACTCATAGGGACTCTTGATGTTGAGGAGAAGGCGAGAGCAAAGGACATACGTGGGAAAGGAGTTGTTGGTGCTTCAAGTGCCAATCTTGTTCAGAAGAACAACTCCCACAAAACAAGAAAAAGCCACCGCAGAACCAACCAAAGACTAAGAAGACAACCACTTTTAAGAAGAAGAAGAAGACGAGAGCTTGCTATGTGTGCGCTAGTACGGATCACTTTGCTGCAAAGTGTCCGAACCGCAAAGGCAACGACTCCACTAACATGGTTATTAGCGAGCCTGGAGGAACATCGGGGTACGGTAATTTATTACCTACTGTTCTTTCAGTCTTTGGTTCACCCGAGTGGTGGGTTGACACTGGCGCTAATATTCATGTTTGTGCTGATGCTTCTTTGTTCTCTTCTTACCAGACCAGCGGGACTTCCTCCTTGCTGATGGGGAACGGATCACATGCGCGTGTTCTTGGTGTTGGTACGGTAAATCTAAAGTTTACTTCGGGGAAGACCGTGCAGCTGAAGAACGTGCAGCATGTCCCCACCATCAAGAAGAATTTAGTCAGCGGCTCTCTACTGTGTAGAGATGGTTTCAAATTAGTCTTTGAGTCCAATAAATGTATCTTGTCTAAGTTTGGTACTTTTGTTGGAAAAGGTTATGAAAGCGGAGGCTTGTTCCGTCTTTCTTTGTCAGATGTTTGTAATAAAGTTGCATACAATGTTATTAACGTTGATGAAATAAATGTTTGGCATTCGAGGCTTTGTCACGTTAATTTTGGATGTATGATGCGCTTAGCTAATTTGAGCTTAATTCCAAAGTTCACTTATGTCAAAAATTCTAAGTGTCATGTATGTGTTGAATCAAAACAAACTCGTAAGCCTCATAAGACCGCGGAGGCAAGGAGCTTGGCACCCTTAGAATTAATTCATTCCGATTTGTGCGAAATGAATGGAGTGTTGACAAAAGGTGGTAAAAAATATTTCATGACTTTGATTGATGATAGTACTAGATTCTGTTACATCTATTTGTTGAAGTCAAAAGATGAAGCTTTACACTACTTTAAAATCTATAAAGCTGAAGTAGAAAACCAACTTGAGAGAAAGATCAAAAGAGTTAGGTCAGATCGTGGTGGCGAGTATTTCTCAAATTTATTTACTTTATTCTGCGAGGAACATGGTATTATTCATGAGAGGACGCCTCCCTATTCACCTCAGTCAAATGGGGTTGCCGAAAGAAAGAACCGCACTCTAACGCATTTGGTTAACGCCATGTTAGATACAGCGGGACTTTCCAAGGAATGGTGGGGTGAGGCTATATTGACTGCATGTCATGTCCTAAACCGTGTTCCTACAAAGAATAAAGAGATAACTCCATTCGAGGAATGGGAGAAGAAAAGGCCAACACTGTCATACTTACGTACATGGGGTTGTTTGGCAAAAGTGAGTGTGCCAATAACCAAGAAACGTAAGCTTGGACCTAAAACTGTGGATTGTATCTTTCTAGGTTATGCTATTCACAGC
This sequence comes from Panicum hallii, assembly GCF_002211085.1. NCBI lineage: Eukaryota > Viridiplantae > Streptophyta > Magnoliopsida > Poales > Poaceae > Panicum > Panicum hallii. The sequence goes on from NC_038042.1 coordinate 28,737,744, forward strand.
GTTGGATATAGATTTTTAATAGTGAAATCTGGAGTACCTAACATGCATGTTGGTACTATAATGGAATCCAGAGATGCTACATTTTTTGAAAACATTTTTCCCATGAGAGATGAAACAAGTTCATCTAGGCGAGTTCATCGAGGATGATGGCTCTGCTAAGCCGATAGAACACAATGAACATACACTTGTAGAAAATCCTGAGGAGGATAACAATGATGCTCCGAGAAAAAGCAAGAGACAAAGGACTGTAAAGTCTTTTGGTGATGATTTCATTGTATACCTCATAGATGATACACCCAGAACCATTGAAGAGGCATATTCATCTCCTGATGCTGACTATTGGAAGGAAGCAGTAAGGAGTGAGATGGATTCTATTATGTCTAATGGAACCTGGGAGGTCGTTGAACGTCCTTATGGATGTAAACCGGTTGGATGCAAGTGGGTGTTCGAGAAAAAGCTTAGGCCAGATGGTACTATTGAAAAGTACAAGGCTAGGCTTGTGGCCAAGGGTTATACCCAAAAAGAAGGAGAAGATTTCTTTGACACTTATTCACCAGTTGCTCGATTGACCACAATTCGAGTGTTACTTTTCCTGGCAGCCTCTTATGGTCTTCTCGTTCATCAAATGGACGTTAAGACGGCTTTTCTCAATGGAGAGTTAGAAGAGGAGATCTATATGGATCAGCCGGATGGGTTTGTATCAAAGGGTCAAGAAGGAATGGTTCGTAAGTTGTTGAAATCTTTATATGGTCTCAAGCAAGCGCCTAAGCAGTGGCATAAAAAGTTTGATAGAACTTTGACCTCTACCGGCTTTGTTGTGAACGAAGCTGACAGATGTGTGTACTATCGCTATGGTGGGGCTGAAAGAGTGATTTTGTGCTTGTATGTGGATGACATACTGATCTTTGGCACTAGTCTTAATGTGATTAAGGAAATCAAAGAGTTTTTATCTCAAAATTTTGAGATGAAAGATCTGGGAGAAGCTGATGTTATCCTTAATATAAAACTGGTAAAAGAGAGCAATGGTGGGGTGATTCTTACACAGTCTCACTATGTGGAGAAGGTGTTAAGTCGCTTTGGTTATAGCGACTATAAACCTGTCTCAACACCATATGATGTCAGTTTAATTCTTAGAAAGAATAAAAGGATAATGCGAGATCAGCTGAGATATTCTCAGATCATTGGTTCATTAATGTATTTAGCAAGCGCTACAAGACCTGACATCTCGTTTGCTGTAAGCAAACTGAGCCGGTTTGTTTCAAACCCGGGAGATGATTATTGGAAGGCTCTTGAAAGAGTAATGCGCTATCTAAAGGGGACAATGAACTATGGAATTCACTACACTGGGTACCCAAGGGTACTAGAAGGGTATAGTGATTCAAATTGGATTTCTGATGCTGATGAGATAAAGGCCACAAGTGGATATGTGTTTACACTTGGTGGTGGAGCTGTTTCCTAGAAGTCTTGCAAGCAAACCATCTTAACGAGGTCAACTATGGAAGCAGAACTCACAGCATTAGATACCGCCACTGTTGAGGCTGAGTGGCTTCGTGAGCTCCTTATGGACTTGCCGATAGTTGAAAAACCGTTACCGGCAATCCTAATGAACTGTGACAATCAAACGGTAATTGTCAAGGTGAATAGTTCAAAGGATAACATGAAGTCATCTAGACATGTGAAAAGGCGGTTGAAATCTGTCAGAAAATTGAGAAACTCCGGAGTTATAGCCCTGAACTATGTTCAGACGGCTAAAAATCTGGCAGATCAGTTTACAAAGGGTCTTTCACGAAATGTGATAGATAATGCATCTATGGAATTGGGCTTGAGACCCACGTGAGTCATTCTTTAGTGGAAACCTGTCCTATGTGATCGGAGATCCCGTGAATTAGGATGGTGAAACAAACTAAAGTCTGACTGTGAGAAGAGAACCTTTGTGAAAAGGGCTCATTCCGTGTATAAGGTGCATTTCTCTTCTAATCTGTATGGCAGGTTGGTCTATACCTTAATGTGTGCCAGGTGGTTTATTTTAAACAAATGAGTTGTTTTCTTGAAACAAAGATGTTGTCCTACAGAACATCTGAAAGGAACACACCTATATGAGTTTGACCACTGGTCATGGTCTATGAGAACTGAGTATTCTCTAGAAACTCATGAAGGGCCTGGAGTATGACTTATAAGCTCCAAACCGCGGGGATGCTTTTGCAGCCTAGTACCAGTGTAGGGCTCTGGTCAAACTTGTTTGCACAAAACTGGCAATTCAAGGCATAGTCCATTGCATAGTTGTGAATAAGTGTAGCCTTTGTCCTAGATGGAAGTTCAACTTAACAGTCTCTATCGAATACTGGTATATCAATGAGGGAATGAGGGCATTTCTAGTGTCGCTTGAATTTCTTGGTGGGGATTGTTGGAGTAATGGGCTTGGCCCATTCATTCTAAAGCATTAAAAGAATTTAAAGCCCACTATTAATGCTAGGGAATCAATACTTAATTCCGTACCGGGAATTGAGGAGGATCTCAACCGACTTAAAAGGTGGACTTCATGTACATCACTTGTGAAGCCGGTAAGAGGAGGACGGTGAACCACACGCGCGCGCGCTCGCTCGCCTCGCCGGGCCGGGCCGGGCCGGGGCGCGGCCGGCCGGACGTGACGTGACGGTGCGGTGCGGTGCGGTGCGAAGGGCGTTTTGCAGTAAAGAGCATTAAAACAGAGGGTTAATGTCGACACTAATGACCGGACATTGAAGGCTCTTTACGACGTCCAGGTTCGTTGAACCTGAGGCACAATAACTACCGCTCATCAAAGCCATTCATGACGTCCAGGTTCGTTGAACCTGAGGCACCTCACGCCTATATAAACCAGCACCCTCTCCTCCCATCCTGACTCACTCAGCTCTTGCTCCAGGTACTCCTTTTTAGGAGACCTCTCCCTTCTCCCTCAGCTGCTTTCTGCCATTCCCAACGCTAGCACTGCGCGTACACCTCTAGCGAGAGCAGGGCCTCCGGAACCTTTGCTCGCTGAAGGCCTTGCACGGGGCGCGGGCAATCAGATTTTTGGGGAGCGTCTTGACGCGACTGCTCGCTCCCTGAACGACTACTTCGTCTACTTCCTGGCGTGTCCGTGCGAACGACTACTTCGTCTACTTCCCGGCGTGACCGTTCGTGGGACTGCACTGCGAACATCTTCCTGCATCGACATAGTTCGGCTACTTCAAGCAAGGCCAGTCGAATAGCATGTCTATTCCAGCTGGTAACGGCGCAACCGGTGCCCCCGGCACTGGTCCCGCCTTGGGGTACATACTAAACCTATTCTGGTTTAATTCTTTGTTCATGCTTATTAGTGAGAATAACATGAACACATGCACATATCTCCTACACACATTATCATTCATCTATATCATGAAATTGCTAGTAATATTTGGAATTAAAATATACCAAAAATTGCCTAATTATCTAACACCTATTAAGGTGGCGAACATAATTATTGCAAGTGCACGCAGTAGACACATGTATAGAGGCTTTTGGTGCACTAATGAGATATGTATGTCTAGTGCTTTTGCTATACCTATGGCAGATCAGTACATCCTTGTAAGCATAGAGGATGGTTCTGGAATCCATCCCAATCGACATATATTAGCAAATATGAGCATGTACATGATTTAACACAATTAAAAGTTAGCCAAAACATAAAAAACAATATAAGGGCATAAGAAATAGGATTTCAATGAGTTTCATAGTGGTGAATTTTATTTGATGAAATAACGATTCACATTGTGTTGGAAAGCTATATATTTTTGTCGTAGCTAAAACTTAAACACCAATATGGAACCTATCGTTGCTCTCATGGTAAAGCATAGTTATTGCTACATTTTATAGGAACGTGTTTGATTCTGCATTGACTCTGGCTGGCTCCAGATTCAGCCACTGAAGCATTCATCTAATATAGCACCATGGACAAGCACCAGCATATGGACATGATGCACAAGGAGGAACATGAGAAGAACGATGAAAACCGGCACCAGGCATAAACTGCTTAGGATGATGATAATCTACAACAAATGATACTATTGTTAGGGGACTACATACATCCAAGAAATCGAGATTGCTCCAAATCGAATAAAATCATGTAATAGTTTGTTTGGATCGAAAACCCCCCTATCCAAACAGAACCGCCATAAACACCACAAAGCAACACACTTGCCAAGGCATGCCATTGCAACCGTACAGGCCCAAAATAAAAGGGTTTTGGGTAATGGAATCGCTCTTATACTCTTAGGTTTGGATTTGAACTCCCATATCCTTCCAGTTTTCAGATAAGCCATATGAACCATTACCTGTGGTCTGTGGAGGTTTACCATTTCCAACATTTTTCTAATCTACTAACAGCATCTGTGGAACTAAATTTAAAGAAGGCCCAATATTTGCAATTAAAGAATTCAAAATCCACCATTAAATGCTCGAGAGTTATTGTGTAATTCCATAACGAGAGTGGAAGAGGATTTCAACTATGAAGTGGTGTGGGCGGATGTTTTGAACCAAGTAATGGCCATTATGACCGCGATTCATTCACAGTGATTCATTCTTGTGATTCATTATGCGCGAGTCAATCGCTATTACTTCGTTTGATGGCGTTGATGATGACCAAATACATCCTCTCATCCCCAGACTCTCAAGTATATCACCAGATGTCTTCTACTCTTCCTGGGCACGAAAATACACCTCTCTTCCTCCCTTTGCTGCTTTCCTACATTCCCATCGCCGGTGCTGCGTGCACATCTCCGGTTAGAGCAGGTGCCTCCGGAACCATTGCCCGCTGAAGGTTTTGCACGGGATAGCAGGCAATCAGGCTTTTGGGGAGCGTCTTCACGTGACTGCTCGCCCAAAACCGTGACGTCTTCACCGGTGTATTGTTCAACGTCCGTCCTTGCGCACCAACTCCGTCCGTCGACATCACCGCCCATACCTCTTTGTATGACTACTTCCTAAAGCTTTGAGCGACTACTTCCCAACGAGTACGACTACTTCATCAACAAGTACAACCACTCGGTGCCTCGATCGACTACTTCCTGAAGCTGTGCGACTACTTCAACAACTGTGTGACTACTTCCTCAACAAGTATGACCACTCGGTGCCCTCGATCGACTACTTCAACAACTCGTACAACTACTTCCTGAAAGCAATCTGCACTGCACCGAATTCGTTCAACTACTTCAAGCAGGCTAGTTGAGCATATCTGCCCCAGCTGGTAACAGTGCATCCGGTGCCTCCGGCATTGGACCCACCTCGGGATATAGTCTGATACTCCTCTTTTTGATTAAATTCATGTTAACTTTAAACACGTGCACATGTCTTATTTCACTCATCGTAGTCATAAAATTAGTAATAAGTTGTATGTGTAATTTTGGAATTAAAATGTACCCGAAAATGCCTATTTATCTAACAATCCAAAAACCTGATTTTGTTGATAGGCTTATGGTAGCTAACTTTGCTACAATAATAATACCAAATGCTTTTTATGGTTCCAACTTTAACCGTTGGCGTGAGCGGGTGATATTGTGGTTGATGGCTTTGAACATTATGCATGTGGCAAAGGGGAAGCCCAAACAATTCACTCCAGAGGAAGGGAGTGCATTCAAGGCCGCCGATAACCTTTTCCGAGGCTACGTCATAGGTGTTCTAGCTGAAAATCTTGTGTACTCATATATCCATCTCAAAACGGGAAAAGAAATATGGGATGCTCTTGAGTCTCAATACGGAGTTTCTGATGCTGGTAGCGAGTTGTATGTTATGGAATAGTTCCTAGACTATAGGATGGTGGAAGATAGTTCTGTGGTGGAACAAGCCCATGAGATAAAAAGCTAGCAAAAGATCTCCGAAGTTGCAGCAAGGAGAGTCCATGTGTGTTACCTAACAAGTTTGTGGCTAGAGATATTATCTCCAAGTTGCCACCTTCTTGGAAGGACTTTGCTACTTCACTGAAATGTAGGAGATAAGAGTTCACCATCGATGAGCTCATTAGTTCTCTTGATGTTGAAGAGAAGGTGAGAGCAAAAGATACATGTGGAAAAGGAGTTGTTGGAGCTAGCGCCAACTTTGTTCAAAAGAACAATAATTTTGTTCAAAAGAACAACTCCCACAAGAACAAGAAGAAGCCACCGTAGATGCAGAACCAAACAAAGACTAAACAAACAACCACTTTCAAGAAGAAGAAGAAGAAAGGAAACTGCTATGTATGCGAGAGTCTGGACCACTTCGCTGGAAAGTGTCCGCATCTCAAGGGCATGAAATCTGCCAACATGGTCATTAGCGAGGCTAGAGGAACATCGGGGGTATGATAATTCATTACCTACAATTATTTCAGTATTGTGTTTACCCGAGTGGTGGGTTGACACTGGGGCTACTATCCATGTGTGTGCTGATATTTCCTTATTCTCTTCTTACCAGGTTGGAGGGACTATCTCCTTGTTGATGGGGAACAGATCGCATGCGCATGTTTTTGGTGTTGGTACGGTCAATCTGAAGTTTACTTCGAGCAAGACCGTACTATTGAAGAACGTGCAACTTGTCCCCACCATCAAGAAGAATCGAGTCAGCGGCTCTCTACTATGTAGAGATGGTTTTAAATTAGTCTTTGAGTCCAATAAATATATTTTATCTAAGTTTGGAACATTTGTTGGAAAAGGTTATGATAGCGGAGGCTTGTTTCGCTTTTCTTTGGATGTTTGTAATAAAGTTGTGAACAACATGGTTAACGTTGATGAATCTAATGTATGGCATTTGAGATTTTGTCACATTAATTTTGGTTGCATGATGCGGTTATCAAAAATTCTAAGTGCCATGTATGTGTTGAATCAAAACAAACTCGTAAGCCTCATAAGGCTGCGGAGGCGAGAGACTTGCCACCTTTAGAATTAATTCATTCCGATTTGTGCGAGATGAATGGCGTGTTGTAAAAGGTGTAAAAAATATTTCATGACATTGATCGATGATTGTACTAGATTTTGTTACATCTATTTGTTGAAGTCAAAAGATGAAGCTTTGCACATTTTAAAATCTATAAAGCTGAAGTAGAAAACCAACTTGAGAGAAAGATCAAAATAATTAGGTCGGATCATGGTGGCAAGTACTTCACAAATATTTTCACTTCATTCTGCAAGAAACATAGTATTATTCATGAGAGAACGCCTCCTTATGCACCTCAGTCAAATGGGGTTGCCGAAAGAAAGAACCATACTCCAACTGATTTGGATAACGCCTTAGATACAGCAGGACTTTCCAAGGAATGGTGGGATGAGGCTATATTGACTAAATGTCATGTTCTAAACTGTGTTCCTACAAAGAATAAAGAGAAAACACCATTCGAGGAATAGGAGAAGAAAAAGCCAACCCTTTCATACTTACGTACATGGGGTTGTTTGGCAAAGGTTAGTGTGCCAATAACTAAGAAATGTAAGTTTGGATCTAAAACTGTGGATTGTGTCTTTCTAGGTTATGCTATTCACAATGTTGGTTATAGATTTTTAATAGTAAAATTTGGAGTATCTGACATGCATGTTGGTACAATTATGGAGTCCAGAGATGCTACATTTTTTGAAAACATTTTTCCCATGAGAGATGTAACAAGTTCATCTAGGCAGGATATTATCGAGGAGGTTATCTCTACCGAGCCGATAGTGCTCAATGAATTTACACCTATGGATCATCCTAAGGAGGATAACAATGAAGCTCCAAGAAAGAGCAAGAGATAGAGGACTGCAAAGTCTTTTGGTGATGACTTCTTTGTATACCTCGTGGATGACACACCTAGGACCATTGAAGAGGCATATCCATCTCCTGATGCTGACTATTGGAAGGAAGTAGTGAGGAGTGAGATGGATTCTATTATGTCTAATGTTACCTGGGAGGTTGTTGATCATCCTTATGGGTGCAAACCTGTAGGATGCAAGTGGGTGTTCAAAAAGAAGCTTAGGCCGGATGGTACTATTGAAAACTACAAGGCTAGGATTGTGGCCACGGGTTATACTCAGAAAGAAGGAGAGGACTTCTTTGACACTTATTCACCTGTTGCTAGATTAACCACAATTCAAGTGTTACTTTCCTTGGCAGCATCCTATGGTCTTCTCGTTCATCAGATGGACGTGAAGACAGCTTTCCTAAATGAACAGTTGGAAGAGGAGATCTATATGGATCAGCTAGATGGGTTTGTATCAAAAGGTCAAGAGGGAATGGTGTGCAAGTTATTGAAGTCTCTATATGGCCACAAGTATCTAAGCAGTGGCATGAGAAGTTTGATGGAACTTTGACATCTTCCGGCTTTGTTGTGAACGAAGCTAACAAATGTGTGTACTATTGCTTTGATGAGAGTGTAGGAGTGATATTGTGCCTGTATGTGGATGACATACTAATTTTTGGGACAAGCCTTAATGTGTGAAAGGATGTCAAAAAATTTTTATCTCAATGTTTTGAGATGAAAGATCTAGGGGAGGCTGATGTTATCCTTAACATAAAGCTGGCAAAGGATGGAAATGGTGGGGTGATTCTGTCACAGTCTCACTATGTGGAGAAGGTTCTAAGTCACTTTGGGTATAGTGACTGTAAACCTATCTCAACTCCTTATGATGCCACCATAATTATGAGGAAAAACAAAAGGATAATGAGAGATCAGCTAAGATATTCTAGGTTATTCATTCATTGATGTATTTAGCTAGCACTATAAGGCCTGACATCTCGTTTGCTGTAAGCAAACTAAGCCGGTTTGTTTCAAACTCGAGAGATGATCATTGGAATGCTCTTGAAAGAGTAATACGCTATCTAGTAGGGACAATTGACTATGGTATTCACTACACCGGGTACCCTAAGGTACTAGAGGGGTACAGTGATTTGAACTGGATCTCTGATGCTTATGGGATAAAAGCCACAAGTGGTTATGTGTTCACACTCGGAGGTGGTGCTGTTTCCTGGAAGTCTTGCAAGCAGACCATCTTAACGAGATCAACAATGGAAGCAGAACTCACAGTGTTGGATATCGCCATTGTTGAGGCCGAGTGGCTTCATAAACTCCTTATGGATCTGCCGATAGTTGAAAAACCAATACTAGCAATTCTACTGAACTGTGACAGTCAAACTATGATTGTCAAGGTGAACAGTTCAAACGATAATATGAAGTCATCCAGGCATATAAAGAGGCGGTTGAAATCTGTTAGGAAGTTGAAACTCCAAAGTTATAGCCTTAGACTATGTTCAAACAGCTAAGAACCTAGCAGATCAATTCACAAAGGGTCTTTCACGAAATGTGATAGATAATGCATCCATGGAATTGGGCCTGAGACCCACGTGAGTCATTCTACAGTGGCAACCTGTTCTGTGTGATCGGAGATCCCATAAATCAGGATGGTGAAACAAACCATAGTATGATTGAGAGAAGAGAACCTTTGTAAAAGGCTCATTCCAGGTGAAAGGTGCTTTTCTATTCTATTCTGTATGGTAGGTTGGCTTATGTCTTAATGTGTTCCGAGTGGTTTTTTTGAAACAAGGGAGTTGTTTTTCTGAAACAAAGATGTTGTCCTACGAAACATCTTTAAGGAGTACATCTATATGAGTCTAACTATTGGTCATAGTCTATGAGATTTGGGTGATCTCTAGAAACTCATGAAAGGCCTGGAGTATGACTTATAACTCCAAACCGCGGGGATGCTAATGCAGCATAGTATCAGTGTAGGGCTTTGGTAAAGCTTGTTTGCACAAGACTGACAATTTGTACAGTTGTGAATAAGTGTAGCTCTAGTTCTAATTGGAAGTTCAACTTAACAGTCTCTAACAAATACTGGTATATCAAAAGGGAATGAGAGCATTTTTCCGTGTGGCTTCAAATTCTTGGTGGGGATTGTTGGAATATGTGAGCTTTTGGCCCAATATTTGCAATTAAAGAATTCAAAGCCCACCATTAAATGCTAGGGAGTTATTGTGTAATTCCATAATAGTGGAAGAGGATCTCAACTGTGAAGTGCTGTGCTGCGGGGCAGATGTTTTTAACCAAGTAATGGCCATTATGACCGTGATTCATTCACAGCGATTCATTCTTGTGATTGATTATATGTGAGTCAATGCTATTACTTTGTTTGACGGTGTTGATGATGACCAAATGCATCCTCTCGTCCCCAAACTCTCAAGTATATCACCAGATGTCTTCTCTTCCTGGGCATGAAAATACACCACTCTTCCTCCCTTTGCTGCTTTCCTACATTCCCATCACCGGTGCTGCGCGCACATCTCTGGCAAGAACAGGTGCCTCCGGAACCATTGCCCGCTGAAGGTTCTGCATGGGATAGCATGGCAACTAGGTTTTTGAGGAGCGTCTTCACGCGACTGCTTGCCTAGAACCGTTATGACTTCACCGGCGTACTGTTCACCATCCGTCCCTACGCACCAACTCTGTCCGTCGACATCGCTGCCTGTACCTCTTCATACGACTACTTCCTAAAGCTCTGAGCGACTACTTCCCAACGAGTACGACTACTTCATCAACAAGTACAACTACTTGATCCCGCCATTGACTACTTCGTGAAGCTGTGCGACTACTTCAACAACTATGTGACTACTTCCTCAACAAGTACGACCACTCGATGCCCTCAATCGACTACTTCAACAACTCATACGACTACTTCGTCAAGGCAATCTGCACTGCACCAAATTCGTTCGACTACTTCAAGCATGCCAGTCGAGCATGTCTGCTCCAGCTGGTAACGGTGCATCTGGTGCCTCCAACACTAGACGCACCTCGGCGTATAGTCTGATACTCCTCTTTTTGATTAAATTCATGTTAACTTTAAACGCATGCACATGTCTTGTTTCACTCATCATAATCATGAAATTATTAATAAGTTGTATGTGTAATTTCGGAATTAAAATGTACTCAAAAATGCCTATTTATCTAGGGGCGGATCAAAATATAATCCATTACTACAAAAGGAGCGGGGTTACTGTAGCAGCAGACCCACCCCTAGAAATGCATCTTTAGAGGCAGGTGACACATCACTTGCCCCTGAAAATGGGGCTTGTTTTTACAGGCAGGTGATAGCGTAGCCCACCCCTAAAGATGGGATTTACAGGGGTGGGTGATGGCGCCACCCACCCCTAGAAATATATTTTTAGGGGCAGAGGCACCATCACCCGCCCCTAAAAATCTCCATAAAATTCCGGGTGCAAGGATTCTTCCTCCTCCTGACAGCCCATTGCTTCTCGGGGGAGGTGCTGCCCAAAAATCCAAAAAAAGAAAAAAGGGGAGGGGAGATTTTAAACATGATTCTCTTCAAGTTAGGGGCTCTAGGATGTAAGTTGATGATACTCCCATAACTTTTCTAAGCTTTTTAGATAGTTTTAAGACTCAAAGCTCTCTTACCTCTAGCTAGATCTAGATCTCCATGGTGTGGATTTGCCATTTCAGGCTCCATTTGCCTCAAACTTTTGGATGAAATTAGGTTATTTTAGTAGGAGAACAAGATCATGTAATCATTTGGGTCCAATCTTTATGTTTTAGCCTCATTGCTAGATCCATGGAGAAGAGAGAAGAAGCCTTGTTTCTTTTCTATATTTATGTACATGCATGATAGTTTTTTCCATAAATTTAGTTTTTCAATAATAGTTTGGGTCTTGATTTTTTTATTTTTTCCATGTTAAATTGACTTTTTCCAAATTATTGAAGAGCTTGTTTTATATTTTAAAAATTATTGAAGAGCTTGTTTTAAGCCATTTAAATTATCTCTTGATGTTCGTAGATAGATAGGACATGCATGTACAAAGCATAAAGGATGGATGCCTATTTCCGTGGAGAACTTAATAAATTAATTCAAACTACGGAAAACCACACAAGAAATAAGAAGACACAGAGGATACCTTGCCCATGCAAGAATATGAGAGTATTTAGCGACACAACTACAATCAGATCACGTGTGTTGGTGGGTAGTTTTGTTGAGAATTACACACTCTAGACGTATCAAGGCGAGAAATCACCCCCTCCGACGGAGAATCCGCTCGATGATTTTGTTTGATGCTTATGATGATTTTGATGATGCTGGCAATGATGGTAAAGATGTTGGTGGAGGCTATGGTGATGGTGGAGATAGGAAAAAAATATGCTAAATATATTTCTGTGTATATAATGGTTAAGAGTGTTGAAACCATAAAGTATAGCTTGAGTTGTATGATATAGTAAGTGTGAAAGAATCTTACATTGTTGTTTCAACACTCGTAACCATTATATACACTGAAATATGGTTGTCATATTTTGTCACACCCTAAAATATTTAATTTTAGGATGTGAATATCTTTTACAATGAGTTCATCTGTAAATAGGATTTTCCGAGAATTTTAAAGATTTTCCTGGCAATTATTCTATTTATCCTAGAGCTAGATCCATTATTTTATTATTTGGAAAGCTCTAAAATTCTTTTTCATGAAGTTCAAATATTTTATTTGGATTCCTTGTATCCTAAAATTACCTCCCGAGTTTCCTCGAAAATTTTTAGGATTCTTCCGAATATATATTTCTTAGTTTGAAATATTTATCTGGACTTTTCTAGATTTATTTTAAACTTGAAAATGTGTTCTGGAAAATATTTATATTTTGATTTTCATCGCAGTCGGACCGAGCTGTATCCTTGTTGTGCATCCTTTTAACTTTATCCTCTCCGAATCTTTAAGATATCCCAACGAGCTCCCGATCCTCTAACCGTTTCCCCCGATCAAGTCATGCTTGAAAACGACACCTCGTGGCTCGTCTTCGGTATTTTTTCGACGATGTTCGATCACCATCAGCCCCAACGACTCGGCCTGATCACTTCCTTTTCTTTCCGCGCTACCGAATAAATAGTTCACGTTCAACCAGCCCTGTCAGCTCGTTTTCATGTTCAGCCCTCACCCGATCCTTTTTCAGTCCATAACCGAACCTGCTCGATTTTTCCCTATCTCCATCTCTCTATCTCATTCTATCCGCAATCGATCCTCGCTCTCAAACGACCGTCGGTTTGCGCCAATGCGGTTCCACCTCCCCGTCTTTTTTTTTCTTTCTGCGGCCCAGTTCAGTGTTCCAGGCCCGCACCAAATGAATCTGCTCGGCCAGCCCAGGTTTCTCTCGGCCCATAGGCGAAATTGTTTTTGCCCACAATCGAGTCCCATCCCGATGCGCCTCCTCGACCCCACCTGTCATTTCCTTTTCCCCTTTTTGCTTTCTGTTCAGGCCCAACCCGTTTCGTTTTACGTTGAGGCCCAACCCGTGCACGCGGAGAACTCGGACTCCTCGCACACAGCACCCCTATAAAGGGCGAGCCAAAACTCTCAGGCCGCAGCATGATCTCCTGCTCGCAATCTGTTTCCTATGCAGCGCCATTGCCCTAGCACATGCTGCCCCACGCATCCTCCTCCGCTCGTCTCTGCGCAGCGCCGCCGTCGCCCAGGCCGTCCATCTGCTGCATCGCATCTCCCTGCCGAGCGCCGCCATCGCGTCCTCCTCCCCCTGCCCCTGCGCGCCCTGCACTTCTCCTCCAGCGCCGCCCCCTGCAAGGCTTCCCGTGCCCGTCTCCCCTGCGTCGCACCCCAGGAGCCGCGCTCGCCCCTGTGCTGGCCCCTGCACGTCCCTGCCCCGTGCAGAAACGTCACCACCAGGAGCACCGCCCTCCCCTGCGTGTCTGCGGCCATGCACCCTTGCCCTGCCCGCCTTCTCCCTGCAGCCGCGGCCTCTTCTGCAGTGCTGCCGCCAGGAACAGGAGCGCAGCTGCCCAGAACGCATGAATAGACCCGCAGCCACCTCCTTCCTCCGCGAAATTCGATCTCTACGATGCGTCCCCGGGGTAAGTTAGGTATGGAATGGAATCCCCTCGTCGTTCTCTTTCTTTTCCCCCACTTCCCGCGACCTCTCATGCCCTAAATTGTCGGGAATTCGAGCTACAGTACCCGCCGGTCACCATTGCTGCCTGTTTCAATCTTTTCGCAATTTAGTCCCTGAACAATCCTGTAATTATCGTGTAATTTTCTGTGTCTAGCGAAAATTGCAGAAAACCCTCTAGATCTTTTCCATCTTTTCAATCCAGCCCCACCATGGAATTTTTCAGGTCTAACCCTAATCTTCTCAGTATTTGTGAGCCCTATTTTTCTGTGTCTTGTATTTCTTTTCAGCTAACCCTTGAAGTCTATAGTTAATTGCGTATAGGTCCTTGCAGCGCTGTTTTATGCGTAGTTTCCGCGTTTTATATCCGTTTCGATCCGTTCTTTTTGCGTTAGTCTTCTAAAACCCTAAGCTATCATTTAGTAGTGTTGTTGTGCCGTAATTCCTATTTTTAAAATTATATATCAATTTAATTTGAATAATATCCTCTTATCTAGTTTTCCGAAATAAAATCCAATTAAGTCTTTTCTCCGGTTTTCATAACTAATGTTAATTTGATTAATATCCACTTAAATATATTTATAATTTAATTTGTTTAGTTCAACTCGAATCATAAAGTTATGCGTTTAGATGTTCTCACAAGTTTTCTTTTCTAATTAATTATTTAATTAGTGTAATTTGTACATAGAGAATTGTATATAAAATTTGACTAAGTTCTACTTCGTCTTTATAAATGCAAATATAATATGAGTTAAATATAATTAGGGATATTCTCTTTTGAATATCTTTTACATTGGTTTTCTAAATTAAAATAAATTAAAGCCTATAGTTCTTTTATTTCTTTTATAATATAAATCTCCCGATAGCTGTATCTTTTCAACCCTAGCTCCGTTTTCCGTGTTTCTTTCCTTCTCGTGATCGTAGCAACGAGCCTTATCCTTTAGTTTGCTCTTTTAAAGCTTTCCTTTTGTTTGTTCTATCTGTTCTTAGTTGTTCTTGTTTGTTTGCTTGCTTGTATGCTTCGGTCGGATGCTTGTGTGACGTTAGAAGAAGCGCGATCGAAGAGTTTTGAAGATTTAGAGTTTCAAGAACAAGAGTTGAAGACTCTGAGCAGCTATTCTCTAAAAGAAAGGCAAGTGTTTCCTTGATCATACTTTTGTCCTAATAATCACAATAAATACAACATTTTCTTTATATGCATGCATGTGTCCTAATTTTGATGGATCCTAATTAAGGATATGCCTAGTCTTTATGATCATTCCTTGACAACCTGGGTTTAATCTTTATCGTTGGATAGCTATTGCTTAGTTGCTATAACTGGTTCCGGTTTGGGGATAATTTATAGCCATGATGATAACAATGATGACGTTTTACCTGTTTTATCCATGTTCATACGCTATGCGTTGTTAATACAAGATTATATGTTTAATCGGAATATGGAGAACCACCTAGGAAAACAGTGCAACCACAATACTATATGGCTCTGGTCTTGGCTAATTAATTAGAAACTCTAGCTTGTGATGATCTTACCGAAAGGGCAAGAGGGGAGTGCGTTGATGGGGTATAACCCGGTCCTCTTGAGGTGTAGATATGTTCCTGGGTAAGGTGTCTTCCTCATTAGGGAGGGTTATGACCACTGCGGCCTGAAACCTTAGCGGATTGTCATAAGTTAGGGAATCTTTGTAAAGGCCTCGTAGTGAATCCCTTGCCACTCACCTCGGAAGTGTTTAAGAGGCTAGCTACTTCAGGCAAATCAGGAGACATGAATTGTGGGTAAAGTGTACAACCTCTGCAGAGTGAAAACTGATATATCAGCCGTGCTCACGGTTAAGAGCGACTTGGACCCTCACATGATTAATGAACTTGAAGATGAATTAAATCGTGGACCATGTTTATGGTTATGGTTATTGTAGACCATGGTTATGGTTGTGGTTATGCTTATGCTGTATCTCTTTTCTCTTTTAATGTGGGTATTTGGTATGAATTTATACCATAGTAATCAGGTGCTAATAAAATTTGACCAACTAAAATTGCTTATCGCAGTAAGCCAGTCAGCCTTTCCTTGATTTTGGCCTTCATATCATATAATTCCCAACACTTGCTGAGTACCAACCATAAGTGTACTCACGCTTGTTATAATTGCTGCTCAGAGGAGAAAGTGATGTGAAGTCTTTTGAAGATGATGCTGAGTTCTAGGCCTGCGCAACCCCCGGTCGATTGCCTGTGAAGTTTGGAGTCTACGTTTCCAGGATAAGCTGTACAACTCTGATAATCTTTATAGTCTTTTAATTCTCTTTTCGTGATACTGTTGCTGATTATTCACTAATGAAGTCACTATATGTATGGAACTTGATCCTGGCATACATATAGTTATGCATTCGGTTTTGTCTTTAAAAACCGGGTGTGACATATTTTTTCTAGTTCTATAGGCGACAATATCCTTAGGGTAAAATTTTTAATTTTTATGTGTTTTGCTATCTTTTTGGAAATAATTGATTTTGCAGAATAAATTCGAAAATAATTTGCAGGGCCGGGTGGGGTCTAACCCGCCAATACAAATTGAAATATGCTTGTCATATTGTTTTCTTATTCTGTGGTCACAATAATCATAGGGTTAAAGTTTCACCTTTTTTGGATGCTTTTTGCTATTTTTTCTGATTTAAACCAAATTTCAGAATTTTCTGAAAAAATTTGTAGGGGCGGGTGACACCTCCACCTGCCCCTACAAATCGATTTCTAGGGGTGGGTCGTGGCGTCACCCGCCCCTAAAAATCGATCTGTAGGGGCGGGTGGGGGTGTCACCCACCCCTACAAATGGCTTCCTATATATACAAGCCATCGCCCGGGACTTAGCAATTTTTCGGTTCACGCTTACGATGCCATTAGGCTGCCAAAATTTCCAGCGCCGCCGTCATCTTCTTCAGATTTCCGTGGCGGCCCTCCTCCATGGCGGCGCTCCTCCCCGCCAGCCCTCTACCCCGCAGCGGCCTCCTCCTTCGCGGCACTCGTCCCGTGCCGATCGAGCGGCCGTGGCCCTCCCAGGCGGCGCCTCTTCCTCCTCGTGCCGCCTCGACACGAGCTCCATGCGCAGCCACCGTGCGCCTCCTCGAGTTGTGTCGCGTGCATCCTCCTCGATACGCGCTGCAGCACCACAGCCACGCGCCTCCTCGACCCGCGCCGTGCCGGCCTCCTCTCCACCGCCGTGCACTACTCTCTCCTTGTGACAGCCCTCCTCCTCGACTCGCCGGCCTCTCCGTGCGGCCTTCTACCCGAGGCCCTTCGCGGCGCAGATCTACATGCGGGGCCCACCCTGGCTCTTCCCTCCTCGACGCTCCCCACGGTAGGTTCGTCTTTCTTTTTTTTCCTTTTTTCCCATTTGAATGCGAAATGGAATAGGATTGTATTTTATTTCTGTGACACCCTAAAATATTTAATTTTAGCATGTGAATATCTTTTAGAATGTGTTCATCCATCTTTAGGGTTTTTTGAGAATTTTCAGATTTTTCCGAAATTATTCTCTTTTCCGTAGAGCTAAATCCATTTATTGGAAAGCTCTAAAATCTTTTTCTTGGGCTCTGAGTATTTTATTTGGACTCATCGTGTCCTAGGTTTTGACCGAAATTTTTGAGATTCTTCAGGATATGTTTTTCGTGGTTTAAAAGATTTATTTGGACTTTTCTAGATTGATTTTAAGCTTGAAAATATGTTCTGGAAAATGAATTCATTTTCTTTTCATCTCGAGCTGGATTCAACTCTTTTTGGGTCTAGTCTGCCTTAGATCCTAGAACCGCGCCATGCAAAAGCTTGAGCTCAACCACCACCCTGATCTCGTCCTTCGTTGCTTTTTCATTGACAAAAAAAAGTAAATCAAAAGCTTCTCTTTGATGTACAAAAGAAAACCTCCTTGTTTTCGCCTTTTGCCTTTCCTATCTAAAGCTTAGTAGTTCGTCGAAGTTAGCTGACTGCCACTCGCTATCTATCATTTTCTTCGCCAAGCTGGAGTTATCTAGAAGCCTTTCCGTTTGCCCTTTCTTTCCTTCTCTGTATAGTTCTTGTGGCAGAACCAACCTGAATTACACCAGCTCAAGTACGCAAGTTCTTTCTCAAGGGCTCCAATCGTACTTCAAACGGTGTAACCCCTTGGCCTGTCGGGTATTGTCCCGATAAACCACCGAAAGCAGGATCAAACAAGGTACCTCGCATGAACTCGAGTTCAGAGATACAATCGCCATCATATTTTACATCACAAGCATTTATATTACAAGAGTTTCCAAAAGTAGTATAAGTTCCAAACTAATAGAAATTATTACAAACCAGTTTTAGAGTTTCAAGTTCACGGCAGCGGAATTTAAAATACGACAACTATACACGTCGCTAGTACGGACATCATGCTAAGCCCTGGCATGACATCACTCGGTATGATCAGTGTTGGCCGGGACGGGTCCCATTCCACGGATCAACCATCAGGAAGAGCATAGGGCCATGGCATGGTAAGAGTAGGGTCTTCAAAGACATTATCTGAAATAAAGTCATATTGCAAGGCTTAGTACTCTAATACTCAGCAAGGCTTACCCGGAATTAGGTATACTTAGCCCATAACTAGACCATGAAGGCTTATAATGGTAAACCTTGCAAGGTAAACCTAACTCACACGCTTGGAACACCGATAGGTCGTTCCGAAACAACCGTTTGCCTTTCATTCCGGGTCATGGAACAATGCCACCACAAGTGACTGTAGGACCATACGCACATCCAATATGCAGGACATACGTCTACAGCGCGACTGTATGATCGTATTCCTATCTGCTCTGCAGAAGGTACTCCCACACGTTGGTGCGTGTAAATATAAAATAAAAGTCGAGTGGCGGGGGACGAGTCCACTTCCCGGGCCGATTGGTTACTGGGCTTACCGCTTACCATATTTCACAGCATGTGGCTAGTACTTTCAAATGCTTAACTGCCACTACCACACACTACGACCTTAACCAAATTCATCAACACAGACGGGGTATCTTTCCCTTCCATGATACTGCACATAACCCTGTCCGTCATCCTTATAGTGATTGCAGGATTGTAAGCAACCAATTCCTATATCGCGCGAGTGACAGGAAATCACTCGACTTCTACCGGTCCTACTAGTATAGCAGTAGTCGGACTCAGGTTCTATTCAATACATAGGTACCTAACAATGTGCAACTAGGGTTTCATTATAACTCCTAGGAACTTAAATGCACAAGTAAACATAAATTCCTATGAATTGCAGTGTTATAATGTAGTGGGTTTATGACCGGGGCTTGCCTTCACTGGAGAGGCTGGGGTCAGGGACGTTAACAAATTCTTCCGAACTCGGGTTCGGGGCTTCAGTTAAAGCTTCAGTGACGTTCCCGATGTCTTCTGAGACTTCTACTTCGGGTTCCGGGAGAATCTGATAATCTCCGTCGGCGAGAAGCGTCGAGTCTACATATGATGTAAACGATGCAGTTTAGAAAATGCATAGACTTTTACTCTATTTCACAACAAATTTGCAATCCAATGAAGACATAGTGCATTCATCAAACATATCATTCACTCTCCTACTGGGCAGTCATTTATCGAGTATAAACTAAATTACCTAGTTACATTAAGTAACATAGTTGTTTACCCTAAACATTTAAACTAACTGCATTAGATAGCATGTTTGGTTATCTTAAATAATTAAACTAATTACATTTAACAACTTTATTTATTTGATTAGCTAATTATCTCTAATAACCCTAGGTTATTATTTAATTATGGACTTACTTTGACTAGTTAAATGAACCCTAAGTTAATAATATCGCATTATCATACCAAGTTCTATTTATTCTGGTTGTTCTACACCTGATCATAGGTTGAAAAATTTGTGGACATGTCACACTACTCAAGAGCAACACTTCAAAATAATTTCATAATTTTTCATGAACTAGAGCTATTGTTCATGAATTTCCTTTGAATCTAAGCTTAAATTCATTACTGAAGTTACACTAGGATTCTGACTCTCAAACTTTTATCTTGGATTATGCATGCTGAAACAAAGCTAAGGTAAAATTTTCAGCTATAAATATGAAGAGATGCATCTGGATTTAAATCATGAAAATTTTACAAACATAAAGCAAAGTTATTTAAATATCCTAGCTAGAGGGCTGTTTTGAACTTCCAATTTTTACATAACTCTACTTATGGCACACACATCTCATGTTTCAAATTTGAGCCTCAGCACAACTATGGATTAAAAGATCTAATTAAAGTACCGATTATCTACTAATTAAATTGCAGTACAAAACACACATATTCATCTCATGAACACAATACAAAAGTTGTAGTATTTAACACAAGGATTCAAACCCAACTAGTTTGACATTTTGCTAAATTTTCTAAAATTTTCTACACATTTTTGAATTTCACAGCTTTTGAATTGGGGGGGCTCTGTAATCTTGCAGGGACACCCTTGGAACTTTTCAAATCCTTTCAATCAGGCCCTTGGCTCGTCGGGGAAGAAGGGCAGGAACATTGCCGGCCAAATTCCAGCGAGAGGGGCGGCGGGGGGTGGAGAAGGAGTGGTCAGCGAGCATCAGGAGCTCAAGGCGCACCTTCTGGGGGTCTTGGGAAGGGGAGGGGATGACCGGAGGTGGGGTTCCCACGGCGGCTGAGGTGGTGACGGAGAGGAGCTCGTTGGCAAGAAGGTTTCGGCGAGGAAGTGGGGCAATGCTCCGGTCTAGAAGCTGCAACAGGAGGAGAGGAAACTATTGGGGTGGTCGGATTGGACAGAAGGGGCGGAGGTAGGGGTTCGACGGGGACAGGAACTCACCGGTGAGGCGGTAACGGCGGCGAGGTGGTTCCGATGGAAGTCCGGCCACGAGGAGTGGCCTGGGAGTGTCAGTGAGGTGAGGGGAAGCTCCCCAAGGGGTCGTAGTGGGCAATGGGAGGCGGACGCGGCGGCCCACGGCGAGCATTGGGTCGCCGGAGTGGAGGAAGGGGGCGGCAGTGGTGCTCGGTGCTCGGGGTGCGCGCGGTAAAAGGAAAAGGAGAGGAATGGGAAGGCCTTGAACCGAAGAAGCTCACGGCAACTAAGAAGGAGTGAGGGGAGAGAGGAGGTGCCGGCATTTTCCACGGCGGCGGCGAGGTGTCGTCCGGCGGGAGCTCAGGCAGGAGAGGAGAAGGGCGTGGCAAGCGCGAGAGAGGGCCAAGGAGGAGAGGCTAGGGCGGCGCTCGAGCTGGGGGTGACGCGTGGAGGTGAAGCGCAGCAGGAGGTGGCGAGGGGCAGCCGGAAATGGCGGGCGGCGGCGCTGCAGCAGAGGAGCAGAGGGCAGAGGGGCAGAGCAGGGGAGCAGAGGGGCGCCAGAGGAAGAAGAAAGAGAGGAGGGGGTCCGAGGGACTGGTTTGCAAAAACAGAGAAGTCTAGTGACCTCACTGTAAACCTAAATTTCCCACTGATCCAAAAGCCTAATGAGAAAATGATCAAAACAGAAGTTGTAGAATTTTTCAAACCCTACAACATTGCTTAAGGGTTCAAGTTCAAAAACCTAAAGTACAATGCTTTATTTTACAACTTTGCACTCAAATCAAACTTATTAAAGTTTTGTCCTTATTAAAGTAAATTTCTTATAATTTTGGACCTAATTGCAAGTTTTCCTGCAATGTCATGATTACTTACATTTTTTACAATTTAGCCCTTAGTAACTTTGAAAGTTACCTTTGTAATTCAACTACTTGCATAAAAGGACTTGTAGTTTTGTAAAATTACATAAATACCCTTATTTTCTTAACTTTACTCAAATTTCACACCATTCAAAACATGCAAAACATTCTTCCTATTGGCTTGCTATATTTAACACCTAGGGTGTCACAGTTCCTAATATCTCATCATAGTCGAACCAATTCGTTTCTTCGGTAGCCGTCATTTTTCCTCTACCCTATCCGAGACCATAAGATGCCCCATCGTGGTACCCATCCTCTAACCTTTTTTCTCGATCAAGCCTTGCTCGAAACGGAACCGTAGCTCGATTTCAGCGTTATTTTTCGATGGTGCTCCGCTGTCGTAACTACCAACAACTCGGCCTAATCTCTCCCTTCTCTTTTTCGTGCTCTCGAACAACCCGTTCACGTTCAACCAGCACTGTCAGCATGTTTTCATGTTCAGCCTCCACCTGAACCTGTTTTGGCCCATAACCGAACTCGCTCGCCACTCAAGTCTCGACGCGAGATCGTTTCCTCCTTTCTTTACCTCTTCCTTCCTCTCTTTGCTCGCTAACTTATGGGGCCCGCTGGTCAGCCCAATCTCGTTTCTCCAGTGGGCAATCTGGACTCAAGGACGAGTCCCAACCCGATACGCCGCCTCATCCCTGCTTGCCAAACCCCAGGCCTCCACGCCCCTATAAATCCTGCACGCAACCCTAGGCCCGCATCTCCTCCTACTCGTGCTCCCTCCTTCATCGCCGCGTCGCATCTCGCCCTCCTGCTCGCGAAGCCCTTGTCTCTGCATCTCCCCTAGTGCTGCCCCTACTGCCTGTGACTTCTCGCCCCTACGGCTGCAGCCAGCACCACCGTCGCCGTGCCCCCTACGCACCTGAGCCTGTGCCGCACCCTGCTACCTGAGCCCGTGCGCCACCACCAGTGCGCCGCCGTCGGCCTCCCCCGGTGCACCCCACCTGCCTGTGCCCCTCCCTTGTGCTGCACACGACAACCAGGAGTGCCCCACCCCGGCACCGCCCCTGCGCAATGCCTCCAACCAGACTGCCGCCACCAGTGCCCCTGCCCTACCGCCGCTAGCCCTTCTCCCTGCGTCGGGCCTCGCCTTGCCCCTTGCCCACCTTCTCATGCCACCGCCCAGAGCAGTGCGCCGCCGCCCTCTTCTCCGGCGAAATCCGGCCACCGCGATGCATCCCTGCGGTAAGTAAGGTATGGAATCGAATCCCCTCGTCGTCCTCTTTCTATTGCCCCGCTCCTCACAATCTACCGTGCCCTAGAACAACGGGTATTTAGAAAACAGTAGTCGCCAGCCACCATGGGAGCTGTTCCCAAGCTTTTGCAATTTAGCCCCCTGAAGATCTTGTAATTCCTGCAGTTTTTCGTGTGTCTTGCAAACTTTGCAGAAAACCCCTAGATCTATTGCATCTTTTCAACCCAGCCCCACCCATGGTATTTTTCAGATCTAACCCTAAACTTTTCTTTATTTGCGAGCAGTATTTTCTTTGCCTTGCAGATCTTCCCTGCTAGCCCCTGAAATCTATAGTTAATTACGTATAGGTCCCTGCAACCTTGTTTCATGCGTAGTTTCCACGATTTAGATCCATTTTGATCTGTTCTTTTTTCATTAGTCTTCTAAAACCCTAAGCTATCGTTTAGTAGTGTTGTTGTATCATAGCTCCTATTTTTAAAATTAAATATAGATTTAATTTGATTAATGACCTCTCATCTAGTTTTTCCAATTAAAATCCAATTAGATCTATACTCCGATTTTCATAATTAATGTTAACTTCATTAATATCAACCTAAATGTGTTTATAATTTATTTAGTTCAACATGAATCATAAAATTATGCGTTTAGATGCTCTCACAAGTTCTTTTCTAATTAATTATTTAATTAGTGTAATTTGTACATAGACAATTATATATAACATTTGACTAAGTTGTATCTCGTCTTTATAAATGCAAAAATTAGATGAGTTAATTATAATTAGGGATATTCTCTTTTGAATATATTTTACATTAGTTTTCTAAATTAAAATAAATGAAAGCCTATAGTTCTTTCATTTCTTTTATAACACCAATCTTCCGATAGTTGTTTCTTTTCAACCCTAGCTCTGTTTTCCGTGTTTCTTTCGTTCTCGTGACCGTAGCAGCGATCCCTATCCTTTTGTACGCTTTTTTAAAGCTTTCCTTTTGTTTGTTGTATCTGTTCTTAGTTGTTCTTGTTTGTTTTCTTGCTTGTACACTTGGGTCCGATGTTTGTTTGACGTTAGAAGGAGCGCGATCCAAGAGTTTTGAAGATTTAGAGTTTCAAGAACAAGAGTTGAAGACTCTGAGCAGCTATTCTCTAAAAGAAAGGCAATTGTTTCCTTGATCATTCTTTTATCCTAATAATCATAATAAATACAACTTTCTTTATACCTGCATATGTCTGAACCTGATGGATCATAATTAAGGATATGCCTAGTCTTTATGATCATTCCTTGCTAACCTGGGTTTTACCTTTATGTTGGGTAGCTTTTGCATAGTTGCTATAACTGGTTCCGGTTTGGGAATAATATATAACCATGATGATAATAATGATGATACTACACATGTTCTATCCATGTTCATGCGCTATGCGTTGTTAATACAGCATCATATGTTTTAATTGGAACATAGAAAACCACCTAGGAAAATAGTGCAACCACAATACTATATGGCTCTGGTCTTTGCTAATTAATTAGAAACACTAGCTTATGACGATCTTACCGAAAGGATAAGAAGGGAGTGCATTGATGGGGTATAGCTCGGTCCTCTTGAGGCTTTGATATGTGGTCCTTGGCTAAGACACTTCCTCATTAGGGAGCGTTATGACCACTGCGGCCTAAAACCTTAGCGGATTGTCATAAGTTAGGGAATCTTGTAAAGGCCTCGTAGTGAATCCCTTGCCACTCACCTCAGAAGTGTTTAAGAGGCTAGCTACCTTGGGCAAATTGGGAGACACGAATTATGGGTAAAGTGTACAACCTCTACCGAGTGAAAACTGATATATCAGCCGTGCTCACGGTTAAGAGCAGCTTGGACCCTCACATAATAATTGAACTTGAAGATGAATTAAATTGTGGAACATGTTTATGGTTATGGTTATGGTTATGTTTCTGTTATACCTGTTCTGTTTCTTTTAATGTGGGTTTTGCTATGAACTTATACCTTAGTAATCAGATGCTAATAAAATTTGACCAACTAAAATTTCTTATCGTTGTAAGCCAGTCAGCCTTTCCTTGTTTTTGGCCTTCATATCGTATAATTCCCAACACTTGCTGAGTACCAACCATAAGTGTGCTCACACTTATTATAATTGCTGCTCAGAGAAGGAAGTGATGTGAAGTCTTTTGAAGATGATGCTGAGTTCTAGGCCTATGCAACCTCTAGTCGATTGCTTGTGAAGTTTGGAGTCTTCGTTTCCAGGATAAGCTGTATAACTCTGATAATCTTTATAGTCTTTTAATTCTTTTTTTGTGATACTGTTGCTGATTATTCACTGATGAAGTCACTATATGTATGGAACTTGATCCTGGCAAACATATAATTATGCATTCAGTTTTGTCCTTAAAACCGGGTGTGACAATTTTGTTGTAGTTATTTTTTAAATCCATTGTAACATGGAAATGGGAAATCAAGTGCAAATATGTGTTATCAAGTGGATTTGTAAAATGTGAATGTGAATGTGAATATCAAATTTGAGTTTGAATTTATTCATTGATTTGTTCAATAATGTATTATTTAGTTTGCCAAATTAGTGATTTGTTCGGTAATTAGTTTGTATCTATGATTCAGTAATGTTATTCAGTAATTTGCGATTTATTAAAGTGTTATTCAGTAATTTTAGTGAATGTTTGTTTTATAATTTTATTGAAATGTACATGTACTCTGAACCCAATGAGAAGTGTATTCGATATTGTTTGAATTAGTTAGTTCTTTATTTCTATTTCAAAGATGTCATTTCAAAAATGTGGTCATTGCAGAGTTCTTCTTATAAGAAAGTACGAGGTCTGTCTATTGTTAGTTCTTTTCTTTTTTATTCTAATGTGAAAATTTGAAAATACCATAGTTTTATTCAAATATTTTGACACTCTAATGATGTATATAATGGACCCCTTGCAAAATTGTGAACCTTGAATGTTCGAGGATATGGGATTAAGTTTGAATGAATTTATGTGCTTCACATTCTAAATTCATCCCTTATCCTTTGACATTCAAGGTTCTTTGAAAGTCCAAACAAACTGAGGAGTGCGAAAATGATTTTCAAGGCCCCCACCCGCCCCTACAAATGATTTTCAATGTGAAAATTTGAAAATGCCATAGTTTCATTCAAATATTTTGACACTCTAATGATGTTTGTGCATTCAATTAGGTTTCTATTCCAATATGTATTTAAATATTTACTCAAATATATCTTCATTGGCTCTCTAATGTAGAAGTCGTAGATGGATCATCCATCATCATCTTCCCCACAAAGGGAGCATGCAGCATCGCAAGATGATGAAATGGAGCAAATTGCATCCCAGATGCAGTGGGACGATGAGGGCGACATCGAAGTAGAATCTGGGGATGACGAAGGTCCCCAAGTAGAACAAGGGGCTTGGGTAGGAGGGCAGTGGCATGATTCGATAGATCCACATCCGTTTCCTCCTAGAGAAATTCGTTCAAGGTCAGAGTTTGATCCGAATTACGTTTTGAATCCAAGTCAGGTAATCACTACGTGATTACTTACAACCGAGCATTTATTATACATTTTCATAGACTACGCATAGTGACTCACCAAATCATATGATCCATGTAGGAGGCTCCAACAGGAAGGAGTAAACGCCAAAGCCGACCTCCAAGCCCAACAGAGGAAGAACTTGAAGACAATGATTGCTCCAGTCCGGAACCTCAAACTACAACCTCTGGCAGCCAAAACAAAAGGAAAAGGGGTCAGCATGGAAGAAACCAATACCCCGAAGGCCAATGGACGGTCAATATAGTTAGCGCAGCACGCGAGCCCATAGAGCCTCCTGAGGTGTCTGCAAAGTTTTGAAACGCAATCGGTTCTATAATCAGAACAAAAATGGTTTTGGATCAAACAATCCCGATTGGCTAACGGTTTCTGAGGGGAAGAAGGAAGCAATGTGGCAATTGTTGAGAAAAACTTTTATTTTGCCAAGAGGAACGAAAGATAAAGTAAAGCATTATGCTAGGAATGCTGGGTGAAAGTTTCCACTGGTGGAAGGGTGACCTGAATATCAAGTATGTCCAGAAGGGCCTAACGCCATTTCTAGATTACAGAGACATCACACCAGCACAATGGGAAGAGTTTGTTCGTCAAAAGATCTCTGAGGAAGCTCTAGCCCTAAGCCAGAGAAATAGAGATCTAGCACTGAGAAGCATACATAAAGTCCATCTTGGCCCGGGTGGATACCAAAGGAAGGTCGATCAGTGGCGGAGTTAAAGAGAGGCTGCAATAGCCGCCAGGCAACCTGACCCTTTTGAAGGCTCTGACAAACGTGATTGTTTCTGGCTTCAAGCAAGGAAGCCTAAGATGGTGGATGGCAAGCCTGCATTTGACCAACCCAAGACCAAAGCGGTGGCACAAAAAATGTACCAACTTACCGAGCTTCAGAAGCAAGGAAAGTTTAAAGCCAAGAGGGACAAGGATGTGCTTAGTACAGCCCTTGGGCCCAAAGAGCATGGAGGCTGCGTCAGAGGCATGTCCTCTAAGTTGACCATTAGGGATGGGTTCCAGGAGGACCAGGCTAGCTACAGGAGGCATGACCGCTACAAGGAAGAAATGAAAGAAGTGGCAAAGAAAGCACAGGAAGCTAAGTTTAAGGAATTTTTTTCTAGCACAAATGGTGGAGCAGCAGCAATCCGGGCTATCATGGATTGACCCGTCGCAAGAGGTGGGGCAACAATAGATGATGATGTGGCCCCCTCCGGTATTGGCCCAAGCGAATACGGCATGTGCTCAGAGCAGTGTTGCCTCTACCACAGCACAACCATACTCGGTAGATTGTATATCCGTTAGCACCCCCTGCTTGTTTGCTCCATCCGGTTGGCAGAGCTGGGAAGATGAAGGAAGTAGCTGTAACACCCTGTTTCTAAAGAAAAAAATCAAACAGCCCGGCCCATCTCCCCTCTCCCTTTCTTCTCTCCCTCTCATTCTTCTCCTTCGCTCGGCCCAACTCGGGCCCAGCCGATCCACCCTCTCACCCATAGGTGGGGCCCACCTGTCAGACCACTCTTCTACCTCCGGCTGCCCACCTCCCCCACCGCATCGCACACCCGCGGTCGTGTCCCCCCCCTCAGTCCGCCCGCCTTTCCTCCCTCTCTCTGCGGCCGCCTTGAATGCCCGCACTACTACCGCCACCACCACGTCACCTTCCTTCCGTTTCCCCTTCCTCCCTCACTGCAACAGCCGCCGCCTTCATGGCCTTAATGGCCGGCCACCCGAGCATCGTCGCCCCTCCGCCTCTCCTCCTTTCCCTTCCTCCCTCTATAAAGGGCAAGCCCGAGCCCCCTACCCACTCTTCCAGCTCCCCCTCGCTCCACGCCCCCTCTCATAGCTGTTGCACAAGAGCTTAGAGAGCCACCGCCATAGTCGATCTGTCACCCCGCTGCTCCTCCTCGACGACCAGCCGCCGCCGGAGTTTCCCACGAGGTGAGGAAGCTTCAGAGCCCTATATCTTTCAAAACTCTCATAGATAAGCCCTTGGAACCTTGTTTTAGTCATATCTTTCTCGTTCTAACTCCGTTTTCAACGATTCTCACACTCACGCATGCACAACATCTTTATAATCTTGTTTTGTCATGTTTGTTCTGTTTGTTGTATTGTTTCTTATTTGTTGTGTGTTTTTCTTATGTGATCGCGTAGACAACGTGCCTTTGGAGGAAGGACAAGCGCTGCAGTTCGAGGAAGAAACATAGCAGTTTGTCGAGGAAGGAAAGTGGAATTCCCCCCTACATACTCTATTTATGCCCCAATAATAGCATGATAATTCACTTTACTTTATTCGTCGAATTGCATAACTTGATGGGAATATCTATTAAGGATTGACCTAGTCTTTTCACCCAAGCCATGAACACCTGGTTTTAGCTATCTTTTTGGGTAGAAATGCTTAGTTGCTTAACTTTGGGAAATGGTGCTATCACAAACTTCTGAGAATGTTCAAACTTCTGAGAATGTTAATCATGACATTATACTATTGTTATACCTGGATATTTTACAAGATCACTTTCCGTGATGGCCTTGCATCTTTCCCCCACTTGTTAAGTACCAACCATAAGAGTACTCACCCGCCTAACTGCTGTTCAGAAGAGAACGTGGAAGTGGAACACTACAGCGACTTCGAGGAATTCTAGGCATGCATTCACCAGTCAATCACTTGTGGAAGAAGCTTTGTTACAGATCTCGTTTAGGATTTTGGTGAAACGCTTCAGACCTTCGTGTCTATTTTATTCGAAGTGTAATAATGTTATTTACTCTCTTGTTTACATTTTGAACATTTTCTTTTGATATGTTCACTTATGACATCTATCATATGTGAGTAACTTGATCCTAGTGCACATATGAGATGCATTCAGTTTTGCTTCCAAAATCGGATGTGACAGTAGCCAAGGCCCAGGTGATCCGGTTGGGGTTCCATTTGAGGGAAATCTGATCCCGCCCCTATATGCATGCGTACAAGTGCAACATCTCCTCAAATCAAGCTATGAGGATCATGAGATAGACATCCCCACTGTAGATGGGAAGCATTGCCTTGGAGAATGCCTTGGCTCAACCATCCTATGGCATAAACGAGATATCGTACTGCTTGGTCCACAACCTTCGGCATCTCCGGATCATAATGTGCTGGCACAAGTCTTAATTGAGCATCCCTCATCATCGGCAGCACAACAAAAGGGGGCAGCACCAGAGCATACACTAGAAGCTCCAGCATCACCACCACAAGACTATAGGCCACCAGCTCCGCAATCAACACCACCGGCTCCATCATCACCACAGGCTTCGGCATCACCACCACGAGAGCATACGCCACCGGCTCTGCAATCACCACAACCGGCTCTAGCATCACCAACACGAGAGCACACGGCACCGGCTTCGCCAGCACCACAACAACAACAGCCGCCGCAGTTGTTGGTGCCAAGAGTGATACGGCCTTATGGGAGGGAAGGGTCAGAGATTGCAGATATATGGCACACCGCAAACAAGAAGCAGGGGTCAAAGGCTAAGTCAAAGGATGATTAAAATTCTAGTGTCATCAAACGGCCGGGCTTTTCCTTGCATCGCACTGACTCAGAGCACCATCTGGTTGTTGGGGTCGATGACATACAAGACTTACCAAATTGTTCGATAAATTTTGAGTATGGTAAACCATTTCTAGCAGACGCTATGATCGTGGGGGTTCCAAGTGACATGCAGAGGACGCATAGTTGGTACACGAGGGCATGTAGACTTGGGCTGACTAACATGTGGGCTCGGTACAACCCAGATATATTCGGACCAAAAGATCCTAAAGGTGTCACTGATATCATGTTCGATTTTGAAGACATCCAAAATATGTTTCGCCTTAAAGAACTAAGCATAGAAATGGTTAGACTTTGGCGCATGTAAGTGTCATATTGAAACTAATATCTTATATGATATGTCCTACTATATTATATAAGCATATCTAATTAATTGTGATGCATTTTATTATACAGGATGCAACAAAGACAAACCAACCCTATAAATCGCAAGATCGCGTTTCTTGACCCTCAAGCTATTTGCGAGTTCAGGCATCTCAGACCAATATAGTGGAAGGACAGCCATGATGACCTAAGCAAGTGTAAAACACGCAAGAAAAAAGAAGCAAAACGAATACACGAACACAAAGAGACCATAAAGAGGGTTGGGGTCTACATATCGCTTCAGATGCAAAAATACCAAGACAAGGATGTCATATGGGCACCATACCACTTCCAGCAAGTGTAGTTTCAATCATTTGTTAGAATATGCACTTGCTTCGAATAAATGCCAAAGAAATGATATATAATATTCTTGCAGAAATCACTAGATTGCTTTTATGCTACAGCCAAATCGTGGAAAAATGCTCGTATTGGACTCCACTGATTTTGAGCCGCGTAGATACAAAGAATTCATATCCATCCTCAACATGTTAGCAAAATTCTTATCTTCTACATTTGCATCATGCAAGATCTTCCAAAAAAACTACATATATAAACTAACTTCTTATTTCTTTCTTTTTAAAACAGGGCTTACATGCACTACATTTCCAAAGGAGGAATTCATCCCCCCCGAGAGAACAACAGAAATGAATTCGCACACACACTTCCCGTGCAACAAGCAACCTGTAGGTTTCGTGTACTGTGCGTACTACATGTGCGAGCACATGAGCGAGCTCGGGAGATACACAACTGATCCCGAACGTGTAAGTGGCTAATCTTTGTTAGGGATAGATGCATAGGTGGGAATTGTTTTTGCGTGTATCTAACACTTGGCTTAATTTTTCCGTGGATTTTTAAATTGCAGATTTAGCCGAGAAAACACAACAACCAACTCCATGAGCAACAACTTCTCAACATAGTCGCCGATTTATGCCGTTTCATGTTGCATGAAGTGATCCATGTAATGGGGTATTTTGTTCACTCTGAACATGAATTGGCAACTAAAAATAATACAAAGGTCTTCATTAATGGGACGCTCAGTATGTCCGTGCTGGCTAGCTCCAGTAGCGTTCACCAGGGGTAATTGGACAAAAACATGTATTCTATGCGTACTTTGATAATGTACTATAATGATGCACTCTAATGATATACTTCGATATGATTTTATTTTGTATGCGTAATTATTTATATTTATAAAATATATTCCATGTCGGTCACTATAACATTCGATCGCGCACTAGCTTGATAGGTCAAAATTGGTGGGAAATAAAATTTTAAAAACTAGCGGGAACCAGATTCAAAAAATTTAAATACAAATCAACCAATTTTTGGGCGGGAAACTCATTTCTAGGGGCGGGTCACGTCCTCACCCGCCTCTGGAATTCCATTTTCAGGGGCGGGTGACGCCCTAAACCGCCCGTGCAAATACCATTTACAGGGGCAGGTCATTGGCCAGGGGCGAGCGCGTTACCTGCCCCTGCAAACGGTATTTCTAGCTGCAAGAAGCA
This sequence comes from Panicum hallii, assembly GCF_002211085.1. Lineage (NCBI taxonomy): Eukaryota > Viridiplantae > Streptophyta > Magnoliopsida > Poales > Poaceae > Panicum > Panicum hallii. The sequence goes on from NC_038042.1 coordinate 28,769,523, forward strand.
AGGATGGTTATCACATCCGTCGCTACAAATGCTGTTTTACCCACCCCTACGAATGTTTCCTGCAGTAGTGATTCCTGTCGGTATTTTTCTATCTTTCCACTGTCAAGGAAATCGTTTTTCAATTTCCCTATCGGTAATTCGAATTTTCCTGTCGGATACGGACAGGGAAATTTGAGTTTCCAGTAGTGAGGTTACTATAGAGAGCAAAATAGAGTAGCACATGAACTGGCACAAACATGTTAGACGTGTTCGTAGCTCGGCTGTTTGGTTATGAAGTATTCCCAGTTGTATTGAACATGTTGTGCTTCTAGATTGTAATATCACCTAATCATGCTTACGAAAAAAATCTTTTCCCTCGCAAAAAAAAAACTATCTACTACGAGCACGTGCAGCGCGCTAATCTGACTAGTTTCTGCTAACATGTCGGAAACACATCGATTCACCAGCGGAGGGAGTAATTAAATCGGCTGATGAATGTGCAAATGAGTAATTCTTCCCTATGTCAACTACCGAAAATTTTAAAACATTAATTACAAAAAATAACTCAATTTAGATTGCTAGGAGTCTTCTGAGATATGAACTACTACCGTTATGATACAGTTGTACGTAGGTATGTGCTAGTACTAGAAGTTATTTAGAGTCCGAAACTTGCGATATTGCACCAAATGAAACTTGCTCATGCCAGATTCAGGTCGTGGTTCCATGGAATATCTAGTAGGCACATAGACGAAAGCTAAGTAGGAACTCATTCAATCTACTATGAAAGGTGGTGGTTTTGAGACAAGTTTTCACTCACAAGGGCTTAGATCTGTCATGTTTGTCGTATGATCATCACTTTGATGGGCGATCGGCGCCATGGCCAATGCCACCACCACCAGCAAGACGATGATGCTCGAAGAATGCGCAAGCTTGCTCCAGCACGCGGCAGCGGTAGCCATTCTAGCTCTCAAGCTGTGAAAACCAACCCGGCCGTGGGCACCCCTATAAATCCCACACCCTTGTAACCGTGTTAACCCACACAGATCGTTCCTTCCTGGTGTCTTTCCTCGTGGAAATGCAATAATTCCGCTACTACTAGGTAGCTTTGTGGGTGCTAATAATTCCACTCACCCTATACAACCCGCGAGGAACCACTCAAACAAGTCATGGTCTCAAAGTCTTTGTTCCACTCTTGTTTTTGTGTGGATTCACGCATATTGGGCAGTCGCTTCCAAATTACAACTCGCAATCAAGAAACCACTCCAAACAAGTCAAAGTCTTGAGTAGCGTCCAGTCTCCGCACACCTCTGCTGTAAGCCACGGTGTTCTTTTGTCGTTCAGCACTTTCTCGCCGACTTATTAGAATTGGACTGATGACAGCAAAAGAGTTGACAAAAGCACTAGCCATTCGCACTTCATGATGTGGTCATTCAAAATAAGGACATGTCCCTTATTTTTAAAGGTTTAACCATTTCTTTGTAGTGGTAAAAAAGCTAAGGTTCCAGATTGATTTAATAATCATTAAAAAAATATTATCTAAATAAAGTTAAGTGTCATCTTGTTCTAAAGATATTGTCATAAAAATATAATGGTGCAATCATAATTTAATTTAGATGCTAGAATTAAATTATACTTTTTAGTTTTAAATTTATATAAATGTGGGATGATGTCATCAGCCTTGCCTTTTCTCACATGCATGCACAAGCTTATCTACAACCAAAAAAAAAGTAGGACTATGTGTATACATGCGGGGAAAAACAGTCGGAAAATATATTAGCCGGGCTTTAAAAGGGACGGTTATTAGAAGAAATTGCTTAAAGCAAATCGCGTGATGGTGATTCAGTTAGATGACAAATGATTTTTATCGCCTTAAGCGATGTTTAACTGCGCCCCTGAATTTTCCACCGATCGATCTGTGGAGCGTCGGCTCATTTGCCTAGGTTGGCCTCGGGCAGAACCGTCGAATGTTTCTAACAGGCCAGTCAGGCCCGTGCAACGTCTCTAGTAGACTCGAAAAGACCCGGATTTTCGTCTTTTTACTACTACTAGCGGGTGGCAAGACAATCCACATGTATCATGCAAGATATGTGGAGCCCAACTGAATTGCATAATGTCAAAATATATATGTTTAGCATTGCTCGATGATGAGGATCTGACAGGTCTCAGTGCAGCTGCTGCAATTGCTGATCAAAAGGAATGGTTATTTAGGATAAATTTTGACAATGGAGAACATGTATATGTAGATGTAGCATAAAGATCTCATCATTCCGATAGTAACCTGCCGGGTGATTTGGTATGCTCGGAGGAAGGTGATAAATTAACAAGTGTACCAGTCTATTAATGGCCTTTGGCTTCCGATCCTAATAAAGAGCTACGTATTGAAGAACTATATTGGACTGGACTAGGTTTGTACCCGTGCGTTGCTACGAGTGGCAAAAGAAATTTCAATAAAATACAGAAAGTATGAAAAAACATAATATTGATCTTGGCAACAAAATATTTTGAACTACATCGAGTTTCACCCGCATCAACTTTACATAACACTATTTAAGCAAGCATGAATAAACAACTGGGAAACAGATAATACAAATATGTAGGTTAAATATAAAAGAAGAAAGCTATACCATGAGCCTAATTGGAGGTGCTTCCGGCCATTTCAGTCCAGCTAACCCCCTTTCATTCCCATTGAATCAGATTGAGAGTGGAGCACAATCTAGTTGTCAGTCTTATCGAAGCCTGACCAAAATTACGAGGACAAAAGAAGAGAAAGGATCATTTCCTTTCCTTTCTGCTTCTATGTACCTAAACGACCTTGTCCCCTGTCAGCTAGTATAGATCTCTCTACACTGTACAGAATCACCATGATCAGTCATACTTGGACCATTTATCTTATTACACAGCCACCATTGCTTACCTTAACGTTGAAGTCAAGCACTATTGGCCATTGTCTTGAAATGTTGACCAGTTGAACACCATATCCAAAGCCACATCAATTTTAAAGGAGTAGGGTATGCCGCATACCAAACCGCAAACCATATAGCTCTGTTTTAACAAAAAGCTAATGTTAAAAAGGAACATTCTGCTTGGCTAGTGTTCCTCCAGATTTTGGTGCTTCCTTTATAGAAAATGCTAGTATTTCAAACACAAGCAGAGCATAACATGAGCACTGTACACTTGCCAGTTCTTTCTAAATCTAAAAAAGATATTCCTTGCTAGCGTATCAACCTAATATATGCTTATGCTTTACTCTAACCAATTGCTCCAATATGGAAACGAAGGAGAGAAGTGTTTCCTTTGTAGCAATATGTTTGTGTCCCCACTGAATATTTTGGTTATGGATGAGTATCTTAAAAAACTGAGATCGTTTCGTGTATGATTCATCCATAATGAACTCTGACACACGCCTTTGAGTTGCTACGACTACATTCAAGAAATGAAGAAGATGATTACCATATATGCTGCCCCTGTTGTGACGATATGATGCAATGTATAAATGTATATGCTCTTTGGTTGTATTATGCAACTGAGTAATAAGTAAAAAGAGAGTTATCTTAGCTAAAACAACGTGCCCTGATGACAAGCTGATGATGTGAATGTTGGTGTGCAGTGTTCCTGATGTCTGTCACTCTGTCTAGGTGGAACTCAGTTCATAGGAAATGTACTCTCATCATATGGTAAGACTGTTGGACATGTCAGCAACAATAGTAAAATCTTAGTTAGTTAAGAGATGAAAACTCATCATTAAGGATTACGAGATGCTCTTGAAGGTCAATACATAGGGGAAAAAATCATAAAAAACCAGATGCATCATCCTTAGGAAGAAAAGTGCAAGACCTTCGAGCAATCATCCTGACAATATAGCAAAAGAAGCTGTTGGAGGTTCTATCAAATCAAACAACTGATATTCTTTGAATTTATTTTATAATCCATGCATCTATAAAGTCCAATATAACTTTCAACTGTAACCCCAGATTCGTAGATATATTGTTATATTAGGCATTTCTACAAATTTGTTGTGTGCAGTGGTAATAGCATATTGCATTTAGATCAGATACACCAGTAGAATGGGAGAAAGAGAGGAAACGAAGCCTTACCTGGTGATGTTGCGGGACATGTTCAACTTGTGGCTGCAGCAGTCGTCGCTCAATCCAGCAGGTGATCCTCGATTTGGTGGCAGAACCAAATCGCTGCTGGAAACGACGGCCTTGGTAGCAACCTCCTTGCCGAGCACGGGGATGGCGCCTCCGCGGTTGTGGTCTTCGATTCATCGTGCTACCAGACTGGAGCAAGTTTAACACAAATACCTGAATCTAGTGTTTTGAATTACTGCAAGCATCCATGTCCCTCATGTTACTTTGTACGCATAATTTTGATCCTGAATTACTGGGGATTTGATAAACCAACATGTACCTAAGTCATTGACAGACTATCTAATTGCACTTCATGGGAATTTGCAGGCACGGAAAGCTACTTAAGCGTCTGGAATCTGGAATGAATTAGCCCTTAACACCTGCTTACCTCCAAACCACAGTCGTTGACATAAACATTTGTGAAGAGCTCATACTGATCGGGCATAGGACTCTCCTGCACATATAAATTCCCATTAACTCATAAGCAGAATTAGTTTGATGAAGGGTGTACAGACATACATGTTTAACTAAAAAGAATTACTTTATTACATAGAACATGCTTAACTGAGAAGAATTAGTTCAAATAAACGAGGGACGTGTAGACACAGAACTTGTCAAGCTGGGACTGACCTTTGCTTTAGCAATGGCTGCGTCATCTTGCTTCCTTATCTCCTTTTCCATATCCTAATAAGTAGGAATAGATAGTGATAATGAATTCTATGCACGACTCAAAATTTCTTCTATCTGCTAAGTAAAGTATGTTCAAGATCACCTGCTTTTCTGATTCAATTTTTTTCCAAGAGATCTAAACAAAGCTTTTGTGTTACGTTTGAAGTCTTAACAATCCAAATAATACCTTTAGCTCTTGGGCTGTGGCGAAGTCATGGGCCAATATGAGCTTCCTAACCCTTTCGATTCGATCATGCTCCTATTGGTATCATAAGTTGATAACATAAAAAATCAATCAGAATGTCCATCCTCAGAGGAACATATTTTTGAAGTGGCGAGGCAGTTGCCATCCTGACCTGTCTTATCCCTGCAATTTTATCCCTAGTGCGGTAGGTGCTACCTGATCTGACATAGAGTGCCCATGGTATGTATAGGTGTCCATCTCAAGAATCTAAAATAGATGTCAATGAACCTTATAGTTTATTTGAAACTAGAATAAATCGAGAATCGACCATATTTCCAAAGCATGTCTACTCAAGATAAGTAATAGGGACCTGAAAAGGACAATACCTCCTGCTTCAAAATAAGAAAACCAGAAATGCTGACAAAAAATGCTTCTAGGAGTAAGCACTAAGTGGTCTGAATTCTGTAGTGAATAACATTCCACACTAAGTGTTGCATGCTAAACTTGCTTGCTGAATGGAACACAATGAAAAACACGTGACAAACAAAAGCAAGCCTGCATTGCCGTAATATATGCCAGCAAAAAAAACACATTGACAAGAATTGAACTCAAGATAAAGCAAAGCAACCGCCTGACATTCAGTTGAAATGTTGCCGCAGAAACAGCTGAAGTTGGTCTCAAAAGGGGAACAAATCACTTAAGTTGAATTCAGTAGTATCCTAGAGTACTTCTGATTGCATATCAGATAATATGAAAAATGGATGCACCTAATATAATTGAACACTGCACATCGCGCAACAAAATTTGCATTTACAAGCCCAATCTATAGTGTCCAGTTCACTTGCAAGTTGCTATGCAAAATTGCCCATCAACTCTGCAATAAATCAAACCGACAAAGAGTCTTTACCGTCAACCCAGGCACATAGTCCCCACGCTTGTAGTAAGCCGGGCTCTTGGATGCCCTCCACTATGCAGTCCCCATCCCATCTGCACAAATCAGGTACTTGGCAGAATAAATCCAATTTCAATTTCCGAATCACACCGACGAACAATATTGTTACAGGCTAAAAGCACAATCGTGAGCAGGGAAGAGGAGGCGCAGGGTGGCTAGCCCATTGAGGATAGGGAGAGCCCCAGGTTGGTGAGGATGGGGAGGCCAGCGGGTCGTGGTGCCGCGAGTCGACGACGGCAGCGGTGGAGAAGGTTTGCAGCGCCGTTTCGAGCCCACCGAGGGCGAGGGCGACGGAGCGGGTCGGTGACGGATCGCCGACGGCGATGGCGCGGGGGCGAGGGCGACCAGCGCTGGCTTGAGCCCACCGACGGCGCCGGATCGTGGAGGCGACGTCGAAGTCGAGGAAGGCGGCGTGCGGATCGCGGAGGAGTGCGACGGGGGAGGGACGTGCGACGGAGAGGAGGGGAGGGGCGTGCGGACGGAGGGGAGGGGAAGGCGGAGGGGGATGCCGAGCGCGGGTGGCCGCAGCGCGCGGCGGAGGAGGGGGAGCGGAGGAGGCCCGGCGTCGCGGTGGCGGAGGGGGTGCCGAGCGTGCGGGCCCGCGGCTCGCGCTCCGGCGGCGCGGCGGAGGAGGGGGGTGCCGAATGGGTTGCGGCTGCTGCAGGTAGGGGTCTCCGTGCACGAGGGGAGCCAGCGACCGGGCGCGTGAGGGTGGGGGAGCGGAGAGGGGGTGGTTGAGGGCAGCGGCTCGAGGTGGAGGCGAGAGCGGCGACGGCGGCGAGCGCGTGGGGAACGCGAGAGCGGAGCGCGGATAGCAGGCCGGGCGCGAGGGGAGCCAGCGGCCGGGCGCGTGAGGGTGGGGGAGCGGAGAGGGGGCGGCGGCGGCGGCGAGCGCGTGGGGGAGGAGAGTGCGGAGCGCGAGGGGGAGGCCGGAGCGGCGCGCGAGCTGGAACTGCTCTGCTCGCGAGTGGGGGAGACGTTGGCGACGCGCGGGGAGGGGAGCGGTGGGCAGAGCCACGGGAGAGGTAAACTTAAGGTATAGAAATGGTGATTGCACAAAAGCAAAAAAAATGTTACACGTGACGTGCAAAGCAGGAGACCGAACACTTGCTGGATCCCACCGCCAAATGATCACATGCATGAAAGGTAATGTTGATGCGGCAGTTTCTAGAGGAGGAAACACAACAGAAGTTTCAGTGCTGTTTGCAGAGAAGCAACGGGAAATTAATTTCGTCGCTGCTAGCTAGCGCTATTATAGCACTAGCGTTTGGTTAGTCAGATTGTAACGTGATTTGTTTACAGAGGGTAACGGATACCATTAGCTACTGTTTGGTTTGGTTTTCTAGTAATATCGAGCTTCAGAAAATTGATACCGCCCCACCCAAGCGTGTAGCAGCTTTGCAGCAGCAAGTCTGTAGTATATATGTATGCATGCATGCAGCAGCTTTGCTGGTACGCAGCAGCTGAACGGCTTTGCTCTTGTTGACTTGGAAGCGGGCAGCAGTTTAAGAATTCGTTTGAACCAAACAAGCTCTGGTATCGATTACTTTTTTTGCATTACCGGCAGTATCGGATTCCGTTTACGTTTACATTGCAAAACTTGAACCAAACACTAGCCTTAGGGCATCTATCCCAACCTTCCATTTTGAATAGTTTTCATAGTATTAATTATACATCCATATAGGATTTTAGCTTATGTGGCACTATAATACATCATGAGAGAGAGTGGAGAGAGGAAGAAACCGGATCTCACGCAAGACCCAGTGTCAACATGAAAATCTATACGCTAGATACTATTAAGTTGTGCATTGGGAGTGAGGTAGTGTCTTCGTAATAAATTAAGAACAAATATGATAGACGGAGAAGTGTGAGTTTAATAGAAAAACCACACCAACACATTATGGGTTGTAGACCGTAGTTTCAAAGGTGGTGTCTTGATAGTATGATAACATAGACACTACCCATAGATATTATGGGTTGCGCTTACCCTCATGAATTATTAGCCGATGCCAGAACATTGATCTTCGATTTAACTCGTAGTCACATGCTCACCGTTGGTAATATGCATGATATTCTACTAGAAATCAGCTTAAGGTATATTGCGTAAACTAATCATTACTGGAGAAATAGCCTTTAGTCCCGATTGGGAAGCTGTTTTAATCTACAACCATGACTAAAGGGTCTGCAAGGCAAAAAAAATAATTATCGCAAGCCCACCTAGCCCTACGGTCCACAACATTTGAACTCGAGACCTCTTAACTCGTGTATATCTTCACTATACCACATCAACTACGCAACACATGTGACCTAGATAAGATGCTTTCCTTTTGAACTAGCCCATGGAAGACCCCCTACCGGAACTAAAAGACCTTTAGTCCTGGTTAATAATACCAACCCAGACTAAAGGGTCTACATTAGTCTCAGTTGGTGTTAACAATCGGAACTAATGCTATTAGTCCATTGGTAACACTAATCAGGACTAAAGTATGACTTTTAGTTATAATTGGTGTCTATAACCGGGACTACAAGGGCTCCAGTAAAAATTTAGACCCAAGACTAATGGGAGCAAGTCCCGGGTCTAAATTTTATTCCGGATCTCAATTCTACCAAGACAAATGTGGAGGATGAACGTGGGTATCTCTACCAGTAAATACTATAGTAATGCAAACTAAATCTATTTACAAGAAGATAGATGTAAACTGTAACATACGCATGTAAATAAATGGTATAAAAATACAGCACACGCAAAAGCAGACGTAAACAAAAGTTAACATGTCTAAACATAACATATATGTATTCTGCAGATCTAAACATAAAAGCACGTAACCCATAGATATAGACAGCAAGACTGTATACACCCTAATAAATCTTATATGACCAGCAACTATACTATCTCCCATCTACGGACTTACATATTAGCACCCTTCTTGTGTAAACTTGCAACAGAGTTACTTGATGCAATGCAGAATTAAGATGAGACAACACAAAACGTACTCGTTAAGTTTCGGTTGGTCGCGTCAGAAATCTTATGGTAGCCCATCGTGCAGGCTTCACGATAGTAACAGCTTAAAGATACCGCTCACACTTGTTCTCAGTGAAAGCCTACGAGAAGAGCCGGTGAGATCCGGCATCTCAGCGCTATAACACACCTCATTAGGAATGAAAAAGAACAAAGTGAAGAAAGAGACGGTGTAGATTTTGCTTATTTTATTCCTAAACATTTTTAGGACCTCTTAAATAGGATATGGCAGCCCTCTGCTAACCGTTGTAACAACGCTCCACTAATTGACATCAGTGACTATGTAATTAACTTAGAATTAAAGTATTAACTTTTTACTGACCATGTTTAATGACCGGTACGGTGTCACAAGCCACACATTCTTTTACGCGAAAAAACATAAATACATGCACGCATTGGGTAAAATAAACCGAGCTCCCTACTTTTATTCGTTTACGCATTCGGTGAAGAGAGAGAGAGAGCGCGCACTTCACCTCTTCTCTTTAAGTTGACTGGCACCAAAAACCAATGTAGTAGTATACGACTATTTATACTATGTACTTCTGTTTTGGGATTTCATAAATGGAGCACGCCATGAGCCACGTTTTCCAACACTCACTCTTCCTTAGTTCCGGTCTTACATCCTGTGTCGCCAGCTTCTGATGACACAACACCAGCTTCGATTATCAGGCATAAGCCGCAGCACCAGTGCTCAGGAGCGGACCTGCGCCTAGGGCCACCCAGGCCGTGGCCCTAGTCGTGGCGCAGTAACACCTAGTATCCCCTTTAGTTTAGGCGTAAGGGCATGTACAGCCCATTGTTATAGCCGTCTCTTGAGGGGTTTTAAGGGGGTAAATGAATAAAATTTTAAGAGACGGGCTCTTCGTCAAGAGACGGGCTCTTGCACATCTTTTTAAGAGTAAGAGACAACACCCAGTCTCTAGTGTGTACAACCCTATAAATGCTTGTTTCTTTGGAAGTCTCTACTCTTAATCATTTATTAAGAGACAGCTTGTAGAGACCTTGGGCTGTACTTAAGTATCTCTTAGTGTCTCTTGTGTCTTGAAAACTGTACAAGAAGTCTCAAGGCTGTACATGCCCTAAAAACAACAGTCCAGCTCATAGACTAGGCAAAGCAGCCACGCTCGTTCCCAGCAGTTCGCACAACAACTTAATTAGAAGATGTGCTTTAATTCAGTTATTTAATTGATCCAGCTTTCCTTTATTGTTGTTTCTCTCTCTTAATCATAAATGTGGGTTACTTATATCATAGTAATTAGGTTGCTAATAATTTAATGGTTATTAAAATACTAACTATAGTCACTCAGCCAACTTTTATTCTTGTTTAAGCCTTACATGTCATTTATTTACTATACTAAAACCGCTGCTCAGAAGAAAAAACTATTGTGAAATTTTCTGAAGATATTGCTGAGTTTTAGACGTCCTCAACCTCCGATTGATTGCCTGTGAAGAGTGGAGCCACCGTTTGCAGGATAAGTTGTGTATTTCTGATAGACTTTTTATCTAAGTCTCTTATTTAAGTCTCTTGCTTATTATTTCATTATGATGTTATTATATGTATGGAATTTAATCCTAATATACTAGCATACATATTATAATTCAGTTTTATTTTAAAAACCGGACGTGACAGCTCTCGTGGGAGCTACGGGCGTGGTGTAGCACCTCGGCACGCGAGCGACCGGCCTCCTTCAAGCGAGGTCGCCGTTGGTGCCACAGTCCTCCATCAAGGTCTGAAGCTCATATGCGACGGCAAGAAAGATCTAGGTGGACATGGACGACTATTCAGCGATGAGCTCCTCCACGTTTAGAGTGGCCTCCGCTCCCGACGGTGAATTCCTCCACAGCTAGCTACGCAGGCGGCAATCTCTCCGATATTGACTATGAGCACTTTCGCAAGTTAACTGGATCTGTACAGAGGATTTTTGATGTTACAGTAGCTTGTCTCCCACGTTGTGACAATTGAGATTCGATGTTTCATGGTTATTGACGACCTAAACCCATTATGAGTTTTTAATGTTGCAATCGTATATAAAAAGAATGTTGCATTACATGATTTCTGATGTTGCGGGGCGTGATTATTCCAGATGTTCAATCATTTGATTTTTGGTGTTTCGTAATTGATTTTCAAATGTTGCTGTGGTTGAATTTTGATATTTCACTTTCACATGTTTGCTTCGAGATGCATGTTGCACATATTGTTATCTATTTTTGTTTTGACTTTTACCAGCAGGAAGTTTGATCTCCAAATTTTTTTCTTCGTTAGCTAGTCTTATTAGATGATAACACAAGGGTCCGACCACTAGCGCCATAAGGCAATTCTCAACGGAATGTTTCATTGCGCGATTACCTAAAGTGCCACATCATCTTTTATGTTGATGAATGAAACCACCTCTCACAATGCATAGTTTCACTTCACCATTTCATATGTTGGACATAACATTTAATTGTTATCACACCCGATTTTGAAGTACTAAACCAAGTGATAAATCATATATGTGCTAGGATCAAAATTACATACGTATGATGATGAAAGTGAATAACAACAGCAATAACATAAAGTGATATAGTTATTTATTACAAACCAAACTAAGTTCACGAAGGAAATAAATAAGTGTTTCAATCTCGTGTTTATTCTAGTAGCGGAACGAACCAGTCTCCACAGGTAGTTGACTGAGGAAAGGAAACATATGTCTAGAAATCTTGAATATCCTCTGAAAATTCCTTAAACTGGTCTTGTTCTGAACAGCGTTGATTTAGCAAGAGTGAGTACACTTATAGTTGGTACTCAGCAAGTATATTAGAAAAATAAATGACATGCAAATCTTAAATAAGGATAAAGGTTGGTTGAATAAAATGGCAAGTGTTTTAACGAACAGTTAAATATTAACAATTTATTTACTAAGCCATAAATGAATATTACCCTATAATTATGAAATAAAGAGATAGCTGATAAATAAATAAACTTGGAACAATTAAATAACCGAATTAAACATAGATTCAATTTAAATAAGTCATGCGAGGGTCCAGGCCTCACTTGACCATGAGCATAGTTGATATATCAATTTTACACTTTGCAGAGGTTGTATACTTTACCCACAAGTCGTGTCTCCCTTGATGCCCTTGTTTGCAAGGTCCTTAAACACTTCTGAGGTGAGACGTAGCGATTCATTACCAAGGCTTTCCAAGGACTACCTAACAAGTTAGTAGCCCGCTGAAATTTCAGCCGCTGCGTGAGTGAACCTCCCCAAGATGTGACAAAAACCAAACAAATGCCTACTCCCTTGGTAGGCAGCGAACACCTCATCACAATCCCCCACTTGCGTTGGAACGACCACTAACAAGTTAGAGACATCCAATTACTTAGCTAAGACCAGAGCCCATTAATTCGTGTGGTTGCATTGTAGTCCCGGATGATCACTCCATGGTTCAAATTAGTCATTTAACATCATTCATCACAGTGGTTCCAATATGTATAAGCCAATTATCAAGTATTTGAGTTGATAAACCACCTGTAATTATTTTTTAGCAACTAAGCAAACTACCTAGCATTTAAAATAAATAACCTGGCTTCAAGGACATGGATAACAAATATAAATAAAATAGAACCCATCAGTTTAATGCATGCAAGCGTAAATATAAGTAATGATTATTGCGATAAAGTATGATCAAGAAATATACTTGCCTTCAGTCCCTAGATGCTGCTTAGCCTCTTCAAATTCTTGTTCTTGGAAGTTCTCGAATGGCACCTCATCTACGCATCACGATCAAACAATAGCAACACAAGCACATAATAGTAAACGAAGGAAACAAAATTAAAACAGTACACCGAATACTGGTAAATAGAGAAAAGAAGCTTAAAAACTAGTTCTACGCATTACAACAATAGAAATGGTACTAAAACGGTTTAAAATGGACTTAAAATGCTAAAGATACACTAAAAACAGCTTTACATGGTTTAAACGCGAGAAAAACTAAATAAAAAGGGCTAAATAGAAAGAAACTAGGGCCTAAAATAAACAACCCAAGGGCTAAAGAGTTAAACCCTAAGAAAGGATTGCGGGTTCTATTTTTGAAACGAACAGGGGGTTAAATGAAATAAAAAGGATTAAAACAGGAATACTTTTGAATAAGAAAGGATAGCAGGTTGATTTCCATAAAATTCAAGGGCTTTTACGCAAAATAGCCATGGCTGGCCAATGCGAGTCGGGTTTGACCCGGAGAAAAATGTGGTGGCACCGTCGGTTCGAGATCCGATGGTTGGGATTGCCCATGCAGCTAGTGGCGGCGTGGCCGCGGCGGAAGCATGGCGAGTGGTGGCGGCTTGCCGGAGCGCACCCAAAATGGGGCTTCGATGTGCAAAAAAAGAATGGGCGGATAGGCTCAGGAGCAAGTGGGCGGTGTGGGATTTCGTTTTAGGGGGTCGTGGCGTTGGGGAATGCCAGTGCCGGCAGGCTGCGGCGGGGGTGAGGTGGCAAGGGGCTTGGGCGTGGAAAGAGGCCGGAAAAAAGGGGGAAAAGGTTTAGAGGCTCACCATGAAGCTCTAGGCATGCTCCCCGCGACAGCGGTGGTAGGGCCCCTAGGGCACGTGCGGGTGTGGAAAACAAGGCGATGCGGGCGTGTGCAGCAAGGGCTGCTGGGAAAAGGGGGCGTGCCCGCACCCGAGGCCGAGCCGACCTTGGCGTGCGGGTTGTGGGCCCAGGGAGGAGGGGTGGCTCGGGTCCGGCTCGGACTTGGTCAGAGGTAGGAGATGACGGGTGGGCCCTGCCCTCAGTGAGAAGGAGAGTTGACAGGGAGAGAGGGCTGCGGGAGGGGAAAAGAGCAATTGGGCCAGACTTGGCCCAAAGGGAGAAGGGAATGTAGGTCGGCATGGGGGAAAGAGAGAGAGCGTGGTAGGCCGGTGGGGGAAATGGCCAGTGACCCGAGAGGAAAAGAAAATGAAGAAAAGGAAGAGGAAAAGAAGAAAAGGGAAAAGACAAAGAAGAAAAGGTTTTTCTTTGCCCAGAAAAGGAAAATAAAAGGCGTAGAAAATAGAATTAAACCCAAAAAATTCGGGAAAATTTCTAGAAGGGCTGTAAAACTCAAACATACTCAAACAAAAATAAAATATGCAGTGGCATGAATGCAACAACACAAAATTATACCTAAGATGTGTTTTAGTTATCCTAAAATTAATTCATGTGAAGCCTAAAATTCAAATAAGCCTATGGTTCATACGAACTTTTAATTAACCTTCTAGTGATGAAATTTAGGGTGTTGCATTGTTGTATGGTGTATCTACCACACGAATTGTGTGACCACTAGCAATTGTATCTAAATTAATTATTACAACTCTAGGCATGATCACATGATGAGATCAAGAAAAAGTAGTGATGATGAAACTAATTGCTCTTAGTGGGGGTTTCATTCTAGTTTCATAGTCTTGGTAACTGTGTGCACCAAGTTTAATTCCCATGAAATCCAACTCCTCTCTCTCTCTCTCTCTCTTCATAAATTCTATGCCATATCACCAATTTTGGTTATATGGCATACTATTTAATAAGGATGAAACTATTATGAAACTTGCACTGAGATTGGTCTAAGTTAACTAAATAAGCATGGTCTGTTGATGAAGGCCATCATGTTTGACTCCTAAGTCCCACATGTTTTATGGGCATGCGTGTACAATTTATATACGATGGATAAACCCTAGCCTTTATTAGAAAAAAAACTAGAGAGCTGGCGATGGCGGGTAGCCAGCAAACCGAACCATGGGTTATTGTAGTTTTAAAATTTCCACCTTCTTATGAACTACATAAAAAGGTTTCTAATTTAGTTACAAGTAATATAAATTTAACTCATACGTAGAGGATGGTTCTGGTATGAACATATATGTGACATCTGGGTCTAGGATAAATTAGAGCCCACTAGTAGCTTATGTGGAGGGCATGTCAATCTGTGGAGACAATAGTATCAACTTGCTAGTTGACAATGAGATTTATCAACTTATAAAACCTAGGTGCCAAATGCATTCCAATCCCGGGTTAACCCTTATGTAAAGTGAGAATGAAAGCGTAAGTAGGGTTGGTGGTGTGAGTACATTTTCTTACTCGGTGTGCGAGTAGGATTGAGATACATTTGGGACTGAGTTGTTGCAATATATAAGCAATCATGAGCACATACATGACTAAACATAATTAAAAGTTAGCTGAACCATAGAAATACTATGAAAGGACATATATATGTAAGAAATATGATTTTAATGAGTTTCACAAAAGTATGAATTTTTTTATCAAATAATGATTCACATTGTGTTAGGAAGTTATATATTTGGGTCACTGCTGAAACCTTAAACACCAATGTTGAACTAATCATTGCTCTCATGGAAAAAGCATAGTAATTGCTAGATTTTGTAGGAACATGTATTTGTTTCTGCATTGACTCTTGCTGGCTCCAAATTCGATCACTGAAGCGTTCTCATCTAACCACAGTGCCACGGACAAGCACCAACGTATGGACATGATATACAAGGAGGTCGAGGAGGAGAATGATCACCACCGCCGGCCTCATGAAGGCAACCTACAACAAATCATATCATTAGGAGCTGAGGCTACAGCCAGACAACCAAGATTGCTCCAAATTGGTAATATAAACACTGCATTGCAACACATCAGCCAAGGCACGCCGCCATTGCAACTGCACAGGTCCAAAATTGGAGGTTTTTGGGTGAGGGGAATTGCTCTAATAAACTTCAGTTTTGGATTTGAACACTCATCCTTCTAGTTTTCGGACAAGCCATATGAACCGTAATACCTGGGGAGGTTTTTCATTTTCAAATTTTCAAAATTTAATATTTTAATAACAGCATATGTGGAACTAAATTTAAACATATAGTCCCCACCAAAACGCTTGACATGTTTCGTCAACTAGGTCAGCTTCCTTTTTGTGTGAGGAAAGTATTATTTCAGTTTGGGGTTCAATGGGACTTCTGATGCTCTACCGGCCTGACCTATAAGAGAGGGTGCCTTTAATTTGGATATGTCTACAATAACAATGAACTCTCAAAGGTAAATCACCTTGCTATGTTATGAATTTATGTGGGACATGCCGAGCACCTAGTGGGCGAGCGCTCGCTGGGATGCACTAGCAACAAATGAGCGTTGCAATCTACTAGCGGCGCACAAGCACAGCAACTAACTAGCAGCGCATGAGTTAGTTGACAGCACATCCGTAGACAACATCTGGTGGTGCATGTTAATTAGGCATTCCCGTTTCCCCTATCTATAAATTTCGGTTTCTCATGTCTAGCTTTTTTGTGCACTTTTTACTTCCCATTCGAGACACCAGGTGTGTGGGAGTAAAAATGGATGGGGATCACTTTGACAACTATGTAGATATAGAAGCGATTAAATTTTTTCCTTATATCATGGTAATTATTCAAGAAAGAAAATTTGCATATGAATATATGGTAAATTTTTTCCCTTTGTAATTGGAACTGAAAATTTTTTTAAACTACATATGTAAACCTTCTACATCTCCAGCTTTCAAAGTCACTTTTGTTAGAAAATTTGCATTCCAAACTTAGTAACTTTGCACTTTGAATTTAAAAACTTTGATGTCACTAGTCAAAAAAATTTACAAAAACTGACTCCAAACTTTACCCACCGAATCAAATAAACTGTGTACTAACATGTTTCAAACATTATACTATCACCAAAAATTCCATGTTCCACACCTTGACTCAAATTTAACGAATGAACTTTCTACTAGCACATTATAAACTTTGTACACCTAGCTCCAAAACTTTGCTATACCAAACTTTGCACTCCCGCATCCACAAAATTTTGTACTAGCACATTACAAACTTTGTACTCCTATGTACAAAACTTTATGAATCACATATTAGAAACTTTTAACTATTTTTTTCTTCCAATGAATCAAAAACTTCATATAAATAACTTTGTACATTTCAAACTTTCAAGTAAATATTCTAAAATCTGTGAGATTGAATATGGAAAGTTTCAAACTATATATTCAAAACATTTGACATGTCCAGCTTTCAACATCACGTCAAAAAACTTTGCATTCAGAATTCAATAACTATGCACTTGAATTCAAGAACTTTGAAGATACTAGTTAAAAACATTTTACAAAAACTAACTCCAAAAAATTTTAAATTCAAGAGTTTCGATTGACATATTTTAAACACTCCAAGATTCAAAAACTTTGTAATTCTAAACTTTAACTCCGAATTTATGAATTTTCCACTAACATATTGTAAATTTCTACTAGCATATTATAAACTTTGTACACCCAGCTCCAAATCTTTGTAGTTCCAAACATTGCTGTCATAGCTCTAGGAACTTTGTATTAGCATATTTCAAACTTTTTGCTCCGCAGGTTCAAAAATTTATAAGAACATGTTAGAAACTTTTAACTAAATTTTATCTGAGGGTGAATCGAAACTTTATATATTGGTTAAATAACTTTAAAATCTAAAATATATAAACTATAAACCCACAGTTCTAGACTTGGAAAACAAATATTCAAAGCATTTTGACTCCATACATAGAGAATATGAACAAAAAAAGTTTGTGGTATTACAAACATGAAATGTACGTGCATGTAATACATGTACCCAGAAGCTCGCGGAGACATACAAGCTTAAAAAAATGCACCCTCGGTGCCTCACTCATGTCGCAGAAAAAAGTTCGAAAATGGGAAAATGAAAAAGAAACAGAAGGTTGATAAATAAGAGGACATAAGGGCTCCACGTGGTTCCAACTAGAGTAGGCTCACCATTCGCTGCTATTGTTGCTGGAACGCGCGCCGAATAAGAATTTTGGGGACGCGCGCTAGAAACCACAGTCCCATAGATGGAAACTTTGTAGAAACTTCATCAATTGCAGTGATTTGAGACAAGAAATCACTCACTGAACAGACGCGTCATGTTTGTGAAGTCACTTTGATGGTTGATGGGTGCCTTGGCAAATGCCACCGGCACTAGCAAGACAATGATGCTCGTAGAACGCACAAGGTCGATACAGGGTTTCTTCAAAAAACAAGGTTGCTACAGCAGGCCACGGTTCATTCTTTCCAGGGATGCGACGATATCTTTTGATATTTCTAAAGGACCGATTCTGCGGTACTTTGACTTTTAATACGTCGTTAATCGCTGACAGGTGGACCCGATGTGCAAATTGACTTGTCGTTCCTACCCAGGACTCGTGCCACCACAGGCTTCGATCCCCCTCCTACTGTCCTCCTACGCTCGCACGCGGCACACATACCTGTCCTGCGGCTCCTGCATCTTCTACGGCATCGACAAGTAGCGGTGGCGGCCATGGTTCCGGCTTCGCATCCCTGCCGGCGGCGGCTTCGCAGTGCGCCCAGCAGCTGCCCGTCGTCTTGTGCGAGAGCGGCAAGTAGCAGTGGCGGCGGCAACTGCGGCGCCTGCTCGTCCTCTCAGCGGCTCCCCCCACCCATGCGAGAGCGGCAAGTAATGGCAGCGGCAGCAGTTGCCACCCCTGCTTGTCCTCCCAGCCAGAGGCGGGCCCCACATATATTTATGGAAAAAAATTAGTAAAAAAATTATATACATAGTATATTACATGTATATATATAAAAATATAAAATGATATGACAAAACACGCTTCTCAATCTCATATTGCGTCTTGGGCTGAGATGGCCTATTACTCCCCCAACTGCAAGCCCAAACTGCTCCCCCTCCCCTCAACCAGCGCAGACCCTCTGCCCGTCCCGACTCCCTTCCCCCAACCCCCGTTCCCCATCTTGACTCGCACCGCAGCCCTAGCGAAGGGTGAACCCAAGCGGCGGCGCGGCGCGGGCAACCCAAGCGGCGGAGCGACGCAGGCCTGGGCTAGTAGGGGCCAGCGGCGGCGGCCTAGCAGCTGGCATTGGGCGCATCTGCGGCGGCGCGGCCTGCAGCTCTGTGTGTGCGGGAGTGCGGGAGGTGGGAGTGCATTGCACAGCTGCAGCATAGGGCGGGCGGCCAGCAGCGCGCACGGCGCATCTGCGCTAGTGGCGCGCCTCGGCCCTCGGTGATAGCACATTTATGGATTGTGGCCTTCTCCTCTCTAAGTCTCCGGTGGTCCGGCCTCTGCAATTCTCAAAAAGAAAGGTGAGCACAGAGCAATTTTGATTGGCAATTGCTTATTAATTTATGATAATTCTAGAGCAACGCAGTGACTTGAGTTATGATAAATGCTATAATTTTGGTACTTAATTATATGCTATGAATTTGTACTTTAGGCTGCCCAAAAAAATTATCTTTTAAAATTTTGAATACCCAGACCTCAAATTCTAAGCCCACCCCTACTCCAGCATCTCTCCCCATAGCAAGTGCGACAGTGGCAGTAATATTTTTCATAGCAAGTGCGACTAGCCGCTATATCATCGCACATGCCCGCTGGAAATAACGATATTTAAGAATAAAATAAAACGTTCAAAAACAAGATAAAAATATTTTGGAACATTCTTATCCCTAGTATTTTATTTTGTTCTAGAATATTTTATTTTATTTTAAAATATTATTATCTCCAGCGGATATATGTGATGATACTACGGCTAATCGCATGTGTGCTATAAATAACATCCTCGGCAGCGACATCACGTGGTCGACCCGAATCGAAAGCGAATCACCGGTGGGTTGGATTCAAAGTCTACGTAGACTCAGAATCAAAGTTGCGTTCATGTTCCTGTATATAGCCGGAGCTGAGTATCTCTTTGCAGATATCTGAAAATTGCTGGGCCGTCTCCAACGTGTTGTCACCGATACGCTCCTCGCCGTAGACGAAGTGGTCTGCTTTTGCGGTCTCTCGTGCGGCAACCTGTGCTGTCACCAGGAGCATGGAGATTCTCTTCGCCAACACCCTGCCGTTTCATCTTCGTATACGTACGTCCTACACACAACATACACTGTACAAAACGATTTGTAGGAGTGCTATGTTTTTTCTTAGGGTTACTGTAGCAATTTGCATGCGATGGCATCACCTGCTCCTATAAATGCATTTCTAAGGACACCCGCCTTCTAAAAAATCTAAAAGTTTTGATTTCTTTATCCAAACAACCTCAGATGTAGAGTAGCTAAGTTGTGGTGGTCAGATCTAAAATTTTTATAGTTTATACATTATTCATTTATACCGTTTAAGATCATAGAATCATTTAATAGTTGTGCCCTACACAGTACTATGACCATAATATCTCATGCAACTCAAGTCGTACTTTGAGGTTTCAACAATCTTAACTTTTATATACACTGAAATATATTTGACATTTTTTCTGTATCTATAGTTCATAATAACCATAGTGTAGAAGTTTCACTTTTTTATTTATTTTGCTATATCTAAATATTTAAATGAATTTTTGGAATAAAATAGAAACATAGTTTTAGGGGGATTGGAAAAGGATTTCTAGGGGTGGGTGATGGCGTTATCTTTTCCTACGAATCAATTTCAGAGTTAATACAAAAGAATTGCATACCTTATAGAGTGACTGTGTAGTGTGGTGGAGAGGAGGGTACAAAGCGAGACTTGAAGTAAGCGTTCGAACCCCGGTTAACAAAGTGTGCATATTAAATTAAAAGAAATTTACCTCTGTAGTAGAGGGGCTTGTGGTTGTGGCTGGTTGACTAGGATATTTTTTTCTTTTTTATTTGCTATTTTCAATTTTTTCTAAATTTTTCTTTTTTCTCGAAATTGATTCGTAGAGGTGGGTAATGGTCTGATCCGCCTCTATGGCCGGGTGATGAACTCACCCGTCCCTAGAAATGCATTTGCAGGGGCGGGTTAGCCATGACCCGCCGGGCGGGCACATTACCCGCCCCTACATGCGTTACCCGCTCCTATAAATAGCTATTTCTAACTGCTAAAAGTAGGGGCAGATACTGCACCCGTCCCTATAAATACATTTTTACCCATTTCTGAAAACATTTTTTATAGCGGTACGGACCACTTTTTCTACCATTTCAGCTTCTTACATACATCCTGCACACAAGATACCAACCAGTTTTTCCAGAGCATGTGTGCGTGCTTATTGTCAGATCCGGTCTTTCTTACGACAATTTTGTTTGTACTTCATAAAGCTTCAAGTGTGTCTATCATGAATTTGTTAGATTCAGCCTCTTTGACAATAATTTTACTTGTGCTTCATAAAATTGCAAGTTCCTGATGAGCTCTAAAGTTTCTAATAATAAGCTCTGAAATTTATTTTGCTCGTCTATCATAGATTTGTTAGATTTGCCTATGAATAATGGATTTGTTAGTTTCCAGTTTCATTGTACGTTGTCAGAGCTCATAAATAGATATTAGAAATCCTTAAACAAGATCTATGAATAAGATCTATGAATGATATGTTCTTTTTTCTAAACAGTATGCTACTCACCCTTAAGGCATGCTAGTCAACCGTTTAGGACATTCTTTTTCGTGCTATGAAGCCCGTTTCACCTGTATACACGTTGTGTAACCATATAACGTGTTATACCCTTTATGACCTAAACTGCCAACCCATCACGTAACTTTATACAGCGTGTACACGGCCAACACTGGCATGGCAGTAAGTATGTGGGTGCATCCGTAGGGTAAGTATACACGTGCATTATGTTAGTGTTTGTTTTTTTCTGAAACACAGTATACATGCAGACGCTCGTATACACGCACGCACGCTCATCCTATGTAGTATGTTCTAGAAAAATATAGACTACAGAAAAAGTTTGGTCTGTGTGATTTCTACGTGCACAAGTGAATTGGACTCTTTCTTATAGATATGAATATGTAATGCACGTCTATAAATTAGTAATTCAATCCGCTGATCAATGTGCAAATGAGTAACTCTTCCCTATGTCGACTACCGGAAATTCCAAGACATTAATTACCATAAATAACTTAATTAGATTTCTAGAAGATTTCTGAGACATGAATTACGGACTGTAGGTATGTACTAGAAGTTATAGAGAGATCCAAACTTGCGCATGAAAGATTCAGGTTATGGTTCCATGGAACATTATCTAGTAGAAAAACTTAGTAGGAACTCAATCAATCTACTATGACATGTGGTGGTTCGAGACAAAGAATCACTCACGAGGCTCACCATATCTTGTGCACGTCATAAGTTCATCACTTTGATGGGCGATTGGTGCCACGGGCAATGCCACCGCCACCACCAGCAAGATGATGATGCTCGAAGGATGCGCAATCTTGCTCCAGCACACGGCGGTAGCCATTCTCTCAAGTTCTGAAAACCAGCCCGTGGGCGCCCCAATATCTCACACCCTTGTAACCCGTTAAAACCCACACTAGTCCTTCCTTCCTTTTGTCTTTCCTTGGTGGAATTGCAATAATAATTCCACCCCTACTAGGTAGCTTTGTGGGTTACAACTAGCAAGAGACCACTCCAAACAAGTCAAAGACTCAAGTCTTTGATCGACTCTTGTTTGTGTGGATCCACGCACGTTGGGCAGTTGCTACAAATTACAAGCTGCAAGAAACCACTCCAAACAAGTCAAAGTCTTGAGTAGTCTCCAGTCTCCGCACACTTCTGCCGTGGGCCACGGTGTTCCTTTTCTCATTCAGCATCTATTCGCCGACTGATTTGAATTGCTGACAGCAAAAGAATTGACAAAAGCACTAGCCATTCACACTTTGTGATGCGGTCATTCTTTTTTATTACACAGTACAAAACACTCACACCGCATGCATACTCACTCTTATAAACGCATGTATGCAAACAGTGGCGAAGCTAAAGCAAATTGTAGGGGTGCACTTGCCTTGTGGGTGCATGGAGTTGAGCTGTGAGGTGCATATATGGTGAAAAAAATAGACTTAATCACTGAATTTGCTTATTTCTGTGGGTGCTTTGGCACCCCTAGACATAATGCAGCTTCGTCCCTGTACGCAAACCCTACTCTATGAGCATCTTCGAAGACTGACCGGCAAATTCTTAAAATTGACGAAGTCATCATAGGTACCTCGCTGTTGACGGGAACATCATCTACCACTGAAAGTACAACGCTGTTAAATTCTAAAAATTTCATTCCCACGGAGAATCCAATTCAGGATCTGAGGTGCTACTGAATCTCCGTAACCACTAGGCTACTTGTAACCATTGGGCTACGGAACCTTTCACTCGTGATGTGGTCATTCAAAACAAGGACACGCCATTCCATAATATGCTACTAAAGTCGTTCTAAAGCACCCAGAATGCTGGACCGTGCTGTCAACTCCTCTGCGTTCCTCCACATATATTGGCTCTCATTTTTTATCTTCAAAAAATCTTGGCTCTCATATTTTATAAATGTCAAATTTGGTTTTAAATTATCTTGTCTGGAGTATCAAGTATGGTACAGGGTAAATAAGTTTAAGGTAACGCATTTTTCAGCATTGACTTCAAGTCTTCGTCGACTTTCATGTTGCAGTCATGAAGCAACGACTATCAACCTGAAGTCTTCGGGAACCATACGATATGGGAGAATGGAGGATCTTTTACAGTGCACAATATTAGATTTGTACTAGCGTTCGAAAAGAACTAATATAAAAATATCAAACTCTTGAGGTTATTTATATACTACTGAAAACTTCACCCGTGGTATAGGTCGTATGCACGTAGTATAGGTCGTATAAGGATATTTTAGAAAAAATTTATAGATGGTATCATTGTAACTAGACTTGGGATTGGATTGATATCCAAAACTAAATTGGGCGAATCCAATATTGAAATCCAACTAAAGTCAGAGTCCAATCCTAACAATTATTCTCTGACATCCCATCAGTTCAGTCCTGCTCCACTTAATCCAATTCCATCCGGTACAATTCAAAATTCAAGCATTTATTGGGAGGCACAAACAAACAGCCGCGAGCGCATCATGCTGGAAGTCTTGCTCGACCGCCGCAAGCTCGTTGGCAAGGAGCTGCGCGGCCTCCTCGTTCACATCGTTGACAAGGCTGCAAGCCTACGGCAGATCTCGTGCCTTCGCTGGCCTAGTTCTACAGCCACACCTGATTGGTCGAGTTCAACTGCAGGACCACGCCCTCATACACGAATCACTACGGCTTCTTTCCCTTAAATCTTGGGGTGGCGGCGGCTCGTGCAGGACGGACCTAAGCCGGCTGTCGGACAGGGGTGTTAGCGGCACGGAAGCAGACCGATTGCTCAAAACCACAGGACGGATCCCTCTAAACACTGTGAGCTATTGATTTAATAGTTAGACAATAATTACTAAATTACCTCCACTAATAGATGATTAGATATTCTTTATACAATATATCACTAACTGATGGTACTGTGCACTGTAAAATACCTCTATATTGGAAGCTTTCAAAGGCCAGCTGAAAGTCCCCTTCTTCATGGAAGTTTTTTGGTAATGCGTTGGTGCATTTGGATGGAGAGGAACGACCTCATAATCTCATATTCAGAGTCATCCTTCCTTCCTTCAAAAGCTGCATGTCTGTCTTCAAAACAGAGCTTGTTCTAGTTATTCTCAAAGCAAATGATCGTCTCTCCACAACAATGAAGCAATGGCTAGAAGCAAAGGATCTTCTTTATTTTCTTTGTTTCTTTTTGCGTTTAAAGATTTTTTTATACGTGTGCACCCTTTTTGTTCTCCTTTTTTAATGTAATATAACCAGTAGGGGGCAACCTCTCCTGTTTCATTAGAAAAAAATGCTGTAAGCATTAATGTGAATAAATTGTGGACCACTAAAGATGGCGTGTTTAATGGGTCATTTCAACTTTTGTCTCCCCGCACCAACTAAAGTAGAGTACTATATATGGTGACAGAAACTCATAGTGACCAATGCGAAAACCACTCCTCCCTTTGGTCATCCAAATAGAGAATAACAAAAGAACATGGCTGGTCTGTTCATAAATCTTGGCCGACACTTCTCTATTACAGTTCATGTCTCCTTCATCCTACTCTGCACCTTGCCATCTCCCACAATTGCAGTCACCGAAAAATTCTCAGATGACAGACAAGCTCTCCTATCTTTCAAGTTGCAGCTCTCCAATGATCCTCTTGGAGCCTTGGCCTCATGGCACAATGATTCTGCCAATTTCTGCAGTTGGCAAGGAATCACGTGCAGCAAGAAGCACACTAATCGTGTCATTGCACTGGACTTGCGCTCCAAGGGCCTTGTTGGTCAGATACCACTCAGTATAGCCAACCTATCTTTCCTCACAGCCCTTGACCTATCTGATAACCATCTCCACAGTGCCATACCCTATGAGACTGGTGGCCTAAAGAGGCTTAGAAAGCTGAACCTCAGTATGAATTCACTCGATGGCATGATACCTGCAGCTTTGTCGTCGTTGTCTAGCCTCGAGGAGATCAGCCTCTGGAACAATTCACTCTCAGGTGAGATCCCTTCAAATCTTAGCCGATGCTCTGTCACACCCGATTTATAAGAACATAAATCGAGCAATCATATATGCGCCAGGATCAAGTCACGCATATATACAACAGATTATCAAGATATCACAACACATATCACAAATAAAATCGTATAAATTATAAAATGAATATCTTCATTACAACTGAATCAAGAATCAGTTCGAGGAATACGGAAGCGTAAAATGGATACATGAAGAGCTGGGCGCCACAGGGACGTCAACTGGGAGACAAACGCCTAGAAATCGTCGAAGCCGCTGATGTAGTCCTCCACGTTGCCGGGCACTGAGCAGCCGTCGAAGATATCCGAAATAGAACAGAAGAGTAGAGAGGCAAGTGTGAGTACAAACTAGTACTCAACAAGTATAACACGAGTATGAGGCTCTAAGGTTAGCTGACTCAACTGCATTAGCTTTTAATTTTGGCAAATTTTATTAAAGCTAATTACTACAAGTGGATGAATTACCATAACCCAAATTGCATAAGATTTAATCAATATTAATTAAGAACTAATGAGAACCATCCAAACCAAAACCACTCGGGGAATCTCCCTAATCAAAGGTTGATAACCCCACTAATCAGACGGAGGATCTGGGCCGCTCATGACTGTGAGCACAGCTGATATATCAGTTTTACACTCTCGAGAGGTTGCACAACTTTACCCACAAGTCGTGAGCTACGCTAGTTGTTTATCACACTTCCTTAGGTGAGATGGCTAGCAAGCACACTACGAGACCGTTACAAAGGACCACATTGGTAAGGTGTAACCGCTAAGGATTCTGAATCAGCGACGATGGGGCCCACCTCCGGGGGTACAAGACACACAGCACAGACCAAGCCGGAGGAGCAGGGACCATTGAAGCTTACCACCCCTCTTGCCCACGCAGGTAAGTTACTCCCGAACCAACACGACCTAATTAGTAAGTCAAGACCGTCCCATTCCAGTCTTGTGGTTGCGCGGTTGTCCCAGGTTGTCGCTCTATGAACCGGTCCTTAGGGAGAGTGGCCAACCAAGCACTAAGCACCGTGCTGGCCCCCTAAACCATGTTTCTATCAAAAACATCTTTTAAGGAGACGTGAGCCACTCAAGCACACAGCACAGAGGGCCACTCTCAGGATTAAGTTGCATAAGACCATTAATCAAATTTAATTAAAAAGGACCAAGTGTGTTATAGCACAGCAACCTAGCACAACTCACCAAAATGCAACCCAAAGGATATATATAAAGGATAATAAGTGGCTAGGAAATCCTTATAGGCATACAGTATTAAAATGCAGTATGAAATTGTATTTAAAAGTGATAGGAGGTTCATGTTATACTTGCCTTCCTCGTACTCTCCCGGCTGCTGCTCGAACTGCTCGGAAGATGGCTGCTCCTGGTACTGCTCCAGTGGCTCGACGTCTACTCACGATCGTAACAGCAATACATGGGCCACACATGCACACACATGCAAACAATCGCAAAACATAAGAAACAGTACATCAATACAATGGAACAGCACATAAAACTGGCCTAGAACGATTCTACGCGTTACAACGATCGCGTGGACATAAAGAGCGCTTAAAACAGAGCTAAAACGCAAAATCTAGGGCTAAAACAAGGTCCAGGGACTAAACTGTAAGAAAAACAGAACTTCCAAGGGGTTCTGGACAAAAACCAGGAACCTAAACGTAATTAAAGGCTAAACGCAGGGGCTAACACGTGAAAATACAGGGCTTGAACTGCGGGTTCAAATTCTATAAAGATCAAGGGCTTCGGTGCAAGAAATAGGGCTAAACTGCAATTGTTATTGAACTGTAGTGGACTGCGGGTTGATTCTTGAAAAGTGCAGGGGCTCTTTAACAAAATGGCCAGGCTGAAGCGGTACGCGCTAATCCGGACCACTGGATCTAACTTCTACGGCCCAGATCAGATCTATTTCGCGAAGGGGGTATACGCGCATCGTGGCCGCTGGATCTAGATCTAACGGTTTACACGCGATCCGGTTCGGACGGTCCGATCTGACTGCCGTTTACGGACGGTCCGATCTGACTGCCGTTTACGGATGGTCCGATCTGTCCGAGGGGGTCCGGTCCACTGGATCTTGATCGGAGGGCTGGGATGGAAGAGGTACGCGGGATCTAATCCCGACCGCTGACTTCGGGTCGGACGGCTCGGGTCGGGTCGGGGAGCACAGGCGGCGGCAGGAGACGCCGGCGATCAAGCCCGCGGCGGCGCGGCTCGGGAGCTCGCCGGAGACACGCGATCACGCGTTCCCGGGGAAATTTCACGACGAGATCAAACCCAGGAGGTAGAGCACAACGCGGGGAACCTAGCTGGGCACTTGAGGAGGTGGATTCGAGCTCGGTTAGGGTGGAACGACGGCGAGAGCGGCTCGGCACGACAAACCACGCCGGCGTGCGCGCGGTCTAGGCTCTGCGGCTAGCTAAGGATCACGACTCCTAGTGCAAAGGAACCAGGGCGCGAAGGGGAAGCTCACCGAGGGGTTTAGATCGACTGGGGGGCGGTGCAGGGGTGCTGGCGACGACGGCGGCGGTGGAGCACGGACGGAGACAGGCGGCGCTCGTGGGGAAGGCGGCTGTGGGCGCTCTCCGAGCGTCGGGTTTCCTCGGTTCGACACACGCAGGTCCTGCGAGGGTGCCAGAGGGATTAGGGAGGTCCGGGAATCACCGACGGCGAGGAATTGCGAGGGCGGAGCGCCTCACCGGCGGCGGCTTCGGGTTCAATTCCGGCATGGCCAGAGCTCAGGGTCGAGGGCAGAAACTTCGGGAAGCTTCCTGGCGGTGAGGCGGAGCTACCGCGGGTAATGTGGTGGCCTGGGGTGCGGCGGAGCGGCCGGACCACGGGGAGACCGAGGCGACCGGAGCGGGGAAAGAAGGGGGCGGCGGTGCTGGAGATCTTCGGGGTTGCAGGGCTGGGGTTAGGGTTCTGGGGGCTCAGGAAGTTCCTTTTGTAGGGCGGCGGCGCTGCCTTGGCGTGCGGGCCCAGAGAGAGTGGCTCGCCGGGGATCTCGGGAAGGAGTTGCGCCGGAGAAGAAAGGGGAGGGAGAAGGGGCCGACAGGTGGGGTCAGGCTGAGGGAATGACCGAGAACAGATGGAATGACTGAGAAAAGAACGGGAATGACTGAGAAAAGAATGGGAATGACTGAGAAAAGAAGGAATGACTGACCTACTTTCCTGTTTCCTCCCTTTTATTTCTTTTTCAAACAACTCGATTCTATTTGAATTCAACTCCTATGCACTCAACCAAATAAAACTTATGCACCAGCATGAATGCACAAACATGTTGAACCTAAAATAAATTTTAATTTTTTGTGAATTAAATTATAAATAAATGCAAGCTAGGCAAAATAAACCCTTGGAACAATTACTGGAGCCCAATTAAATTCATTATAAATCTCGAAATTTTACCTTAGGGTGTTACATGCTCCAACCTCAAGTTCATCCATTTTAGTAGCAACAAACTCCAAGGAAGAATTCCTACATGGGTTGGCACACTCCCTGCCCTCCAAGTATTGATTCTGTCAGGAAATAACTTTGTCGGTAACGTCCCTGACTCATTAGGCACTACGCCATCTCTTACCTATGTTAATCTAGGCCAAAACTACCTTACTGGAGGAATTCTACTTAATATAACAAACAGTCAATCTCTGCAATACCTCTTACTCCCAGATAATGGTCTTAGCGGCAGGATTCCTCCAGAATTGTTCAATAGCTCATCCCTCTTGGTGCTTGATCTTACACGTAATAATTTCACCGGAGCTATACCATCTGTCAGTTCAGTGTCATCACCTCTTTTTTCCCTTACCTTGGGAGATAATAGCCTTTCAGGAAGCATCCCTATATCCCTGGCGAATTTTTCTTCCCTTTCGGTGTTATACCTTGGTGGCAACAACCTCGTTGGTAGCATACCTGATAGTTTGGGCATGTTGAAACTTGAAAAATTGGATATAAGCATCAATGAGCTGTCAGGCTTGGTACCTTACTGCATTTATAACATGTCATCATTAACTTTTCTAAGCATTGGTAATAACTCCTTTGCTGGAAAACTTCCATGGAAGATTGGTCTCCTTCTACCTTCCATTAGCACATTGATACTACAAGCAAACAGATTTGAGGGTCCAATTCCTGCCTCATTGGTTAATGCATCTAGTCTTGAAGTCCCTGATCTTGGAGTGAACTCATTCCATGGGTTAGTTCCTAAATTAGGGACCTTGACTATGCTGAAGGACTTGGACATAGGTGCGAATCACCTCGAAGGACAAGATTGGATCTCTCTCTCCTCTCTCACAAATTGCAGCAGTCTGGTCAAATTGCTCTTAGATGACAATAAGTTCAAAGGAAGCATACCCGAATCAGTTGGCAATTTTACGATAAATATGAACTGGTTATGGTTAAGCAACAACAATTTTTCAGGAAGAATTCCTTCTACCATAGGGAACCTTAAGAACTTGACATTACTTTATGCAGATCAGAATCAGTTAACTGGAAGTATTCCTTCAACCATTTGGCAATCTACAAAAACTGGGTTCTCTAAGCTTGGCAAGAAATAAGCTTACTGGCGTCATTCCAAATTCTATCGGTAATCTTGACCAGGTGGAGGAACAGTACCTGGACAATAATGAATTAGAGGGGACAATACCATCCACTTTAGAAGGCTGCAAAAATTTGCTGATTCTAAACTTGTCATCTAACAGCCTTGATGGAAGCATACCAGTAGAACTCTTTAGACTCTTATCACTTTCACGCAGCTTGGACTTATCCCACAACCTCATTAGTGGTTCCATACCATCACAGGTTGAGAATCTTATCAATCTTGGACAGTTATATCTTTCTGGAAACCTACTGTCAGGAAAAGTTCCAGTTTCCATAGGACAATGTGTGCTTTTGCAATCCCTGAAATTGGATCAGAACTCCCTTGATGGTTGTATTCCTGACTCCTTCAGAAACTTAAAAGGCATTGAGAAAATGGATCTCTCTCAAAACCAGTTATCAGGACCCATTCCAAGTTTCTTCGAATCATATACTTCATTGCAATACTTGAACCTTCATTGCAATACTTGAACCTGTCTTTCAATGATTTTAGCGGGCCAGTTCAAATTGGAAGTCCTTTCAACAGTACAGCTGAGGTATCTCTTCAAGGAAATAAGATTTTATGTGCATTAACTACAATACATGGGTTGCCACCTTGCTTGACATTTAACTCGAGTGGAAAAGGGATATCTTATATCTTGAAGATTGTTCTTCCACTTGGTGTTTTTTCCTTGCTTTCATTGCTATGTCTGTTGTGGTTATTTTTCACTAAGAGGAGAAGACAACCTCAAGAACCAACCAAAGACTAAGCAGACAACCACTTTTAAGAAGAAGAAGAAGAAGGGAGCTTGCTATGTGTGCGCTAGTACGGAACACTTTGCTGCAAAGTGTCCGAACCGCAAAAGCAACGACTCCGCCAACATGGTTATTAGCGAGCCTGGAGGAACATCGGGGTACGGTAATTTATTACCTACTGTTCTTTCAGTCTTTGGTTCACCCGATTGGTGGGTTGATACTGGTGCTAATATTCATGTTTGTGCTGATGCTTCTTTGTTCTCTTCTTACCAGACCGGCGGGACTTCCTCCTTGCTGATGGGGAATGGATCGCATGCGCGTGTTCTTGGTGTTGGTACGGTAAATCTGAAGTTTACTTCGGGGAAGACCGTGCAGCTGAAGAACGTGCAGCATGTCCCCACCATCAAGAATAATCTAGTCAGCGGCTCTCTACTGTGTAGAGATGGTTTTAAATTAGTCTTTGAGTCTAATAAATGTATCTTGTCTAAGTTTGGTACTTTTGTTGGAAAGGGTTATGAAAGCGGAGGCTTGTTTCGTCTTTCTTTGTCAGATGTTTGTAATAAAGTTGCATACAATGTTATTAACGTTGATGAAACAAATATTTGGCATTCGAGGCTTTGTCACGTTAATTTTGGTTGTATGATGCGCTTAGCTAATTTGAGCTTAATTCCAAAGTTTACTTTTGTCAAAAATTCTAAGTGTCATGTATGTGTTGAATCAAAACAAACTCGTAAGCCTCATAAGACCGTGGAGGCAAGGAGCTTGGCACCGTTAGAATTAATTCATTCCGATTTGTGCGAAATGAATGGAGTGTTGACAAAAGGTGGTAAAAAATATTTCATGACTTTGATTGATGATAGTACTAGATTTTGTTATATCTATTTGTTGAAGTCAAAAGATGAAGCTTTACACTACTTTAAAATCTATAAAGCTGAAGTAGAAAACCAACTTGAGAGAAAGATCAAAAGAGTTAGGTCAGATCGTGGTGGCGAGTATTTCTCAAATTTATTTACTTTATTCTGCGAGGAACATGGTATTATTCATGAAAGGACGCCTCCCTATTCACCTCAGTCAAATGGGGTTGCCGAAAGAAAGAACCGCACTCTAACGGACTTGGTTAACGCCATGTTAGATACAGCGGGACTTTCCAAGGAATGGTGGGGTGAGGCTATATTGACTGCATGTCATGTCCTAAACTGTGTTCCTACAAAGAATAAAGAGATAACTCCATTCGAGGAATGGGAGAAGAAAAGGCCAACACTGTTATACTTACGTACATGGGGTTATTTGGCAAAAATGAGTGTGCTAATAACCAAGAAACGTAAGCTTGGACCGAAAATTGTGGATTGTATCTTTCTAAGTTATGCTATTCACAGCGTTGGATATAGATTTTTAATAGTGAAATCTGGAGTACCTGACATGCATGTTGGTACTATAATGGAGTCCAGAGATGCTACATTTTTTGAAAATATTTTTCCCATGAGAGATGAAACAAGTTCATCTAGGCAAGAGTTCATCAAGGATGATGGCTCTGCTGAGCCGATAGAACACAATGAACATACACTTGTGGAAAATCCTGAGGAGGATAACAATGATGCTCCGAGAAAGAGCAAGAGACAAAGGATTGTAAAGTCTTTTGGTGATGATTTCATTGTATACCTCATAGATGATACACCCAGAACCATTGAAGAGGCATATTCATCTCCTGATGCTGACTATTGGAAGGAAGCAGTAAGGAGTGAGATGGATTCTATTATGTCTAATGGAACCTGGGAGGTCGTTGAACGTCCTTATGAATGTAAACCGGTTGGATGCAAGTGGGTGTTCAAGAAAAAGCTTAGGCCAGATGGTACTATTGAAAAGTACAAGGCTAGGCCTGTGGCCAAGGGTTATACCCAAAAAGAAGGAGAAGATTTCTTGACACTTATTCACCAGTTGCCCGATTGACCACAATTCGAGTGTTACTTTTTCTGGCAGCCTCTTATGGTCTTCTCGTTCATCAGATGGACGTTAAGATGGCTTTCCTCAATGGAGAGTTAGAAGAGGAGATCTATATGGATCAGCCAGATAGGTTTGTATCAAAGGGTCAAGAAGGAATGGTTTGTAAGTTGTTGAAATCTTTATATGGTCTCAAGCAAGCGCCTAAGCAGTGGCATGAAAAGTTTGACAGAACTTTAACCTCTGCTGGCTTTGTTGTGAACGAAGCTGACAAATGTGTGTACTATCGCTATGGTGGGGCTGAAAGAGTGATTTTGTGCTTGTATGTGGATGACATACTGATCTTTGGCACTAGCCTTAATGTGATTAAGGAAGTCAAAGAGTTTTTATCTCAAAGTTTTGAGATGAAGGATTTGGGAGAAGCTGATGTTATCCTTAATATAAAACTGGTAAAAGAGAGCAATGGTGGGGTGATTCTTACACAGTCTCACTACGTGGAGAAGGTGTTAAGTCGCTTTGGTTATAGCGACTATAAACCTGTCTCAACACCATATGATGCCAGTTTAATTCTCAGAAAGAACAAAAGGATAATGCGAGATCAGCTGAGATATTCTCAGATCATTGGTTCATTAATGTATTTAGCGAGCGCTACAAGACCTGATATCTCGTTTGCTGTAAGCAAACTGAGCCGGTTTGTTTCAAACCCGGGAGATGATCATTGGAAGGCTCTTGAAAGAGTAATGCGCTATCTAAAGGGGACAATGAACTATGGAATTCACTACACTGGGTACCCAAGGGTACTAGAAGGGTATAGTGATTCAAACTGGATTTCTGATGCTGATGAGATAAAGGCCACAAGTGGATATGTGTTTACACTTGGTGGTGGAGCTGTTTCCTGGAAGTCTTGCAAGCAGACCATCTTAACGAGGTCAACCATGGAAGCAGAACTCACAACATTAGATACCGCCACTGTTGAGGCTGAGTGGCTTCGTGAGCTCCTTATGGACTTGCCGATAGTTGAAAAACCATTACCGGCAATTCTAATGAACTGTGACAATCAAACGGTAATTGTCAAGGTGAACAGTTCAAAGGATAACATGAAGTCATCTAGACATGTGAAAAGGCGGTTGAAATCTGTCAGAAAATTGAGAAACTCCGGAGTTATAGCCCTGGACTATGTTCAGACGGCTAAAAATCTGGCAGATCAGTTTACAAAGGGTCTTTCACGAAATGTGATAGACAATGCATCTATGGAATTGGACTTGAGACCCACGTGAGTCATTCTATAGTGGAAAACTATCCTATGTGATCGGAGATCCTGTGAATTAGGATGGTGAAACAAACTAAAGTCTGACCGTGAGAAGAGAACCTTTGTGAAAAGGGCTCATTCCGTGTATAAGGTGCATTTCTCTTCTAATCTGTATGGCAGGTTGGTCTATATCTTAATGTGTTCCAGATGGTTTCTTTAAAACAAATGAGTTGTTTTCTTAAAACAAAGATGTTGTCCTACAGAACATCTGAAAGGAACACACCTATATGAGTCTGACTACTGGTCATGGTCTATGAGAACTGGGTATTCTCTAGAAACTCAAGAAGGGCCTGGAGTATGACTTATAAGCTCCAAACCGCGGGGATGCTTTTGCAGCCTAGTACCAGTGTAGGGCTCTGGTCAAACTTGTTTGCACAAAACTGGCAATTCAAGGCATAGTCCATTGCACAGTTGTGAACAAGTGTAGCTTTTGTCCTAGATGGAAGTTCAACTTAACAGTCTCTGTCGAATACTGGTATATCAATGAGGGAATGAGGGCATTTCTAGTGTGGCTTGAATTTCTTGGTGGGGATTGTTGGAGTTATGGGCTTGGCCCATTCATTCTAATCAATGCATTAAAAGAATTTAAAGCCCACTATTAAATGCTAGAGAATCAATGGCTTAATTCCGTACCGGGAATTGAGGAGGATCTCAACTGATTTAAAGGTGGACTTCGTGTACACCACTTGTGAAGCCGGTGAGAGGAGGACGGTGAACCACACGCGCGCGCGCTCGCTCGCCTCGACGAGCCTGGCCGTGGCCGTGGCCGAGGCCGAGGCGCGGCGCGGCGCGGCCGGCCGGACGGGCGGTGCGCGTGCGCGGCCGGACGTGACGTGCAGGTGCGGTGCGGTGCGGTGCGACGTGCTGAGATGAGAAGGACGTTTTGCTGTAAAGAGCAGTAAAGAGCATTAAAATAGAGAGTTAATGTTGACACTAATGACCGGACATTCAAGGTTCTTTACGACATCCAGGTTCGTTGAACCTGAGGCACAATAACTGCCGCTCATCAAAGTCATTCATGACGTCCAGATTCGTTGAACCTGAGGCACCTCACGCCTATATAAACCAGCACCCTCTCCTCCCATCCTTACTCACCTCAGCTCTTGATCCAGGTACTCCTTCTTAGGAGACCTCTCCCTTCTCCCTCAGCTGCTTTCTGCCATTCCCATCGCTAGCACTGCGCGCACAGCTCTAGCGAGAGCAATGCCTCCGGAACCTCTGCTCGCTGAAGGCCTTGCACGGGGCGTGGGCAATCAGATTTTTGGGGAGCGTCTTGACGCGACTGCTCGCTCCCTGAATGACTACTTCGTCTACTTCCTGGCGTGACCGTTCGTGCGAACGACTACTTCGTCTACTTCCCGGCGTGACCGTTCGTGGGACTGCACCGCGAACATCTTCCTGCATTGACATAGTTCGGCTACTTCAAGCAAGACCAGTTGAATAGCATGTCTATTCCAGCCGGTAACGGCGCAACCGGTGCCCCCGGCACTGGTCCCGCCCTGGGGTACTTACTAAACCTATTCTGGTTTAATTCTTTGTTCATGCTTATTAGTGAGAATAACATGAACACATGCACATATATCATACACACATTATCACTCATCTATATCATGAAATTGCTAGTAATATTTGGAATTAAAATATACCGAAAATTGCCTAATTATCTAACATTTCTCACCTGATAATTTGGTTGGGATGGGTCGGTTCGGGGCAGTATATAAGGCTGTATTGGACGTTGCTGCTCTTCCTGTAGCAATTAAAGTGTTCAATCTTGAGCAGCATGGAGCAGTGAAGAGCTTTTGTGATGAATGCGAGGTCCCGAAAATAATTCGTCACCGGAATCTAATCAACGTCATCACCTTGTGTTCTACCATCGATTATAGCGGGAAGGAGTTTAAAGCTCTCATCTTTGAATATATGCCAAATGGTAGTTTGGAGAAGTGGATCCATCCGACAACATATGGATCCGGAGAGAGGCTACTAAGTCTTGGGCAAAGGATAAACATAGCCATGGATGTCGCGTATGCTTTGGATTATCTTCATAACCGTTGTGTGCCTGCGTTGGTTCATTGTGATCTGAAGCCAAGCAATATTCTATTGGATTATGACATGACAGCACATGTTGCTGACTTTGGATTGACAAAATTTCTGAATACAAGCAGCTCATCCGTGCAGCATAACAGCTCTACAATGTCATGTGGACCCATCGGTTCAATCGGATATATAGCACCAGGTTAGTCACTGAGCATCTAGACCATGCCATTTCAGGCTCGTTTCTATCGATTTCTTGTTATTTTATATATACCTCTAATCTAGTCATTCATCAATCTAGAGTATGCCATGGGCGTCAAGAATACAACTGAAGGTGATGTCTATAGCTATGGAGTACTTCTCCTACAAATGATCACCGGAAAGAGACCAACTGATGAAATATTCAAGGATGGCTTAAACCTCCACAGATTTGTGTATGCGGCATTTCCAGAAAGGATCAGCGAGATTTTGGATGCTAATTTGCTACAAGAACTCAGTAATACTGGTTCTGGTTCTGAAGAACGAAATTGTGCTGAAGCTTGGATGCACGGCTGTATTATCCCACTCGTCAAAGTAGGCCTTTTATGCTGCATGGAGCTGCCAAGACAACGAATAAGGGTCGGCGATGTCTGCAGTGAAGTTGCTGGAATCAAAGATGAATACTTAATGTCGCTGCTGCAATTGGAGCAACGTAGTGGTTATTAGCTAGTTATCCCTAAGAGTGATGGTTTGATTCAGTGATATACTAGAGGGGGGATGCAACGCGCATTATGTTTGAGATTGTGATTATTGTTTCCACTTCATAGAACACATAATACAGCCAACTAGTGTCTTGTACAAAAATGACCAACTAGTCATTATATTTTTAGTTTCTACCAAAGTGTCCCTGCATTGGTTTGGGAATGTGGTCCAAATTTCATAGTAGGCCAAATTTTATATTTGGTCACAGAGGACAAATATTCCTATATGCATGGGAGGATAAAAAAGCCAAAACCCTCTTTCCATTATTTAAAAATAGGATGGCAGAGAAATGCAACATGAAGATGAGGGGGTGCCATGAAAACAATGCAAAAACAAAGTTCAGGTCCAAGCAGTGAGGCAAAAATAGGGGTTGAAAATGGTGCAAACCTTTTCCGTATGTATTTAAAATATCGTCTTTTTACCCTTTTTTTTGTTTCAGCAAAACATAAAACTTAGTCACGTTCAATTGATTTCATAATAAAATTGTAAGGATACAACCATACGTCAGGAACCCTTTTGTATTTGTAATATTATTTTTGATATCTTTTGATCATTTTCATCCCGAGTAGGTATAAGCGAGAGCTCAGAATGACTTTTGCGTCCAAAAGTTGCGGGGAAAATGCACCGCTTTCACTCACTTGTCAAGAAAGTAAGGAGTTGAACTGGACACCTCAGGTTCCTTCGGCCCTGTTATAGGCTAGCGAACACCAAACTTTGAAGTTTTAATTCATTTCCTTGAAACAGAAACTTGGTTTTTGTCGGATGATTTCTCCAGCCGGGTGGCGGAATGCACCCGTCTAATTCTAGTTTAGGATGAGTTTGGGGGGAAATCAAGAAATGCTAGATCAAGAGGCGTATGAACACGGAAAGCACACAAGGTTTTAGAGTGGTTCAGGCCGCCGGAGCGTAAAACCTACGTCCACTGTGAGATGTATTGCCTGAGCTTGTGAATCTTGCCGTGTGTGTGTGTGTCTAAGCTTGAGAGCTTGTGAAACTTCTGTGTTCGTGGAACTTGAGAGTTTGGGAAGCTTGAGACCTTGTGTTCTATCGTGTGCGCTCTCCCTTTTATAGACTCAAGGGGAGCGCGTACACTGAGCGGGGTCCCGACAGTTGGACCGGCGTCATATTAAATAACGTACACATTGGAGCGTTAAATGCCACAGATTCGGAGACCGGGCCCACCGATCATAGGGGGTGAGAGGCGGGCGCCTGGTGCGAATGACTCTTCGGATTCCCCTCGGTCGCCGTGGAGTCCAAGGGGGGATCAGCTTTATTTAAAGACATGCGCCGCAGGGATCGTCTACCTTTTCGCACTTGCCTACTCCAGACGCCGCAGCGCCCTTTCGTCTTCACTTGCACTTTTGCGATTTGCCTTCTACGCCCGGCGCTTTCTTCTCTTCTTGCACCCTTGCAATCCTTCCCCTCGCATCTGCGGCGATCTCCACCATGTCTCCTCTTAGCCATCCCCGCCGCTTCCAGCATCAGGAACAGCTCGACGTGGTGCGCCGCCTCTTGGGATGGACCACGCCGGAGCTCACCGGGAAGATCCAGGCAGGCTCGAGCTCCCTCAACGACTTGGTCACGGGGGAGTTCATCCTCTTCAATGCGTACATCTCCTGCGGGCTAGCCCCTCTGATCTCCTCCTTCTTCCTTCTGCTCCTGGAGGAGTTCGGTCTTCAGCTCCAACACCTCAACCCCCACACCATCCTCCTCGTGTCCATCTTCATCCACTTCGTGGAGATGTTCGTGGGGGTGCGGCCCTACGTCACCATCTTCAGGCATTTCTACGCCTTGGTTGGGTCAAGGAGGAGCAAGTGCACCGTCGGCGCCTACTACTTCCAGCTTCGGCACGGGATGTCCAGCTCCTACATCAGTGCCTTCTCCAGTGCCAAGTGGGAGGACTGGCGCATGGACTGGGTCATCGCCATGACCGACGCCAATGACCGCCTCGAGCTGCCGACGGAAGGGCCCCTCCTCGATCCATTGCTGGACCGGGTCAAGACTCTGGCGAGGGGTGGCCTGACATCCATGATGGTGCTGGGCGACTTCCTGAGGTGCCGCATCGCTCCCTTGCAACAACAATCCAGGATGGCCTGCATGTTCACCGGGGTGAACGACTGCAGCAGGATCGTGCGCGGGGCCAGCTTAGATCTGTCCGACGCGGAGCTGGAGGTCCTGATTCGGGCGATGACCGGCGAGGCGTACGCCCCGGAGCTGTTGGTGCTCCCGAGAGGGATCAAGGCCCTGTGCGAGGACCAGGCGATGCGCGGTCCTGGTGTTGCTGCCGACCCTTGACGAGGGTGACCTGGCGGTCCGGCAGGTGAGGGGCGACCCCAATCGCAGGATACGAATCCCCGGCACCTCGCTCGATAGCCACCAGTGCGCCGATCCAAGCCCAGGTGGGTCCAGCCACGGAGGCCCGGCTCCCTCCGGGAAGGAGAGGGTGCCGGAGGCGGCCACCTCGCAGAGCAGCCGGGACTGCGAGGAAGACAGGTCGCGGAGGCTCCGCCGTGGCGGCGGATCCTTCATGGGGGAGCCGGCCCCCAAGCGCTAGAAGATGACGGAGTCGAGGGGGCAGAGTAGCTCCCGGGCTCCGTCGTCGCCGCCACCTCGCCAGCAGCCGCAAGGGAGGCCAGAGGAGACGCAGTGGTCTCCGCCACAGCAGTGACCACCACCGCCGCCGCCACCTCCACAGCAGAGCCAGGCGCCGCCGCCGCCACCGCCCCAACGGCAGCAGCGGGTCCCACCACAGCAGCAGCAGCGCCAGGCACCTCCACAGCATTGCCAGGCGCCTCCACAGCAGCGCCAGGCGCCGCCGCCGCCACCGCCCCAGCGGCAGCAGCGGGTCCCACCACCACCACCACCACAGCAGCAGCAGGCCCCGCCACTGCCGCTTGAGACGCCTTCGGCGAAGAGGCCCTGCCAGTCGCCCGGGGCATCATCCTCAGGAAGGAGGGAATCCCGGGTCCTCCAGGTAGGATGGGGGGTGCGGGGCTCCACGTGAGTGGTTAACTCCTCATGTCTTCTTGATTCATTTATTTTCTGGATCCTTATCTTGATGATGTTTGCCAGGACTACTTGCCCTGCCGCGACCTCTGCATCCTCCGGCGACCCTCCGGTCAGGAGGTTCGGCCCCCAGCCGGCTTCTTCCTCCACTGCTGGGAGGCCGGAGGCATCATCGACAGCACCACCGTCCCCGCCCACAGCCGCGAAGGCCAGGGCCGGAGCTCCGGCGGCCGAGGCCGCACCCCAGACGGAGGCGACCCCTCCAACCGCGGCTGGTGGAGAGATAGCCGAGGCGGCCGCATCGGGAGCTACGGCAGAGGCTCCTTCTGCAGAGCCAGCCACGGAGGAGGCTGCGGCGACGGCGGGGGCAGCCGTAGCAGCAGAAGTCGAAGGGGCTCCCAGCTTGGGCCCCCAGCCCGCGTAGGAGGATGTGCCGGAGGTGGTGTACAGGAGGCACGTTCTCCCGAACCCGGTGGAGGTCCCTCTTCCCCACCTCTTGGTCAAGGCCCAGCGGGGGATGGAGGAGGCGGAAGCGGGCTTCCGGCGGGAGTGGGAGAGGCTGGAGGTGGAGCGCCTTCGGCTCTCCGACTGGGAGCACCGTCTGGGGGACCGCATTCAAGTGGTGGCCTCCCACGCCGCCGAGGAATGGGCCCAGCTCGAGCGGGAGCGTGAGGTCCAGCGCAAGAAGATGCGCAGGGTCATCGACCGGGAGAAGGCGGTGACCGGAAGGAGATGGAGGTGGAGTTGAAGGAGCGGTCGACTCATCACACAATCGACACTTCCAAGGCTATGGCAAAGACGATTGATGACGAGCGGGCCGCCCTCAACCTTCGGGAGGTGGCCGTCCAGGAGAAGGAGGCCCGCCTCGCCGCCCACAGGTCAGATCTACAGGCCCGGACCCGGGACCTCGAGAAGCGGGAGGCCAAGGTGGAGGGATTCCTGGTGGAGCAGCGCGCTGGGGTTGAGCGGATCGTGAAGTGGGTTGGTGAAGCAAGCACCACCCTGGAACCCCTCGGGCTAAGTCCCATCCAGGTTGCAGAGGCCCCTTCTTCACTCGGCGCCGTCCTTCCAGCGCTGGACTCCGCCGCTGAGCGTCTGCAATGCCTGGAGTCCACTCTCGTCGCGCGCCTGGAGGCCGAAGGACGGGAGCTTGCTCGGGTGGTGGTCGACTACGTCCTTACCTGCTTCCGGAGCCACAACCCCGCAATCTCCTTGACTCCAGACCTGGAGGGCCTCATACCAGAAGCGGAGGCCGCCGCCTGGGAAGGAGTTCAAGAAGCGGTGAAGATCGTGGCCGCCCGCTTTGAGCGCAGTACGGGGCCGGACCTGTAGAAGGAGAAAGCCCCTCCGGACCGCCGAAAGAATAAGAGTAGTCTTTTTGTTGTTTTTGTACATATTGTAAGCTATACAAATTTTTGTATACGATATGTAATACAAAGATATGTAATACAAATTGTTTTTGTACATTATAAGCAATGTAATATTTTGTATATGACAAGCAGTAGAAACTTAGCTATTTTGCAATAAAAACTTAGCTGTTTTTTCATTTGCTTGTTCTGTCGTGTGCTTTCTATCATGTGCTTTCTGGACTACCGAGGTCCCTTGGCCCCCTGGGAGGTAGTCGCAAGGGATTGGGACTAGCTACCACGAAAACGAGGTTTAGTTCTGCACATGACTTAGGATTGACGCTTAGCAATCGTTCCCACGGGGTCTCGGACCTTGCCGGCGAGAGTCCCTTGAGATGTAAGACTGGGCTTTAGTGAATCAGAGCGCCAGGACCTAGGCTCAAGGATCGAAGGGGTCCGGACTTCCGGATTCGTAGTTCTAGGTACTACGGTACTTATCCTAGGGAGGTAGAGCGTGCAGGCTTAGGGTACGAAACCAGGCTAAGCGGCTACACAACTCTGGACCCCGCTGAGGACAAGTACACTTCCCCGAAGCCGGTCCCCAGAAGATCGGACCCTTTCTTCCTGTGGACGAGAGGTCCTGGGCGGAGACACAACCCAAGCAACTCAATTTAGGCCTCAAGCACGGCACAGGGATAAAGGACCACGTGGGGGGTAGGGTAAGCGGGAGATAAGAAAAGAAACTGAATTGCATAAACCTCAAAGGCAGGTGGAGAATAAATTTTTCCTTGATAAGTTGGTACAGATAGAACGTGCCATGAAGGCCAGGGGCCGGGTTTACGAGGATGGACCTCCACCACCCTGGTCCGCACAGGGGTGCTACCGTATTACAA
Source organism: Panicum hallii (assembly GCF_002211085.1). Lineage (NCBI taxonomy): Eukaryota > Viridiplantae > Streptophyta > Magnoliopsida > Poales > Poaceae > Panicum > Panicum hallii. Next base: position 28,811,424 of record NC_038042.1, read on the forward strand.
AGGAAAAGGTTTATTCTCGGCTAAGCCCCTAAGGATAAAACTTACGGAGGTGCTCAATGTTCCATGGGTTGGGTAGTTGCATGCCCTCCTCTGTAGCTAAGCGAACAGATCCGGGTCGGCACACCTTTGACACCTTGAAGCGGCCCTCCCAGCTGGGGGAGAGCTTGTGGAGCCCCTCTCGGTTCAGGATTCGCCGTAGGACTAGGTCCCCGACCCGAAGCTCCCTACTATGCACGAACCGTTGATGGTAACGCCGGAGCACTTGGTTATACCGTGCATTTCGGACCGCTGCACACCATCTTTGCTCATCGATGAGGTCTACATCTTGACAGCGCTGCTGCTCCTGCAATTCCTCATCGAAGGCTTGGACTCGTAGTGAGCCCATGGTGATCTCCGGAGGAAGGCATGCTTCGGCCCCATAGACCAGGAAGAAAGGGGTCTTCCCGGTCACTCAGCTGGGTGTGGTCCGGTTTCCCTATAGTACGCTCGGAAGCTGGTCAACCCACTTCGCACCATACTTGTCAAGATCGTTGTAGGTGCGAATCTTGAGCCCCCTAAGTATCTCAGCATTAGCCCGCCCCACTTGGCCATTGCTTCTAGGATGTGCCATAGAAGCAAAGCAGAGCTGGATGCCGATGTCCTCGCAGTACTCTTGAAATTGCTGGCTCTTGAACTAGGTCCTGTTGTCGGGGATGATTCGGTTTGGGACCCCGAACCTACACACAATTGACTTGAGGAACACAATTGATGATGCCTTGGTGATGTTGACCACAGGGGTTGCTTCCGGTCACTTGGTGAACTTGTCGATGGCAACGTAGAGGTACCGGTACCCGCCGACGGCCCCGTGGAAAGGTCCCAAGATATCCAACTCCCATACAGTGAAAGGCCAAGAGGGTGGAATCATTTGCAGAGCCTGAGCTGGAGTATGTATCTGCTTTGCATGGAACTAGCATGCTTTGCAGGACTTTACCAGCTTAGCTTCATACTGGAGCGCTGTCGGCTAGTAAAAGCCATGCCGGAAGGCTTTACCGACAAGCGTGCGGGATGAAGAATGACTTTCGCACTCGCCTCCATGGATCTCTGCGAGCAAGTCGCAGCCCTCTTCCTGGGTAATGCACCGCATGAGGATGCCACTGGCGCCACAGCGGTAGAGATCCCCTTCTACCATTGTGTATCGCTTAGCCAATCGCACAATGCGCTCAGCAGATGCCTGGCCTTCAGGAAGGATGTTGTCTTTCAAGTAGTTCCAGATCTCGGAGATCCATGCATCGGGAGCCCCCTGAGAAATTGGATGCGGCTCCTTGAGGTCTTCGGGACCCTCGAGGGTGCACACAATCCTTGGCGGACCCCACGGATGGAGCGCCGCCGAGACCGCTAGCTTCGAGGTGCTAGACTGACCCCCTTCGCCCAGTTCGGCAGGCTGGGCGGACAGCTTCAGCAGCCGTCTTTGAAAGACGCCCTCTGGCATGGATGCCTGAGTTTATACCCTCGTGGAGAGTGCATCTGCCGCTGAGTTGCCCTCACGTGGAACGTGTTGTAGCTCCAGTGTATCAAAATTCTTCTCCAGCTTCCTCACATGGATGAGATATGCTGCGAGCTGGGGATTGTTGCAACTGCACTCCCCCGGACCTGCTTGATGACAAGCTGGGAGTCTCCCTTGACCCGGAGATCCCGGACCCCTAAGGATAGCACCGCAGTCAGCCCGAAGATCAGAGCCTCATATCCGCCATATTGTTGGTGGCGTCAAAGTCGAGGAGCACTATGTACTTCACTTGCTCGCCATTTGGGTCGATGAGGACCACGCCAGCTCCAGCATTCTTGTTGCGTGCGGACCCGTTGAAGAAGAGCGTCCAGTGGGTTCCGGTGAACACCGAAGCCCTAGCTTCTGGAGTTGGGGGTCCGAACCATGGTCCGGACCCCCAGGGACGCTTGGTGGTCCGGGTTCGCCTCAATCCCCCGGTGTGACACCAGGAAACCGAGGACCTTCCCCGCTGAAACGCCAAAGACACATTTCTCGGGATTAAGCTTCGTGCAGGTCGCGCGCAGTTTGTCGAAGACTTGAGCCAAATTTTCTAGAAAGGAATTCGATTCTGTAGTCTTGACAACGATGTCATCAACATTGTCACACCCGGTTTTTAAAGACAAAACCGAATGCATAACTATATGTATGTCAGGATCAAGTTCCATACATATAGTGACTTCATCAGTGAATAATCAGCAACAGTATCACGAAAAGAGAATTAAAATACTATAAGATTATCAGAGTTATACAGCTTATCCTGGAAACGAAGACTCCGGACTTCACAGGCAATCGACCGGGGGTTCCGCAGGCTTAGAACTCAGCATCATCTTCAAAAGACTTCAGATCACTTTCTCCTCTGAGCAGCAATTATAACAAGCGTGAGTACACTTATGGTTGGTACTCAGCAAGTGTTGGAAATTATATGACATGAAGGCCAAAATCAAGGAAAGGCTGACTGGCTTACTGCGATAAGCAATTTTAGTTGGTCAAATTTTATTAGCACCTGATTACTATGATATAAGTTTATACCAAAACCCACTTTAAAAGAAATAGAAGAGATATAGCATAAGCATAACCACAACCATAAACATGGTCCACGAAAACCATAACCATAACCATGGTCCATGATTTAATTCATCTTCGAGTTCAATTATTATGTGAGGGTCCAAGCCGCTCTTAACCGTGAGCACGGCTGATATATCAGTTTTCACTCTGCAGAGGTTGTACACTTTACCCACAACTCGTGTCTCCCGATTTGCCCGAGGTAGCTAGCCTCTTAAACACTTCCGAGGTGAGTGGCAAGGGATTCATACGAGGCTTTTACAAAGATTCCCTAACTTATGACAGTCCGCTGAGGTTTCAAGTCAAAGCGGTCATAACTCTCCCTAATGAGGCAGACGCCTTACCCAGGACCATATCATACCCTCAAGAGGACCGAGCTATACCCCGACGATGCAACCCCTCTTGCCCTTTCGGTAAGATTATCATAAGCTAGAGTGTCTAATTAATTAGCCAAGACCAGAGCCATATAGTATTGTGGTTGCACTATTTTCCTAAGTGGTTCTCCATGTTCCGATTAAACATATAATCTTGTGATTAACATCACCAAGAGCATGAACATGGATAAAACAGGTATAACATCATCATTGTTGTCATCATGATTATATATTATTCCCCAAACCATAACCAGTTGAAGCAACTAAGCAATAGCTACCCAACAATAAAAATAAAACCCAGGTTGACAAGGAATGATCATAAAGAGTAGGCATATCCTTAATTAGGATCCATCAAAATTAGGACACATGCATGCATATAAAGAAAATGTTGTATTTATGGTGATTATTAGGACAAAAGCATGATCAAGGAAACACTTGCCTTTCTTTTAGAGAATAGCTGCTCAGAGTCTTCAATTCTTGAAACTCTAAATCTTCAAAGCTCTTGGATCACGCTCCTTCTAACGTCACACAAGCAACGGGCCCAAAACATACAAGCAAGCAAACAAATAAGAACGACTAAGAACAGATACAAAAAACAAAATAAAAGCTTTAAAAGAGTGAACTAAAGGATAAGGCTCGTTGCTACGGTCACAAGAGCGCAAGAAACGCGGAAAACGGAGCTAGGGTTGAAAAGATACAGCTATCGGGAGATTTATATTATAAAAGAAATAAAAGAACTATAGGATTTTATTTATTTTAATTTAGAAAACTAATATAAAAGATATTCAAAAGAGAATATCCCTAATTATAATTAACTCATATTATATTTGCATTTATAAAGACGAAGTAGAACTTAGTCAAATTTTATATACAATTCTCTATGTACAAATTACACTAATTAAATAATTAATTAGAAAAGAAACTGGTGAGAGCATCTAAACGTCGAACTTTATGATTCGTGTTGAACTAAACAAATTAAATTACAAACACATTTAAGTTGATATTAATCAAATTAATATTAATTATGAAAACCGGAGAAAAGACTTAATTGGATTTTATTTCGGAAAACTAGATGAGAGGATGTTATTCAAATTAAATTGATATCTAATTTTAAAAATAGGAATTACGGTACAACAACACTATTAGATGATAGCTTAGGGTTTTAGAAGACCAACGCAAAAAGAACGGATCGAAACGGATATAAAACGCGGAAACTACGCATAAAACAGCGTTGCAGGGACCTATACACAATTAACTATAGACTTTAGAGGTTAGCAGAAAAGAAATATAAGACACGGAAAATAGGGCTCACAAATACAGAAAAGATTAGGGTTAGATCTGAAAATACCACGGGTGGGGCTGGATTGAGAAGATGGAAAAGATCTAGGGGATTTTCTACGAATTTGCAAGACACAGGAATTTTCACGGTAATTATAGAATTCTTCCAGGGACCTAATCGCGAAACCTTCATAGCAGCCTCCCATGAAGACCGGCGGCTACTGTTCATCAAATTGCCGGCGATTTAGGGCACGAGAGGTCGCGGGAAGTAGGGGAAAAGAAAGAGGACGACGAGAGGATTCAATTCCATACCTAACTTACCGCGGAGATGCACCGTGGCGATCGAATTTCGTGGGAGAAAAAGGCGCCGGCGGTCTGTTCTTCTGTTCTGGGCGGTTGTTCATGGTGGCAGCGCTCCCGCTGGGGGGAAAAGCGGCAGGGGGACGGCACAGGGGGCGAGCGCGGCTGTAGGGCGGGGCGCGCGGAGGAGCACGGCGCACAGGGCAGGTCGGTGCTGCTTCTGATCGGGCGGCGGCGCTCCTGCTCGTGTTTCGGGCGACTGGCGCCTGTCCCGGCTCCTGGTGGCAGCGCACGGGGGAAGGAGCACGGCAGCGCTAGGGGAAAGGAGCAGGGCGGCGCTACGGCGCTGGAGGAGGAGCTGGGCGACGAGGAGGCTGGCTGGTGCGCACAGGCAGGGAAAAAGCGGCACGGCAGATAGGGCCAGGGGAGGCAGCGGCAGGAGATCACAGGAGCATGGCGACGGCCTGCTCTGCTGGGTAGGGGGGGCGGCGCTGCAGGAGAGAGGCAGGCAGGGCCGGCCTGCAGGTGGGGCGCGACGCAGGGGCGAGGGCGGCGATGCCCAAGCGCAGGGCAGGGCGGCGCAGCAGGAGCAGGGGCACAGCCTGGGCGATGGCGGCGCTGGTGCTCTGCTGCGCAGGGGAGGACGCAGGGGCTGCACATGAGGGGGGAAAAAAGGCACGAGCAGCAGGGGCGTGCGGCGGCAGGGTAGGGCACAGGCCCGAGGATTTTGGCTCGCCCTTTATAGGGTGCTGTGCGGGGAGTCCGAGCTCTCTCCGTGCACGGGTTGGGCCTGAACAGAAAATGCAATACGAAAAGAAGATGACAGGTGGGGCCGTGATGTCATAAAGAAGGATTAGGGAAAGGAGCGACTATCTACAGGAACTCGGGGGCGATGCAGACGGAGGTCGCAGGGGCGCAAGGGTTCGGGCGCTCGGCCTTGCAAGCAGGAAGGTTGCACGGTCCCGGCGCTCGAGACTTCTATCATGGGCGCACGATCTCGCAAGCAGCGGCGGCGCTGCGAGCGCGAGCTCGGGTAAAGGCTGAACAGGAAAACGAGCTGATAGCGCTGGTTAAATAAGAACGAGCAATTCAAGAACGTGAAAAAGAGAAAAGAGATATCAGGCCAAGTCATTGGGGCTGACGGTGATCGAACATCGTCGGAAAAAAAAACACTGAAGACGAGACACGAGACGTCGTTTTCAAGCATGACGTGATCGAGAAGAATGGTTAGAGGATCAGGAGCTCGATGGAACCTCTTAAAGATTCGAAGAGACAAGATTAAAAGGATGTACAACAAGATACGCCTCGATCCGACTACGACGAGAATCAAAATAGAAATATTTTCCAGAACACATTTTCAAGTTTAAAATAAATCTAGAAAAGTCCAGATAAATATTTCAAACCAAGAAAAATATATTCGGAAGAATCCCAAAATTTTCCGTGAAAAACTCGGGAGTTAATTTGGGTCACGAGGATTCCAAATAAAATATTTGGGACTCATGAAAAAGAATTTTAGAGCTTTCCAAATAATAAAATAAATGGATCCAGCTCTAGGATAAATAGAATAATTGCCAGAAAAATCTTTAAAATTCTCGGAAAATCCTATTGATAGATGAACTCATTGTAAAAGAGAGTCACATCCTAAAATTAAATATTTTAGGGTGTGACAAACATACACCTCAACTATGTCTCTAACCAAATCACCTAATGTAATGTTCATTGCACGAGCAAAGGTGGGTAAAGCATTAAGCAGTCCATATGGCATTACAACATAGCAATAAAGACCATCCACTGTTACAAAAGTTGTATGCTTCCTATCTGCCTTAGCCATTTTGATTTGATGAAAACCAGAATAGGCATCTATAAACTATAGCAAGTCACATCCGGAGGTGGAATCTACAATGTGATCTATACGTGGAAGTAGATAGGGGTCTTTTGGACATGCCTTATTGAGGTTGGTGTAGTCGATGCACATCCGAAGCTTCCAGTTGGCCTTTGGAATGACGACCGGATTGGCCAACCACATAGGGTGGTGGACCTCTTCGATGAAGCCAGCTTGCAGCAGCTTGCGGACCTCTTCTCGGATGAAGTTCTGCCGCTCGATGGACTGCTTGCATGGCTTTTCTCACACCGGCCTGGCGTCGGGGTGGATCTTCAGATGGTGCTCAATCACCTCCCTGGGGATCCCAGGCATCTGTGACGGCTCCCAGGCGAACACGTCGACATTTGCTCGGAGGAAGGCGATGAGCGTGCTTTCCTATTTCTCTCCGAAGTTCCCCCCGATGCGGGTGGTCTGGGAGGGCTCCGTTTCAACCTGGATGGTTTTCACGGGAACATCTGTCAGACCCGGGGCTACAGGACTGTGTACATAATGTAGTTTAAACAGGACTAGGAGATAAAACCTGTCTTATCTCTTATTTATGTTGTTCTCTACTCGTGTGAGTAAGAGATAAAGCTAGTCGGTACAGAAGGAAACTACTCGAGTTATACTCGGGTACGATTCCTTGGCTAGTATTGGGCTAGGATTCATGTAACCCTGACCACTCGGATATATAAGGAGGAGCAGGGACCCATTCAAAACACAACATCTACACCCAAGGTAATACAAACCACCATACAGGACGTAGGGTATTACGCACCTCGCAGCCCGAACCTGTCTAAATCTTGTGTTCCTTGCACCTTCGAGTTTCTGATCTCGGTGTCTCCTCACCTAAACTTACCACCTCGGGTATACCCCTCGGAGGGCAGCCAGTAAAACACCAACAACATCGTCCATATCAAACGGACGGACCTTGGGCGCTTTGGCTGGCGCCCTAGCGCGTGAGGGTGAGGGGTTGGACCCCTCTACGCCAGCAGCCAGGACGAGACCCGCTGCCCGTGCATGCAGCTTCTCAACTGCCGCCACGGCAGCGTTCCAGTCACCCTTCATGATGAGGACCCTTGCTGGGGACGGCATCTTGAGGACCAGATACCCGTAATGGGCAACGGCCATGAACCGGTACAGAGCCGGCCTGCCAATAATGGCATTGAATGGGAGGTTGACCTCCACAACATCGAACTAAACATTCTTTGTGCGGAATTTTTCCGCCATCCCGAACGTGACCGGCTGGGAGATGGTCCCCACCGGGTAGACGAGATGTGGGCCCACTCCGAAGAATGGGCGTGATGGGTTCAGTCTGGACTCCAGGATCTGCAGCTGCTTGAATGCTGCATAGCTGATGATGTTGAGGCCGGCGCCTCCGTCGATCAGCACGTGATGGAGCTTGATATTGGCAATGGTGGGGGCGGTGACAAGTGGCAGCACCCCAGCCCCTGCCATGTTCTCCGGGCAGTCGGACGGCCCGAATGAGATGACGGTGCTACTCCACCGCTGGTTGGGCGCCGCTTTCCGTGCCCCTGGCTTCACCGAGAAAACTTCTCGGCGAAGGGTCTCGACGTCTGTCAGATCCGGGGCTACAGAACTGTGTACATAACGTAGTTTAAACAGGACTAGGAGATAAAGCCTGTCTTATCTCTTATTTATGTTGTTCTCTACTTGTGTGAGTAAGAGATAAAGCTAGTCAGTATAGAAAGAAACTACTCGAGTTATACTCGGGTACGATTCCTTGGCTAGTATTGGGCTAGGATTCATGTAAGCCTGACCACCCGGATATACAAGGGGGGGCAGGGACCCATTCAAAATACAACATCTACACCCAAGGCAATACAAACAACCATACAGGACGTAGGGTATTACGCACCTCGCGGTCCGATCCTGTCTAAATCTTGTGTTCCTTGCACCTTCGAGTTCCTGATCTTGGCGTCTCCTCACTAAACTTAACACCTCGGGTATACCCCTAGGTGGGCAGCCGGTAAAACATCGACAATTGGCGCGCCAGGTAGGGGGACGCATCGAAGATCCACTGGCGAACTCGATGGCATCTTTCCAATTCACCAGGTCAGTACCCTCTCAGGGCACAACGTTTGTTTTCGCTCGTGGGTCTGCGTCGCAGATGGTGCGGGCAGTTTCCGTCGATTCCTCGTCGACATGAAGCCGAAAACTCCTGCGGCGGGTTCTCATAGCGACCTCGACAAGTTCATTGATGATCTCGACGATTTGTCAATCCAGCGCTGCAACAACCTTCCTTGGGTTGGACTTGTTAAAATCTGAGGACTCGCGTAGCCAATCACGACTCGGTCTATGCAATTTGGCCACTGATCTCCAGAAGGCCAACATCTCCGAGTCCCTCTCCACATTGGAGGAGGACTTGGACACTCTACTCCAACTCGGAAAGCCCGAAGCCACCGCATATCGGGGGGCTTTGGGTTGTTTTGGTGCCAACGGTCTGATGACCACCTCCACTCTAGAGGGGTGTTTTGTGTATTGGAAGGGCATGAAACTTTTTGATCTACTCGATGTGACAGTTCTTATACTTGTATGCTAGGCATATATTTTGTTAGTGTGAAATATGTGCTTGTAGAGCTTGTGCATGTTTATGTGAAGCTTTTGAAAATTTAAAGTGCTAGTAAAAACGGTATTTTTGTAATTACAGAAAAACCTAGGGTTATTTTTGTAAGATGTTATTTGGATAAGGGGTAACTTCAAAATAAGTGAAGGGTGGTTTTGCAAACATGCTTTTTCTTATTTTATCCCCTGTAAAAAAATATATATTTACCCGAAAGTTGCATCTGAAATGTATGTGTTAAAGTGTGTAAAAATTTTGGGTAAAGCTGTGAAAATAAGGGTATTTATGTAATTTTATAAAAGTATAAGCCCTTTTATGCAAGTATGTGATTTACTAAAGTAATTCTCAAAGTTATTTAGGACTAAAGTGTAAAAGGTGCAAGTCGTTATGACATGTCTATCCAATCAATATGACGTGTCTATCCCGTCATCATGACGTGTCATAAATTCTTGCATTTAAATCCTAAATGTTATAAAATTTCATTCTTTAGGACAAAAGTAGTTCAAATCCAACTTTTCTTCAAAACTTCATGTGTAAAGATATAAGTTTTGAGTTTTTGAACTTGGGCCCTAAAGCAATGTTGTAGAGATTGAAAAACTCTCCAACTTTCGTTTTGGGCATTTCCTCATTAGGGTTTTGGATTGATGGGAAATTTTGCTTTACAGAAAGGTCCTGGCAATTTTCTAAAATTACGCATAAGTCCTTGGGGAAATCCATTCCTCCTTCTTCTTCTACTTGGTTCCCTCTTCCTTTCACTGGTAGAGACACCTCCCTCTCCCTTATCCCCTCCCTACCTCCCTCCCTCTGCTTGCTGCAGGCCGGCGTGGGAGCGGCGGCGCTGGCGGCGCCAAGCAAGCGGCGGGCGCGGCCCAGGCGTGGCGCGCAGCGCGGGCGCGGCTGCGGCTCGGCTCGGCGCGCGGGCGAGCGGAGCGCGCGTCTCGGCCGGCGGCTGGCGGCAGCGGCTCAGGCGGACGGCTGCGGCGCAAGCAAGCGCGGGCGCAGTAGGCGGTGCGGGCACGGAGGCAGGCACTAGCGGGCGGGGTGTGGAGCGCGCATGGGCAGTAGGCGTGCGCGGCGCGGAGCGGGTGCGCGCGAGCGCTGTGCCAGGCAGCGGCGTGGGAGGCGTGTGCAGGTGCGGTGCTGGCGAGTTGGGCGAGCAGCGGCCCGACCGGCGGCCGCAGGCGCGGTTTGGGCGGAGCAGGCTCGAGCGGAGCAGATGCGCGGCTCGGGTGGGCCCAGGAGCAGAGCGCCGGCGGCGGGTTGGAGCGCACGAGCGAGTGCAGTGCACGGCGGTTCGGCTGGTGCGGCTCAGGCGAGCGAAGGCGCGGCACGCGAGGCGCGGACGCAAGCGCGAGCTGGCGGCGCGAGCAAGCAGCGAGCGTGCGCGCGGCGGCGACGCGGAGCAGCGCGCGGCGCAAGCACGGAAACTGGAGCGGGCGGCCCCGAGCGCATGGTGGCGCGGCAGGCGTGGAGATGAGGCGCACGAGGCTCGGGCACGTGCAGATGCAACGCGACAAGGCCGAAGCAAACGCGGGACCGGCAACGGGAGGAAGAGGAGGAGCTGTGCGGGACAACGACGAGCAATTGCGCGGCGTGCAGGACAACGGTGTGCAGGGAAGTCACACGCGGTGCGGGAGGAGCTGCAGTGCGGTGGCTGTGAACGGATTCGCACGGGAGCAGCGGGGCCGCGCGTGGAGAACATCGGAGGCCGTCGAGGAGAAGGCAACGGGTGAAGTCAGGCGGCACTGCGGACTGCTCGTGGAGGATTTGGAGGTGGTCAGGCGTGAGCAGACCTCGATCCTCGCGGAGGCGGAGGAGCGCTTATGGCGCGGCAAGTCGGAAGGAGAAGTTGCGGAGCGAAGGCGGCGGTCCAGCGTGATGAGCTCGGTGGAGATGCAGTGCAGCCAGGCAGGGCGAGCTCCCCCATCCATGCGAAGGTCGAGGTAGGAGCAACGCAGCGCAGTTTTGACGCACAGCGCATGACCGGCGGTGGTGGTTGGCCGGCCCTAATAGCATCACAACAGGTGGGGAGAACGACGGAGTTGTAGAACCCGGAGGTCCGAGCGGAATTGAACCGGCGCGTTCGCGAGTGCGAGCGGAAGAGTTTTGCCAGTGGCCAGCTCGGCTCGATTCCGCAGGCGAGTGCGCGTGCAAGGCAACAGATCACGCGCGAGCGGGTTATGAGCCAGTGATGTGAGAGCAGTACAAGAACAGTGTGCAGGAGATACGACCGAACGCGGCGATCCTGCAAGAGGCTACGCGGGTGTGCCGACCGTGTTTTTATAGCACACGCGCGTGAGCAGTGGAGGTTTAGCCCGTGAGCAGGAAAACCCTGAGGTTCACGAAGGAGTCGGCATAGCGAACCAATTCGGCCCTATCAGCTTCTTCCTTGAGTCTACGACATCCAGCAGCTCTTAACCTTCACCGATCGTCCGAGCAAGATCACAACACCTCAAGAAAGCTCATTAACCCTCTTATCGAGCCTCTTCGATCCCTGTATACCAGAACATCATCGCCGTGGCAACATCAGCTATCGTCGCCACGGATCACCATGAGGAATACCTTTCCGGTCATTCTTCACCCACTACAATCCCCTGGCGAGTTTCTTCGTCACCCACAGAACCTCGTCACCGTCGAGCACTTCTCATCGCCGATCTTGTTCGCCACGGGAATTCACTTTCCATTCGTTCTTCTTCACAACCAAGGCTACCCCAAGGTTTGCCCTGATCCATTGAATCTTCTTAATGCCGGCGACTCCTTTGCCGGAATATCGTCGTTATCTTCCTGTTCTCTGCTTTCCCCGACCAGGGACTTAGTTGCTTTAAAATTTTCCAAAACTTTCTTTATTTCAAATCAGTGAACTTCTACATTACATAGAATTTCGTAAGAAGTTCATAAAAATGCAAAACCAGTTTTGTTTAAGTCCTTAGGTTAAAATCTACACGTTTTATGTTGTGATCTTGAGTTGAAAGTCTTTGATTTGTTATCTAGGTTAACTATTAGAGAATGAATGCTTTATTGTACTTTATATTGTATGCATGTGTTATAGCTGAAAGATAAATCATAGGATGTATGTCTCCAGAAGGGATGTGTGATATCTAGTTAATCTTTTCACACAAGTGCTCATGTCCTTGCCATCAAGACGTTATCCTTGTCTTGATTGCAGTCTCCTTAGGTTCTTTTCGTATAAAGATCCTTGTTAGTTCGTGTGTATCTGCTGCTTAGCCAATACATCTCGGCAACTATGTTTCAGCGTTGGCTATCAGCTTAGCCGCTAAGCATCCGTTTCCCTTGAGTCTAGAATGTTTCTGAGTAACAGCTGTCAGCCGATGCATTTCTTTTGATATGCTTCTACCATCGGCTGGTTAGCTGATACAATTGTTACCTTTCTAATATCGGCTACTGCCGTTTCTTTCTGTTCTGTCCTACATCGGCTGCACATAGTCGATGTATCAAAGGTGTATACACAATCTTAGGGTTCTTGCTATCGGCCGATCCAAGCCGATTTTAGTTGCTCTCCATATCAGTCAAATAGAGCTGATCAATCTTTAGTTTTCCCATCTTTATCTACACACTTCTATCAGCCGATTTATCGACTGAGAGATCGGCTATATATTTATCGGTCACATATCCTCAACCACACTCCAATCGGCTGTACGTCACTCAATTGTTGTGCTGACGTAATCGAGTCGATACAACCACACCTAGTTACCTAGGATAACACTTAAGCACATCTCAGTTAAGACACAGCTGCTTTAGGAAAACCGATGCACTTATCAATCGGTTACCCAGACCAAAGTACACAATCCTAGATCAGTAAGTTAGCACAGTAGACATGCCTCTGTTAGGCATGACCAAAGCACATCAATCGGCTAAACCCCTGTTGCTCCAATCAGCTCTATTGTAATCTTCAACAAATAGCCGATTCTAACTAGTTGTCCCCCTAAAGCTCTGTCTAAGTTTAGTTTAGATCTTTTTGGATTGTTATGTGAGTAGTATGTTAAATGAATGTTAGAATGCAACTTTATTGTGAATTAAGATAGTTTTATGTGCACACTTTGAATGTAATGTTGCATTGCATATAGATACGACTACTTCCGCAAACGGTGCCTACAAGATCTTCCAGGAATCTGCGGAGGACTTTTCCTGAAGACCAAATGAACATCACCAAGGGATTAACTGAAGCCCCGAACTAAAGTTCGGAAGATATTGACATTTCTGACTTCAGCCCCACCAGTAAAGGCAAGCCCCGGTGCATAACCCAGTATTTCAAATTACTACATTATGCAATCTTATACTTATATTATACCTTGCATTAAGTCTAAGAGTTGAGATGAAACCCTAGATGCATAAATCCTACGAACCAATGTATTGCACCTGAGTTCATATCGAATAGATGCTCTGCTAATAGGACCGGTAGAAGTCGGGTGATTTCCTATCACTCGCGCGATATAGGAATTGGTTGTTTACAATTCTGTCGTCACTATAAGGATGACGGACGGGGTTATGTGCAGTATCATGCAAAGGAATGATTCCCCGTCTGTGTTGTTAACTTGGTTAAGGTCGCGGTGTGTGCCGATCGGAGTTAAGCGTTTGAAAGTACTAACCACATGCCGTGAGTTTTGGGTAAGCGGCAAGCCTAGTACCCAATCGGCCCGAGGAGTGGACATACCTCCCACCACTCGTCTTGCTTCTTCTGGTTACTTAAGTTCGACGTGTGGGAATACGTGTTGCAAGGGCAACCAGGAATACGGGTTTTGTAGTCGCGCTACAGACGTATGTCCTGCACTTTGGAAGTGCGTATGGTCCTGCAGTCGCTTGTGGTGGACCTGTCCACGAGTCGGAATGAAAGGCAAACGGTTGCTTCGGAATGACCCTTTGGTGTTCCAAGCGTGTGAGTTAGGTTTACCTTGCAAGGTTGAAAATTCGATTCAGAATCGTCCGCTTCTCACGATGGTTGAGACTGCTTGATCCCTTTATCACACAGAGTAACAAGAGCAACTATATGATGAGTAATGCTGATGGTTGATATAAAGAGCTCTACCTTGCTTGAGTAGATATAGGTGCTTATCTAGAATGCATAATTAGAACCTGAAAGCTAAAAGTTGAAATTAAGGATCTACTTTTGTTGCTTTTCAGCTAAAACTAAACCCAGAATCATTATAAGCCTTCATAAGTCTAGTTACATGGCTAAGTATACCATGAGATGGGTAAGCCTTGCTGAGTATTAGTATACTCAGTCTTGCTAGTTTTATGTTTTCAGGTAATGTCTTTGAAGACCCTACTCTTCCCCTTGTTTTGGCCCCGTGCTTTTCCAGAAGGTTGGTCCGTGGAATGGATCCGTTCCCGGCCAACATGGATGATGCAGAGTGATGTCGTGTCAGGGCTTAGCATGACATCCGTCTTGACGACATATTGTAAATCATCGCGTATGTTTTCCACTGCCAAAAACCTTAACTTTAACAGTTTGTAATGTTTTCCCTAAGTTTGAAACTTCGTACTGCTTTAGGAAACTCTTGTATTGTAATTTCCTATGATATAAATGTGATGGTGACTGTATCTCTGGACTCACCTTCGTGTGAGATAACCTTATTTGATCCTGTGTATCGGTGGTTCATCGGGACGTTACCCGACAGGCCAAGGGATTATACCGTTTGAAGCACGTTGGAGCCCTCGGGAATGGACTCGCGTACTTGAGCCGGTATAATTCAGGTTGGTTCTGCCACACTCGAGGCCGAAGACTGACTTGTGGCACACCTCGAGCCTTTGCCTTTTCAGGAGGGAAGGCCATTAGCCACCGCGGCGGAGGAGTCGACTGAGCTAGTCGACGCGAGCTCTGATGAGCTCATCTCACGCCAGGTGCTGATGGCGGTATCCTGAGGCCACAGCCAACACCGGCGATAAAAACGACACCGATCGTGAGGCACGGAGAACCAGGAACAGAGCTCGCGCAGCCCGCTGAAGGAGGGTTAATGAACGCATGCGATCCATGCATCGCGAGCTTGACGCCGAATTCGCTGCCGTAAGCGAGCGGGGCTTCAGGACTCCGGTGGCCAACATCGCCAGGGTTACAGCCATACTCGAGTGCAGTAATGATCCGAACATGCGTCAAGCACTTCGTTACACGCAGAGGGCTTGGATTCAGCTTGATCAACAAAACCCGGCGTCTACCCTCAGAGAGGAGCGCGTGGGCGAAAGCCGAAGCCAGGCTCACAGTCGAACGGCAGGCGGCCATCCTCGACCTCAGCGCAGCAACAACGACAACGCTCGCGGGAGTCAGGTACCTGGCGGGAGGCAGCAGCCACCTTCAGGGGGTAACCCGTGACAGGCTAATCATTGGCCTCTTCCAGAAGACCTGCGCCAACGAATCAATGAAGGACGCGATGCGCGGTCCATAATCGATTCAAGACGCAAAGAGCGTGAAGTAGTCGAGACAGAGGGCACTGACTGCAGTGACCGTTTTCTAGCTTTTTCTGCACGATTTAGCAGTTACAAGTACCCTGAGGGCTTTAAGCCGATCGGCATCACCAAGTATGATGGCTAGCAAGCTCCTCAGCAATGGCTACGTTGCTACTCCACCGCTATTGAAGTCGCAGGGGGCTCCAACATCACCAAGGTCGTCTACTACCCGATGGCTTTGGACCCCGCGCCGCTCACTGGTTGGAGAGCCTCAGTAACAACTCGATCGACTCCTGGGAGCGGCTCAATAAGGTCTTCATCGACAACTTCTAGGGAGTGATCACTCGCACTGGTACTCATCACGATCTTACTCAATGCAAACAGGAACATAACGAGCTCCTACGGTCCTATACGCGCCGTTTCTTCGATGTCCGTGCTACCATTGCGAATATCTCGGAGGAAGACATCATCGACTACTTCTACAACAGCATCACCGACCTAGGCATCTACAGAGACTTCAGGCGGAACAGACCGAAAACTATTGCGGGGCTTCGTGACATGATGCACGACTGGTCCGAGCAGGAAGAGAAGATGCGGGAGTGGTTCCCGAGGCGCAATGATAGCAACCTGAGGTGTCCAAATGACAACCGCAACGACAAGAGTCAGCGGACTATTCGGGCCCATCCCGAAAACGCAAGCCAGATGATCTCATCGCGGCTGTGGATTGTCCCTCGCGAGGCAAGAAGTCAACGACGCAGGAAGAGTTCGAGAAACTCCTGCTGAAGAAATGCCCATGGCATCTAGGTGCCAATCATGCGGCAATTGATTGCTACCACCTTCCGAGGACATTCAGCAATTCCGGAGGTGGCAAGAAGAACAAGAAGCTAGTGGACAAAGAACCCAAAGACAACGACCAAGGGGACCAAGCGCACAACGCGAAGTTCCAGGATGCTTCAAAGACCGTCAACGTCATCTTTGGGGGAGATGGAAACTTCGGTTCTAGGCGGGAACAAAAACTGCTTCTCCGGGAGATCATGTCCGTCGAGCCGGCGGCACCGCGACCATTCCGCTGGTCAGAGGTGCCCATCTTGTTCTCCCGCGATGATCAGTGGACAAGCTTTTTGGAGCCCGGTAAGTTCCCCCTGGTTCTGGATCCGGTGGTGGCAGAAGTCAGGCTCACTAAGTTGCTCATCGACGGCGGGAGTGGTCTCAACCTCATCTTCGCCAGCACTTTGGGAAAGATGGGTCTGGACTTCACGGACATGCTGGTTCCAAGCAAGTCCCCTTTCTATATCATTGTCCCAGGTAATGCGGCGCACCCACTTGGCACGGTGGTTCTTCCAATCACCTTCGGCACGAGGGAGAATTACTGCGCCGAGTTCATTAAATTCGAAGTTGCTAACTTCGAATCTTCTTATCATGCCATACTGGGCCGACCGGCACTTGCCAAATTCATGGCAGTGCCACATTATGTTTATCTGCTTCTCAAGATGCCAGGACAAAGTGGAGTACTCACTCTCCGAGGCGACTTGAAGAAGTCATATGATTGCAACCAGGAGGCGATCCAATATGCTTCAACTACGCGTGTGCCAGATGCTTCAGGGGAAGTATTCGCGGCCGCGCAGCAGCTCTCCCAAGCTGGGCTAGAGATCCCTTCAAGAAAGGCCAGCAAGTCGAGCATCCAGTCGACCGGCGACGTGGCCCTCAAGTCGATCCAGCTCCAGGAGGGTGACTCATCCAAGACTGCCGTCATCGGCGCGGGCTTAGATGAGAAATAGGAACTTGCGCTCGTCAGTTTCCTCAGGGCCAACCGAGACATATTCGTGTAGAAACCAGCGGATATGCCAGGGGTGCCCAGGGAACTGATCGAGCATAGTCTGAATGTACACCCACAAGCTGTGCCCAAAAAGCAACGCCTTCGAAGATTTGCTCATGACAAGCGTGAAGCAATTAAACAGAAAATAGCTAAACTCCTCGCTACTGGCTTCATTAAAGAAGTTATTCATCCAGAGTGGGTAGCTAATCCCGTCCTTGTATGGAAAAAGAATAATGAATGGAGAATGTGCGTTGATTACACCGATCTCAACAAGCATTGCCAGAGGATCACTTCGGGCTACCGCGCATTGATCAAGTTGTCGACTCGACGGCGGGTTGTGTACTCTTCTATTTCCTTAATTGTTATTCAGGATATTACCAAATTGCACTCAAGGAGGAAGATCAGATCAAAACCGCGTTCATCACCCCGTTTGGGACATACGCTTACAAAACTAAGTCTTTCGGGTTGAAAAACGCAGGAGCAACCTATCAGCGCGATTCAGATGTGCTTTGCCGATCAGCTGCATTGGAACGTTGAAGCCTACGTGGATGACATGGTCATCAAGACCAGGAATCCCAACGGCCTGATTGCAGACTTGGAAGAGACGTTCAGCAGCCTACGCAGGTTTCGATGGAAGCTCAACCCAACTAAATGCGTTTTTGGAGTACCATCAGGGAAATTGCTCGGGTTCATCATCAGCAACCGGGGAATTGAAGCCAACCCTATGAAGATTTCGGCCATCACTGATATGGGGGCTCCGGCCACAATCAAAGATGTGCAAAAGCTAACAGGCTGTATGGCAGCCCTGAACAGGTTCATCTCCCGGCTCGGGGAGAGAGGACTACCCTTCTTCAAGCTCCTGAAATTCCAAGACAGGTTCCAGTGGACGGAGGAGGCTGAGCGAGCCTTACAAGACCTGAAGCATCACCTTTAGTCTCCTCCGGTCCTTACAACACCATTGCCGGGAGAAGATCGACTACTCTACATTGCGGCAACAACTCATGTTGTCAGCAGTGCTATTGTAGTCGAGCGCAACGATGAAGGCCATGCATTTGGGGTGCAGAGCCCTGTGTACTTCGTCAGCGAGGTACTCTCCGAATCCAAGGTACGATACCCGGCAGTTCATAAACTTTTATATGCAATTCTGATTACATCAAGAAAGTTACGCCATTACTTCAACGAGTACAAGATCACTGTGCTTACGGATTTTTCGTTGGCGGATATTCTCCATAATCAAGATGCCACGGGGCGTATATCAAAGTGGGCAGTGGAACTGGGGGCTTTGTCAATCGACTTCAAGCCACGCACTGCAATCAAGTCTCAAGCTCTAGTCGATTTTATGGCTGAGTGGAGAGAGAATCAAATTCCAACTCCAGTCGACAAGCCAGAGCACTGGACCATGTACTTTGATGGATCTCTCAAGCTCGATGGCGGTGGCGCTGGGGTCCTATTTATTTCTCCAAGAGGCGAACAACTGAAGTATGTCCTCCAGATCCTTTGGGAGGTATCCAAAATGAAGCCGAGTATGAAGCATTGCTTCACGGGCCACATTTGGCGATATCACTAAGCATCAAGCGACTACTTGTGTATGGCGATTCACTTCTTGTCGTTCAGCAAGTCAACAAAGAGTGGGACTGCAATAAGAAGACGATGGACGCCTATGTACAAGAAGTGCGCAAGCTGGAAAACAAGTTTTCCGGCCTGGAGGTTCATCATGTGGTACGGGAGCATAATATTGGCGCAGATATACTGTCCAAGCTAGGATCCACCCGCGCACAGGTCCCAGCAGGAGTCTTCGTCCAGGAGCTGAAATAGTCATCCATCAAGTCCTCACCTTAGGTAACCACTGATGCTGGCTTTCATCAGCCTGATCGGGAGGTTATGACGCTTGGAGAGGACTGGAGAGAGGCTTATATCGACTTCATCCAGGATCAAAGACTGCCGGCAGGGATGGACACAAGAAGTGCAGAGGCAGCTCGTGTCATGCATAGAAGTAAGGGGTTCGTCCTAGTCGACAGTAAGCTCTACCGGCGTGGTGCATGATCAGGTGTGCTCATGAAGTACGTCACGAAAGAAGACGGCTACGACATACTGCGGGAGATACATGAGGGCGTTTGCGGCAACCATGCAGCTTCAAGAACGCTGGTGGGGAAAGCATACAAAGCTGGTTTCTGATGGCCCACCGCAGTATCCGATGCTGAGGACCTTGTGCGGAGATGCCAAAACTGCCAATTCTTTAGCAAGCAATCTCACGTCCTAGCTCACAGTCTCATCACCTACCACCATCCTGGCCGTTTGCTTGCTGGAGCCTTGATATGATTGGGCCCTTCACAACGGCGTCAGGCGGTTTCACCCATGTATTGGTGGCTATCGACAAGTTTACCAAGTGGATCGAGTATAAGCCGATAGCCAAGCTCGCACCAGATCGAGTTGTTGATTTCATCCCCGATATCTTGCACCACTTCGACTTTCTGAATACCATCATCACAGACCTGGGTTCAAATTTCATGGCCAACCAGTTTTGGGAGTTTTATGAAAATACGTGCATCGAAGTCAAGTATGTCTCTGTTGCACACCCAAGGGCCAATGGTCAAGTCGAGAGGGCGAACGGCATGATAATTGATGGCCTCAAGAAGAGACTTTATGATGAAAACAACAAGAAAAGGGGAAAGTGGATACGTGAATTGCCACATGTCGTCTGGGGGCTCAGGACTCAGCCATCCAAAGCCACAGGACAAATACTGTTCTTCCTTGTCTACGGCTCCGAAGCTATCTTACCGGCCGACATCATGTGGAAATCCCCAAGGGTTGAAATGTACAATGAAGGCGAGGCGGATGAAGCAAGGAAGTTAGAGCTCAATTCTATCGAAGAGGCTCGTTGCACTGCTCTTGTTTAGTCAGCACGATACCTGCAAAGGGATTCGGCGATATCACGATCGCAACATGAGGAAACGGTCGATCAGCATAGGTGATTTGGTCCTACGCAACATCCACGACGAGACCGGCCTACACAAGCTCAACTTGCGGTGGGAAGGGCCTTTCCTCGTCAAGCAGGTTACAAGACCGGGGTCGTATCGACTACAATACCCCGAGGGCCAAGATGTCCCGAATTCTTGGAATGTTCAGAACCTGCGCAAGTTCTACCCTTGAGGATACGTGCGGGGACTGCTGATCTCCGGGCGCCCAGGCGGCCTTTTTCTTCCGAATTAATTTGGAGGCTACGTGTCACAAAATTCGGAATGGAAATTTTTCTGTTAACATATGAAGGCTGTAGCCATGTTCATATTTTATATAAACTGACTTCTTGTCATGAGTTTTGACGGAGGCTATGGCCACGTTCATGTTTTATCAACTTCTTGTCATAAGTTTCGACGGAGGCTACGGCCACGTCCATGCTTTATATGAATCGACTTCTCGCCATGACCTTTGATGGTCGTTTGCGATGACGATCGCATTTTTCCCAACAAGTTCGATCCATTCGATTGGTTTCTACCTAACTTGTTAGACGGGCCCACATGAGGAGCTATTTTGACTACGCCCAGAGTCGTTGCACTTAGGGTAGTTTCGATTTCTTGCCATAAGCACAGCAGTCACGCGACGATGCTCGCGTTCTTTCCTAACTGGTTAGACCTGCAATCAGGTCATACCTAACCTGTTGGATGGGTTCCTACTAGGAGCTATTTCGACTACGCTCAGAGTCATTGCACTCAGGGTAGTTTCGGTTTCTTGCTATAAGCACGGCAGTCACGCGACGATGCTCGTGTTCTTTCCTAACTGGTTAGACCTGCTTGTTCGGGTTATACCTAACTTGTTGGATGGGTTCCTACTCGGAGCTACTATAACAACTTCCAGGGTTGCTGCACCCGAGGCAGTGTCTACTACTTAGCCTTTAAACTTGGATGACAATTCAATTAAGGCACATACAAGTGGAGACAACAAATAAAAATATATATACAAGGAAACGAGTACTTATTTTTACATCTTAATCTTAATCCTGTAGTACACTTTTTACTATCTATTCTTCTACAGGTTGGGCTTCTTGGAGGTACTCGTTGAATTGTTCTTCAGAGCACTCCGCAGCCACACCCTGCGCAAACGCCTCTAGTCGAGCCTCTAGCCAAAAGGATTTTACAAAGGAAAGAGCATGGCTGACACACGTGATCGGGGCTTCAGTGAGGAAATTGTCGACCTTCCGCGGTGCTCCGAGAAGTCACTCCAGCAAGGGCTGCTCGCCTACTTCGCCGTCTTCTTGTGGATCCACCATGTCCAGAAGCTTCTGGGTGGCCCCCCTGAGGTCCTCCAGCTCCTTTTGTCGCTGCTCCTTCCCTTCGCCCAGCGTCTTGATCTGCTGAAGGCAGCCGGTGAACTGTTGTTCGGTGTCGGCGATCACCTTCTGCAGCCTCTCAACGTCATCTGTGCGGCGATACAGCATATTCTTCATGTCAATAAGCAGCTCTTCTTTATATGTTAAGATTTTTCTAAGCTTTGCGGTGAAGATATTTTCAGAATTCAAGACAAATTGTTAAGTAAAAGTACTCGAGGGAAGAAAGGGCTTGCCTTGGTGCGCCTTCTTCTGTTCTTTAAGTTGTTCCTAGAGCTTAGAGTTGGCCTTCTTGAGATTGCGCAGATCGTTCATCAGAAGTCACGTCTCTCGCGTCCGCTCCAGCTTCAGCTTGTCAAGCTCTCTCTGAAGATAAATGTTCTTTGACTTCGCTTCGGATATGAGTTTTTCTTTTGCAGCGAGCTCCTGGTGCTCACTCACGACTGCCTTCACTTTTTCAGTCTTCTTTTGTGAGTGCTTGATCACATCCTGTATAAGAGGGAAGATTAAGACAAGCAACTCTACAATGTATACTGGCAGAAGAGTAATCACGCCTTACCAGGATAAAGTTGTACATCTCTTTGGAGATCTTCTGGAAGTACCGGATGTTGTTGTCCGTCAAAATCGGATCATCCACCAGATCTGTGGTGATGACGTTCTAGTATCCACGTCCGGTCACCAACAGATCTCCAGGGCTACTTGAGGTCCCTGCGGCTTCTTCAGAAGATGGTTGTTGGGCACCTGCAAGTCAAGATGCAGTCAATATATAATGTCTGTGGTCTAAGCAGCTAGCCGTGGACGGTCAGACACTTACCTGTGCCATCTGCAGGAGCGGCATCAGGGGCCTCGACTTGTTCCTCACCACTAGCTCTGGCTTCGGCTTGCTGGGGCTCGGGGGGTGGCAGGTCGGGCAGTGCTGTGTCCGCCTTGGGGGCTAGTTCCTTAGGCGCGGGCTCCTTTGGGGTTGGTGGCTCGGGGCTAGGGTAGCTACGGCAGGCTTCGGCTTATGCCTCATGTCACTTGCAGACCTAATGAAGCAGAATCAGTTATGTTATTACACAAGTCGAGAAGAACAGCATGTTTATTGTGCAAGAAAAGATCTATACTTACAGTGAAGATTTCTTCATGACAGCTTTCTTCACTCTTAGAGCCCGTGGCGTTTCAACCACGGTACTCGTTGCTGGCGGCGGGGTCACACAAGCTGGTGGTGCGGTGCCCGCCACGACAATGGTAACCGCTCCTGTCACGATAGTCGATGGGTCCGTTCCCACCTCTTGGCGTTTGGGCTCAGGAGAAGAAGAAGACGGACTGCAAAAGGATAGTGTTAGCTTGCAACAATACTGATAGTTGACAATTCAACAAGGCAGCAACTTCATACCTGGAGGACTCGACTACATGCATTTTCCGCTTGCGCACTACCTGATGACCTTGCGGGACCAAAGGTAGAGTTTCGATCAACTCCACGGATGGGCTTCTCTTTCCGCCAGGGGGCTCCCACCTTCAGTGGACTCACTGCCGGGCAGAGCCTTGGCTGCTTGAGCCCCCTTTGCTTCGGTTGCGGTGCTGGCGAGAAGGTGGTCCGGTCGAGGGATGTCGGGTTGTGGTGGATAGCTCCGGTACAACTCTGTGTGTCTCTGCAGAAGATTTTTAGTTAGCAGTGGCAGAACAGCAGAACTGGTTTTAAACAAAAAGTAGTCGAATACTTACCGGTTTCGGAGGATTTTGCGCAGAAAACAACTATGGGACGTAAGGAACGGTGTCCACATCCAACAGCACTCGCCTGACCCGGATGAGTGCGGCGTCGTCAGTCAGTTCTTCTGCGCACATCCGAGAGGGATCTTCAGCGCCTATGTACTCAAATCCTAAAGTGTGGTGTTGTAGGATTGGCTGGATCCGGCGCTTGAAGAAAGAACACATTACGGACGCTCCGATCACCCCTATTTCTTTGTGAGCTGCTATGATGGCTGGCAACTCGTCGACTTGGTCCAGGTCTGCTCTAGGGAGCTCGGTGTTCCACTCTAGCCTCACGACGGGGGGTTTGCCGAATTTTTCAGGAAGCTGGGGGGCATGGTTTTTGATGTAGAACCAGTGGTTCTTCCATCCAGGAATGTTGGAGGGGAATTTATAGGAAAGCTACCTATCGCCGGCTTGCTGTCTAAGCTGGATGCCGGTGCCCTCTACAAGGGATAGATTTTTGGCTGTGGGTTGTGGCTTTACCCGGAAAAGGAAGCGGAAAAGATCCCAATGGGGTTCGATTCCGAGGAAAGCTTCGCAGAAATGGATGAAGATGGCAATATGGCAAATGGAATTCGGGTTGAGATGATGAAGCTCAAGCCCGTAGAAATAAAAGAAGGCCACGGAAAAAAGAAGAAAAGGGGAGGGCTAGACCCCGTTCGGCAAAATGGTAAAATGTGACGATTTCGTCTACATTTTCCATGGGGAAAGGTTCGCGATAAGAAGGGGGCCAGTTGACAAGACTCTTATCTTGGAGCAAACCCTTGGAAACAAGTTTTTTGAGATCGTTGTTGGAACACTTATTGTGAGTCCATTCTCCAGAAGGCGGCTGCGCCTCCTTTTTGTTCCCATCCTTCTCGTTAGATCTCTTGGGCGCCATTTCTTGATCCGCTCGCCACGAGTTGCTCGGGGGCTGCGGAGAAAGGGGCGGGGAGATTTGGTTGGATTGGGGCTCTCCAAGGGGGTGAAGGCGGAGTGCGGTTCTGATTGGGGGATTTTGAAAGCTCTTGGTGGATTGCAGATCGGAAGCCCAGTTTTTACTTGGCGTTACCACGGGGTTAAATAACCAGCAGTTGGATACAGTTTTACTGTTTCGAAGTTGAAGAGTTGTTTTAGGGAATATTCGGAAGATAAGGGGTCATTTGGTGGATTGTTTAGATAAAATATTTGATTAATCATTTTTTTAGGGTTAATTGTCCTGAAAAAGGGGTTTTTCGAATTCAGGATCTAACTTCCATCATTTGTACCATCACACCAGTTCTTAACCATGGGAACGTTTTTTCACTGCATGCCACGACTTTTGGATCCTTATTTCCAAACCTGAGAGATTTGGATTCAAAGCTCGGGGGCTGCGGGATACGTGGCATCGACTACTTATTTTTTAAATTTATTTGAAAAGTAAGTAAGGAAGATTCAAGACTAATGTGACCCTTAGCCTGATTCTCCAATTCAACCTAAGGCTCGGGGGCTACTCCATATGGAGTGCGATTTTTCAATCGCACACCATACCAAAGAAGTAATTCGGGGCATGAGCACCTCATAGCTTCGATGCAGACAAGAAAGTACTCAAAGAAGAACTTCAAGACGGAGCTTCAAAAGAAGCTGATGACTACTTCGAAAGTACTCGAGAAGCCTGCAGTACTCAGCTACGAAGAGCTCGAGGGCTTGTCAGACCCGGGGCTACGGGACTGTGTACATAACGTAGTTTAAACAGGACTAGGAGATAAAACCTGTCTTATCTCTTATTTTTGTTGTTCTCTACTCGTGTGAGTAAGAGATAAAGCTAGTCGGTGCAGAAGGAAACTACTCGAGTTATACTCGGTACGATTCCTTGGCTAGTATTGGGCTAGAATTCATGTAACCCTGACCACCCAGATATATAAGGGGGGCAGGGACCCATTCAAAACACAACATCTACACCCAAGGCAATACAAACCACCATACAGGACGTAGGGTATTATGCACCTCGCGGTCCGAACCTGTCTAAATTTTGTGTTCTTTGCACCTTCGAGTTTCTAATCTCGGCGTCTCCTCACCTAAACTTACCACCTCGGGTATACCCCTCAGTGGGCAGCCGGTAAAACACCGACAACGTCCCTCCGGGAGACGAGCTCTGAGCTGCCGCCATACATGACGTACCGCTTCTTACGGCGCTCGTCCCCCCCCCCCCGAACTCCGAGTCGGACTGATGGAAGAGACCCTTAAGGTCCTTCTTTGGAGTTTGGTACCCCAACTCCCTCTCTGCCGCGGCTGCGTCGACGTCAGAGACCTTCTCCTTGCCGGTCCACCGCGGCGGGGAGGAGTCACCCTTGGAGGCCTAGTCGCGCCTCTTGCTGAGGTGCTCCGTGAGTTTCTGGATCTCGTGGCATTTGGTGGTGCTGTGGCGGGCCCCAGGGTGAACAGGACACGACCCGAGGTCGGTGCGCTGTTGGCGCGGGCGCTTGCCGCGCGGGTTCAGGTCCCCGACCGCTGCCGCCGCAGCGACCGGAGCCCCAGCCTGCGGCATGTTTATGCCACGGTTCTTCTTGCTTTTCTTCTTACCGTTGCCAGGAGCAGCGACACTGGAGCCCCCCGTCTGGGCAGACCCTCCTTAGGGGCAGAGTGCCATGCACGGCCCTCTGCAGCCCTGACGTATTTGTCCGCCAAGGCGAACAAGGTGGTGACAGTTTCCACCTGGTGTGTCGCCAGCTTCTCCAGCATCTTCTCATCACGGACCCCCTGTCGGAAAGCCGTGATAATAGATGCATCGGAAATACATGGAATGGTTCCACGTACCTTGGTGAAACGGGAGATGAAGGCCCGGAGGGTTTCCCTCCACGCCATGCTGCTGATACACGCTGGCGAAGTTCGCCGTGAACTGCGTGCAGAGCTCTCCCCAGGATTGGATGGATCCTGGGGTGAGGTTCATGAGCCATGTCCGGGCTGGCCCGGTCAAGGCTACATGGAAGTAACTTGCCATAACGGTATCATTACCCCCAGCCGCCGTGATGGCGGTGATGTAGACCTGCAGGAGTTATGACGGGTTGGTTGACCCGTCGTACTTTTCCGGCAGATGGGGCCGAAACTTGGACAGCCAGACCACGGCTCAGAGGTGGTCTGCGAGCGCTGCACAGCCCACCCCGGCCACCGGGGCCTGGGCGAGTCCTTGCGGCTTTGGCACAACCGCGTCGAGCTCGGCCTCGAGATTCCGACCCTCGATGTTGAGCCGGCGCACGTGCACCCGCTCGATGGTAACGCGGGCGTTCTCTCCCGCACGTCTGCGGTTGAGTTCTGCCCGCAGGTCCTCGGTCCGTGCACTCCTCACTGTTGGGGAGTGCACAGAGCCGGATGCGCCTCCTTGATGGCGATGCTGCCTGGACACAGATCCCCCCGCTGAGCCTGGGGTGACCTACGCCAAGTTGAGGAGGCGGTCGACGTCGTCATGCCATTGCCTCAGCACGTCGGGCGAGGCTGCCGCGTCCGGTGGGTTGCAGAGCAGCTCCTTGGCCGCCACCAATGGCCCGTTTTGTGCGGACTGCGATAGGGCCCTGGAGGCCTGCCCCGCAGCGCGACGGGTGGCACAACCACGGATGGAGGACGGCGAGAGGCATGTGGCGCGGATGACGCCAGTTCCTCCCCCATCGGGTGGTTATGGTGCTCGACTACCCGTGGTATTGTGATCAAGAGCCTTGATCTAGCGCAACCAAACCTAGAGTCCCCTACCTGGCGCACCAAATGTCGGAGGATTTCTCCAGCCGGGTGGCGGAAGGCACCCGCCTAATCCTAGTTTAGGATGAGTTTAGGGGAAATCAAGGAATGCTAGATCAAGAGACGTATGAACACGGAAAGCAGTGGTTCAGGCCGCCGGAACGTAAAATCCTACATCCACTGTGAGATGTATTGCCTGAGCTTGTGAATCTTGCGGTGTGTGTGTGTCTAAGCTTGAGAGCTTGTGAAACTTCTGTGTTCATGGAACTTGAGAGTTTGGGAAGCTTGAGACCTTGTGTTCTATCATGTGCGTTCTCCGTTTTATAGACTCAAGGGGAGCGCGTACACTGAGCGGGATCCCGACAGTTGGACCGGCGTCATATTAAATAACGTACACATTGGAGCCTTAAATGCCACAGATTCGGAAATCTTCCTCTCCGGCCCCCGTGCGTATCCTCTACCAGGGTATGGTTATATGTCATCTCGCTAGCACAGGGTCTGCTGTCAGTGACATGCGTAGTGGGAGACGTGCTGTCAGGGTCAGTTCCCGCTAATAGGCGAAGGGGCTATGTTGACCTACCGTGCTGTAGCCTCCGCGCACTGTAGCAGCGCACGCCGCGGCCTTCCTGCAGCAGGTCATAATGACCCTTCGCTCACGCGCGCGGCGCCGTGATGTGACTACACGCCTCTCGCCCGCACACGCGGTGCGGTGATGCGACGCACCGCCTCGGTAACTAGCATGCTTACCGTGGTGTCAGCATACCTGCCCAATATGTCAGTGGGCAGTCCATGCCCTGTCTCGGGTACGCGCACCCTAACCACCTACATTTAATGCGATAGTTGGGCTAGCTTCTCGTAGAAGACCGACTCCCACCGCACACGTGGCGGTGCTGGCTTAGCGGCCGCTTCCTCAGAGACACGTGGGCGCACCGGACCTCCTCCCCGGTGGGAAGGGAGGTCCGGGCCGCCCTGGCTGGCTCAGGCGCCCAGGCCCCCTGGGGGTCCGGCTTCCACACGTAGGGACCCAAGACCATCCCGCGATGGTTCGGGTCCGCAGTAGGCATTCCTGAACCTTATCCTCGTGGGCACATGGAGGCGCCGGACCTGCTAGAGCGCGGGGGAGGTCCGGAGACCGTATCCCCAGCTGTCAGGCTCGGACCGTACACCTTGTCATCCAAAGGCTTAGTGCGAGGTTACGGATAACCTCGCGCCCCTCAGGCTGCTGGACACACTAGAGGTATGTACCGACAGTTTCGATTGTTCCAAAATTGATTTCATTTCCTCCAAAAATTGTCCCATGCCACGCCTGGACCACTTTGCTGAAATCCTACCGTGGAATGTAAATCTTTAGCCCAATCGTCAGAATTCAGAAAACCTGAACAGAAAGAGGCTTGTCGCTGTCGCCCTGCACTCTTGCTCCCATCTACGAGTACTTGGTTGCAGATATACCGCGGCATATACGAGTCCGGCACACTTCCCCTTCCTCCTCCTCCTCTCCTTCCCTTTCCCTCTCGCCTCGCGACAGATCGCCCCAACGCACGTCGCCCTGCCCTCCTCCCCGCCAATGGCGGCCGCGCTGGCGAGCCGGGTGGAGTCGTGGATGCGGGAACAGGCGTCACGGCTGCCGCCCTGGGCGGCGGCGCTGCCTCAGGCGCCGCGGTGGCCCTGGCCCCCGCCGCGGCCCGCCTGGCCGTGGCCCGGGGACCGCAGGCGCCAGCGGGAGCGCATGTTCCGGGAGGAGTTCGAACGGCGGCGGCGCCAGCTCTGCGAGCTCTGCCGCGCCGTCCGCGTCGACACCCTCGCCGAGCTCCAGGAGCTGCTCTGCGCCATGGTCCTCGCCGAGTGCGTCTACAAGGTCCGTCCGGTGGCACTCCCCCCATTCTGTTGCCCCGCGCTCCCTGCATATACCTTTACCGATCCCGATGGACGGACCGATTGATAGATAGATCTGTGCAGCCATTTTCGGCCCGAGACAGGTGCAAATGGTGCAAGCGGCAAAAAGGAGTAGAATGTTTGTCTAATTGCTGGATATAGGAGTTGCCTGCCTCTTCTGGTGGGGGAAGGTTAATGACATGTCTGTAAGTTTCTGTGATGCAATGATCGTGTAGTGTTGCATCCATCAAATGTGGTCACATCAGCTTGGGACACTTTTCCGACCAAAACCAGGATAGTTACATACCCTATACATTATACTGTGGAATTCGTCATTTTGTGCTTTTGCCACGAAGAAATAGCACTAATATTTGAGGTGCTTGCTCGATATAGTTGATCTTGGATTATTTGTGCTCATCTTGATATAATATAACGGTCACGACTCATGTAGATTATTAGATTTTATTTGCTTTATATTTACATTTCAAGTCTTCATCCCGCTTCCAAAAGGTCCTATTGTCTAATTTCCACCTAGCCCACCTGATCGCTGCGCTAGGACCCAATATGCTGACCCACTAGTGCCTTAAGCTTTTGAAAACACTGTTTTCCCCCAAATAAACATTAAATGCCTGAATGTTTATATTCATCTTCACTTGTAATATGTCTGATCACTATCACTCTTCCCTGCTGCTATGATGCTATCTTTCTGAATATTCTTACTTATGTCTGATCACTATCACTCTTCCCTGCTGCTATGATGCTATCTTTCTGAATATTCTTACTTATGTGATTTGCTACATATTTCTTCCCTCTTTATGTTCAAAAGCGACCATTGTCAATCTGAAGAAGAAAAATTGTTTGCTAGGATAGTAAGAACATTTAGGCCTACCCAATTTTCTTGGGGCTAAAAGGCTTTGTTGATGTTGATAGTAACAATATTTAGAATATTTCACAATATTCAATCTCCCTCCTTGCCACATGTCAGTTAATTAGCCTATTTATATGTTTAATTAACCTATTTATATTTTTTTTGGCAGAGGCCTGTTTCTGAGATGATGAGATATATCAACAAGTTTAAATCTGATTTTGGTGGAACCATTGTGTCCCTGGAGCGTGTTCAACCCTCTTTGGATCATGTACCACATCGGTAAGCCAAGAGCTAAAGCCCATTCAGAAGTTCAAATATTTGTATTTTGTGCTTCTGTTTTCGCTCTTCACAAAAGTTTGTACTCAGGCACTACAATCAAATACAATAAAGATATTATTTGTGCAACTCTAATATCTAGTAGATCAAGTCCATGTACAGTCCTTGCTTCACCTGAACTCCCTTAAAGGTGCCCAAAGAGGTAGTCCTTTCTGCGATTACTGTAGATAAGGCAAATTATGCTATGGGACGGTCCTAAATGTGTGGTATTGCTGGAAAGCACTCTATTTCTCATGGACGCTCTTGTACAAAAATCTGCCTTATACAAGGTTTCCCTTTGAAAGGAAATTGTCAACATATGGATCTCTTCTTTGATTTGAATTATGAGTGGTGACTAGCACATGGAGATTAATTCTAGCATCACTAGGCTTACTGGTCCATGGGCATTACATTTTATTGTGCACATTCTGTATTTTCCTTATGAACCCTTCACTATCGTGTACTAACAGTCCACGGCTCTATTACAAGGTTTTGCAGCATTATATCTTTAGACAATATCTTTATTTGTTCTGATTATCTGTTTTTACTGTAAGTAGTCCAAATAATGGCAACCTTCACATGGTTTTGCTGTCTTTTTATATTAATCTAATTAGTAGTGAAACACTGAAACTATGTAGGTATCTGTTGGCGGAGGCTGGTGACACCCTGTTTGCCACCTTCATTGGCACAAAGGAGTACAAGTAAGGCTTTCTTGGGAATTTCAGACTTTTTGATGTCTGTTATGTTTGCAGTAATAATTGCATCAACTGTTTGTTTTTCTTCTATAGAGATATTATTGCTGATGTGAATATACTCCAAGGGACAATATTTCATGAGGAGACTGCTCAGGATTCCACTCTTGATGTCGACTCTGGACAAAATGATGCTCAAAAAGGTGAGGAAAACCTTGGGAAATCTCAACGAGAAGCGTCAAAGAAGTTGAGAAAATCAAAACCTGCAGCGCACCGAGTAAGCATTTTCTTGCGGAATCAATTCATCTTGTTTATCACGTATCATTATTGTTAGGTTTTGCCTAATGTAGTACTATACAGGGTTTTATGGCTCGTGCTAAGGGGATTCCAGCACTGGAGTTGTACAACCTTGCACAGAAAAGGAACAGGAAACTTGTTCTTTGTGGACACTCACTTGGTGGAGCGGTAGGTACCTGTACACAGTATACAGTACCTCATTATTTGCTCATACTTATTTGATATGTCTGCAGGTAGCTGCATTGGCTACACTCGCAATCTTGAGAGTTATTGCATCCTCTCCAACTAAAGAGGATAGCAGGCTTTCTGTGAAGTGTATCACCTTCTCGCAGCCACCTGTTGGGAATGCTGCTTTGAGAGAGTAAGTTTCTTTGGATATAGCTATAATGCTGCAACTTGACTGAGCGTAAGATTATTACAACTACTATTAACTGATCTTACTTGATTTATCTGGAGAGAGGTGTGTTAGTTTAACAGGGTTGGTACTATCAAACTTTCTTCTTTATCCCCTTGTTTGCCTTTTGCTAGTTATGTTCACAAAAGAGGGTGGCAAGGCTACTTCAAATCCTACTGTATTCCAGAAGACTTGGTGCCACGCATTCTATCCCCGGCATACTTTCACCACTACAATGCCCAAACACCTGAAGCATCTTCTATAAATATAACTGATGTGAAATCTGAAGAAAATACGGAGACAAGTGCTGAAAGGCTAAAGGGGAACAATGGGGAGCAACTCGTTCTAGGTGTTGGTCCAGTCAAAAAGTCACTGTGGAGGCTTTCAAAACTTGTTCCGTTAGAAGGGGTGCGGAAAAGCTTAAGTGTAATCCAAAAACAAACAAATGTTTTTGGAAAGGCACCATCACAATTAGATAGCTATTTGCAATCAAAGGTTGATGAATCAGAAGAAGAACAACAATCTCTAGAGATTCAAGAAGGTTCACAAGGAATTGCTCTTACCCCTTTATCTGATAAAGATGGAGGGCACGATGAAGATAATAACAGGACTGAGAAAATAAATGCATCTGAAACTGGGGGTTCTAAACGCTGGACTAGAGTACCTACTTTGCCTTCGTATGTGCCATTTGGTGAGGTTAGTAACATATATTTTTGTTAATTAATGGACTCTAGTGGACTTCTTATTTTTAGCTCCCGTCTAACATGATACTCATTGCCCCTTTGCTTCAAATTGGAATTTTCAATTCAGTACGGTAGATTAACATATTTGTAAATAGATTATCTGTGAAGCACAACTTTACATGTGAACAAACATGTTGCCACAAACAACTTTCCAGTCACGTGATTGAAGGTCATCCATGGCTTAGTGCTAAACCTAGAACTTTGTTATAGAAATATTACCTTTTCCATTTCTAAATTTTCTGTAATTTAACTCCCAACATTATGCCACATAAAATTTTCTCTCAAGCTATTCATATTTACCTGTTTGAAAATGTGTAAGTTTGAAATTTGCCCATTCCTAAAATTAGATGTTGAATATTGATACAAATATATTTATTTAATAACTTTACTGTGTGCCATGCCTATTAGTGCTCTGATTTTATATGATTTGCTTATTGTCAATCTCTAGAGGTTATCATATATGTTCAGAAAATCATGCAGCAAAAGATTACAATTTTATTAGTGTGGTATCCATGCTCTTAAAAGACCCTAAGTGATTTCTCATGGTACATCCATATCTTGAAATGGATTAGAGGTTGAACTTCTGTCAATGTCTTTTTATCAGCTTTACCTGCTGGGAGATTTGTCAGTCAATACACTATCAGATTCAGAATACTCCAAGATGACATCGGTATGAGCTTCTTATTTCAGTGCCCATCCTCCTTATTTA
The DNA here is from genome assembly GCF_002211085.1 of Panicum hallii. Taxonomy (NCBI): domain Eukaryota; kingdom Viridiplantae; phylum Streptophyta; class Magnoliopsida; order Poales; family Poaceae; genus Panicum; species Panicum hallii. Next base: position 28,844,252 of record NC_038042.1, read on the forward strand.
AAAAGCTAAAAGATAGGAAGCGTTTTTTATTTTTTTTCTTAGGTTTTGGTTTTGAATTTCTTGCCATATTGGGTCTACTCATTTTCTTGCTGTATTTTGGCAAAGGCATTTGCAGGTGCAGTCTGTTATATCAGAGTTAAGAGAGCGTTTGCAATCACACTCGATGAAGTCCTACAGGGCTCGGTTCCAAAAGTAAGACCCCACTATCAGGTTATCTTCAGCTAGAACTAGCTCTTACCCAAAACTTTCACCTTCCATCTCACTGGACCTCATACCTGAACTTTCATCTTCATACCAAATATGACCTTGAAGTTATTGCATTCTTTAATCTTAAACCTTACATGGATAATGGTTAGAGAATAAAGAAAATTTATATTATTTGTAATGGTCTTCTTGGTAAACATTAATTTGCTATAAAGGTTAGGCAAGGTATCTGCACTGCTGCATCCAACATAGGGGAAATACGACTAGGCACATGTCGATGCGACTCTTTACTTTAGTTACATTAATCACAAGGCAGCCAACTCATAATTTATGGGAAACAGATGCGACTTGTTCTCCATTTCCGTATTTAGAAGTGCTAAATCTGAGCCTTTGCTAGTTTGACAAAAAAGTGGTTTGGTAATGTTTTGCTTTATATTCAAGTTTTGAAACAAGAAACTTTCTTTTCTGCAATGAAATACAGAATATGGAAAGAGAAATACCTATGTGCTACTCTACACCCTAGGTGTAGCTACATACCTAATTAATGGACAAATTTTCAGGATTAACTACTGCGCACGAATGCACGATTAATGACAGTCTTTTACTCAGTCTTTTACTGAGCATGATTCAGTAATACGGCAATTCGGTTCAGTAATATTGTAATAACATTACTGAAGAGAAATATTGTAATAAGCCTTAAATTAATAAATTGCTAAATTGAAGGAAAAACTTAATCTGAACATATGGTAAGGCAAGCCCATGGCAAGAGAAACAATGGAAAACAAGAACTCTGTTATCTATTTTGACCATGATGATGATGTGTTGAAGCAAGCTTTAAGGAATAAGGCATTATAATGTGTTTGTTAACAAAGAAACTCTGAACATGATGAAATTTTTTGGACATATTGCCTCCGTTTAAAAATGTAAGACATTTTAGCTTTGTTCCATGTCAAAATTCTCTAAATTTGACCAACATTATAGAAAAATATATTAACATTTACAGTGCATAATAAATACACTATCAAGATTTTTAATTGTGGATTCAAATGAAACTAATTTGATGTTGTAAATGATGATGATGTGTTGAAGCACGCTTTAAGGAATAATGCATTATTATTTGTTTGTTAGTGAAGAAGCTCTGAGAATGATGAAATTTTGAGACATTGCCTCTGTTTCAAATGTAAGACATTTTAGCTTTTCCCTAAGTCAAAATGATCTAAATTTGGGCACTATTCTAGAACTATATATCAACATTACAGTAACAAATAAATGCACTATCAAGACACTTAATTGTGGATTTGAATGAAGCTAATTTGATGTTGTAAATGTTGGTGCATTTTTCTATAAACTTGGTCGAAGTTAGAGAAGTTTAACTTAGGATAAAATTAAAAAATCTTACATTTGGATCTCAGTGAGTGGCAGCACTATTCTACACCCTAGGTGTAGCGGTTATTCTGCACCCAGCAGTAAAATTAGTGATCAAACTGAACAGAAATTACTGAATCGAGGTACCATATTACTGAATCACGTTGAATAAAACGGTGTCATTAATCGCGCGCAGCAGTAGTTACTGAAAATCTTTTCAGTAATTAGCTAGGTCTACACCTAGGGTAGAATAGTACATGGGCTCAGGGAGTATATATCATCCTGGTGTGATCATTCCCAATTTGGTTCTTGGTTTTATTGACTTATGTATTTAAGCATTTCTTTAGTTATTGTATATCATTCAGTCAGTCTAATTGGAATCAATTGACCACCCACAGCTAATGTTGTTGTCTTCTTTATGCAGAATATATGATTCGTGCATGTGTGCAAATGCCCCCATATTTACGGGCATCGAACAGTTGCCACAATTTTCACATCTACAAGAACTAATTGGTCTAGCAGCTGCTGATTCTGTTGAACTTGGTCATATCGTGGATCCTCCTGTTATTCGAACTGCCACTTCTATTCTTCCTCTTGGATGGAATGGACTCCCTGGTGGTAAAAATGCTGAGCCGCTGAAAGTTGACATAATTGGGCATGGCCTGCATTTGTGCACTCTTTTCCAGGCACAGATAAACGGAAACTGGTATGCGTTAGTTTGTGAAATTTTACAAGTTTCGTGATAGAGCTCAGCAAAGTCTATTTTATTTATTTTGCAATGTAATTGGTTAATCACTATAAGCTTTTGTTGACATTTTGGTGTCTTCTCTATCTTGTCATACTATAAGCTTTTGTTAACATTTTGGTGTATTCTCTATCTTGTCATACTCTGTTCTTTAGATCTAGAACATTAAGGTCATCAAGATAATTTTTTAAAACCCGTCATTCAAACAAGATTCTGCACGTGCTAGGGGTGCAATGTATATGATTGTTCCATTGGATTGATTGGCTATCATGTACACACAGTGGTACATCTATAAGTATTTCCATACTTTAATTGGAGGTATTTGTATACAGGTATTCCACAGTAGTAGAGACTCTACCATCAGCCACTTCATACTCACCAAATGAAGAAATGCAACCTACATTGCAAAAAATGCGGATCCTTGTTGGCCATCCACTAAAGCAGCCTCCAAATTACACTAGTGAGGATTTCATGGTTCCTGTGATCACAGGTGCTGATTCAAACCCGGAATTTGGATTTGAGTCATTGTTTGAAGATAAAGATTGCTGCAAGGGTTTGAGTGGATTTCTCATATATGGAACAAATGATTTTGTAACTGTATGTAAAGAGGTCTATGTCAGGACACGGAGGGTGCGATTGCTTGGATTAGAGGTGCCTCCATATCTTTGGGTATTGTTATAATATGTCCATTTACATAAGCTCCATGGATATGCTACATATTGGATATATTTGTGTGATGTAGGGGGCAGGTAAAACTTCCCTGCTTAAAGCAATGTTAGGACAAGTTAAAGAAAGAAACAATGCAGTTCTTGAATGCATACATGTAGATTTGCATGGCAAAGGAATATCAAGCGGATTGTGCTACATAGATTCGACAACAGTGAACTTGCAGGTATTGTTGTTGCTTTTTGTTCTCTTGAATTTAGCTCTAAATGTGTTCTGTTATGAATTTCTATTAACTTGTGACACAGTTGAAACCATTTTAAAATGGTGGCACTTGTATTAAGTTTCCATCAAAGCTCTTATGTTGATACAACTGAAAATGTATTATTCTCTCTAGATTTTACACAACTTCATTGTGCTGGATTGCACTACTTACCCAGTAGTGTAGTATGGAAAATGTAATGGAATTGTGGGATGAAAATTGACGTGTGAATTAGGAAACTATCTGGAAAAATATGCTTTGAGTCTTTTTTCTAGTATGATACTGAGTCTACTGGAGTTTAACCATTACTTCTGAAATGTGTAATTGGTCGGTATTGTTATTGGGTTTCATGGTCCACAGAAGTGCAGATACATGGGGAGTAACATGTTCCTTGTTCTTGTCTGGTGAACTCCTTTATGGTAGATGAAGAGTGGATACCTGCTCTTTCTGTCTATATCCTGAATATCTAACCCTATGTATTGTTGTGAACTTGTCTTACATCAGGAGCTACCTTTGGAGGTTAGGCGGTTCAAAGAAGAATTGCTCTTAGGAGTACATGATCTCAGCAGGAGGACTGACCTTGTTATTGCCGTGCATAACCTAGCACATCGAATTCCACAGTATCAACAGTCCAATACTTCTCAGCCTAAGCCTGCTCTTTCACTTCTCTTGCATGAAGCTAAGGCTCTTGGCATTCCTTGGATTCTTGCAATAACCAACAAATTCTCTGTCAGTGCACATGAGCAGAACTCGTTGATCAGCTCAGCTATTGAAGCATATCAGGCTTCTCCTGAGATGACGAAAATTGTTAACTCTACCCCATTTCTAATGCCAAGTGCTAGAAATAGTTTGCTGCCGATTGGTTCATCTGCTGTGAATTTGGGGAACAAGGATCCTGCAAACAGATCTGCTTATCTTCCTGTAAACTTTGCACTATCACCATTTCAGAGGAAGGACATTGTTATGCATGTGGAGGGTGTTACTGCCCTTCGCCAACTTGTGCATCAAGTAGTCCAAAATAATGAAGAACCAGCATTTGAGGTACGTTTCGCTATCCTTCTATGTTTGTTTTTAAGGGAAAAAAATGGGGCAAGAGCATTATTTTATGTATTGCATGAACATTAACCTTTTAGAAACTCAGGTTTGATAGTACTGTGTATGCCACATGTATTGCTTCAAATGTGCCTTCATGGTATTATCATGGCAGCTTTCTTTCCCATAGAAGAGTGACATTCCATGAGCTGTGACTTCGGAAGCTTAATGAGACTAGGATGAAGATCATTGCTAAGATTTTAAGGCGTGCTCTTCGTGTTACTTTTTAGCTGCAACCCTAAATTCTGCACATGATTGGACAGGAGCTTGCTCGTGAGAGATTGTTGCTGGACCTGGCGCGAGAGAAGGCGGCATCTCTGCAAGCGAAACAGAGGCCATCTAAAAGAGATGGCTCCGTTACAGCTGCTGCTGTAGGTGCATCACTTGGTGCGGGCCTGGGGATTGTAATGGCCGTAATAATGGGAGCAGCGTCAGCCCTCCGAAAGCCGTGATTCTTCTTGTCTTGTTTTCATTTATTTATTGTTTATAATTTCTTTTATTAGTATATATTTATAGTTTATTCATGTTCCGGGCATTGAAGAATTTCTCGGTAAAAGAGGGCACTAGGGTAGAGCCGTAGAGGGCACTAGGAAGTCCATAATAGGTAGCACTAGCAGATAGCGCAGTGCACATTTGGCTGTGTAATTGTGTATATAATAGGTTAGGCCTTCACTGATCACATGATTTCATATGTTCTTTACGTCGCAATTACACTCTACTACATCTTCAGCATGTTCATCAGCCCAGTTTACCGCTTTCATCTCTTGTTAATCTGACCATAGAGGGGATAAAAAGCACCCGCCGTGCTCCTCCGGTTGACATGGTAAATGGGAATAGGGCGTGACAGAATCGGCAATGGGACGTTGCTTTCGAAAATTGTGATGCTTATCACGGAAGAAAAATGGGAAGGGGCCGGGTGACTATTGGAGTATTGGGAGGAAGAGCAAGCTACCACGGGGAAAAAGTCGTGATAGAAGCGGCAGTGCCAAGAGGTTGAAAATTAGGATCCCTTTGGAACGTAGGATTTCTAAAACGCGGGAATAAGAAAAATGCAGAATTAAACCGTCTATGCAATTGAAATCATGTAGGAATCCAGAACACAGGAAGAGATACAAAATATGTGTTTGGATGCTACATTTTTTAGGAACATGTAGTATTCCTAAGACACAAAGCAAAGAAAAATAAGGTTGGACCTCATGCTTATTTTCCTTCAAAACTCGCATTGAAGAGTCCATTCGATAGGAATTTCAAAGGAAATCATAGGATTCAATCATTTGTTTCAAAGACTCATTGAAAAATTCCTATAAAATTTTAATCTTTCAAAATTCATATATTTTTCCTCCATTCAAAGGAGGCGTTAAAGTATATGTGTCGCATGCACTGATGACGCGCTCACAACACACATACTCACGTTGATTGTGTCTAAACAAAATCTAAGAGCCCTCTCAAGAAAATTATAAGCACCCACGCTGAGTTGGCCCTAGTGAACCTGCATCACAAAGCTCGAATAGCTGATAGCATGATTTATTAAAACAATAAAAAGTAGCTAATCCAATTACCAACCACTATAATAGTACTATTTTTCACCCATTCTACGAAACAATAATATAGATAAACTTTGTAATGCCCACTTGCTCAGACACTTTTAAAATCACTGATCCGTTTGTAACATAAGCGTTGAGAATTGGCTTTATTTCATGATAAACAAATTGTTATACCTACAACTACTTTACTATGCAATAGTCAGAATCAATAAGTTGGAAAAGTTAATAAATGCATTAAATGGTTTATGTCCTATTTAGATGCAAATTATTTTTGAAGTTTTAGAAAAATGCCATGGTTTTATAAAATACTTTTGTTTTGAAAAGCTATGGGATGTTTGGATACAAACCTTATAGTTTACAAAGTATTGTTAAGATTGTAATCTTTTGTAAATTTGTCTGAATTTATCTTTTTGACACCAACGAAAATAATGAAACTTTCTGAAATTTAAACCATGCCGGTCAACATGGTAAAAATAAGCTTAAGGAAATAAGTGTAACGGCGCTGCTAGCGTCCGGACGTCCGGACGCCTGCCTCATCATCTGATAATGTTGAAAAGCAAAATCCCGCTACAACATGGTGCAATGTTGCACGAGACATTATAATAGAAGTTTTTTGACAAATCCCACAGCAACATGGTATGATGTTTCACGTAACATCTAGATGAGAAATCCTATCGCAATATCCTACAGTATTAAAGAGTTTCACCCCATGTCCCAAAACCAATAATGATGCAAAAATCAAATGAAAGCTCAGATCAAAACAAAAGAGTTCTCAATGCTAAATCAATTACCGCAACATCAAGGAAAAGATAGTGCAACAGCTAAAAAGAGCTAGTGCAACATACATAAACGTTACAGCAACAAGACCAAAGTCACTCCCCCACACATCCAAAATTAGGCACAACAATATCCAGATAATTCGTTACAACAATGCAACTTATTCTCGAAACATACTGAAACATCTAGAAAGAACCATCGCAACTAATTAACCTATTTTCTGCAACACGTTCTCAGATCAAAATAGATGAATCAGCTTGATTAAAGACCTCTCCCCTTTGGCCTCCTTCCCGCGTTCACGGGGAAAATGGGACGCGTGTGATCCCCGCGAGCTCTGGTTATTTTTCAAAAAACACCCTCCATTTCTTTAAGAATCACAACTCAGTGCAGCACGTCCAAAACGAAGAGGAACCGCGTTGTTATATTTTTTTTATATAGGTCCTCATGTTAAACTTTAATTCAAGGCGAAGAAGGGAAAATTCGATATGGCTGTTATTTTTACAAAACTTCCCCCGCGAGGCACTTTTGCGAAACCCCCCTCCCGCAGCCCCCGCGTTCCCTCTCCCACTCTCCTCCCCGCCGCCGCCCTCTCTCTCCCAGCTCTCCGCAGCCACCTCCCCTCCCCTTCTCCCTCTCCGCCTGCCTCCGCCGCCCCGCCCGCTCCCGCAGGATCCAGATCCGACGTGGGGGGCAGCGGCACCCCGTTCCTCCGCCCGGCTCTGCCCCAGAGCTCCACCATGCCGCCCCTCTCCGCCCGACATCACCCTGGCGCTCCTCAGCGAGGCCCCAGGCGTCGCAGCCTAGGATCTCCGGCACCGTCTCGAGCTTGGACGCCGCTGCAGCGTCCCAGACGCAACCCTAGCCCTCTCATTCTCTTTCCCTCCTCCACATCACTACAGCCGCCGCCCGCCCCCCCCCCCCCCCCCCCCCCCCCTTGATCCGAAAGGGCGAGCTGCTCCTCGCCGAGGCTCGCGAAGCTCGGGATACGGCTACGGTGGAGTGGTGGTCGGCATGGGGGCGAGCCCATCTGCGCTGCAGCCTTCGTGGCTGCGCACGTGAAATGGTTGCGGCAGACTCGGCACACGGAACCTTGCCCCGAGTAGCCACATGGCTAACGATGCCTGGGCGCTTGGCCTCGCCGCCTGGGAAAAGGACGCCGCCTTCGAGGGGGACCTTGGGCGCTGCTTGCCTGCACCACAGGCCGCGCATCCGACGCCTCTAAGTGTCATAGCTGCAGCTCGCTTCCATGCTCGCAGGGGTATTCCTCCCCGGCTGACCTCGACGATGTACGGTACGGCGCGGCGACAATTCCTAATCCTGTGAGGATGTGGCTTCTTCCTCTATCCCGTATGATATGTACTCAATCTCTTGCTTCTTCATAGGATTCCTCGATGATTTGTTCTAGAGCTTGGATGTGGAGCCTTTTAGTTTCATCGAGGATCTTCAGCATTGGCATGGAGACTGCTGCCGTCAGAGATTGAGGCCAAGGCTGTTGTTTCCTTCATGGTTGGCTAATGGTAATTCCATCAAACATTGGAGTGCTTTTGAATTTGTAACGGCAATGAAATTGGTGATGCTAAACCTGCGACACTGGTTCTTATAGCTTCAATTGACACCCATGCCATAATCTTGTAATTTATGCTGTGTTCTTTTCTCATGTCTTTGGCTCTTTGCCCCTCCCATGAAACTTCACGACTGCTTTGCTCCTATGCGCATATGTGGTTGTATTATTTTTCACATCTTCTGTTAGATTAGGTTTTGTAATGAAGTTTTCCTCTTGAGACACTTTACTTAGAAAATCTGTAGAAATATCAAGCATTAAGCTTTGGGGTCTCAATACTGATACTCTAGCTTTTTAGTGTACATCTTAAATGGTTGAATCAAGACCTTTGTTTGCACACAATGCCCTTTGGTTGACTGTACCTTTCTTTGGTGGTAACCTAGGAATCGTTTAGTCTTTTAGATAAGCTCCGGCTTTTAGTGAGGTGATTCATCTGGTCTTCTCTCTTTCAATCCTCTTTTCCAATGTATTCTTAGTAGATAACAATTTTACCCAAATTTCCTATTGATACTTGATATAATTGATTGTTGTCGATTGAAAATATTAAAATCTCTGTCCTTTTCTGACTTAGTTGAATTCGAATCTTCCATCGCTATGTTTTAACAATTGGAAGATATTTTTTAAGAATGTTTAGCAATATCAGTCGAAACTTTGCTTTGTGGGCTGATGCCACCTCCCAGGAATGAAAAGGCAATATGGTGGAGAAGTAAGAAAACACTTCCTTAACAGCTTATGAAAAGCCTCTATGCTGACTGGTTATTTATATGTCAGAATAGCTAATTAGGAGTTGAACTTCTCAAACATTGACTTCTTTTCTTGTATGTTTGCTGTGGATGCAAACATAAACTCCTCTCTTCCAAAAGATGTTGCCGTCTGTTTTTCTTTATCTCTTTACATTGACTTCTTTTCTTGTATTCATTATCTGAATATTTTTTTCTATCTTTCTAATTTCTCATCCGGATGAAGGCTATCCTAAACATAGTTTACATTGCTGATTACCTGCTGGCCGTATAGCAAAATGTTATATAGTGCAAGGTGAGCCATAAGTACTCCTTTCTTGCTATGTTACTTTACTCTGATCGTTCAGTTGCTATGTACCTTATCAGTTTTCTTCAAAATTTAAGGTCCATTGCTGCTTGCCTAGGAACTGCTTGGGGATTCATCCTATCGTCTCACCCATCCTCTACGCTCCACTGCTGACAACCCAAGGTCCATCTTCTCCCATCTCTTCCCTCCATTGCACACAGTGACTTGGTTAAGTTATCATTTGATAAATTAATTAGCTGGTCATGAGATTGTGACCTGAATGATTGACCTTGTACTTGAGAAATTAATGAAAGATTTTATCATTTTATTTGCTACAAGAATATCTAAGCCAGGCATATGTTTAGTTAGATCTTGGTATGAATGAATGGTTGTTGTTTGCTCAGCCTTTTATGAATTAGGTGCTGCACACAATCAACAGTAACCGGTAACAAGACTTGAGGTTCAGCTATCCTGGAATAAGTTTAGAAATTCAGAGAGTTAACAACCTGCTTTTCTTTGGTCAAGATGCCCAAGGGTTTCAGCTAGACCTATAGTAGAAATTCTGTATTTGCTTCCTTCAAACGGCGGTTGTGCCCACAAATGAGTTGTATTTCAATTTGTGGGAGATCTGAATGAATATGGATTGGCCTAATGTGAGTTTGAGATGCCTAATATAATGCTATTGCTACCAAAATGGTGATGATTCTCATGATTGTGTGTTTGATTGCCAGCTAGCCATGAAATTTTTGATCGATGCAAGTGGGAATCCTTCTTAGATTGGCAATGATTGGAAGGTCTTGGAATTGATTCAATTTGTTGGTAAGAAGCCTAACATCCTCGGATGGATTTTTCCCCCCTTGGGAACCTTTGGAATTGTTAGATGTACAATGATACATTATAGCTGGATTAACCCAACTAATTTATATGTCTGCAGGTATTAGAATTTGCATTGAAAGACAAGATGATGGCGTACAACTATGATAGATTGCTTACCTTTCAAGTGTTTATGCTCTTGCCCTCTACTGACAGTATTTACGCACGTTTCATGGTATATATTTCTTTTTCTTGGGTAAGCATGTGTTTTAAATTATCTGTAGTCTTTTGCAAGCAATGAAATATTCTATGAGCATTTTAACTGTAACATAAATTTATATTAAACTTAGCAAAACAAGAATGCAATGGAAATTGTCAGTCTTCTAAAGTTCTTCAATCTGTTTCATGCGAAGGCTCAAATATCGCTTTGATGTCAGGGCGAATCGCTTGCAAGTCCCACCATTGAAGGTGTGTGGTGTCATCACATCTTGTTTGTTTTCTACTAATTTTCCGTAAGTCAATCTATTGGTTGTGCCTTGATTTGCTAATTTCGGCCATGATTAGATATATAACGCTCACTGTCTCACATGATTGATTTTTATCAGGGGCAATGGATGTATATTCTTCAGTTGCAAATAATGAAAGAAAACAATAATAACCTCACTGAGCTCAATTGTCGTCTCTGTTCTGGAGAATGTTTGAGCTACAGTTTGCCAAAAAATTAAACACCACTTACAAGAAAATTGAACTGTATGCAGATTCAAAGATGTTTGTCTCAATGAGCTCAATTACCGCCTCTGTTCTTTTTGGGGGGTATTTGTGTGGTGTTCAGTGCACTGAAGATCCAAAAAGGTGGATTATCAATGTATCTCTAGAGATCTCGTATGTTTTCGCTTCACTTTTCAGGGAACATTTAGGAAAAAAATATAGAGAGGCGTTCTGCTAGTTGCTGTTAAAAAGCTTGATGATGAAGAACCATCATCAGTGGCTGATGTGCTAGACTTACAATAACCAAAGGACGAGGCAAATTATTACAATCATTTGATGGGTATTGCCGACAGTCTCCCCGCTTTAGCTTCGCTTGCATTCTTAGGAAAAGATTGTGATTATGACATTTTTTTGCACTGTGTGTATGTAATTTAAGTTAACAAGTAATGGAGTGCATATGCCCATTTTATGTAGAAAAATTATGACTGCTATATAAGATTTGGTGTGCCTAATCTTTACTTTATATTCTGACCATAACCAGACGTGTTGCAATATCTAGAAGAACATTTTCAAAATAATAGCTATAAGGAGATTGTTTATATTTTGAGAAAATAAGAAAAATATTTCTGCTTTGAAAATATTAACTGCATTAAAACATCTCACGTTCTAGTGTTACAACTTTAGCTTATCTATGTATAAGTTCAAACTAAAAAGTGTTGAATCAAATATGGAACATTTCACGTTCAATTTTACAATTTTCTATTATTATCATAATAGGGCGCGCGTTTGCGCCAAATGTTTGTTCTCGTGAAAGATAAGAGAAGGTTGGCAAGTGGAAACTGAAGGGGATCGTGCTTGGTTCCCACCGCAACTAGCTTGATGTAGTTCTGGACATGAAGAATGATGGGAGAGAGTACGACGAGTGAGTGTTGGGATCATGGGGCGAGCGAATCATAGTTGTTTTTTGAGAAACGAAAAGTATTGCCGAAACATCCCAAATAGACCTGAACGACAAGCACAACGTATTGCTGCAGCATCAAAAACTTGAATATGGAACCAAAAATCGCTCACGAGTTTCTAAACACCCAAAACTATATGAATGCTCAAAATATATACATGCAACATCTCAGATGAACTATGGCAACATCACTTCCCAAAACGAAGCTCTATGACAGGGATGGAGCTCCGCTGCTCTAGGCCATCGAAATTGACACCTTCGGGTTGGCGCTGGGCACCTTGAGCCCTTGACACCCAAATCGAGGCTCCACTGCCCAGATCGAGCTCTTTGTCTCCAAATTCACACCTACCACTGGGATAAAGGATCTTATTGTCTGATTTACCACTACATCGCTGGCGTCTTGAGTTCCTGGTTGCAACATCCTTAATCTCCAGAGGCAATGGTTTTGACGGGGAAGTTGTCAATGCCGGCGGTGAGTAGGGACTCCATCTTGTCGCGGCGCACGTACGTGATGGTGGCAGCGACGCCCTCGGCTACGGCAATGGCAGTTCGCCGTCCACCAAATGGATGGCAGCGGCGGCCACCCTGTTATCGATTTATCGAACGCTGGGCATCGGAGCCAGAAGAGAAAGCGGCGAGAGATAGCTCTGAGGAGGTACTGTGGCTGCGGTGGGCAATTCAGAGCACCGCAGAGGCAGCTGCTGCGGCACGTCTCCGAAGATGTACAACCCCCATGAGTTCAGCGGCGTCGGCATTTTTCGTTGTGTTAGCGGCGGCGGCGGCGGCGGCGGCGAGAACAGGATTAGGGGAGTGAAGCTTGAGATAGGTGTGCCGTGTGCGTCAGAGAGAGGGGATAAAGTTGACCGAGAGGGTAATAGGGATTACGTGGTTTAGCTTATGCCACGTCTCCGTCCGGAGGGGACGCGCGCGTCCGGACGCCCGTGGGGAAGCGTTACCGTAACCACACACACATTTTTATGCAATCGATCGGATCATATTGATATATTCCTTCAAGACAACATAAGATAACTGAGAAGAAGCGACAACATAAGATAACTGAGGAGAAGCGTTACCGTAAATGTAACCATACACATACACATATTTGATAAGTTTATATATCCATTTGCACATTTTCACAGCTTATTGAGCTAAAATAATAATAACTGTAATTTACATTTTTAAAATAATGTTTATGCAAATCCCTATTTCTATATCTTTAGTTTTTACTCTCTCCGTCCCAAATTATTAGTCGTTTTCGTTTTTCTAAATTCATAAGCTTTGCTACGCACCTAGATATAAATATATATAGATGTACAGAAAAACTATTGTCGGAGGAAATCTCCAGCCGGGTGGCGGAACGCACCCGCCTAATCCTAGTTTAGGAAGAGTTTGGGGGAGACTTAAGAGCGCTTGATCAAAGGGCAGATGAACACGGGAAAGACGCAAGGATTTAGAATGGTTCGGGCCGCCGGAGCGTAATACCCTACGTCCACTTGAGTGTTGTATTGCTTGAGTGTGCTTGTGGACAGCTTGTGGGTCTAGACCTTGTGAGAGTCTGAGAAAAAACTTGTGTTCTAACGGGTACACTCTCCCTTTTATAGACCAAGGGGAGTGCTTACACTGTGCGGGGTCCGACAGGTGGGCCCGGCCAATAGGAGCCTGTTATATGAGAGATATGGAGATCTTCCTCTCCAGCTCCTCTTTGTAGTCCTCTCGATCGGGAAGTTGATGTGCGTATCTACAGCCAGGATATGGTCTTGTGCCGCCTTACCGGCACAGTGCTTGCTGTCAGTGTTACGCACAGTGGAAGACGTGCTGTCACTGTTGGGCTAGAACCCTCTGACAGGCGTAGGAGCTGCGCTGACCCGCCGCGCCATCGCCTCCACGCGCACTGTGGCAGCGCACGCCTCGGCTCTCCTGCAGCAGACCATCATTACACACGTGCGCGGTGCCGTGAGTAGACTGTACGCCGCTTGCGCACAGTACATGGTGATACGAAGCGCCGCCTTGGAAACAGGCGGGCTTACCGTGGTGTCAGCATACCTGCCCCGTGTGTCAGTGAGCAGGCCATACTTTGACTTGGGCACGCACAGCCCCCTACCCGCATTTAATGCGGTAGTTGGGCTGACGCCCCACGGGAGGCCTTCTGCCACAGGCACGTGGTAGGGTTGGCCCAGCAGCCGCCTCCCTGGCAGCTTGAGGCGACACGTGGTGGCACCGGACCCCTTCCTGGGGAAAGGGAGGTCCGGGCCCCCGAGGCCAGTCCAGATAGATAGGCCCCAGAGGGGTCTGGCTCCCACACGTGGCGGCGCCGGACCCCCTGGGAGGCCATTCCCGAGCACCCTGTCCTCGTGGGCACGTGATGGCACCGGACCTACGTGAGCACGGGAGGGAGGTCCGGAGACCATGATTCCAGCTGTCAGGCCCGGGCCGTATGCCCCGTCACCCAAAGGACTATGGTGAGGACACGGATAGCCTTGCGCCCATCTGGTTGGAGGCCCTGCCAGACAGCTTACTGACAGACGGGGCCCGCGGAGAGGCAGGTCGCCTCACAGCGGACTACTACGACCTTCTGGTCGTTGAGCAGCTCCTTGGCGACGATGGAGGATAGGCGGCCGAGCATGTGGTGGCACGCGTCCACCACGATGCGCTTGGCGCACACGCCGGAGCCGGACACCATCGCAGCCTTACCTGTGAGGCGGCAGCGACACGCTAAGGGGCTGGACACCCTAGCAGGGGGTACCACTGTCCGTATGTACCAACAGAGGCCCCCGGGCCCACCTTGGGTGAGGGATGAACCCGCAGGTGGGGTCATATCCCAGCGTTGCGCCGGGTGGACAGCTTGCTCCCGCCGTAAAGGGGCAGGGAAGACTTTCCCCCTTGGCGGAGTCCCCGAGGGGCCCGTCCTCCGCCCGCGCTCCGTGCGCCAGGCGGTTCAGGTTCTTGTCTTATTCAAGCCCGTCCCACGGCTCTGACGGTTCGGATTCCGCCTTTTCCCCCACCTCCAGCGGCCACTCCTTTGACTGGCGAGCCCGGGCCCACCGGTCATAGAGTGTGAGAGGAGGGAGCCTGATGTAGGCAACCATTCGGCTTCTCCTCGGTCGCCGCGGAGTTTGAGAGGGCTAGCAGCTTTACATAAAAGGCAGGCACCGAAGAGATCGGCTATCTTTTCGCTCTTGCCTTCAACAGACGCCGCAGCGCCCCTTCATCTCCGCTCGCACATTTGCGATCAGCTTTCTTGCGCTCGGCATTTCTTCTCCTTCCTGCTCCCTTGCGATCCATCACCCGCAATCGCAGTGTCCATCACCATATCTTCTCTTTGTCAACCCTGCCGCTTCCAGTGCGAGATCCAGCTGGACTCGGTGCACCGCCTTCTGGGATGGACCACGCCGTAGCTCGTCGGGAGGATTCGAGCTGGCAAAATCCCCCTCAACGACCTGGCCGTGGGGGAGTTCGTCCTCTTCACCTCATACGCCATGTGCGGGTTGGTGCCGCCGATCTCCTCCTTCTTCCTCCTGCTCCTGGAGGAGTTTGGCCTTCAGCTTCAGCACCTCACCCCCCACTCCGTCCTCCTCGTGGCGGTCTTCGCCCACTTCATGGAGATGTTCGTGGGGGTCCGTCCCTGCACCGCCATCTTCAGGCACTTCTACGCCCTGGTCGGGTCAGGGAGGAGCAAGCGCGAGGTCGGCGCCTACTACTTCCAACTCCGGCAAGGGATTTCCAGCTCCTACATCAGCGCCTTCTCCAGCGCCAAGTGGGAGAACTGGCGTGATGGCTGGGTCATCGCCACGACCGACGCCAACGACCGCCTGGAGCTGCCAACGAAATGGCCCCTCAGCAACCGGAGCACCTGGAAGGCCAAGCGTCGTTGCCGGCGGAGATCGGCCCGGTCCTGAACCGGGTCAAGGAACTAGCGAGGGGCGGCCTGACGTCCTTGATGGTGCTGGGCGACTTCCTGAGGCGTCGCATCGCCCCCCTGCAGCAGCGGTCCAGGATGGCCTGCATGTACACGGGGCCAAACGACTGCTGCAAGATTGCGCGCGGGCCCGGCACCGATTTCACCAGGGCGGAGCTGGAGGTCTCGATCCAGGGGATGACCGGCGAGGCGTTCTCCCTAGAGTCACTGGTCCTCCCGAGCGGGATCAAGGCCCTGTGCGAGGACCAGGCATTGCGGTCAGTGGTCCTGGCGTCGATGCCGACCCTCGACGAGGGTGGCCTGGCGGTCCGGCAGGTTGGAGGTGACCCCAATCGTGGGATCCATATCCCCGGCACCTTACCCGACCGCCAGCAACGCACCAGCCAGGGTCCCGGTGGGTCCAGCCATGGAGGTCCAGCCCCCGCTGGGAAAGGGAAAGGGAAAGAAACGGAGCCAAAACTCTGCCACAAGCAAAGTGTGGGCGGCACCCCGGCCCGGAGAGACGACGAGGCGCGGGGAGCAGCTACCGCCCGGAGCAGCCAAGAGGAGGGGTCCAGGTCCCGGAAGCTCCAGCGCGGTGACGGCTCCTACGTGGGGGAGCCGGCCCCCAAGCGCCAGAAGACGGTGGAGGCGGAGGGGCAGAGCAGCTCTCGAGCTCCGCCGCCTCCGCCGCAACAGCAGCAGCCGCAGGAGATCCCACCGCTGCCGCCAACGACGCGGCGCCCAGCGACGCCGCTACCACCACCATCAAGCCCCGCCCCCGCCGCCGGGAGCGCCCTCTGCGGGAGGCCCCCACCCGAGGGCCGGGGAGTCTTCGGCGGGAAAGGAGATCCCCCCAATCGCTCAGGGAGGTTGGGAGTGGCTCGACTTCGTGTAAGTAGCATTCTAGAGCTTTTCTTTGTTCCATTTAATCTCTGGGCCCTAACCCCGTTGGTGTGTGCCAGGCCCCTTTTTCCAGATGTGCCGACCGCGTCTGCCGGCGACTCACTGGCCGGGGGGTCCGGCCCCCAGCCAGCTTCATCCTCCCCCGCTGGGAAGTCGGTGACAGCACCAGCAGGGCCTCCGTCCCCGCCAGCACCAGAAGAGTCCAGACCTGGAGGTCCGGAGCCAGAGGCCGCACCCCTGGGGTCCGAAGCCGCACCTCAAGAGGAGGCTGCCCGGCCTGCTGCGACAGCCGAAGTGCCAGCTGCGGCGGCAGCGCCAGACGCCACGGCGGAGGCCCCTCCAGCAGAGCTGGCTACAGAGGAGGCTGTGGCGGCGGCAGAGGCAGCAGCGCTGGAGGTCGCGGAGGTCGCCAGCTCCGCCCCACCACCCGTGCAGGAGGAGGAGCCGGAGGTAGTGTATGGGAGGCACCTTCTCCCGAACCCGGTGGAGATCCCTCTTCTCCGCCTCCTGATCAAGGCCCAGCGAGCGCAGGAGGAGTGTGACGCCCTGAAAATTTCCAAGTCAAATTACGCGCTAAGACATGTTTGTTCGAAACCTTTTTGTCGCCGAAGCCCGCTCAACCCGAAACCCTAATCCGCGAGCCGACACCGAATCCGGCCGCGGTCCCGCTCCTCGTCCTCCTCGCACAGCGTGCGAGCGTTGCGCGCGCGTGGCCGACCGGCCACGGTCACCGCCGCGAATCCCGCCGGCACGCGTCATTCTTTTTCCTTTTTCATTTCCTCTCTTTTCCCCATTTTCTTTTCTTTCCCTTTCTCCTTTTCTTTTTTTCTTTTCCCATTTCTTTCTCCCCTTTTCTTTTTTTTCCTTTGTTCTCCCTTTTTCTTTTCCCTCCTCCCTTCTCCTCCCTTCTCTTCTCCCCTTCCCCTGCTCCCGAGCACCACCCGGCCTCCGGCTTCCGGGCCACGCCGCCCCCCTTCCCTCACGCACGCGCGCGCCTGCTCCGGGCCAACCACACCCGCGCCGCGCACGCGCGCGCGCCCTCACGCCCTCACCCCTGGCCTCGCACCGGCCCTGTCCGCGCTGCGCGCGGGCCTTGCCCTGGCCGTGCCGCGACGCACGCGCACGCGCAGCGCGTGGCCGTGCCCCACGCCGCGCCGCCCGTCGCCCCCACCCTGCCCCTGGCCCGCGCCTTGCCGCGCCACCCGCGCCCGCGCGCGCCTGTCCCCGCGCGTGCCGCGCCGTCTGCCGCTGGCGTTCCGCCCTCGCCGCTCGCGCCGTCGCCCCTGTGTTCGCACAGCGTTTCCCCACGTGCCCACACCTAGCCGTCGCTTCGCTCCGGCTTCGTCGCCCGCGCCGCCGCGTCACGACGAAGACGCCATTAAGGAGCTCCGCACCGCTCGCCGGCCTCCTCACCGGCCACCACCGCTCCACCACCTTTGGTCGCCTATAAAAGGGCCCCCACCCCGCCTCCGAGCTCGGTACCCGCACACGGCCTCCCGCCCCAAGCCGTAGCGCCGCCGCCGCACACCGCTCTGCCGCCGCCCACTGCCCGCTGTCGCCCGGCCTCCTCACACCGCCCCGGCCCGAGGTGAGGCCGGGAATCAAATCCCCTCCTCCTTCCCTCCCTTTTGCCCCTATCCCCGGCCGCCGCCGCGCCCTGGGCGCCGGGAATCGGCGCCGAGCGCCCCCACCCCCCCTCTCCTCTGTTCTGTGCGGGGAAGAGGAAGAAGAAGGGCAATTTTGCCCAAAGACCCCCCCTCTAACTCTATTTCCTATAAAACCTCCCCCCCCTATTTACTCCCTTTTGCAAAAGAAACCCTGCTCTTCTATTAATTCAAACCGAACCCCTTCATTACATAAATCTAAGTATAACCGACACCCTTTAGCATGCCCCGAGTAATTCTAGGATTCGCAAATAGGTCCGTACTCCTTCCGGATAATTACGAACAAACCCCTGGACCCCTGTTTAACCCCCGAAACCCTCTTTAACTCGTCATTTTATGCACCAAACAATCTCCGATCAACCCGAAACTCTACCACTCCCTTTCTAGTATAGTTCTAACCATGCCATTAAGAAACCACCCAAAAATATTACCCCTATCTCCGTAACTAAATTATTTCCGATTTAAGCTCAACGATGAAAGCTTTTAGTTCTTTCGCTTGATTGCGTGTTTGTTTGTTTGCGCTGTAGGACACGGAGTGAACGAGGAAGGTCCCGACTGTGATCAAGCGAACGAGGACCAGTTCTGCGACCCCGAGCCCGAGGGACAGTGCTTCGATCAGGACCTCCCGCAAGGGTTTGATGATGGCAAGTTCAATCCCGCCCTTTGATGCATGTTTCTGTCCTAGTTTTTATAAACACAACCCAGTGGCCTGTTTTATAAAATTGCATGATTTTGCTTGCTGAAAACATGGTAGGATAGCCACCCTTGATTTGTGATAACCGTTCCTTGACCACCGGGTTTTATAAAGAAAATGTGTGCGTGTGTGGGAGGGATAAAATGTGGTTTTGAAAGACGAGTCAGACGGGATGGATGGCATTTCTGTGTGAATTGCCGTTGGTGTGCTTGTACCTGTGTGGTTGAGCGAGGAAGGGAGATATCCATCTTGTCACCCCTAAGGACCGAGTTGATGTGTCATCTCACCTAGCTTCCTGTCATGCAAACCACTTGACCGTTGTATGGGCAACGGCTTAGCATAAATCCCACTAGTTAGTCTGATAGCCATCAGGAGGGCTGAGAGCAACGGGTGATCAAGGAGAAGGGATAAGCTCGGTGTGACTTATGCCCCGGTTAAACCTCGGAGATAGGTCGAATGACCCCTTGATGGATCCCGTGGTGGCTAGTCAGGTCTAGCTAAGGTGGGTAATGGCTTTGTTGGGATCTGCACCGACACTAAGGTGATCGTGCTGTGGTACCCCACCTGTGGGTAAAGTTGCACACTTCTGCAGAGTTATAATCTATTCGAATAGCCGTGCCCACGGTATTGGGTAAGTTATGGTGTGGTCACATAACTAGTGTTTCTCTCCGGGAATGGTTGGACTGGTGTGGGTTGTTTGGAAAGTGTCCGGCAGTTGTGCCGTGTGCTACGACGGACGGAGAGTCCGGTAGCGGCTTAAAACTTGGATCCTGTGTGGATCAACATCATGTGCTCCTTGGTACTAGAAAACTTGTTTTGAGAATGTTTTTAAACGAACCGCTGCATACGACCGAGTTTTCCGCAAATGAACCATAATCGTACCCTTGGATTGTCCTGTGCATTGATTTCTGTCATACCCCCCTCTGTGGGTGTGATTGGACTTGCTGAGTACGTTTGTACTCACCCCATTCTTACTTTTTACAGCAGAAGACCCAGACTACCTCTCTGAAGACGTCGAGTAGGGTTTTGTCCGGCACCCAGTCTTGCCTGTGGTTAGGGCCACCGCTGGAGTTCCGCATGGCACAAGACTCTGATGACTCTCTTTTTGTAGCCAGTGTAGTAGTATGGGTTTTGGTTGTGATCCTCGCGATAGTGGCGCTTCACTGCCCATTACCGCGTAGAGTTGTACGGTGATGTACCCTCTGATGTAATAAAAGTGTTATCGGCCTCCTGGGATTGATAAAGCATCACTTTTAAGTCTTCCCTGATGGGGGGACGCTTCAGGTGGTATCAGAGCCGTAGGCTGGCCGTAGGACGTGACCCTAGAAACGAGACTTTTTTTTCAAGCCTAGGAATTGTTCTGACTTAGCTCTTTTCCTGCACAAACACTCACCAGTGGTTCTTGCCCTGTTCCAGATGGCTGACAATGGATGGGTTGACGGAATCTGCCACGCAGAGCCCGACCTTCCTAAGCTATTAATACTCAGCCTGGAACGCATCGGAGTTATGGAACCACCAGAGTATGTCTACCGAGAATACACCTCCAAGAGCATCCTTCGGTGTGACATGATGGTCTTTGTGGGAAAAAGCACCCGTTACCCTGATGTGGACCCCTGGTTCATCTCCACCTCTGGTTTCCGCTTCCCTGACACTTACCGAAAGGCCGCCCGTAAAGCCCTGCGATGACTGCGTGTGATCTACAAGCACCACCTTCAGCGGACTCCTATAGGATTTTTCCCACCTGGTGAAGGAAGAGGACGCACTTGGATTGCCCGGATGAGAGGGCTTGGAAGAGAAGAAGAGGACCTAGAAGATACGGTCTCCCACCTATCCATCTTCCTTACCAGCTTGGATGAACTCTACCGCGAACAGACGGCACAACTGAAGCAGCTAATCCATAGGGCAGAAAAGGCAACCCAGGAACTGGAAGAACAACAGATAAGAGCCGCCCACGCCGAGTATTCCTTAGCCGCCCTCCAAGCCCAGATACAGGAATACGAAAACCGCAGAGGAATAGGTGGATGGATAGAGGAAGAAGAGGAACCCGAGGAAACCCATTGGGATAAAGGTACTCAGACCGAAGATGAGGTGATGGATCGGTGCCTCCCAATAAAGAAGCGCCCTATCAGAACCGGGGAAGAATCCCCATGATAGGAGTAGCACTCCAAGCTAGAACCCTACCCTAATAACCACGTATCCATGGAAACTGTACCCCCATGTTGCAATAATAAATGTTATCTACTTCCTTTTGTACCTGTGCTAGATTGTTTACCCTGTCCTTGTTTCAGATGGCTGAGGAAGGATGGACCCAGGGCGATTGCCAAGCAGCACCTAGCTTTCCCAGCCTTTTGATCAATGCCCTGGAAAGCCTTGGCGTTACGGAACGCCCAAGGTACTACAGCAGAGAGTACGAACACCATGGTACCCTCCGCTGCAGGGTGATCCTGGTCATCGCCAGGAGCAACCGCTACCCCGACATCCAGCCGTGGCGAGCGACTGCCACAGGGTTTAGGCACCAGGACACCTACCCCTTGACCGTCAGAAAAGCGCTCCGTTATTTATGCCGGATTTTTGAAGGACACCTCGCAGCCACACCAGTGAGATTCTTCCCGCCGGCCATCAGAACCCCAGTATGGGAAGCACGCATGAGAAGTCTGGAACGACGACGCTATGAAGAAGGCCCTCTGTACCAAGTGGCTACTTATCTAGCCGCCTTGGACTAGCTCTTTGATGAGCAAGCCAACCTTCTGAGAGAGCAGACCCATCGAGCCGAACAAGCAGAACTCGCAGTAAGACTGCAGCAGATCCGAGCCGCCCAAGCCGAGGCAAGGGCCGCAGCCGCGGTCAGCAGCGAAGCAGTTGCCCAAGAGAGCCTCAGGCAGGCCCGAGACCGGCGTTTGCAAGAATGGACCCAAAGCGGAACACCGGTCCCGGCAATTGGAGAAGACCATGTTTTACTCGGGACACCCGTCATAGGATGGGGACCTCTCTTTGGAAACACACAAGCCCCACCCGAGAACCCTGAAAGTTCTGCTGCCGCCGTTGAAAGGGGTGCTGCAGCGCAACCCTTGACAGATGGGAATACAGAGAACGGCGAGCAAGGATTACTCACACTCCCCGCCCCAGAGGAAGGCAAGTCCCGCGAGTAAAGTAACCGACGCCACCCTAGTGATGTACCCCCAGCCTCTTTTGCTCAAGTCGTGCCCTTAGGCCTGACCCCGAACGAGTAGTACGAGACCTAGTCTTACCCCCAAGCTGTACCCCCCTTGCAGTAATAAAGTTGTTTGTGCTTGCTGTTTGTAATGTTGTGTGCTGGTTTGTTGTGTGCTGCTTGTTTATGTGATTACTGGCAGGAGGTAGATTCTGCCTTATATACGAATTAAACAACTTAAACATCATATAATCGTAACCCCACTCTACCCAATCAACAGATGGCTCCCCGAAGCGTCGCGAGGGCCTCCCGTAGCCGGAACCCCGCAGCCGCTGGTGCTGAAGCGCAGCCTGTTGGACAAAATCTTCCTCAGAGAGAACAGGAAATAAGCCAGAACCGAGGAGAGAATCAAGGAGGAGAGCAACTACCACCACCCCCACCCCTCGGAGACCTGGCACAGATAATCCACAACCAGACCCTCATACTGGAAACACTAGCCAACGCCCTCGTTAACCGGCAGCCACGAGGGCAGAACATGAATGACAAGCTGACAGCTTTTGTGAGGACCAAGCCGCCCACCTTTGCCGGATTCTGCAACCCTTTGGAAGCAGACGACTGGTTACGAGTAATTCAGAGGAAACTCGAACCGTTTGAATGCCAGGACCGAGACAAAGTCCTTCTGGCAGCCCACCAACTCACCGGAACAGCATTAGCCTGGTGGGAAAATTATTGTGCCGCAGCTGAGGATGCCTCTACCATCACTTGGGAGGAATTCGTGAAGGAGTTCCGCCGTTATCACATCCCTTCGGCCACCATGAAGCGCAAGGCGGATGAGTTCCGCGCACTGCAGCAAGGAAGCATGACGGTGGAAGAGTACACTCACCGGTTCATAGAGTTGGCCTGATATGCACCGGAGGAAGTGAACAACGATGACAAGAAACAAGACATGTTCAAGAAGGGACTAAACCCAGAGCTCCGGACCTTGCTTACCCCTCAGATCTATCCTGACTTCAATACCCTGATGAACAAGGCTATCCTTACGGAAAGGGCCAAAATCGAAGAGAGGAAGGACAACAAACGCAAATTCCTGGAAAGTAAGGCCCGCCAACAGGACCGTTTCCAAAAGCCGAGGAACTTCAGCTACACTGCACCGAGATCTCAGGCCCCAATGCAGTATAGGACTCAGTCTCAAGTGACAGGACCACGGGCCCCTAACACACAGCTTGGGAGCCAGAATACCATGAGGGCCCCGCAGAACAATGCAAGCCTGGTCGCCTCCGACAACAACAATGTTAGGGCTTGTTTCAACTGCCGTGAGACAGGGCATTTCATCGCCAATTGCCCCTATGCCAAGAATAAGCCGGCTACATCGGCCTTCTCCAACACGGTGAATGGACCCAGACCAGCCCTGACCGGTGCCAACCGAGTGCCCATCCGCAACAGCGACAACAGTCAACAGATGAAGCAGCCCCAGCAATCATTTGGACGAGCCCGCGTCAATCACATCGACGCGCAGGAGGCTCGAGAAGCTCAGGGCGTAGTGCTCGGTGAGTACCTAGTCAACTTAGCTCTGGCAACGGTACTATTTGATTCTGGAGCGTCGCACTCGTTCATATCCTCAAGTTTTGTGGAAAAACACAAAATACCTACAGTACTACTAAAAACACCCCTATTAACCCGGACGCCTGGAGGCGACATCGATTGTCAATTAGGTTGTCCACGGGTAAGGATCAATTTAAGTGGGGTAGAATTTCTAGCAGACTTGGTAGTACTTAAGTCTGGAGGAATAGACGTAATCCTTGGAATGGACTAGTTAAGCCGACACAATGGTCTCATAGGCTGTACTGACAAGGTGGTACACCTAACAAACCCCAAAGGAATACGAGTAATCTGCCTTACCCGGGAAAGTGAGGTTAACCCGATGGTGTTTATCATAGAAGCCAAGCCCTTAGAAGGAGTCCCGGTAGTAAACGAATACCCAGACGTCTTCCCCGAAGAACTTCCCGGTATGCCACCGGACAGGGATATAGAGTTCGTCATAGACCTTATCCCTGGAACCTCCCCTATCGCCAAGAGACCCTACAGGATGGCAGCCTCTGAGCTGACGGAGTTAAAGAAGCAACTGGAAGAACTGCAACGAATTGGCTTCATCAGACCAAGCTCGTCACCATGGGGAGCCCCAGTTCTGTTTGTCAAGAAGAAAGATGGGAGTATGAGGTTGTGCGTAGATTACCGAGCACTGAACGAGGTTACCATTAAGAATAAGTACCCACTCCCCAGGATTGATGACCTTTTCGATCAGCTAAAAGGAGCCAAGTACTTTTCCAAGATCGATCTAAGGTCAGGGTATTTTCAGCTCAAGATTAGAGAAAGTGACATCCCTAAGACAGCTTTTGTCACCCGCTACGGGCAGTTCAAGTTCACTGTAATGTCCTTTGGACTAACCAATGCACCTGCCTATTTTATGAACCTCATGAATAAAGTATTTATGGATGCGCTGGATAAGTTTGTCGTAGTCTTTATCGATGACATACTTATCTACTCCAAGAGTATTCAGGAACATGAGCAACATCTGCGGGTAGTATTGGAAAAGCTGAGAATACATAAGCTATATGCCAAGTTTAGCAAGTGTGAATTCTGGCTAGAGAGAGTAGCTTTCCTTGGTCACATTCTGACCACGGAAGGCGTAGCAGTGGACCCAGAGAAGGTTGAAGCAATCTCCAACTGGCAGCGACCGACTAATGTTAGTGAAATCAGAAATTTTCTTGGATTAGCTGGGTACTATCGGAGATTTATAGAGGGATTCTCCAGGATAGCCCGACCCATGAAGGAACTTCTTAAGAAGGAGAAGAAGTTCGCCTGGATAGAATCTTGTGAAAGGAGTTTTCAAGAATTGAAGCAAAGGTTGACAACCGCCCTAGTGCTGACCCTACCAGACATTCATCGGGATTTTGTCATTTATTGTGACGCATCCCGACAAGGATTAGGGTGTGTGCTGATGCAAGATGGGAAAGTCGTTGCATATGCTTCCCGCCAACTCAGGACTCATGAGCAGAACTATCCAACCCATGATTTGGAATTTGCAGCCGTAGTGCATGCCCTTAAAATTTGGAGACATTACTTGATTGGAAATAAGTGTGAGATTTACACCGACCATAAGAGCCTGAAGTATATCTTCACCCAGCCGGATTTGAACTTAAGGCAAAGAAGATGGTTGGAGTTGGTTGAGGACTACAATTTGGAAATCCATTATCACCCCGGAAAAGCGAATGTGGTAGCCGATGCCTTAAGTCGGAAATCCTATGGACCCAAAGATGACCATCTGCGCGAGGAAATGGCACGATTAAATGTGCACATTGTTCCTCGAGGTTCCAGCCACGTGCTGAACGTCCAATCAACACTAAAGGATAAAATTAGAGAGGCTCAAAGCTCGAATCAAGAGTTAGTAAAGATCTGCAAACAAACTGGAGAAAACAAAGCACCGGGTTTCAGAGTAGACGATAAGGGAATGTTATGGTACGAGAATAGGATTTGTGTACCCCAGAATGGAGACTTCCGGCGGATAATCATGGACGAAGCCCATAACTCGGCCTACTCCATCCACCCAGGATCCACCAAAATGTATATGGACATAAGGCAAAAATATTGGTGGAATGTAATGAAGGCGGATATTGCACGATTTGTGGCTCATTGTGATACTTGTCAAAGGATCAAGGCCGAACATCAAAAGCCAGCAGAATTATTGCAACCCCTACCCATTTCGGTTTGGAAATGGGATGAGATAGGAATGGACTTTGTAGTAGGCCTACCAAGAACACAGAAGGGACACGATTCCATATGGGTAATAGTGGACCGACTCACTAAATCGGCTCATTTCATACCCGTACGAACTAATTACGGTGGAGAGAAGCTGGCAAAGCTTTATATGGAAAACATAGTAAAGTTACATGGAGTGCCTAGCAGAATTGTCTCAGATAGAGGAACCCAATTCACCTCTAGGTTTTGGAAAAGCTTGCATCAAGCCATGGGCACCAAATTAGATTTCAGCTCTGCATATCACCCACAGACGGATGGTCAAACCGAAAGGGTAAATCAGATTATGGAAGATATGCTGAGAGCATGCGTCCTGACCTACGGAAAGGATTGGGAGCAGAGTCTGCCTTATGCCGAATTCTCGTACAACAATAGTTACCAAGCCAGCATGGGCATGTCACCATTCGAATCTCTCTATGGAAGAAAGTGCAAAACTCCCCTAATGTGGTCGGAAGTTGGGGAACGTGTCCTAGTAGGACCCGCACTTATAAAAGAAGCAGAAGAAAAAGTAGCAGAGATCCGCGAGACATTGAAAGCGGCTCAATCCCGACAAAAGAGCTACGCAGACAAGAAAAGGCGAGAAATAAATTTCAACCCAGGAGATTTTGTTTATCTCAAGGTCTCACCTATTCGAGGGACCCGAAGGTTTCAGGTGCAAGGAAAATTGGCCTCTCGATACATTGGGCCGTATCGGGTTCTAAAGAGAGTCGGAGCAGTGGCGTACCGACTGGAGTTACCAGAAGAAATGTCGGATATACACCCAGTGTTTCATGTCTCGCAGTTAAGAAGGTGTTTGAGAGTACCCGAGGAAGAACACGTGCCGGTGGAAACAATAGATTTATAGCCGGATCTGCGATACCAGGAAGTACCGATCAAGATTCTGGACACTGTCACTAGGAGGACAAGAAACTCCGAAGTACGGATATGCAGGGTTCAATGGAGTAGACATGGGGTAGAAGAAGCGACATGGGAACACGAAGAGGCTCTAAAGAAGGAGTTTCCCCATCTATTTAGGAGCCAGCCGAATCTCGAGGACGAGATTCATCTTAAGTGGGGTAAGTTTGTGACGCCCTGAAAATTTCCAAGTCAAATTACGCACTAAGACATGTTTGTTCGAAACCTTTTCATCGCCGAAGCCCGCTCAACCCGAAACCCTAATCCCCGAGCCGACACCGAATCCGACCGCGGTCCCACTCCTTGTCCTCCTCGCGCAGTGTGCGAGCGTCGCGCGCGCGTGGCCGACCGGCCACGGTCACCGCCGCGAATCCTGCCGGCACGTGTCATTCTTTTTCCTTTTTCATTTCCTCTCTTTTCCCCATTTTCTTTTCTTTCCCTTTCTCCTTTTCTTTTTTTTCTTTTCCCATTTCTTTCTCCCCTTTTCTTTTTTTTCCTTTCTTCTCCCCTTTTCTTTTCCCTCCTCCCTTCTCCTCCCTTCTCTTCTCCCCTTCCCCTACTCTCGAGCACCGCCCGGCCTCTGGCTTCCGGGCCACGCCGCCCTCCCCTTCCCTCACGCACGCGCGCGCCTGCTCCTGGCCAACCACACCCGCGCCGCGCACGCGCGCGCGCCCTCGCGCCCTCGCCCTGGCCGCGCACCGGCCCTGTCCGCGCCGCGCGCGGGCCTTGCCCCGGCCGTGCCGCGACGCACGCGCACACGCAGCGCGTGGCCGTGCGCCGCGCCGCGCCGCCCGTCGCCCGCACCCTGCCCCTGGCCCGCGCCTTGCCGCGCCACCCGCGCACGCGAGCGCCTATCCCCGCGCGTGCCGCGCCGTCCGCCGCTGGCGTTCCGCCCTCGCCGCTCGCGCTGTCGCCCCTGTGTTCGTACAGCGTTTCCCCACGTGCCCACACCGAGCCATCGCTTCGCTCCGGCTTCGTCGCCCGCGCCGCCGTGTCACGACGAAGACGCCATTAAGGAGCTCCGCACCGCTCGCCGGCCTCCTCACCGGCCACCACCGCTCCACCGCCTTTGGTCGCCTATAAAAGGGCCCCCACCCCGCCTCCGAGCTCGGCACCCGAACACGGCCTCCCGCCCCAAGCCGTAGCGCCGCCACCGCACACCGCTCTGCCGCCGCCCGCCGCCCGCCGTCGCCCGGCCTCCTCACACCGCCCCGGCCCGAGGTGAGGCCGGGAATCAAATCCCCTCCTCCTTCCCTCCCTTTTGCCCCTATCCCCGGCAGCCGCCGCGCCCTAGGCGCCGGGAATCGGCGCCGAGCGCCCCCACCCCCCTCTCCTCTGTTCTGTGCGGGGAAGAGGAAGGAGAAGGGCAATTTTGCCCAAAGACCCCCCTCTCCCTCTATTTCCTATAAAACCTCCCCCCCTATTTACTCCCTTTTGCAAAAGAAACCCTGCTCTTCTATTAATTCAAACCGAACCCCTTCATTACATAAACCTAAGTATAACCGACACCCTTTAGCATGCCCCGAGTAATTCTAGGATTCGCAAATAGGTCCGTACTCCTTCCGGATAATTACGAACAAACCCCTGGACCCCTGTTTAACCCCCGAAACCCTCTTTAACTTGTCATTTTATGCGCCAAACGATCTCCGATTGACCCGAAACTCTACCACGCCCTTTCTAGTATAGTTCTAACCATGCCATTAAGAAACCACCCAAAAATATTACCCCTATCTCCGTAACTAAATTATTTCCGGTTTAAGCTCAACGATGAAAGCTTTTAGTTCTTTCGCTTGATTGCGTGTTTGTTTGTTTGCGCCGTAGGACACGGAGTGAACGAGGAAGGTCCCGACTGTGATCAAGCGAACGAGGACCAGTTCTGCGACCCCGAGCCCGAGGGACAGTGCTTCGATCAGGACCTCCCGCAAGGGTTTGATGATGGCAAGTTCAATCCCACCCTTTGATGCATGTTTCTGTCCTAGTTTTTATAAACACAACCCAGTGGCCTGTTTTATAAAATTGCATGATTTTTCTTGCTGAAAACATGGTAGGATAGCCACCCTTGATTTGTGATAACCGTTCCTTGACCACCGGGTTTTATAAAGAAAATGTGTGCGTGTGTGGGAGGGATAAAATGTGGTTTTGAAAGACGAGTCAGACGGGATGGATGGCATTTCTGTGTGAATTGCCGTTGGTGTGCTTGTACCTGTGTGGTTGAGCGAGGAAGGGAGATATCCATCTTGTCACCCCTAAGGACCGAGTTGATGTGTCATCTCACCTAGCTTCCTGTCGTGCAAACCACTTGACCGTTGTATGGGCAACGGCTTAGCATAAATCCCACTAGTTAGTCTGATAGCCATCAGGAGGGCTGAGAGCAACGGGTGATCAAGGAGAAGGGATAAGCTCGGTGTGACTTATGCCCCGGTTAAACCTCGGAGATAGGTCGAATGACCCTTGATGGATCCCGTGGTGGCTAGTCAGGTCTAGCTAAGGTGGGTAATGGCTTTGTTGGGATCTGCACCGACACTAAGGTGATCGTGCTGTGGTACCCCACCTGTGGGTAAAGTTGCACACCTCTGCAGAGTTAAAATCTATTCGAATAGCCATTCCCACGGTATTGGGTAAGTTATGGTGTGGTCACATAACTAGTGTTTCTCTCCGGGAATGGTTGGACTGGTGTGGGTTGTTTGGAAAGTGTCCGGCAGTTGTGCCGTGTGCTACGACGGACGGGGAGTCCGGTAGCGGCTTAAAACTTGGATCCTGTGTGGATCAACATCATGTGCTCCTTGGTACTAGAAAACTTGTTTTGAGAATGTTTTTAAATGAACCGCTGCATACAACCGAGTTTTCCGCAAATGAACCATAACCGTACCCTTGGATTGTCCTGTGCATTGATTTCTGTCATACCCCCCTCCGTGGGTGTGATTGGACTTTCTGAGTACATTTGTACTCACCCCATTCTTACTTTTTACAGCAGAAGACCCAGACTACCTCCCCGAAGACGTCGAGTAGGGTTTCGTCCGGCACCCAGTCTTGCCTGTGGTTAGGGCCACCGCTGGAGTTCCGCATGGCACAAGACTCTGATGACTCTCTTTTCCAAGCCAGTGTAGTAGTGTGGGTTTTGGTTGTGATCCTCGCGATAGTGGCGCTTCACTGCCCATTACGCGTAGAGTTGTACGGTGATGTACCATCTGATATAATAAAAGTGTTATCAGCCTCCTGGGACTGATAAAGCATCACTTTTAAGTCTTTCCTGATGGGGGGATGCTTTAAGGAGGCAGAGGCGGGCTTCCACCGGGAGTGGGAGAAGCTGGAGGCGGAGCGCCTCCGGCTCTCCGACTGGGAGCTCCGCCTGGCGGACCGGATCAAGACGGTCGCCTCCCGCCACACCGAGGAGCAAGCCTAGCTTGAGCAGGAGCGCGGCGACCTGCAGGAGTAGCTGCAGAAGTTCCTCGAGCGTGAGGCGGGGGTTGCCCGGCAGGAGAGAGCGGCCGTCCGGAAGGAGGCAGAGCTTATCGAGCGGGAGCTCGAGATGGAGGAGAGGTCGAGGGTCACCCTCGAGCTGACCAACCACGCCAAGGCGGCGCTGAAGTTGATCGAAGAGCAGCGCGCCGCCCTCACGGAATGGGAGGCGGCCGTGGTGAAGGGGGAGGCCAACCTCGCCGTTCACCAGGAGGAGTTGGCGACCCGGACCCAGGGGCTCCAGGAGTAGGAGGCATCACTCCAGGAGCGGGAGGCCAAGGTGGAGGAGTTCCTGGCGGAGCGGAGCGCCAGCATCGACCAGGTCGTGAGGTGGGCCGATGAAGTGAACCCCTCTCTGGATGCTCTCGGACTAAGTCCCATCCAAGTTGCTGGGGCCGCACCCTCACTTGGCGCCGTCCTCCCGGTGCTGGACTCCGCCGCCGAGCGACTGCGACACCTGGAGTCCGCCATCCTCGACCGCCTGAAGACAGAAGGGCGAGCGGTTGCCCGGGGGATGGCAGAGTACATTCTTACCTGCTTCCGGAGCCACGACCCCGCCTTTCTACTGACTCCAGTCCTGGTTGGCCTTGTCCAGGGGACGGTGATCGCCGCGCAGGAAGGAGTGCAGGAGGCGGCGGACATGGTGGCGTCCCGCGTCCAGCGCCGTCCCGGACCTGCAAGGAGGAGGGACTCCTCCGGACCACCAGAACAATAGGAGTAGCTCCTTTTTTGTTGTTTTTGTTTATGTAATGTAATGCTGTGTACATTATAAGTAATGTATTTTGTTAAAAGCAAGACTTAAGCGTTTTATGTGTCTGCTTATGCGAGAAAACTTAGCCACTTTCGATTGCTAATTCTGCTATGTGCTCTCGAGAAGACTTAGCTGTTTTTTGATTTCCGACTCCGTCATGTTCTCTCAAGCGTACCGAGGTCCCTTGGCCCCCTGGAAGGTAGTCGCAATGAATTGGGACTAGCTACCATAAAACTGAGGTCCTGCACATGACTTAGGATCGACACTTAGCAGACGTCCCCACAGGGTCCCGGACTTTGCGAGCGAGGGTCCATTGAGTTGCATAGCAGATCAGAGTGCCAGGACCTGGGTTCAACGATTGAAGGGGTCCGGGTTCCTAGGTCCGTGGTTTGAGGTACTACGGTGCCCATCCTAAGGAGGCAGGGCGTGTAGGCTTAGGGTACGGAACCAGGCTAAGCGGCTACACCACCGTGGACCCCATCAAAGGACGGGCATGTTTCCCTGAAGCCAGTCCCCAGGAAGCCGGTCCCTTCCCTCCTGTGAAGCAGAGGTCCTGAGACAGAAACACTACGTAGCAACTCAAAATAGGTCTCGGGCACGTTACGGAAGCAAAGGACCACGGGGGGGTTAGTGGAGCAAGAAACAAGGAAAAATAGAATCGCATAAACCTTAAGGACAAACTGAGAATAAATTTTTCCTTAATAAATTGGTACAGACAGAGTGTGCGATGTACGCCAGGGGTCGGGATTACGAGGGCGGACCTCCACCGCCCTGGTCCGCACAAGGATGCTACCAATTACAAAGGAAAGAATTCCCTCTCAGCTAGGCCCCTAAGGGTAGAACTTACGGAGGTGCTCAATATTCCACGAGTTGGGTAGCTGCATGCCTTCCTCCTTAGCCAAGCGAACAGATCCGGGTCGGCACACCTTTGTTACTTTGAAGGGCCCCTCCCAGCTGGGGGAGAGTTTGTGTAGCCCCTCTCGGTTCAAGATTCGCCTTAGGACTAGGTCCCCTACCCGGAGCTCCCTACTATGCATGAACCGTTGATGATAACGCCGCAGCGCTTGGTTGTACCGTGCGTTTCGGACTGCTACTCGCCATCTTCGCTTCTCGACGAGGTCCATGTCTTGGCGATGCTGCTGCTCCTACAAGTCCTCATCGAAAGCTTGGACCCATAGCGAGCCCATGGTGATCTCCGGGGGAAGGCATGTTTCAGCCCCGTAGACCAGGAAGAAAGGGGTCTCCCCAGTCGCCCGGCTAGGTATGGTCCGGTTCCCCCATAGTACGCTCGGAAGCTGGTCAACCCATTTTGCGCCATGTTTCTCAAGATCACTGTAGGTCCGGATCTTGAGCCCTCTGAGGATCTCAGCATTAGCCCGCTCAACTTGGCCATTGCTCCTAGGATGCGCCACGGAGGCGAAATAGAGCTGGATACTAATGTCCCCGCAGCACTCTTGGAAGTATTGGCTCGTGAACTGAGTCCCATTGTCGGTGATGATCCAGTTCGGGACCCCGAACCGACACACGATTGACTTGAGGAAGGTTGTTGCTGATGCCTTGGTAATGTTGACTACTGAGGTTGCTTCCGGCCACTTGGTGAACTTGTCAATGGTGATGTAGAGGTACTGGTACCCACCGACGGCCCTAGGGAAAGGTCCCAAGATATCCAACCCCCATACGGCAAAGGGCCATGAGGGTGGAATCATCTGCAGTGCTTGAGCTGGAGTGTGTATCTGCTTTGCATGGAACTGACACGCTTTGCAGGACCTTACCAGCTCAGCTGCATCCTGGAGCGCTGTCGGCCAGTAAAAGCCATGCTGGAAGGTCTTACCGACCACCGTGCGGGATGAAAAATGACTTCCGCACTCGCCTCCATGGATCTCTGTGAGCAAGTCGCAGCCCTCTTCCCAGGTTATGCACCGCATGAGGATACCGTTGGCGCCACGGCGATAGAGATCCCCTTCTACCACCGTGTATCGCTTAGCCATCCGAACTATGCGCTCAGTAGATGCTTGCTCTTTAGGAAGGAAATTATCTTTCAGGTAGTCTCGGACCTTGGAGATCCATGCATCGGGACCTTCCTGAGAAACTGGGCGCAGCTCCCCAAGGTCTTCGGGACCCTCGAGGGTGCACACAACCCTTGACGGGCTCCACGGATGGAGCGCCGCCGGGACCGCTAGCTTCGAGATTCTAGTCTGACCCCCTTCGCCCAGATCGGCAGGCTGGGCGGAAGGCTTCAGCAGACGTCTTTGGAAAATGCCCTCTGGCACAGATGCCTGAGTCGATGCCCTCGCGGAGAGTGCATCAGCCGCTGAGTTGCCTTCGCATGGAACGTGTTGTAGTTCCAGCACATCGAAGTCCTTCTCCAGCTTCCTCACGTGGATGAGGTAGGCTACTAGCTGGGGATTGTTGCAGCAACACTCCCCCCGGACCTGCCTGATGACGAGTTGGGAGTCTCCTTTGACCAGGAGCTCCCGGACCCCCAGGGATAAGGCCACTGTGAGTCCAAAGATTAAGGCCTCATACTCTACCATGTTGTTGGTGTCCTCAAAGTCGAGGAGCACCATGTACTTTACTTGCTCGCCGTTAGGGTCGATGAGGACCATGCCAGCCCCAGCCTTCTTGTTGCGTGCAGACCCATCGAAGAAAAGTGTCCAATGAGGCCCGGTGAACACCGGAGCCCTAGCCTGAGGTGGGGGGTCTAACTCATGGTCCGGACCCCCTGAGATGCCTGGAGTCGGAGTCCATTCTGCAACGAAGTCTGCCAGGACCTGGATCTTAATGGCGTGGCGTGGCTGAAAGTCGAGTTGAAAACCAGCAAGCTCTGCTGCCCACTTGGCGATGTTGCTCGTGGTGTTGGAATTGTGGAGGATAGCCCTCAATGGGTAAGAGGTCACCACCACAATCTTGTGGGCTTGCAAATAGTGATGGAGTTTCCGGGACGCAACAAGTATAGCATAAAGGAGCTTATGCGTCTCAGGATACCTGGCCTTTGCCTCATGAAGGACCTCGCTGATGTAGTAGACCAACTTCTGGACAGCCTTGACTTTACCTGCCAGACTGGGTCCTTCTCCTTGAGCTGGGGACTCGCCGGACCCCAGGTCACTTGATGCTTCCCCGGGTTGGGACCCGGCCGGGCCCTCCGAAGCAGGGCCGGTTGTAACACTGGTGGAGGCCAGACCTCCCTCTCCTACAGGAGGAACCACAGGGGCCCCCTGCGGGAGCTGCTCGGACCTCTCAGCAACCAACACCATGCTGATCACTTCAGTCGTCGCTGCTAGGTAAAGAAACAGTGTCTCACCTGAGTCTGGTGCGATCAGGACCGGCAGAGAGGTGAGGTACTGCTTTATCTCCTGGAAGTCCTGTTCCGCCTCCTTCATCCATGCGAATGGACTGGACCCCATCATCAGTTCGAAGAAGGGAAGGGCCCTCTCTGCCAGCCTCGATATGAAGCAGCTGAGGGCTGCAAGGGACCCCATCAACCTCTGCACGTCCTTGAGACATGCAGGTGGTCTCATTGCCTCGATCGCTCGGATATTATCCGGGTTCGCCTCAATTCCCCGATGTGATACCAGGAAACCGAGGAGCTTTCCTGCCGAAACACCAAAAACGCACTTCTCGGGGTTAAGCTTTGTAGAGGTCGCTCGTAGCTTGTCGAAGACTTGAGCTAAATTTCCTAGGAGGGAATTCGATTCTCTAGTCTTGACAACGATGTCATCTACATACACCTCTACTATATCTCTAACCAAATCACCTAAAGTGATGTTCATTGCACGAGCAAAAGTGGGTAGAGCATTAAGCAGTCCATATGGCATTACAATATAGCAATAAAGACCATCCACTATTACAAAAGCAGTATGCTTCCTATCACCTCTAGCCATTTTGATTTGATGAAAACCAGAATAGGCATCTATGAAGGACAGCAAGTCGCACCCGGAGGTGGAGTCTACAATCTGATCTATTCGAGGAAGTGGATAGGGGTCTTTTAGACATGCCTTATTGAGATTGGTGTAGTCGATGAACATCCGAAGCTTCCCATTAGCCTTTGGTACTATGACCGGATTGGCCAACCACACTGGGTGGTAGACCTCTTCGATGAAGCCAACCTGCAGCAGCTTACGGACCTCTTCACGGATGAAGTTTTGCCGCTCGATGGAATGCTTCCGTGGCTTTTGTCGGACCGGTCTAGCGTCGAAGTGGATCTTCAGATGGTGTTCAATCACCGCCCTAGGGATCCCGGGCATCTGTGACGGTTCCCAGGTGAACACGTCAACATTTGCCCGGGGGAAGGCGATGAGCGCGCTTTCCTATTTCTCTCCTAGATTCCCATCGATGCGAGTGGTCTGGGAGGCTTCCGCTCCGACCTGGATGGTCTTCACGGGAACATTGTCCGTATCGGACGGACGGACCTTGGGCGCCTTGGCCGGAGCCTTAGCACGTGAGGATGAGGGGTCGGACCCCTCTGCGCCAGCTGCCGGGGCAAGCCCTGCTGCCAGCGCATGGAGCTTCTCAACCGCCACGACGGCAGCGGTCCTGTCGCTCTGCACGGTGAGGACGCCTGCCGGGGACGGCATCTTGAGGACCAAGTACCCGTAATGGGCAATGGCCATGAACCGGTACAAGGCCGGTCTGCCTATGATGGCACTGAAGGGGAGGTTAACTTTCGCAACTTTGAACTGCACGTTCTCTGTTCGGAAGTTGACCTCCATCCCGAATGTGACCGGCAGGGAGATGGTCCCTACCGGGTAAACGGGATTCGGGCCCACTCCGGAGAATGGGCGCGACGGAGCCAGCTTGGACTCCGGGATCTGCAGGTGTTTAAACACTGCATAGCTGATGATGCTGAGGCCAGCGCCTCCGTCGATCAGCACGTGGTGGAGGCGGACGTTGGCGATGGTGGGGGCCATGACAAGCGGCAGCACACCAGTGCCCGCCATGTTCTCCGGGCAGTCAGATGGCCCGAAGGAGATGGTGGTGCTCTTCCACCACTGGTGGGGCGCCACCTTTGGCGTCCCCAGCTTCACCGAGAGGACCTCTCGGCGAAGGGTCTTGACGTCCCGCCGGGAGACGAGCTCCGAACTGCCGCCGTACATGATGTACAGTTTCTTGCAGCGCTCGTCACCACCAGACTCGGAGTCGGACTGGTGGAAGAGACCCTTGAGGTCTTTATTTGGGGTTTGATACCCCAACTCCCTCTCCGTCGCGGCTGCATCGGCATCGGAGGCCTTCTCCTTGCCGGACAGCCGCGAAGGGGAGGAGCCTTCCCTGGAGGCTTGGTCGCGCATTTTGCTAAGGCGCTCCACGAGCTTCTGGATCTCGCAACATTCGGTGGAACTGTGGCGAGCCCCAGGATGAACAGGGCACGACCCGGGGTCAGTGCGCTGTTGACGTGGGCGCTTGCCGCGGGAGTTCTGGCCTCCAGCCGCTGCTGCTGCAGCGACCGGACCCCCTACCCGTGACTTATCGAAGCCACGGTTCTTCTTGTTCTTTTTCTTGCCGCTGCCAGGGGCAGCGACACTGGGCCCGCTCGTCTGAGCGGGTCCTCCATGAGTTGCAGAGTGCCACGCACGGCCCTCTGCAGCCCTAGCGCATTTGTCCGCCAAGGCAAACAAGGTGGTGACAGTCTCCATCTGATGTGTCGCCAGCTTCTCTAGCATCTTCTCGTCACAAACCCCCTGACGGAAAGCCGTGATAATAGATGCATTGGAGATATGCAGAATAGTTCCACGTACCTTGGTGAAGCGGGAGATGAAGGTCCGGAGGGTTTCTCCGGGTTGTTGCCTCACGGCGTGAAGGTGGGCCTCCACCCCGTGCTGCTGGTACGCTCTGGCAAAATTTACCGTGAACTGTGCGCAGAGCTCACCCCAGGATTGGATGGATCCCAGAGTGAGGTTCATGGGCCAGGTCCGGGCTGGCTCGGTCAAGGCTACATGAAAGTAACTCGCCATGACGGCGCCGTTATCCCCAGTCGCCGTGATGGCGGTGATGTAGACCTGTAGGAATTCTGACGGGTTGGTTGACCCGTCATACTTTTCCGGCAGGTGGGGCTGAAACTTGGACGGCCAGGCGACCGCGCGAAGGTGGTCTGCGAGCGCTGCGCAGCCCACCCCCGACACCGGTGCCTGAGCGAGTCCCTGCGGCCTAGCCACGGCCGCATCAAGCTCGGGTGCAAGATCCCGACCCTCAATGTTGAGTCGGCGGTTGCGCGCTCGCTCGATGGAGACGCGGGCGTCCTCTCCCTCACGTCTGCGGTTGAGCTCTGCCCGGAGATCCTCGGTCCGTGCACTCCTTACTGATGGAGAGTGCACAGAGCCGGATGCGCCGCCCTGACGACGGCGCTGTCTGGACACAGATCCCCCCGCTGAATCTGGGTAATCGACGTCGTCACGCCACTGCCTCTGCGCGTCAGTTGAGGCTGCCTCACCAGGAGGGTTGCGAAGCAACTCCCTGACTGCCATGAGCGGCCCGTTCGGTGCAGGCACCAATTGGGCCACGGAGGCCCGCACCGCAGCACGCTGTGGAGCAGCACGCGCTACCGCCCTGGGTGGGGGACGGCACACGGTGTGTGGCGTGGATGATGCCACTTCCTCGCCCAAGAGGAGGTCGTGAGGCCCATTTTCCCGCGCCATTGCGGTCTTGAGCTTCGACCAAGCGCAAACCAAACCTAAGACCCCCTATCTGGCGCGCCAAATATCGGAGGAAATCTCCAGCCGGGTGGCGGAACGCACCCGCCTAATCCTAGTTTAGGAAGAGTTTGAGGAAGAGTTTGGGGGAGACCTAGGAGCGCTTGATCAAAGGGTGGATGAACATGGGAAAGACGCGAGGATTTAGAGTGGTTCGGGCCGCCGGAGCGTAATACCCTACGTCCATTTGAGTGTTGTATTGCTTGAGTGTGCTTGTGGACAGCTTGTGGGTCTAGACCTTATGAGAGTCTGAGAAAAAACTTGTGTTCTAATGGCTACTGTCGGTACATACAGGTAGGGGTACCTCCTGCTAGGGTGTCCAGGCCCTTAAGAACTCACAAATACGTAATCTCCCCCTCGGCTTCTAGGGGGCGTGGCATACGACCAGGGCCTGACAGCTGGGACCGTGGTCTCCGGACCCTCCCCGAGCTGCCCGGGTCTGGGGTCTCCGTGTCCCCAGGAAGGTTGGAAGAGCCCTCGGGTAGCTCCTGTGGACCCAGTCTCCTCAGGGAGGTCCGAGGGCGCCACGTGTGATGGTCCGCCCATCACAGGCCAGCCCGCTCCGACCGGCCTTGGGGGCCCGGACCCCCCTTCCCCCGCGAAGAGGTCCGGCGTTGCCTTGTGCCGTCCTGCGGTGGGAACGGGGCTGGCCCTGCCGCGTGCCTGCGGCTGGAGGCCCCTTGCGGGTCACCTCTCCACCTAACAGCATTTAATGCGGTAGCTGGGTCAGGCGCGCCCAAGTCAAAAAGAGCGGCCTGCCACTGACACACGGGGCAGGTAGGCTGACACAACGGTAAGACCGCCTGTTTCCAAGGCGGCGCGTCGTATCACCATGCACAGTGCGCGGACTGTGTACAGTCCCGTCACGGCGCTGCGCGCGTGATGATGGCCTGTAATAGGCGAGCTAAGGCGAGCGCTGTAACAGTACGCACGCAACGGGTCAGCGCTGTTTCACCGCCTGCCGGGAGGTTCCATCCCAACAGTGACAGCACGACTTCACTGTTGGGCAACACTGTCACCGGACACTGTGCAAGATAAGGCTGTACATGGCCATATCCTAGCTGTGGATACGCGCATCAACTTCTCGATCAAAGAGGACTACGGAGAGGAGCTCGAGGAGATGACCTCCATATCTCTCGTAGAACAGGCTCCTGTTGGCCGGACCCACATGTCGGGGCCCCGCTCAATGTAAGCACTCCCCTTGGACTATAAAAGGGAGAGTGCACTCGCTAGAAGGGGGATTCAGACACACAAACAGAAGTCCAGGCTAAGTTCCAGGCAGGCCTACACAATCAATACAACACCAAAGTGGACGTAGGGTATTACGCTCCGGCGGCCCGAACCACTCTAAATCTTTGTGTCCTTCCTGCGCTCATCTGTCCACCGATCGTGCGCCCCTAAGTCTACTCCAAACCCATCCTTAACTAGGATTAGGCGGGTGCTTTCCGCCACCCGGCTGGGGAATTCCTCCGACATTTGGCGTGCCAGGTAGGGGGTTAGGTTTGGTTTGCGCTCGGTCAACCTTCAAGACCACAATGGCGCAGGAAGATGGTCACAACGACCTCCTGTTAGGCGAGGAGGTGGCGTCCACGACGCCACATGTTTCCCGTCGTCCAACATCCAGGGCGGCGCGAGCAGCTCCGCAACGCGCTGCGGCGCGGGCCTCAGTGGCCCAATCGGTGCCCGCACCGAACGGGCCACTCATGGCGGCCAGGGAGTTGCTCCGCAATCCCCCCGGTGAGGCGGCCTCGCCCGATGCCCAGAGGCAGTGGCGTGACGACGTCGACCGCCTCCTCAACCTGGTACAGGCTTCCCCATGTTCAGCGGGGGGGTCTGCCTCCAGGCAACGCCGTCGTCAGGCCGGCGCATCCGGATCTGTGCACTCGCCGTCAGTGAGGAGTGCACGAACTGAAGACCTCCGGGCGGAGCTCAACCGCAGACGTACGGGGGAGGACGCCTGTGTCTCCATCAAGCGGGCGCATGGTCGCCGGCTCAGTATCGAGGGACGCGACCTCGATGCCAAATTCGCTGCGGTGGTCCCGGCCCCGCAGGGACCTGCCAGGCACCGGTGTCCGGGGTGGGCTGCGCCGCGCTAGCAGACCACCTTCGTGCGGTCGCCTGGCCGTCCAAGTTTCGGCCACACCTGCCGGAGAAGTAAGATGGGTCCTCCAACCCGTCAGAATTCCTGGAGGTCTACATCACCGCCATCACGGCGGCCGGGGGTAACGACGCCGTCATGGCAAGTTACTTCCATGTAGCCTTGACCGGGCCAGCCCGGACCTGGCTCATGAACCTTATCCCGGGATCTATCCGATCCTGGGGTGAGCTGTGCGCACAGTTCACGGCAAACTTTGCCAGTGCGTACCAGCAGCACGGAGTGGAGGCACACCTCCACGTCGTGAGGCAGCAACCTGGAGAAACCCTCCGGGCCTTCATTTCTCGCTTCACCAAGGTACGTGGAACAATCCCATGTATCTCCGATGCATCTATCATCACGGCCTTCCGACAGGGGGTCCGAGACGAGAAGATGCTGGAGAAGCTGGCGACCCACCAGGTGGAAACTGTCACCACCTTGTTCGCTTTGGCGGACAAATGTGCCAAGGCTGCAGAGGGCCGTGCATGGCACTCTGCAACCCAAGCAGGTCCCGCCCAGATGAGTGGGCCCAGCGTCGCCGCTCCTGGCAGCGGCAAGAAAAAGAACAGGAAGACCCGTGGCTTTGACAAGTCACGGATCGGGGGCCCAGCTGTTGCAGCAGTAACGACCGGGGGCCAGAACCCCCGCGGCAAGCGCCCACGACAACAACGCACCGACCCTGGGTCGTGCCCTGTCCATCCTGGGGCTCGCCACAGCGCCACCGAGTGCCGCGAGATCCAGAAGCTCGCGGAGCGCCTCAACAAGAGGTGTGACCAAGCCTCCAGGGAAGGCTCCTCCCCTCCGCGACGGTCTGGTAAGGAGAAGGTCTCCGACGCCGACGCTGCCGCGACGGAGAGGGAACTGGGGTATCAAACCCCCAACAAAGACCTTAAGGGTCTTTTCCATCAGTCCGACTCTGAGTCCGGGGGTGACGAGCACCGCAAGAAGCTGTACGTGATGTACGGCGGCAGCTCGGAGCTTATCTCCCGGCGGGACGTCAAGACCCTTCACCGAGAGGTCCTCTCGGTGAAGCCGGCGACGCCGAAGGCGGCGTCGCACCAGCGGTGGAAGAACACCACCATTTCCTTCGGGCTGTCGGATTGCCCGGAGATCATGGCGGGTGCTGGTGTGCTGCCGCTTGTCACGGCACCCACCATTGCCAACGTCCGCCTTCACCACGTGCTGATCGACGGGGTGCAGGCCTCAGCATCATCAGCTATGCAGCGTTCAAACACCTGCAGATCCCGGAGTCCAAGCTGACTCCTTCACGCCCATTCTCCGGAGTGGGCCCTGACCCGGTGTACCCGGTAGGGACCATCACCCTACCGGTTACATTCGGGATGGAGGTCAACTTCCGCACCGAGAACGTGCAGTTCGAGGTTGCGGAGGTTAACCTTCCCTTCAACGCCATCATTGGCAGACCAGCCCTGTACCGGTTCATGGCCATTGCCCATTACGGGTATTTGGTCTTGAAAATGCCTTCTCCGGCAGGCGTTCTCACCGTCCAGAGCGACTGGGCCGCTGCCGTAGTTGCGGTTGAGATGCTCCACGCGTTGGCAACAGGATTCGCTCCTGCAGCTGGCGCCCAGGGCTCCGACCCCTCGACCTCGCGTGCCAAGGCTCTGCCCAAGGCGCCGAAGGTCCGACCGTCCGACACGGATGATGTTCCCGTAAAGACCGTCCAGATCGGAGCGGAGGCCTCCCAGACCACCCGCATTGGTGGCAATCTGGGAGAGAAATAGGAAAGCGCGCTCATCGCCTTCCTCCAGGCAAATGTTGACGTGTTCGCCTGGGAACCGTCACAGATGCCCGGGATCCCCAGGGAGGTGATTGAGCACCATCTGAAGATCCACCCTGACGCCAGGCCGGTCCGGCAGAAGCCGCGCAAGCAGTCCATCGAGCGGCAAAACTTCATCCGTGAAGAGGTCCGCAAACTACAGGCTGGCTTCATCGAGGAGGTCTACCACCCAGTGTGGTTGGCCAACCCTGTCGTGGTCCCGAAGGCAAACGGGAACCTTCGGATGTGCATCGACTACACCAATCTTAATAAGGCATGTCCAAAAGACCCCTATCCACTCCCGCATATAGATCAAATTGTAGACTCCACCTCCGGGTGTGACTTGCTGTCCTTCATAGATGCCTATTCTGGTTTTCACCAAATCAAAATGGCTAGTGATGATAGGAAGCATACAGCTTTTGTAACAGTGGATGGTCTCTATTGTTATATAGTGATGCCTTATGGATTGCTTAACGCTCTGCCCACCTTTGCTCGTGCAATGAACATCACTTTAGGTGATTTGGTTAGAGATATAGTTGAGGTGTATGTAGATGACACTGTTGTCAAGACCAGAGAGTCACAATCCCTATTAGAAAATTTAGCTCAGGTCTTCGACAAGTTACGAGCGACTTCTACCAAGCTTAACCCCGAGAAATGCGTCTTCGGCGTATCGGCGGGGAAGCTCCTTGGTTTCCTGATCTCCCACCGAGGGATCGAGGTCAATCCGGATAAGATCCGGGCGATCGAGGCAATGAGGCCCCCTGCGCGCCTCAAGGACATCCAGAGGTTGACGGGGTCCCTCGCCGCCCTCAGCCGTTTCATCTCGAGGTTGGCGGAGAGGGCGCTTCCCTTCTTCAAGCTAATGAGGGGGTCCGGTCCGTTCACATGGACTGAAGAGGCAGAACGTGCTTTCCAGCAGATGAAGCAGTACCTCACCTCCTTGCCGGTCCTGGTTGCACCGGACCCAGGTGAAACACTGTTTCTTTATCTTGTAGCGACGGCCGAGGTGATCAGCATGGTGCTGGTCACCTAGAGGTCCGAACTTCTCCCGCAGGGGGCCTCCGCGGACCCTCCTGCAGGAGAGGGAGGTCCGGCCTCCACCTCTCCAACAACTGACCCTACTTCGGGGGGTCCGGCCGGGTCCCGACCCGGGGAGTCACAAAGCGACCAGGGGTCCGGTGAGACCCCAGCTCAAGCTGAAGGATCTAGTCCGCCTGGCAGAGTCAGGACCGTCCAGAAACCGGTTTACTATGTCAGTGAGGTCCTTCACGAGGCAAAGGCCAGGTATCCTGAAACGCATAAGCTTCTTTATGCCATTCTCGTTGCGTCCAGGAAACTCCGCCATTACTTTCAGGCCCACAAAATTGTGGTAGTGACCTCCTATCCTTTGAGGGCCATCCTTCACAACTCCAACGCCACAGGCAACGTCGCCACGTGGGCAGCTGAGCTTGCTGGATTCCAACTCGACTTCCAACCGCGCCACGCCGTCAAAAGTCAGGTCCTAGCTGACTTCGTGGCGGAGTGGACACCAGCACCAAGTGCCTCTGGGGGTCCGGACCAAGGGACGGACCCCCAGCGTCCGGAAGTCAGGGCCCCGACGTTCACCGGACCTCACTGGACCCTCTTCTTTGACGGGTCCGCCCGCAGCAGGAGGGCAGGGGCTGGCGTGGTCCTCATCGACCCACATGGCGAGCAATTGAAGTACATGGTGCACCTCGATTTTGAGGCCACCAACAACATGGCGGAGTACGAGGTCTTAATCTTTGGGCTCATGGTGGCTCTGTCCCTGGGGGTCCGGAAGCTCCTGGTCAAAGGGGACTCCCAACTCGTCATCAGGCAAGTCCGGGGGGAGTGTTGCTGCAACAACCCTCAGCTCGCAGCCTACCTTATTCATGTGAAGAGGCTGGAGAAGGACTTCGATATGCTGGAACTGCAACATGTTCCACGCGAAGGCAATTCAGCAGCTGATGCCCTCTCCGCAAGCGCATCGACTCAGGCA
This sequence comes from Panicum hallii, assembly GCF_002211085.1. Lineage (NCBI taxonomy): Eukaryota > Viridiplantae > Streptophyta > Magnoliopsida > Poales > Poaceae > Panicum > Panicum hallii. Next base: position 28,887,790 of record NC_038042.1, read on the forward strand.
CCCGTGCCTGAGGGCGTCTTCCAGAGGCGTCTACTGAAGCCTTCCGCCCAGCCTGCCGACCTGGGCGAAGGGGGTCGGACTAGCACCTCGAAGTTAGCGGTCCCAGCGGTGCTCCATCCGTGGAGCCCGCCAAGGGTTGTGTGCTCCCTTGAGGGTCCTGAAGGCCTCAGGGAGCCGCACCCAGTTTCTCAGGAAGGTCCCGATGCATGGATCTCTAAGGTCCGGGACTACCTGAAGGATAATTACCTTCCTGAAGACCAAGCATCTGCTGAGCGCATTATCCGGATGGCTAAGCGATACACGATGGTGGAAGGGGATCTCTACCGACGTGGCGCCAACGGCATCCTCATGCGGTGCATCACCCGGGAAGAGGGCCGCGACTTGCTCGCGGAGATCCATGGAGGCGAGTGCGGAAGTCACTCTTCATCCCGCACGCTGGTTGGTAAAGCCTTTCGGCATGGCTTTTACTAGCCGACAGCGCTCCAGGATGCAGCTGAGTTGGTAAGGACCTGCAAAGCGTGTCAATTCCATGCAAAGCAGATACACACTCCAGCTCAGGCACTGCAGATGATTCCTCCCTCTTGGCCCTCTGCCGTATGGGGGTTGGATATCTTGGGACCTTTCCCTAGGGCCGTCGGCGGGTACCGGTACCTCTATGTTGCCATTGACAAGTTCACCAAGTGGCCGGAGGCAACCCCAGTGGTCAATATCACCAAGGCGTCAGCAACTATTTTTCCTAGGTCAATTGTGTGCCGGTTCGGGGTCCCGAACCGGGTCATCACCGACAATGGGACTCAGTTCACAAGCCAATACTTCCAGGAGTACTGTGAAGACATCGGCATCTAGCTCTGTTTCGCCTCAGTGGCGCATCCCAGGAGCAATGGCCAAGTAGAGAGGGCCAATGCTGAGATCCTCAAAGGACTCAAGATCCGGACCTACTGTGATCTTGAAAAACATGGCGCAAGGTGGATTGATGAGCTTCCAAGTGTGCTGTGGGGAAACCGGACCACACCTAGCCGAGCAACAGGGGAAACCCCTTTCTTCTTGGTCTACGGGGCCGAAGCATGCCTTCCCCCGGAGATCACCATGGGCTCTCTACGAGTCTAGTCTTTTGATGAGAATTTGCAGGAACAGCAGCGTCGCCAAGACGTGGACCTCGTCGATGAACGGAGATGGCGAGCAGCAGTCCGAAACGCACGGTACAACCAAGCGCTCCGGCGCTACCACCAACGGTTCGTGCGTGGTAGAGAGCTCCGGGTCGGGGACCTAGTCCTAAGGCGAATCCTGAACCGAGAGGGCATGCACAAGCTCTCCCCCAGTTGGGAGGGGCCCTTTAAGGTAACAAAGGTGTGCCGACCCAGGTCTATTCGTCTCGCTGCGGAGGATGGTATGCAACTACCCAATCCATGGAACATTGAACACCTCCGTAAGTTCTACCCCTAGGGCCTAGTTGAGAGGAAAATTTTTCCTTTGTAATTGGTAGCCCCAACGTGCGGACCAGGGCGGTGGAGGTCCACCCTCGTAAACCCGGCCCCTGGCGTACATCGTACAACTTTTTCTGTACCAATTCATTAAGAGAAAATTTGTTTCTCAATATGTCCTTGATATCTATGCAATTCTGTTTATCCCTATTTTCCGTCGCCCTAACCCCCCACATGGTCTTTCGCGTCTGTGCCGTTCGAAGGCCTACCAAAGCTGTTACCCTACGTCTCTGCCTGGGACCCCTGTCTCGTGGAAGAAAAGGAACCGGACACCCGGGAGTTGGCTTCAAGGAGACGTGCTCGTTCTTTGCTGGGGTCCAGGGCTGTGTAGCCGCTTAGCCTAGTTCCGTACCCTAAGCCTACACGCCCTGCCCCCATAGGACGAGTACCGTTGTACCTTGAACAATGCACCCGGGGACCGGGACCCCTTACATTCCCGAGCTGTGGCTCCGGTGCTCTGACTCGTTACGCACCGCAGTAGGCCTTCGCTGGCCGGACCGGGACCTCATGGGGACGTCTACTAAGCGTCGATTTGAGTCACGTGCAGGACCTCGCTCTTATGGCAGCCAGTCCCGATCTATCGCGACTACCTCCCAGGAGGCCACGGGACCTCGGACCTCGGTGTACTCAAGAGCACTTTACAGATCGATAACCGGGAAAACAGCTAAGTTTTTCGCATGAAATACTTAAAACACTTAATGCATTACTAATAATATATACAACATTACGAAGTTATGTTACAAAAATAACTAAAAAGATACTGGCACTACTGCCCTGGCGGTCCGGAGGCACTCCCACCTTCTGCAGGTTCGGGACGGCGCCGGAGGCGAGCTGCGACCATGCCTGCCGCTTCCAGGACTCCTTCCCGCGCGGCGGCCGCCTTCGCCCGGAGGGGTCCGACCAGAACAGGAGTCAGCTGGATGGCGGGGTCGTGGCTCCGGAAGCTGGTGAGAATGTACTCCGCCACCCCCCGAGCAACTTCGCGCCCTTCCGTCTCCAGGAGGTCCTGGATGTTGGCCTCCACGTCCCGAAGCCGCTCGGCAGTGGTGTCCAGGGCCTGAAGTGCGGCGCCGAGGGGTGAAGGGGCCCCTGACACCCAGATGGGGTTGGCCCCGAGCGCCTCTAGCAGAGGGTTCACCGCGCCAACCCATCTTGTAATCCGATCGGTGCTGATGCTCCGCTCCGCCAGGAGCTCCTCCACCTTGGCCTCCCTCTCCCGAAGGGCCGCTTCGCGCCCCTCCAGCCTCCGGGTCCCAGCAGCCAGCTCCTCTTCCACGGCCTCTTCCCGCTTCTGGAGCTCCTGGAGCCGGGCCACCTCCTCGGCCTCGCGGGCCGCCAGCCCTTCCTCTCTCTTTGCCACCGCCGCTGCCAAATCTGCTAGGGTGGACTTTTCCGCCTCGACGATTGCTTACGCCCTCCTGACTTCGGCCGCCAGCTCTCGGACGGTCCGCTCCCTGTCCGCTACCGCCTCCATCCTCTCCTCCACGGCGATCAGCCCCTTAAGGGCTTCCGCTTCCCGCCGCGCGGCCTCCTTCTCCCGTTGGAGCGCCGCCGCCTCCCGGATGCGAGCTTGCTCCAGCTCTTCCTGCAGAAGCTCGCGCCCCTGCACGAGCTTGGCGCGCTCCTCGGCGTAGCGGGCGGAGACGGAGTTGATGCGGTTGCCCAGACGGACCTCCCAGTCGGAGAGACGGTGGCGCTCGGCCTCCAGCTTCTCCCACTCCCGGCGCATGCCAGCCTCCAGCTCCTGCTGAGCTTGATGGCATTTGGCTATGAGCTGGGGAAGTGGGATCTCCGCCGTGCTTGGGAGGAGGCGCCTTCCCAGCACCACCTCTGTCTCCTCCTCCACCTCCGCCAGTGGTGCGGAGCTGCTGGCAACCTCGGCGACCCCTGGTTCCGTCGCCTCCGCCGCTTCCGCTGCCTCCGGTGCCGCCACCTCTGCTACCTCTGGCGCTGTAGCTTTCGCCATGGCAGCGGCCCCCTCAGCTGCTGGCTCAGCTGGTGAGGGCCCGGCCTCATCGTCTGAAGCTGCTGCCGCTGTTTCCATCGCTGCAGCGGCTTTGGCGGCCTCCTCCTCGGGGGCAGCTTCGGGTCGTGGCGGAGTGGAGGCCTCCGGCTCCGGACCCATGGGCCCGGTACCTTCTGGAGTTGCTTCGGGCGGGGGTCCTGCTGGGGTCGGCACGGCGGGTCCTGGTGCTGGCTGGGGGCCGGGTCCCCCTGACGGATCATCTGAAGATTGGGGCCTGCCGTATCACCAATATGGTTAAGGACCGGAAACCAAGAGAGATAAAGAAAAGTTCTTAGAAGACTGCTTACGTATAGTCGTACCACTCCCATCTGGCTCGGGCGGCTCGAGGGAGCTTCCTCCCTGCCGAGGAGCCCCCGGACCTCTGCTGGGAGTCCTCGGCCACCGGTGCTTCTGGTGGTGGCGATGGGGACTGTGGCCTGGCCTTGGGCGGTGGTGGTGGCGTCACCGGGCGCCGTTCTGGTGGTGGTGGAGGAGGAGTCTGTTGTCTCGGAGGAGGCCGTTGCGCTTCCTCCAGTCTCCTCTCTGTCTGCCAGTGTTGTGGCGGAGGTGGTGGAGCCCCGCTCTGCTCCTCCGCCCCCGCCGTTTTCTGGCGTTTGGGCGCCGGCTCCCCGACCAAGGAGCCGTCGCCTCGCTGGAGCCTCCGGCATTTGCTCCCTTCGGCTTGGCTGCTTCGTGCGGGTACGGGGCAGCACCCGCATTGTCCTTCTGTCGGTGCTCTGGCACCGGCACCTTCTCCTTCCCTTTCCCGTTGGGGGCCGGACCTCTGGGCTTCGGCTCCCCGGGACCCTCGTTGGTTCATTGCTAGCGGACCGGTGAGGCGCCACGGATCTGGAGCCCGCGGTTGGGGTCGCCCCCCAGTTGCCGGACCGCCAGGCCGCCCTCGTCCAGCGTCGGCATTGACGCCAGGACCGATGACCGCAGCACCTGGTCCTCGCACAGGGCCTTCACCCCGCTCGGGAGGACCAGGGACTCTGGAATGAATGAATCGCCGGTCATCGCCCGGACCGCCGCCTCCAGCTCCGTCCTGGTGAAGTCGCCGCCGGGCCCGCGCGCGATCTTGCAGCAGTCGTTTAGCCCCGTGTACACGTAGGCCATTCGGGACCGCTGCTGCAGGGGGGCAATTCGCCGCTTCAGGAAGTCGCCCAGCACCATCATAGAAGTCAGGCCGCTCCTTGCCAGCTTCCTGATCCGGTACAGCACCGGGTCGAGCTCCGCTGGTATTGTTGGCCTGGCCTTCCATGTGCTCCGGTCGCTCTGGGGACCCTCTGCCGGCAGTTCCAGGCGGTCGTGGGGGTCGGTTGCCGCGATGACCCAGCCTTCACGCCAGTCCTCCCACTTGGAGCTGGAGAAGGTGGGGATGTAGGAGCCGGCCATCCCGTGCCGGAGCTGAAAGTAATAGGCGCCGATCTCGCCGCGCTTAGACTTTCCGGTCCCGACTAGGGAGTAGAAGTGTTTGAAGATGGTGGTGCAGGGACGCACCCCCACAAACATCTCCATAAAGTGGGCGAAGACCGCCACAAGGAGGACGGAGTGGGGGGTGAGATGATGAAGTTGGAGGCCGAACTCCTCCAGGAGCAGGAGGAAGAAGGAGGAGATCGGAGGAACCAACCCGCACATAATGTACGAGTTGAAAAGGACGAACTCTCTAGCAGCAAGGTCGTCGAGGGGGATTCTGCCGGCCCTAACCTTCCCGGCTTGCGCCGGCGCGGTCCATCCCAGAAGGCGCCGCACTGCGTCCAACTGAACCTGGCTCTGGAACCGGCGTGGGAAAGGAAGCGAAGACATGGTGAATGCTGGGGATGGATTGCAATGGAACAGAGAAGAGAAGGAAGCCGAGCGCAAAGGGGCTGGTCGCAGAAGGGATGCGGAGATGAAGGGGCGCTGCGGCGTCTGTTGTTGGCAAGAGCGAAAAGGTAGCCGCTCCCTTCGGCGCATACCTTTTATGCAAAAGGCCGCTGCCTTCTCGCGCCCGCAGCGACCGAGGAGAAGCTGAACGGTTGTCTACACCAGGCACCCTCCTCTCACACCCAATGACTGGTGGGCCCAGGCCCGCCAGTCAAAGGCGTGACCGCTGGAGGAAAGGGGGAAAGGCGGAATCCGATCGTGCGCCCCTAAGTCTCCTCCAAACCCATCCTTAACTAGGATTAGGCGGGTGCTTTCCGCCACCCGGCTGGAGAATTCCCCCGATAGGTACACTCTCCCTTTTATAGACCAAGGGGAGTGCTTACACTGTGCGGGGCCCCGACAGGTGGGCCCGGCCAATAGAAGCCTGTGCTGTGGTGGATGCTGATAGCGGGGACGAGTGTTGATAGCGGCCTCTACTGCTGCTGTGGTGGATGCTGATAGCGGGGACGAGTGTTGCTACCCGAAGAGGATGGAGCCATCTTCCTCTTCTTATCCTCAATCTCCCGGCGCTTACGCTCGGTGTGGAGGGCCGCATCAACCAGCTGGTTGAAGTTGTCGAAGCGGTGGTTCAGCAGCGCATACTGGATGTGATCATCCAGTCCCTCCTTGAAGTACTCCTGCTTGTCGCTATCACGAGCGACGTCAGCAGGGGCGTAGCGGGCAAGCTGAAGGAAACGGTCACGGTACTCCGTCACCGTCATAGATCCCTGAAATGACAACACAGATAACAAGTATAGAAATCGCTCAATGCGTCAGGCTTACGAAGGGAATCAAGGATAGATCAAGCTCAAAGAAATTGCAGAGAATTCCATTCAAATTTACCTGCTTAAGAGCACGGAACTCCTTCTGCTTCATCTTCATGATGCCCTCAGGAATGTGGTGGTTCCTGAAGCGCTCACGGAACTGGACCCAGGTGAGAGAGTCGCGGTCCTGAGCCGGGTAGGACTCCCACCAGTCAAGAGCGGAGCCTCGCAGCTGCCCTGCTGCGTACAGAACCCGCTCTCGGTCGTCGCACTGTGCAACAACCAACTGGCGCTCCACCGAACGAAGCCAGTCGTCCGCCTGGAGTGGATCCGTGGCGTGAGAGAAGGTCGGAGGGTGACCTCTCAGGAAATCCGCACGCCGATCACGAGGCTGAGGTGGCGGAGGAGGCGGCGGCTGGGCATGGATATGCTGAAGAGCCTGAACAGTATTGTTCAGGGTCGCCATCATCTGCATCTGGAGCTGGAAGAACTGCTCCGGGGTCAGTGGTGGCGGCATCGGCAACGGCTGACCAGTACCCTGGTTGTTCTGCTCCTGCTGGTCAGAACCGGAACCGGTGCGCCTGGTGTTCACCATCTGATTGCAACAAACGAAGTTTTATGAGAAAGAAATATTGTGCAGCGGCGGAAATGAAACTTCGGAAGGATATGACAGAAAGAAAAGAATATAGGTTTTACCCCCAACGTTCTAACTCAATTTTTTTATTATTTAGTTCAAGTTGGGTTAGGGTCGATTTGCATAAACAAATTTAACTACTAAACTATGCAATCAACCAAAGATCCAAATCATACATCTGCACAATAACAACCATTCAATGTTCACAACTTAGTCAAGTTTATCACACCACTCGACTAACACACTCGTTCTAGCATATATTTTTTTTTCGGGACAACCTAAGCTTATAAATTACAGGATTAGGCGGCTCAGGCCAACGTCTACGGAAAACTCAAACTATTTCTCAGAAAGGACCGGAGAGAGATAGCATATCAAGGGCTTAAGACTCAAGGAATAGAAGCAGAAAATGATGTTAGAAGATTTGCGGAAGCAAGGCAAGAGAAAAGAAACCCTAAACTCGACCAATTCTACCTAGGCTTCGTCCTACAGTCGACACGGCTCTGATACCAATCTGTCACATCCGATTTATAAGAATATAAATCGAGCAATCATATATGCGCCAGGATCAAGTCACGCATATATACAACAGATTATCAAGATATCACAACATATGTCACGAATAAAAGCGTATAAATTATAAAATGAATAACTTTATTACAACTGAATCAAGAATCAGTTCAAGGAATGCGGAAGCGTAAAATAAATACATGAAGAGCTGGGCGCCACAGGGACGTCGACTGGGAGACAAACGCCTAGAAGTCGTCGAAGCCGCTGACGTAGTCCTCCACGTTGCTGGGCACTGAGCAGCAGTCGAAGATATCCGAAATAGAATAGAAGAGTAGAGAGGCAAGTGTGAGTACAAACTAGTACTCAACAAGTATAACACAGACTATGAGGCTCTAGGCTAGCTGACTCAACAGCATTAGCTTTTAGTCTTGGCAAATTTTATTAAAGCTAATTACTACAAGTGGGTGAATTACCATAACCCAATTGCATAAGAAATTAATCAGTATTAATTAAGAACTACTGAGAACCATCCAAACCACAACCACCCGGGGAATCTCCCTAATCAAAGGTTGATAACCCCACTAATCAAAAGGAGGATCTAGACCGCTCATGACTATGAGCACAGCTGATATATCAGTTTTACACTCTCGAGAGGTTGCACAACTTTACCCACAAGTCGTGAGCTACGCTAGTTGTTCATCACACTTCCTTAGGTGAGATGGCTAGCAAGCACACTACGAGACCGTTACAAAGGACCACATTGGTAAGGTGTAACCGCTAAGGATTCTGGATCAGCAACGATGGGGCCCACCTCTGGGGGTACAAGACACACAGCACAGACCAAGCCGGAGGAGCAGGGACCATTGAAGCTTACCACCCATCTTGCCCACGCAGGTAAGTTACTCCCGAACCAACACGACCTAATTAGTAAGTCAAGACCGTCCCATTCCAGTCTTGTGGTTGCGCGGTTGTCCCAGGTTGTCGCTCTATGAACCGGTCCTTATGGAGAGTGGCCAACCAAGCACTAAGCACCGTGCTGGCCCCCTAAACCAATTTCTAACAAAAACATCTTTTAAGGAGACGTGAACCACTCAAGCACACAGCACAGAGGGCCACTCTCAGGATTAAGTTGCATATAACCATTAATCAAATTAATTTAAAAGGACCATAATATGTGAGAGCGCAGCACCTAGCACAACTAACCAAAATGCAACCCAAGGTATAATATACGGGATAAAAGTGGCTAGGAAATCCTTATAGGCATACAGTATTAAAATGCAGTATGAAATTGTATTAAAAAGTGATAGGAGGTTCATGTTATACTTGCCTTCCTCGTACTCTCCCGGCTGCTGCTCGAACTGCTCGGAAGATGGCTGCTCCTGGTACAGCTCCGGTGGCTCGACGTCTATTCACGATCGTAACAGCAATACATGGGCCACGCATGCACACACATGCAAATAATAGCAAAATATAAGAAACAGTACATCACACATTAGAACAGCACATAAAACAGGTCTAAAGCTATTCTACGCATTACAACGATCACGTGGATATAAAGAACACCTAAAACGGAGCTAAGACGCGAAAACTACGCTTGAAACAAGATCCAGGGACCTATTTGCGAGGAAAACAGAACTTCCAGGGGGTTCTGTGCGAAAACTGGGGACCTAAACGTAATTAAAGCATAGACTCAGGGGCTAGCGCGTGAAAACACAAGACATGGACTGCGGCCACTAATTCCAGGAAGTTCAGGGGCTTAAACGAATAAAACAGGACCTCGCAGCAATTTCTTTTGAACTACGCAGGAGCGCGGGTTGATTCCCGAAAACGTTAAGGGCTAAACTGCAAAAGAAACGCACGGCTGACCGGTATAGATCTCGGTTGACTGGGCTGGGTTGATCACGGCCGTCGGATCTAAATCTATCGGCTGAGGAAAGGATCTGGCGGTGGATAAGATCCCCAGCCGGAGCTCCAGCGGCGGCAGAGACTGGACGCAGAGGAGGGCGGCGGCGCTTCACCGGAGGACATGCGATCCCGCGCTCCCGTGGTTGGGTTGAGACGGGATCAGGTCGAGAAGACAGAGGAGCGCACGGGGAATCGTTTTGGGGGAGAGAGGGACGGCCAACTTGGCCGTGGCGACCGGGCGGCGGCGGCCCGTGGCTCGGGAGTTCCGGCGAGCCCGCGCGGCTGCGGGGAAACGAGGCCGAGGGAGAAGTGAGGCGAGTGAGTGACCTTACCCCACCGGGGAATCCCCACGGTGCCCGAGCAACGGTAAAGAGCGGCGGAAAGACGGCACGGCGGCGGCCCGCGGCACCGGCGGCGGCAGCGCGATTAGTGGCTCGGGTTAGGCGTGCGGGGGGGGTACGGCGGCAACTTGGGGGACCCTAGGTGCAGGCGCCGCCTTAAATAGGTCTGGTTCAGGCCTCGACGTGCGGGTCGGGCGGACGCGGTGCGGTCGGACGCCTGGCCGGGCTCGGCCTCGGATCTGAGCCTGGCTCGGGGAGAAGACGGTCCCGACATGCGGGTCCCGCCTGCCAGTGAGCGGAGGAGGGGTGAGAGGGAGCGGGGACGGGCCGGCGGGGCTTGCTGCGCGCAGGAGTTTTTTTTTTTGTTTGGGCCAGAGCGAGGTGTCGCAGCCCAGGTAGAGAGAGGGAGAGCGGAGAGAGGCGAGCGCCCGTGGGCCCGGCCGGCTGAGCGCGAGAGAAGAGGAAAAGGAAAAGAAGCTCGGGTTGGGCCGCGGGAAGAGGTTGGGGAAAGGGAGAGCTGGGGGCCCGAGGGGGAAGGGGTGAGTGGGCCGACGTGGCCCATACGGGAGAAGGAGAGGGAAAAGAGAGCTGGGCTGGGCCAAGGGTTTGGGTTGTTTTCTCTCCTTCTTCTTCTTTCCTTTTTCTTTTTCTACACTCAAACATTCAAACAAAACTATTTGAATTCAAATAAATTTGAATTCAAACCCTACAAGCTCAACACAAGAAAAATAATGCTCCAGCATGAATGCACAAACATGTCGACCTTATAATTAGTTTTATTTTCTTATGTTATAAATTGCTTTAAATGCCACAGAAATTTCAGAAAAACCTGGAAATTTCATTTGAGCCAAAATAAATTTATTAAAATTTAAGGAAATTACCTTAGGGTGTTACACGTCACCCAAAGGACTAAGGTGAGGACACGGATAGCCTTGCGCCCATCTGGTTGGAGGCCCTGCCAGACAGCTTACTGACAGACGGGGCCCGCGGAGAGGCAGGTCGCCTCACAGCAGACTACTATGACCTTCTGGTCGTTGAGCGGCTCCCTGGCGACGATGGAGGATAGGCGGCCGAGCATGTGGTGGCACGCGTCCACCACGATACACTTGGCGCACATGCGGGAGCTGGACACCATCGCGCCCTTACCTGTGAGGCGGCAGCGACACGCTAAGAGGCTGGACACCCTAGCAGGAGGTACTCCTGTCCGTATATACCGACAACTATATATTTAGAAAAGCCAAAACGATTAATAATTTGGAATGGAGAGTAAACAAGCCCTTAATTAGTACTTAATTTGTACTCAAGCATTTTTCATCTCTCAAATTTTTGAAATTTCATCGTTGGATTTGGCCATTACCCACTGTGAAACTTTTAAATTTTACAAATCTCTTGTTTCACAATTTCCGTGAACTCAACTAGTCAATCCAACTATTGGCCCGAGTGAACGACGTTGCTGCCGTCCGTCCAAACGATCGACTGTGAACGGCCCGGATCTATCCAAACCCCACCCCGGTGAGCGGTGTCCGCCTCCGCCAAATCCACGCAAAAACCCTAGCCCCGGCCGCCGCCTCTCCCCTCACACCGACTCGCCGGAGCTCGCATCCTCCTCCTTCGGCTGCCACCTGTCCTGATCGCGTCGAGACCCACACCTCCGGCTCCCGATGGCCATGGCGCAGCGGGCGATGGGCCTGCTCCGGCGGTCCCTCGTGCTCGCGCCGCCGACGGCACAGAGAGCCCTGAGTACCAGCGCCGCGCCGGCGGCGGAGGGGGCGGCGGCGACCGAGGCGGCGGCGAAGGAGGCGAAGAAGAGGAAGAAGAAGAACCTGTTTGACGTGGTGCAGTTCCTGCCCGGGTGGGGCGTCGGATACAAGGTCGCCAAGACCACTTGGCGCGACGTCTCCTACCAGATCACCAAGATCAACCTCTACAAGGTGATCCCCTCGTCGAGGCCCCTACTCTGTGCGCGCTTGTGCTGATTTTTTTTCCCTTTCTCGTTCCATTTCGGTTGGTTTATTATGATTTTCGCAATGCAGGATGGTCGGCATGGGAAGGCGTGGGGGATTCGGTACAAGGCAGGTTAGTCTTTGCCACATTCTCGAACTCTTGCTTGACGTTATTGTTGTTGTTCTGATCAACTGCTTGTTCAATTTCCCTCTTGCAAAAGCACATTCATGGTCTGTGCACCACACATCCATGATTCAGAGTGTTTTTATACGAATCGAGATTATGGATTTCACAAGTTGACATTCCTAGAGAACTTGTCACATCTAGATTGTGGAATATGCAGAAAATAGTTGCACTTAGACATCAATAAATGCAGCTGCTGATCCTTCAATTTTTCTTCCCCTGGGTAATCAAAATGATTTCTCTGTGACTGACAATTCTGATTTTGTGATGACTTTTCACGATGGTGGACCAGTGACCAGTCCTTGTACTCATTAATGGCTTAGCAATGGAATACTTTTCATTGACAATATCAAATTTCTCACTCAGCAAAATTAAAGGACATACCACTTATCTCGTTAATTATTTTATATAATTAGAAGGTAAGCACTGCTATTGAGACATTTTAGGACATACACAATTTGTACAACTGTAATGATGGAACAGTAGCTGGTGGAGCATGTGGACAGTGTGATACCTTTTCCAATCAAGGAAAAGAAACACAAGTCAGAAAATTGCAACTGTGTGAAGATTCCCATAAAAAAGTACATACAGAATGGTTCAGAACATGTGAAAAATCAAGAATTAGATGTTTGGACATAAAGATTATCAACTGCCAGAATTGAATTGTTGGATTTATTCTCTTGCAATTTGGTTAACAGAAGAAGGATAACATGTTTAAGATATTGTTTCTTGATTATACATTCCTATTTCTCTGAAGAAATTGCTTCTAGTTATGTAGAATATAAATTGAGGTGGTGATTGCTCCAGTTGACCAAGTGTTTTTATCCCAGTTTAGTCAACCTGATTAATACATTATCTGCGATGTCTAAGGTCCGTTGAGGCATATAGGTTATAGATCACTGTAGTATCATATACTGCATTGAGTTCAAATATTTTGCCGATTATATTGTAGCTTGAAAATCAACTTATGTTCCCTGTGTCTTGTGAGCATCATATCTTATTAACTCGTCTATATTTTTTTTCGTGCGTGAACATATCATTCCTACAACATCTTTCTTGTTATATAGTTTCTATTATGAGGGTATAAAGACAACATTCAGAATATCCGATGGACAGATAGTCATATTTTGTGTATACATTTGTTTTGTATTTTGTTCAAAAATTGTTGGGTACGCTTCTTATTAGTGTTCTAGGTGTTTCTCCACATGTGTTTTGATCATGATAGAACCCATGATGCTTTGACTGCTTTTCCCCTCCACCTTGTCCTGTTTGCTGTTTCTGTTTGTCATGGTCTAGTTACTGTTGGTTGCTGCTCAGCAATCAACCAACAGTCATGGAGGACAATAGCAAAACTTTTTTAAAAAAAAAACACTGTCAAAACCTTTCAGAGTGCTTCTTCTGTTATCTCATATAAAATCATGTGTACATGTGTAGGTAGGATAACACAAAATAAAATAGTATACAAGTTGCTTTAGTTTTCATTATAGTTTCTAGAATTTGTTTGCTTGGTTTCTAAATGAATTCGCTTGCAGGTGTTCAAGCTGCAGACGCTCCAACTAGGATCAGTGGGGTTAACAAATGTGGGTGGAAGTACATAAAGGAATCAAAGAAGAAACTACAAGATGTCCCCAAAGTAGAAGCCCCGGTCACTGCCTAGTTGCAGCCTGTAAGATGCTTATTGGGTTTCTTCCCTTTAGCAAAATTTTAGATGGTTATTGCCAGATGAACACAGATCCACTTTTGGATAGACACAAGGGTTCCCAGTTTGTCGATGATGACTGAACTCTCTGCAGACTGCAGTGGTTGATGTCTATTTTTTTCCTGGAACTTAACCATAATGTACTGATACATAATAACTGTGTTTATGATGGCATCTAGTTTGTATTCTACTACAAAGCTTTAATTCGTTCAAGTGAATGTTCTCCGGTAATGCCTGTTCACCAAGTTGAAATCTTTCATGTGAAATTATTGAGGTAATAAATTTCTCATGTGAAAATCGAAATTACATAAGGCCCAGTTTACTTCTTGGATTTGTAACCGCAATTGAAGAATGAGAATTGGGAGGAGGGATTGGAGAATTGGAATTGGGTTGAGGCCAGAATTGGTGAATGGGAATTGGGAGGTGGGGAAGAAATGGAGAATTGGAGTTGGGATTCGGCAATTCTGCTATTTGGTGGCAACACCAAACTGGAATTGGAATTCTAACTCAATTCAGGCAGAAATGCCATATAACTAAAGAAGCTCTCCAAATCAGAGATCATGCCCTATTGAGTTCTGCTCCGCACCACGCCAAGGACATGTAGATCCCTGTGTGAATACGTCATTAGTTCCCCACGCCACACCATCGGGGACACCCCAATGTTGTCATAAACCATACTAATAACTCCTCGAGATAACCACCACTGGCAACAAAACGTCAAAACCCTATTGTAAGGATGCGTTTGGTAGAGCTTCCAGAGCTGATTCTCTGCTGAATTCAGGAGGAGTTGTGCCAAATAGTTTTTCAATTCTTTGCTGATTGTGTGAAGTGACTCTGTGAAAAAAGTAGCTTCTCCTGATTTTATGAAGTGATTCTCCATCTTAATTTTAAGAGTTTACGCTAGAGAATAAAAAAGAATCACTTTTAGCCACAGAATTACTTTTCTCAGAGAATCAGCTCTCACAGAAAATCGGAATCGGATGGAGCTCTACCAAACAGGCCCTAAGATCCATTCTTGCCACTCGGTCTAGCTGCTTGTTAAATCGTTCTCATTGTCATATCGTAACAAAAGGCTTAATGCTGATTAGGTCAAAACCTACGGAGAGGCTAGCAAGGATTGTTTTGAATATACTAGAATCATGCATCCCCTTGGGAGAAACAGGCCAGCTTGAATCAAGTCATTAGCTTCAGGTAATTCTACAAATCTAATTTTGTTTGTATATACTGAGATGTAATTCGCACATATCTACAATCAATCTTTGTTCCTGCCTTCCTCTTTGTTTGCAAGGATGCACAACTTTCTCAATGTGTTCAACCAAACATCTGTTGGAATTCACTTGACCAAATTCCATTCTTGCAATTTTCTCACCAATCAAACATGGTAATTGTTTTGAAACCTCATTTTTTTCCCACCCGGGTTTGGTTTGAGCCTCATTTGATACGCAAACTAGGTAGACCCTAAGTTTCTCGCATCTTATCCTTGCCAATTTTGTTTTACTTTTTAACCAATTTAAATATAATATTTTAATAATAATTTGTGTTCAACATGACCCTAACTTTTTTGATCACGCCAAGATGTATGAGGGGACTAATGGACTATCATGTCAAGGTCTATGATGCAACAATCACAATTCACACGACATGGCGCGACAAGAGGTTAGATGTTAGAAACTTAGTCAACAATAGGAGATTGATATTACAATATTAGATTTAATGGAGATTTGTACCTGGCTCCTATCTTTCTTTCCCGCCATTGACTCGTAGTCACGTTGCTCCTGTGACGTGTGGTGTGGGGATACTGCCAGAAGAAACGTGTTGAAATCTTCTGAGCAAGAACCAGCGCAAAGGAGCCGAGTCTTTTTTTCTCTCTCTTTCAAACTATAGTAGTTGTTTTTTAAATTGGGAAACTTTGGTTGTTGGCGAAAAGGAAAGGGAGGAGTAGGGATGGCAACGGATAAACTATCCGCGGATATCGACTCCGGATATCCATACCCACGACCTAAAAACCATACTCGAACCCATACCCATTATCCGCAACGGATAGCAAAACGTACCCATATCCGTTACCCGCGGGTAACGGATATCCACGGATATATCCATTTATCCAATAGCTACTACAAAAAATACAGAATTGTTCAAAGGCATACAGATTTTCAATAGCATACAAACATACATAAGTGTCCAGCAGATTCAAATCTGAAATGTTTAAAGGATAAAATTACAAACACAAAAATGCATTTGCCAACAAGTCAACATTTTACACAGAATCAGCACCCGACACACAAGAGTCTTCCTTGATGTCTTCTTCATTATCTTCAAGGCAAGATCAGAAACTGTTGAATCTTCCATCATCAGCATCTAAAATAAAATTACATAGACATTATTATGTACATACTTCAAATATAACATATTGGTAAAGCAATAAAACTTTATTTACCTTGAAGAGTGTGACGAAGCCAACTTTGGCTGCACATCAAAGCTTCCAACATTTTAGGAGTAAGACGACTACGATGATCACTTAAAAGCCTTCCACTTGTACTAAAAGCTGATTCAGATGCAACTGTGGTGATTGGAATAGCTAAAATGTCTCTAGCAACCAACCTCAAAGTTGGATAACGAGTTCCCTCTAACTTCCACCAACTAAGGATGTCAAAGTTGTCATTCTCATAATTAGGTAGAGTTTCTTCTTCCAAGTATCGATCCAGCTCATTCTTACTTCTAACAAAGGTAGTAGTCTTTTTATTTGCAGCAAGTGTCTTAAAAATTGACAACATTGCAGCTGCACTAACAGTAGAGGATCCACTAGAAGAGGGATCCACTAGAAGAGGAAGTTACAAACTCTGGTTCTTTCACTTGGTAATGCTTCATCAATTCAGTTAGCAATTCATGGGCATTTAAGATATGTTGTTCAGCTACTTCTTCACCAAACAAAGCAATATAGCAAGCATGCAACATTGTCATCTTAAGGCGTGGGTCCAAAATCACAGCAACAGCCATAAGCCCATGGATGTCAGTCCAATACTTATCAAACTTTGCTATCATAGCAGCAGACATTTTTCTAATAATTTCATTCTCATCATGACCTCAATTGTTCATTTTAAGTTTAACTTCACACACTTTAGGAAAGAAAAGATTAACAGTCACATATTTTGTCCCAGAAAACAGCATGGTTAACTCATAGAATATTTCCAATTTCTCGCAAACAGTAGTTGCAAAAGTCCAATCATGATGAGTTGGGCACATATAATTTCTATCAAGGTCACCCAAACGTTCAAAAACCCTCCTATAACGGATAGCAACACTAAGCATGATAAAAGTTGAGTTCCATCGAGTTTTGCAATCTAGAGTCAATGTCCTATCCAATCTAACATTTTCATCCATAGCTGTTTTCTCAAACTTTTCATACCTCTTTGGTGTAGCAATCCAATAAGCAACACTCTCTCGAATGGCTGCAATAGATTCTGCAATAATTTGTGTACTTTCACAATGAGATTGAGAATGTGAGCACAACACCTCATATGCAACACCCTTCCTCTTAATAACATATGATTTGCACCGAGTCTTGTCACCATTAGACCAGCCATACTATTATTGGTGGTGCAATTGTCAAGGGTCACCGTTGAGACCCTACGGTCAATATCCCAACTTTGCAAACATTTGTGCAATGCGTCACATATAACTTCTGCTGTATGCGGACATGGAACATAGATAAACCTGTACAACCAACAAAAAATAGCTAGTGAACACAACAAAAACAACCAATGAAAAACAACCATGACATTTATGTAAGACAGTACGCCATGATAAAGGAATCACCTCAATATGCAGCTTTTAAGTGTCCATGAATCATCAATGAAATATCCTGTAACTGCCATATAGCCTCTTTTTTGATTATCAGCAGTCCAAAGATCAGTTGTAACAGCAACACAACAATCGATCTTTTGCAAAAATATTCTAGCTTTCCTTTTCTCCCCTTCATAAAAACTCATGATATCCCTTCTAATAGTATTCCTGGTTCCCATCTTAAACAAAGGTTGCAATGCACTAACAAATTTACGAAAGCCATGATGATCAACAATGGACAGTGGATATTTATGCAGTATAATCATGAAATAAAGTGCTCTTCTAGCTACATCTTGATTGAATACATAATTTTCTACAGCCACTTGCCCCTTTTCTGTTGTAGCAAACCTCAGATTAGTTTGTATTTTTATTCCTTTCTTCTTTTGATTATAAACACAAGACTTCAAATGCGCACGCAAATGTGATGTACCATTTCTTGTGACGCCCGAAAGTTTCTTCTTGCAATGTTTGCATTTAGCCTTCGATACCCCATCAACTTCCACTGGTTCAAATTCACTCCACACTTCAGATCTGAGCTTCCTCTTTGAGCCTGAAGAGGCAGGTACGTCCCCCTGCTCCTCTTGCTCCGATGAGGAATCCACGTCCATGGTAGGACGGTCGTCAACAAGGGCTAGAGGACCGGTCGCTGAGCCTTGTTGAGTGCTCCCACTCCTAGTCCCAGTAGTGGTATCCATCACAATTCACAACTGCATTAATTCAAGAACTTATAACAATCTAGAATATTATTTTCAAGCATACCAGAACAATAGGACAATAGGATAATTATTCAAGGGCTCAAGGCATATTACCAGAACAATAGGGAGAGGGGCGGTGGCACAGGGAGGAGGGGGAGGGCACAGGGAGGAGGGGGAGGGAGAGGGGCGGCGGCACAGGGACTGGGGGAGGGAGAGGGGCGGCACAGGGAGGAGGGGGAGGGAGAGGGGCGGCGGCACAGGGAGGAGGGGGAGGGCACAGGGAGGAGGGGGAGGGAGAGGGCGGCGGCACAGGGACTGGGGGAGGGAGAGGGGCGGCACAGGGAGGAGGGAGGGGTGGCGGCGGCACAGGGAGGGAGAGGGGCGACAGCGGCACAGGGAGGAGGGGGAGGGAGAGGAGCGGCGGCACAGGGAGGAGGGGGAGGGAGAGGGCGGCACAGGGAGGAGGGGGAGGGAGAGGGGCGGCAGCACAGGGAGGAGGGGGACTGGGGGAGGAGGGCGGCGGCGGCATAGGGAGGAGAGGGAGGGAGAGGGGCGGCGGCGGCACAGGGAGGAGCCCAGGAGGGGGAGGGAGAGGGCGGCGGCACAAGGAGGATGGGGAGGGAGAGGGGCGGCGGCGGCATAGGGAGGAGGGGAGGGAGAGGGGGGCGGCACAGGGAGGAGGGGGAGCCGGAGAGGGAGAGGGGCGGCGGCGGCACAGGGAGGAGGGGCGGGCAGAGGGGCTGGCGGAGTGGCGGCTAGGGGCCTGGGGCTGGGGGCTTCGGCGGCTGGGAGCTGGGAAGAGAGAGTAAAACCCTAGATTCGTGTATATATATAAGGATACGTGGGCCCACATGTCAGCGGGTATTTCGGGTATACGGGTTCGGGTATCATTTTTTCATACCTATTTACAAAATATCCGTGGGTTTGAAGTTGTACCCGTGCCCGTACCCGCGGGCACAGATCCAGACCCGTATCCGCGCCCACCGGGTACGGTACCCGCGGGTACGCGAGTATTTTCTACCCGTTGCCATCCCTAGGGAGGAGGTTTGTAGAAAAAGAAGAAAAGGAAAGGAATGGAGGTGAAATTGTGTGTGTGACCCCCGGGGGCACGTACTACGTTACCCACGCAGCCGTGGGCCCGGTCGCGTAGCTACGGCCTACTACGGCAGGTGCGCGATGACCCCGCGCGACTTGGCAGCGCGGCGCGAGCAGGAGCAAGCAAAGCGACAGCGGCGCGGCGCGGCCACGCGGCGTACCCGCGGACCCGCCCGTCCGCCCGCGGAGCCCGAGCCCGAGCCCGAGCCCAGAAAGGTAAAAAACAACACCTCACGCCGTCGCATCGCACGGACCACCCCGATTCATTCGGCCTTCCCCTTCCCCTTCCGCCTCCCTACCGCGGCTGCTGCGGCGACCCAACCCGACCCCACCTCCCTCCGCCGCCGCCGCCGCCGCCGCCGCTCTCCGCGCCGTTGCCGAGCAGAGCTAGGGTCCCGGCGGCCGCGAGCCCGCAGCGCCTCCATCTCCGTCCACGCGTCCGCGCGCTACCGGAGGCTCTCGCGTCCTCGGCTCCTCCGCCCGTCCCCGGCGGCGATCCGGCCGGCCCCAGAACCCTAGGGTTTCGCCGCAGCAGGTAGCTGATCCTCCCTCGCACGGGGCCTCTCTCTCGCCTCCTCCCCGCTCCTTCTGTCGGATCAGGATTCGGGACGGGCGGTGCGCGGGCCCGCCCTTGGTCGTGCGCTCGAGATCGTAGACCTAGGCGCAGTGGATTAGATCTGTGGGATTGGGGGCGCGTGGGCTCTGGGAAAGCTCTGGGGCAACCGTTGCTGGGGTCGGATTTTGTCTGAACCCGCTTCTGCGATCCAGATTTTTTGTGCCAATGTGATGGGCTAATGCCTTTGAGCTAGTTACCTTTAGCTTTGCTGGGTATGAAACAATTTTAATGTAGCTTTGTGGGAGTTCTGTCTCTGTGGACGCGTTGCTGCTAATCCAGCTGC
Source organism: Panicum hallii (assembly GCF_002211085.1). Taxonomy (NCBI): domain Eukaryota; kingdom Viridiplantae; phylum Streptophyta; class Magnoliopsida; order Poales; family Poaceae; genus Panicum; species Panicum hallii. The sequence goes on from NC_038042.1 coordinate 28,907,690, forward strand.
AGTTTAGCTCCAGCTAGCATGACACGGGCAGTGCCATCAGTTGCAAATATACAATATATGATGTTGCATCTAGCCAATCATTTTCTGTTTCCAGTAATCGACTTTTTGTCATTGGGATCCTGTTGCTTGTGTTGAGATGGTGTTGCATCTAGCCACTCAGTAATCATGACGGTCCCAAACTTAGTCTTATGTAATCTCATATGACTCATTCAGTTTTAACAGCTTATACACAATCTCCAATTGCACACTCTGTTAAGGGAACTGTGAAAGTATACCATGATGACTTAGACCACATGAAACGACCTCCTGCAAATTTGCTTTTTAATATGTTATCATCCCTTCCATAAGAAATTCGTTGGGGCGTAACCCTCTTAGCGACGCGCTACATCGGAACCCGGGTGTGGTGTTAAATGGGCAAGGGCCGGGTCGTCATCCCCTCAGGGGTGCGTCGTATCGTGATCCGGGTACGATGATAAGTGAGCAAGGGTCGGGTCGTCGCAACCTCTGTGGCGCGCTACATCTGCGCCCGGGTGTAGTGAAAAATGAGCAAGGGTCTTCGCATTTCTCTCGACGGGTGTGAAGGGTAAGGAAGCTAGCCGAGCCAACTAGGATTCGTCTAGGTAGTTGGAACGTAGGGTCTTTAACAGGTAAGTTAAGAGAACTAGTCGATGTAGCAATTAGGAGGCGTGTAAATATTCTATGCGTGCAGGAGACTAAATGGAAGGGCAAGAAGGCGAAGGAGGTGGAGGGTTTTGGCTTTAAGCTTTGGTACACGGGGACAACTTCAGGTAGGAATGGTGTAGACATCTTGATCGATAAGAGCCTTAAGGATGGAGTTGTAGATGTTAGGAGGCAAGGCGACCGGATTATCCTAGTGCGGTTGGTCATTGGAGATTTGGTTCTGAATGTGATCAGTGCCTATGCCCCTCAGGTAGGTCTTAGTGAGAGCTCCAAGAGTCATTTCTGGGAAGACCTCGATAGCATGGTTAGTACTGTGCCTATCAGTGAGAGGCTCTTCATAGGAGGAGACCTCAATGGCCATGTGGGTGAGAGTAATGTAGGATATGAGCGAGTACACGGGGGTTTCGGATATGGTAGTAGGAACGAGGGGGGGGGGGAGGATGTTTTGAATTTTGCGTTGGCCTACGACCTGCTGTTAGCGAATACCCTCTTTAGGAAGAGGGAGTCCCATCTAGTGACCTTCCATAGTGGACAATACTCGAGCCAAATCGATTTTATCCTTGCTAGGAGAGAGGATAGACGTGCCTGCTTAGATTGTAAGGTGATACCTGGGGAGTGTGTTGTCCCCCAACATAAGCTTGTGGTGGCGGATTTTTGTTTTTGGGTACGTGCCCACCGGGACAAACATGCCAAGATTGCGAGAACGAAGTGGTGGAAGCTTAGAGGGGAAGAGGCACAAACGTTTAAGGAGAGGATGCTAGGCGAGGGGCCTTGGGAAGAAGGAGCAGATGTAGATGATATGTGGCTAAAGATGGCGACATGTGTTCGGAAGGTGGCCTCAGAAGTGTTTGGTGTGAGTAGGGGAGGCAAGCAGGAAGTGAAAGAGACTTGGTGGTGGAATGACGAGGTGCAAAGGGCTATTAAGGAGAAGAAGGAGTGTTTCAAACGCCTTCACCTCGACAAGAGCGCAACCAACATCGAGGGCTATAGATTAGCGAAGAGGTCTGCAAAGCGAGCTGTAAGTGTAGCGAAAGGTCAAGCTTTTGATAATCTTTATCAACGGCTAGGTACGAAGGAAGGAGAGAAGGACATTTATAGGATAGCTAGGGCCCGCGAGAGGAAGACAAGGGACATAAACCAAATCAAATGCATCAAGGATGGGACAGATCGACTTCTGGTGAAGGATGAGGAGATCAAGGACAGATGGCGAGAATACTTCGACAAGTTGTTTAATGGGGAAAATGAGGGTCCTACCTTCGAGCTGGACGACTCATTTGATGATACCAACAGACGCTTTGTGAGGAGGATTCAGGAGGCAGAGATCGGGGAGGCTCTGAAGAGGATGAAAGGAGGTAAAGCATTGGGTCCCGATGGCATCCCCATTGAGGTGTGGAGATGCCTGGGCGAGAGGGCGGTAGTATGGTTAACTAAGCTTTTTAACCTAATTTTCCGGTCAAACAAGATGCCGGAGGAATGGAGGAGAAGTATATTAGTACCAATCTTCAAGAACAAGGGAGATGTTCAAAGTTGTACTAACTACCGGGGGATTAAGCTGATGAGCTATACGATGAAGCTTTGGGAGAGGGTTATCGAGCATCGCCTAAGAAGATTGACAAGGGTGACCCAAAATCAGTTTGGGTTCATGCCTGGGAGGTCGACCATGGAGGCGATTTTCTTAGTACGACAGTTGATGGAGAGATATAGAGAGGAGAAGAAGGATTTACACATGGTCTTTATTGATCTAGAGAAGGCGTATGACAAAGTACCGAGAGACGTCATGTGGTGGGCCTTGGAAAAACACAATGTCCCTACTAAGTATATTACCCTCATCAAGGATATGCACAAGGATGCGATGACTTGTGTTCGAACATGTGATGGCGATACCAATGACTTTCCAATTAAAATAAGTATATGATGTGCGACTTTAGCCCGACTAGGCATGAGGATGGGGACGTTAGCCTTGAAGGTCAAGTGGTGGCCAAGAAGGATATTTTCCGGTATCTAGGATCAATGCTTCAGAAAGATGGAGACATTGATGAAGATGTTAGACATAGAATTTCAGCTGGTTGGTTGAAGTGGCGGCAGGCTTCGGGCGTCCTCTGTGACAAGAAGGTGCCACAGAGGCTAAAAGGTAAGTTCTATAGGACGGCGATTCGCCTAGCGATGTTATACGGTGCTGAATGTTGGCCTACAAAAAGGCGACATGTCCAGCAACTGAGTGTAGCAGAGATGCGTATGCTGCGTTGGTTCTGCGGGCATACAAGAAGGGATAGAGTCCGGAACGAAGAGATTCGAGATAGGGTCGGGGTGGCACCTATCGAGGAGAAGTTGATTCAACATCGGTTGAGATGGTTTGGACATGTACAACGGAGGCCTCCCGAGGCGCCGGTGCGTAGTGGAGTTTTAAAGCAGGGCGATAATGTAAAGAGACGTAAAGGTAGACCTAGACTAACTTGGGACGAGACGGTTAAGAGAGACCTTAAGGAGTGGAATATCGCTAAGGAATTAGCTATGGATAGGAGCGCTTGGAGATTAGCAATTAACGTACCTGAACCGTGACCTTTGTTACTTTTTGTTTAACCCCTAACTTTGGCTTGTGCCCTTTTTGTGTTTCTTATTCTTGTTTTCTGGGGGTTTCATCTCTAGCCTACCCCAACTTGCTTGGGACAAAAGGCTAAGTTGTTGTTGTTGTTGTTGTTGTATCATCTCTATATGTTCTTTGTTTCAGCACACTTTTTTCTTGAAAGATAATTGAAACTTGCAGTAATTCATTTCTTAGTAGTGTATTTGTATACATAATGTAGCAAATTGGATTCACAATCTAGATACATCGCATTGTAGAACTTCATTGTTATATTGCTACCTTTGCTCCAGTTGCCATTGCATGACCTTGTTTGGTTGTGTGCCAAATGAGTTATGTGCAATCTGTCCAGCTAGCACTTTTTTCCGTAGTTTTTCTGCTTTTTATTAGCTTTATAAGGTTGATAATGCTGCTTCTGATCTAGATGCCTCCATGGCAGACTTTTTATAGAGTGCATGAAATCTTTATAGGTAATGGTAACCACGCAAGCAGATCTTACACAGCCATTTAACTAGGATATGCTTAAGGTAATCATGTAACCATAATATCATAGTATGATGACCAGCTTCTAAATACTTGTTCTCTGATCAGTTTGTCTCTAGTAATCAGTACATTTTGTATCTGGTGTATGCAAAGCTAGTAATCAGTGCAATTTGTGCCTGGTGTATGCAAAGCTTTCTTATTATACTCAGCATTAATTCTGAGTTTCTTATACAGGAATGATGAGTCATCAACAGCAAATGGCCCCTCCGAGTAGGGGTTCTGTGAATGGATTGCCCCATCGAAAGCTGGACAGGGAGAGCAGCGGGAGGCATGACAATAAAACAAATTTAGTGAGATCATCATCTGGTGGTCTTAGTGGTGCAGGTGAACATCACACCTCATATTAAATGCTTTACTACTTCAAAATTCAAGAGCTATTGTTGATAATCTTTTTTTTTAAGAAAATGGCATCAAACTTGGGCATGCAAGCCATTCGAAGGATCGGCTAATCTATGTTCTAACGCAACTTATTGGGCATCACGTGGATGTGCATGTGAAAAATGGGTCTATAATCTCTGGAATTTTTCATGCAACAAACTCTGACAAAGACTTCGGTACACCTCTCTCTTTATCTTTTCCGGCTTTCAAGAATCCTTTTCAGCTTTCTATTAGGAGTCTCATTCCTTAATTGTATGGTCATATTCGCTCAATACTTAGCTTGAAGCTTCTTCTACAGGAGTTGTCTTAAAAATGGCTCAGGTCATAAAGGATGGTTCTGCCAGAGGGCAAAGATACGGTGCTGATGTTGTAAAGAAGCCTGAGACTATGATAATACCAGCAAGGGAGCTTGTACAAGTTTTCGCCAAGGTTTCTTTTTCATTTTCATTTTATGGTCTATGGTTTGCAAATTTTTCACTTGTTCCCTCCATCATTATTATTTGTTTGATTTCTGTGGGTATCTTTGATGTTTTTATTGGTTGAATTGACAAGGTGTCATGTATTAGTATTCTGTTTCTGTGTCATTAATTTATTAAGTTGTGACTATCTATTATCAATTATCAGGATGTAGCACTTGGTGGTGATGAGCTGCCAAAAGGTCCTGGCCATGACAAAAGGAAAGACTTATTGATTGATTCTGCTATTTCCCGCACTCATTATCTTGAAGAGAGAGAACTTGAGCGGTGGGCACCGGATGAAGGAGATTCGGAGTGTATCGAACTGGAGAAATATGACAGAAAAGGGAATAGGTATCTCTTGTGCTTAACCAAATTTAAGCTTTTTTCTTTTTCTTCCATTAGTTGCAACAATCAACCTGCTTAACTGATCAAGATTTATGTCTCATCATGTCAATTGCTTTATCAGTTTCTGTTAATTGTTTCATGCTGATCCATTGTATAATTAGATCAACAACACAGTAGAGAACCGAGCGTGACATGTTAAACAATGGAATAAACAGACTGTATAGATAATAATATTGATCAGCAATATGTGACTGACCATTGTGCATTGTGGTGCACTTTTCTTTTATAGTAATGCCCTAATCATAGTGCTCTCATCAGTTTGTATGTTTTGGATGGAAATATTGCTGGAACATGTCTGGCTTCACTGTAACTTGTACAAAACTATGAATGAAGAAAAAATGTTTTATGGAATGAATGTTGCATAATCATTCTGGTGTTGATATATTTTTTCATGTGCTTTGGTTGTACAAGGCTGCATGGTAATTATAGCAATCATATGTTTGTAGGAGCTGGGACCAGTTTGAAACCAATGCAGCTTTGTTTGGGGTAAAGAGTACTTTCAATGAAGAAATTTATACCACAAAGCTTGAGAGAGGTCCTCATATGAGAGAACTTGAAAAGCATGCTTCAAGAATAGCTAGAGAAATTGAGGGAGAAGATACCAAAGATATTCATCTTGCAGAGGTAAGCCTAGACATATCTGTTTTTGGTCCCACTCTTGAAAGTATTCAATATTAGTTAAGACTGAAGTGCATAAAATATATTATACAAGCAGATACTTCTTAGTAAAAATCTGAAGTATTGAGATTACATTTGCAGGAAAGGGGCTTATTCCTGGGTGATGACTTGGACCATGATGAAGAGATAAAATATTCAGCAGTGCGTAGAGACACCGATAACAGCAAATACAAGTCATTTACAAATGTCCCAAGCAGTACACGTCATATTGATTCATTTAACAGGACAGCCAACATTGATCCCAAGGATTCACTGGCATGTTCATCAACAATGGTACAGAATAACTTTATATGAATGTCGTTAATTAAGGTTTTAGATGTTTAGCAGTCTCTACTGTACACTTTTGCTGGTTAATTTAATTTTTACAGCAAGTTTGACTGCATGCATTCTCAAAAAGCTGGTGTGTAGGAGGATAAGAGTCTGTCCTTTACATGTTTCTTTTTAGCCAGAAGTTTGGGGAGTGTTTTTCTTTTGTTCACTTGCTGCATTGTTGGATTTTTCATTCTAGAGGATCTTTCAGGCCAAATTACGATTTTGTTTCCAGAGTATGACCTATCGACACACTATATACATAGACAATAGCTATTGTAATGCAGTATTTCAAAGCATGACATGTACAATTTTCTTAGTTTGTATTTTTTGATGTGCAGGATGAAGAATCATCTTCCTACATATTTGATGATACTGATTCATATGCCATTATCCAAACCAATAATGTTAGCCAGCCAACATCTGATGACCCATCAAATAAGCCCTTTTCCATTGACGAAAGCAGGTACAGAATCCTCCACGAGCCTTCAATTTATGAGCATATTAATTGCATGGAAGGCAGTCCCAATGAGTTCATGTTACCTTTTACATAACTACATCAAAATGTTATCTTTTTATGGTGTAACCTCAATTACATCAAAATGTTGATTTTTAGGTATTCTGTTTTATCTCATCTTCTCCATCCATGCACAGCCCTGGTACCTACCCTTCTGATAAAATAAATTCATTAGCTCGATAAGCTTCTCATGCTCATGTGAACAACGATTACACAAATGTGTGCCATGAACCGTAATGAAAGTATTTTGAAGCATGTGTTGTAATTGCAAGTAGTGTCAAAGACCACATTGCCTTAGATCTGCAGATGTTTTCGCTGTTGGGGATGGGAGCACGGTGCACTCTATTAAGAAACATTAAACAGGACATAGAACAGAATGGGGTGTCTTTAGAAATAGAAGAATGCTGGTTCATTTACTGAACATTTCGTTGGTCAAATCACATTGATGGGGTAAAAAACAATTTCAGACCTTACCAATTGGCACGCATGCCACCGACTTCATTTCTTTAGATCTTCCTTACATGCTGCTGGACGTCTCAGAATTTTAACTTGGTGCAAACACAACTGATGGTGAGTGGGTGGTCATCTTGCTGCTGACTGCCGCGAATTTCAACTTTGACTTCAGACAAATCTTGGAACTATGGACAACGCTAGAATACAGTTAACTCTTAATCTTTTATGATAACTCTGAAAACTCACTTCGTCCATTGTCTCAACTAGTGAACTGTTTAACATAATACAAATTGTCTTCCTCAAGTGTAAATGTTGTTTGGCATATAACTGCTATGCTCATTGTATATGTTCCTGCCCTAGTCCCATATATCATTGTGCATAGTTTCCTAAAATTCTACTCATCTGGAAGGCTTTGTTGCTGTTGTTTTAGTGATACAAATATGGAACCATTAGAATTCATTCCTATCGTCATGATTTTATTGTTACTAAATTATTACATAAGAGAAAGTTGTGATTGAAGCTTAACTCAGAAGATCATAAAATGTAAATTCTGTCTTGTAAAATTGGACAGAAGCATTCCAGTGTTAACTGGTTATACTCGACATGTTTTCCAACTGGACACTTTAATAGTTGCTATGGTAATGCACATTGTCCATTGGACTGTACTAATAAGAACATGTTAGGACAGATGACAACATAGTTGATTCATACAGCAAATTTGATATTGTTGGGTGCCTTAGGTTGGACAAGAAGCTAAGCAAAGATGGTAATGACAACTTGGATAAAAGAAAGTTGCAACCTGAGAATACTGTAAGTTTATGCTACTGTGTTAAATATAAATATGAAAACTTTTCTTTTCATATCTGAGGGTAACTTATTTTCTTTTTAGCAGTTATCTGGTGGTGGCAGACCGCTTATTTCTGAAGGTGAGTGGTAATTAAGGATGCAAGTGGGTATCCAATAGTGTTTTTTGGGTCAGCTAATTAATTACGATGGCATGCCACTCTAGTTCATTTCTCCTCCCAAATTATTTACGCAGAATGCCATTCTAGTTCATTTTATCAACATTTTGGGTCGACCCAATGATCCAATATATATATAACTTGCATCCCTAATGGTAATGCATCAGTTGGAAATTTGCTATACTTGTAGCTTGCTATACTTCTTCTCTCTTTTCTTTTTTTTTTTGGGGGGGGGGGGGGTTTGGGGGGTGGGTGTTGTTTTTTGGGACCTGGTTGTTGTTTTGTCCTATTAGCTATTACTGAATGTACGAAGATAAATTCTAAATGAGTGGTTCCATCTAGTTACATTACATTTACAGCTGTTACTGTGGACTTCTGCATCCCACGAGCAAATTCAACATGTTAAGTGTTCCAAAAATTTGCGGAAAAAATCATGTAACATAAGTTAAGTAAACCAGCTCTAGATGTCAAGAAGAAGCAAATAGACTATTCAATCCAGTGTTGTTCATCCTTTGCTTTGTTCTTTCTGTTATTCTGACTTCTATAAACTGCATCCAAGTTCAACAGCATACCTTATGATGCTCAACTATTTTCAGGGTTGGATGGGCCACCTTCAAGTTCACATGCATATGAACCCTCATCTTCTGGTCAAGGATTCAAATCTCCAGAAACCCTGGATTCAACAGTATCTGTCAAACATCCTTCTGCTGTGGAACCTGTGACTTCCTCTCAAAGACCTGGTAGTTCAACGTCTTCGACGTCAGAGCGCATTGCTGCAAACTCGGTTGCAAGTGCTCCTGGCTTGTCGCCAAGCTCTTCAATAGGATCTCTTACCTCAGAAAAGTCAACTCTGAACCCAAATGCTAAGGTCTGGCTGACATAAAGTTGTTTATATACCCCATCCGGTCACATTTCATAATGAATCTGCTAACATCAATCTTAAGTTGCAAATCTACCTAACTTTCTATATATTGGACATCAAAGTTTAAAAGTTTGACCGTAGGATTTAAACAATATGTATTTATGATCTGACGTATTATATAATCAGGAACTGCATTGAGACTGATGAGCATCTCTCCATTTAGCTTCTTTTGGCAAATTATCAACAACAATCATAGTTGTTTTTAATCAGGAATTCAAGCTAAATCCTAATGCCAAGAGCTTCACTCCATCGGTACCTCTGAGGCCACCACCTCCTCCAGCATCTGATGCATCATACTACTATCCTAACAACATGCCGGCGGCACCACTTGGACCTGGTTTACCAGTGGGCATGGGGGTGAGCATTTTAGTACCTTTTCCATCATGATAGTAATATTATCGTAATGGTGGTTTACATACAAATTATTTTCCCTGAAACACTGACTTTGGATCTCTTGTTTTTCGGGAAGGACCTCACTGATGATATATTTGTACTGTTTTATTGTTCTTGAACATTAATGAAGTGTTAACTGTTTTGAGTAGTAGTTCTTCTCAGTGGGTTGTACTTAATTTGTTGTCTTTGCTTCCAAATGAGTAATACATTATAGTCACTTACTTCATTTGCTTAAATTAAATTACAGTTCCCTCCAGCATATGGTGGCCAGCCTGTCATGTATAATACTCAACCAGGAACGCCGCCCCAGGGTTACATGCATCCTGCTGGGCCGCAGGTGAGAAAGCTTCACCTGTAATCAAGTTAACTTCACGTTTTTCAGTTTGTTAACACATCCCTTGATATCATGTCTTGGGCAATGCTTGATGTTATGCATGCCAACCCCCCCCCCCCCCCCCCCCCCCCCCCCCCCCCTCTTCCCTCTCCTCCTCTGCGGCAGCTTGAATCCACATCTAGTTTATTCATAGTCCCTTTAATTCTCTTGGATGTATTATCAACACAGTGCTGGTATCTCATGTATGGCTGACCAAATGAAGTGGATTTAAAAATATGCTGTCTGCAAACTGTTTTATGATGAACTTTTGCCATTTATTGTTCATTACTTTACTTAAAACTGCTTTGTTGGGCAATACCTCTCTGTCTGTCCTTTTTTTGTTCTTCCGTCTTATGGTAACCATTTTGATTTCCAATGATTAGCAGCTTTATATCTCAACTTGTTCATGTTTCACATATTGGCATTATATGGAGCACCTTGTGTCTAATTGGAACGTGATGGTGTTGCTCCTTCAAGTTAGTGTTTGGCTAAGTCGCCTTCTTTTCTATGTGCAGTATGGGCAGCAGATGATGATGGGACAGACTCGTCCTGTTTATTATTATGCACCTGTAAGATAACGACTTCTCTTTCATATGCGCTTGCAACACGAGATAAGCCTACATTAGTCAGGTTCCCTTAATTGTTTTTGTTTGAAATATGTTTTGCAGGAGATGCAACAATACAGAGGAAGAAACTTCTAAAGCATACTATTTTGAACTGCTGCTGGATGAAAGTCGCAGCGACCCCCACTGATTACAACCAGGCAAAAACCGCTATTAGAATGGAAAGAACTGGCGATGATCTCACACCGACTTGTGTGCTGCTTGGATTGCTTTGACAAAAGGCTCATCATTGCTCCTTACCTGTGTTCAACTCTGGAGGAAGTTCATTATTTTTGTCAGACTTTTGATGCTGTAAATTAAATTGTGGGTCGTCTGTTGGACCCTAAAATGAAATTCATAAATGCGTGAGTTTGTCCCATTGTAATGTTTATGCGTTGCGTTCCTTCAGCTTGTTCTGATGTAAGATTTGAAAGGAATTCTCAGAGTTGAAGGCGATTAAACTGCTAACTTGATATCTGCCCATTTGATGGATTCTGGTTTGCGTGACGCATTTCACTTTTTGGTAGCGTGAAGTGTCAGTGCGCGCTCTGGCAATCTACTACGTTTTTTTTTCCGAAGCCGCGCTTAGGCCTCTAAAACTGCCGCCTCCCTGTCCGCTCCGCGCCGTGCTTGTTGGTCCCAACCGCCGTTCTTGCCATACACTGTGATGCTTGCGTCAACGTCTAGATTGATCCAGGGATAGTATCATGGTCCACTGCTCTCTTCATAATGCAGCTTGTCCTTTATGTAAACTTTCCTTTATGTTTGTCTTCATGTATTTTAGCTTAAAACTCTATAACGTAAGAGTCCGGCAATTTTTGAACCTGGTCCTTAGGTTACCTATGTCAAATTTTAGAGACTACCCTACCGCGATTCCGCGCTGGGCGGTCACATTCACCAGAACCCTTGCGTGCTGCTTGGCGCTGCGCCGTCGTTCAACGCGTTGGTTCTTCTTTAGTTCACCTCCAGAATCAGACGGATATGCCTCCAATCAAACAGCCATCAGCCCATCAGTGCTCACCTTTTACTTTTTCTACCATGTCCAGGCGTCCAGCATTACGGATTAGAGGTTGCATCTATTGCTTTCTACTGTTCTTTGAAAACAATGGTTCTATCGTCTATGGTGTCCAAGCCTCCGAGGTGCAATAGCCTCTCCTGAAATTAAGCCTACACATGGATATTAGAATAGCATTTTACGTACTAGTGTTAGTTTTCCGCTGTGTGAATGTTTTCTCTTTTTTTGAGCTTTCAGATCTTTTGCTGGTAAGGAAGCAAATTTCAGATATTATTTGAGATCTGAATTTGTTTCAATAATAAATTTGATCAAAAGCATTTTCCATCTGAGAAAGTTTTCAATTGACAAATTTTAGTGTCTCAAGGAATGCTGACAAGTTTTTAGTAGCAAATCCTTGTGTGTATTCCTCCTCCTAATGCACAATTGTTCCTTACCGTGAAGTTTCTGGCTTTCGTACGATGGTGGAGTACTCCCTAGACGTCATTTCTGTAGATATCAAGAACATCTTTATTGAGCCATCTTCAATGTTTTGGTGTATATAGTACTAGTGGTGGATATGTACGTGCCACATGTATGTTTTTTAAAAACATAGTAACCAAAAAGTTTCTATGGTAAATTAAAAATGTTGAACATCTTCAGTTAATATCAAGTAAACCGGCAACTCTCCATATATTTCACCAAGCAGAAGTTTTATATTCAATTGGACCAGACACCATTTGAATCAATCGTTTCTAGACCCTAAATAATTATGAGCGAATCTGTAATTCTTAAATTTAAAATTCAGATTTTTTTAAAAAATTATTTTATTATATGATACACGCTAATATAACGAAAACAGAAACAAAATTGAAATACGGGTCACAGTAAATGCAACAACGAATAAAAAACTAATTGAAAGGATATCATGCAAATCAATTGACCAGTTTAACCCAGTCGGTTGCACAATCAATTTTGCAATAAATAAATAATTGAACACCATTGGTCGTTGTAAATTCAATGAATGGAAAAAATTTTTGTAACTTGAAAGATATTGCAGAGCAATTCAATTGATCAGTCGGTAGACCAGCTGCTTGCATAATCAATTTTTCATATATACACAGAGTATTTTATAACCAGATAGTACTAACAAACTATGAGACTGAGAGTTTATTAACCAAATATTAATAAACTCACCTGATGTTTTTACATCGGTAGATTCTTGATGGCGAGCACTCAACTTTGCTTAACAATTAATATGGACAAGCGAAAATGGCGTAGCTGAGCATGAAAACACATGTAACACAATTCAATTGAAAACTTTTATAGATGCATGCATACATAGCACATTGTTGACTAAAAAACCGTCGGTTTTTTGCGTGGCCACACATGAGGACCTTAGAGATTTGCTTTGCTCCAGGCGAAGGCTCCAATTAGCTTCACGTAGGTGCTAGACGTGCCAGACAATTTGTAATTGATAAGAAATAAAGCAATCGTCAAATACTAGAATGCATCGGCTGGATTTCCGAACCGTTCCAAAGAAGTATCGGCTAGAAGCTCGATACAGATTTAATAAGAAATCGGCTAAAAACAGCCGATTCTACTATGAGGCAATACCGATTACTCAGTACTACTTTACGAACAACCCTTAGATTCAGATCTAATTAGCTATATTCTATACGAGTAACTTAAAACAATAAAATGTAACTGTAGCCAATAGAAAACCTAAGATCTAAGCTGGATAAATTGTGATAACTAAACTACACAAGATTAAACAATATTAAACGAATCAACCTTGCAAATTATAACAAATATTGATAACGGTGAGGAAGCGATGCGCCGTCAATCAAAGATCTAATTTGCTCGATAAACACGGAACTTACCAGTAAGCTGGAGATCGAAGCGATGCATCCCTGCTACCGGAAGAACTCGTCAAAAAGAAAAAACTATGAAACTAGGGTTTGGCTAAGTCGCCGATAATGAAGATAAGGGTTTAATGTATTGATTTTCTGATTATTATGATTACAAGCGCGCAGGCCAATATTTATAGCCTAAGCTAACAAACCCTAGTCGATCACGACACAATATGACTTGACCAGAAAGAAAACAAACTTTCTATAACTAATCAACTAGTAAACTGCTCGGACTCCACGTGGTAACTTGCTGACGTAAACCATCAGCGCCAACTCCATTCCATCGGCTGCGACACCATATCGGCCAGATGATCCTGCTTCTATCGGCTATCTTTCTTGTCTCAGTATCGGCCAGACACGTGTTAAAAAATAGTGTCAACACATGCCCCACAGTTTTGGAATAAAATATTTTTTGTTCCGAAATTCTCTCCAGTCATGATTGTCTTTCTAATTCTGTGCGTGCATACACAGTGTTCAAACACTCCCTTGCACTCCGTGCGGGCGGCGCTTCAATTTCCATTTCAATCCCTGAGTGCAGAAACTATAAAGACTCACCCACCACGACCTTTCTTCTTCCAAGCAAACTGCTCTCAAGCATTCTCTCTCCTCAAGAACACATCCCCATTTTCTCCACCAAGCGATTCGTAGGCGACTCTCTTCAACAACTCTTCAGCATCTTCTATAGCGACGGAGTTCCTCCTCAACAATCGGGGCACGGATCTGATCTGCATCAATGGCTTCCCTCTCAAACATCCCCATGGTACGAGATCTCAACTGTTCATTCCTTTGCATTTTCCGTCCCATCTTATGAAACTTCACTTTGGACTTGTAGGGCGTTAGAGACAGAATCACCATAGCCATAGAAGACAAACCAGGACTAGTTCTGTTAGGCCCCATGGGGAATCCGGATCCCATAGATCTGATCAATTTAGAAATCGGCCACATTCCGCTCAAACACTCCACCATGGCTATGCAAGATTGGAATAATGTCTTTAGGTCCTGGCCAAGTGTAACCCCTGGATAGAGAAACTGGTACCTTAGAATGGTTGCCTCCAAGAGAACAATCTGGGATGAATATGACATCGGTCAGTGTATCAACCTTTCCTTATCTAACATGGCCAGAAATGAATCTATGCTCATTGCAGCCTCATATTTCTGGTCAGATACCCTTAATGCATTCCTGTTTGGTCATGGTCCGATGACTCCTACCCTACCCGATGTCCTCATGTTGACAGGTCTTAACATCTTGGCCCCTGATTACGCTTATAGTCTCATAACGAAACCTTCACATCGGCTAGAGACAAAGAACATTGGTGGTTGGAAAGGTTACATTGATTGCCATGCAAGAACATGGCTGATAAGGGATAGGGAACACACAGCCTTCTTGAACATGTGGCTAGAAAAGTTCATTTTCAGCAAAAAAAACTGTCGGCCCGACCACCAACATGCAATCTATAGCTCAATCTTTAGCCACATGACACTTGATTCCCTTAGGCAAACATCTCCTGGGCTCAGTCTACTCTCTATTGCATCAAATTTCTGTTGAGTTATCGGCTGGACAACCAATTGGTAATCTCGGTGGTCCTTGGTGGTTCATGAATCTATGACTGAATCTGTACATGCGCAAGGTTCTGGGTCAGGATCTCCACAAGATGAGCTTCCCATTAGACCACACTGAAGAGGAGAAGCCTAAAACACGCCGATGCATGTCTTATGGCAAAACGACATCGACATTCTCTTGTGACAAGCTAACTCTACCGGAAGTGGCTATTTCTCCAGATGCTTTTACAACGGTTTCACCCAAGAAAAACCGTTTGGTTGCTTACTATGGTGAGAACAACATATTTGAGTTGCCCGTCAAGTTCAGCATCAAATCTATTGATATAGATGCTGATAGTATGACAAGTTTTGGCGAAGCAATTACCCCAGGGATCCTCCCCATCGATTTTTTCACCGGACAAAGCCATCAACCATCATACGAGTTCTACTATCCATCCATAGTAGCTCGTCAACTTGGCTTCGGCCAGTTACCAGTTCGCCTTTTCTTCACCGATCTAGTGAAACCAAGAGAGACTGTCAGCAATCGCTTGGAGTATGACCGACTGAAGAGTCTGGTACTCGATGCCGAAACCATTGACCTGGAAGGCTGGATCACCGGTTCTTTTACTACCAAACCCTTCAAACAATGGTGCTTAGAATGGAGTCTCCATCTCTTTTGTGCATCAGCCAAAACATACTACCAATAGTTGGACCCCGACTTCATTGTGCCTGAAAATGAGGTAACCCGCGTTTTACTATTCCATAATTCTGCATCAAAACATTACCTGACATTCCTTTTCCAATTATTATGCTTACAGGATACCGATACCACTCCTCCAAAGACCAGCAGCTCCAAACGTGCGATCAACTATGCTCCCCCTTCGGTAACGCCATACATCGGCCGCAACACACCATCCCTCAAAGACGTAGCCGAAGGCCGATCTTCTAAGCGCAAGGCTCGGAGTACTAAAATGTCTGCGCGGAAGAAACCATCTAAGGGAGCATCTCCATCAGTTCAACTAGCCAATCCGGCAGTAGTGGCAAGTCTGCTAGTGACAGCTCTCCAGGTAAATCACTAAGCCGATTATCACCTGAATTAACAATTAGTTGCAACACTTATCCTATGGAAAATCCTGCAGGCATGACAAGCACCAACTTCATCAGTGCCGGTGTCATCGGCTCCTTTACCTGCCCATCCAGATACAGCTGATCTGTCGCTGCTGACCAGTAAGCCATCGGCAACATTGAAAACTCCAGATGTGCACATCCCATCGGATCCATCTAAGCCAACAGAGTTGACGTTGGATCCCCTAGCACCTCAATCTCTTCTGGTATAACACAATCCCCTCAAAAGATTTTCGCGCAAACGTGGGTATTTTATGATCCTCTCAACTCTTTACCATACGTTGACAACCATCATTCAAGAATAACCCCATGGAGCTACCGCATCGGCCCAGTTCATTCTGCTACCAGAAGAGCAAGAGGACAAAACACAGGGAACCGATGTAGGCACCAGTTCAAGAACTGAAACACCCCTTGCTGAACCGATAGAAAAGCAACCTTCCACAGTTCCCATGATGACGATGCCTACTCAGTTTGATGAAATCAACTTAAAACAAGTAATTATCTCACATCTTTCATTGACTTATTATCGCAATATCATTTTTAACTTGATCCATCTATGTAGGCTCAAGATACTCCAAACAATAGCCTCTTGTCTTATCAAATTGGAGATCTCCTGGAGGAGGAAGAAGTCACATCAAGAATCGTAGCGCTGGGAGAAGCTCCTGATGATGTAAAGACCAAGCTTCAAGACATTCTACAACTCCTGAATCAAGACATCAGCTTACTGGTCCAAGATGCAGAAGGAATAAGGGGCATATTCCGCCACTTAAAGGGCCAGTTACCAGCCAATGTTGAGGTTGCACTGCTTCCCGCTGCCTTCATAGAGGGCCATCAATTTAAGGTCCTTCAAGCCAAATAGCGTTTGTTCGATCGTGCCTCGCAGGCGGAACTAATCACTCAGAAGGAGGCTAGCCGATCTTGAGCAAAATGATATCAAAGCTAGAGTTGAAACTCTCAAGAATTCTTGCCCCATCATCATGAGTGAGATAGATCAGCTCAAAGCAAGAAGGGCAGAACCCTCGCGCTAGCAGAAGAGGAAAAGAGGCTGGAGCAACTCCCCAATGCTATTGGAAAGATGAAGGCTGATATGAAAACCCCAATCCGTGAAGCTATTCGCCTCCGTAAGCTCATCAAGCCAATTCCGGGATCTGCTGAAGACGACCACTGGGAGATTGACGAGGTGGACTAAATCCGCCTACGTGCGGTTGATGCAATTCGGAGTTTCCTCAGATTATTGTAACAAACTCTTTCCAGCTTACAGTTCTGCGATCTGAAGTTATCATGATGATGCAAAACAATCTTTTGTTTGTAAATATTTTTACACTAAGGGCGACACATGGCGTGTCAGCCATGAAGTAACCGATAATTGCTAAGCACCATCGGCTAAAAACACATCTACTTTGTGCGTTCCTCTTCCTAATCACACGTTTTATGCTAAAGGCGATACCTCTTGTATCGGCTGTAACCTTTATTGACTAATTCTTTTTACATTCCAGATCTAACTTAAACTGATGAACGTCGGCCTTGATTTGTCATTGTCTCCAATGACATGTTCTAACTTATCGCCCGATGTAAATCTATGCCTCAGCCCGCCTTCATAATCTAGCAGGAAATCATTCATCACGATGATTCTTCAAAGCTGACTGCTTGGATGGGCTTTAGTTTGAAATTGGACATCTTCAGGAAAACACCTTCCCAAACCTTGCCTGATATACACTCCATGCCATCATACCCCTATACCTGAGGATCGGCTGTTGCACAACTGAGCGATGAATCGGTGTAGGCTGTTGCACAACTGAGCGATGAATCGGTGTAGATGATCTTCACAGCGTCCTTCAACTATTGGCTAAGACATTGATGCGTGGTAGATGGAATACAACAGTTGGCATGGATCCAATCCCGGCCCAAGAGCAAATTATATGAACCCTTGCCATTGATGACGAAGAAAATAGTTGGGAGGGTCTTACTTCTGATCATTAATTCAACGTTTATTGCCCCCCGAGCTGGTGAGGCTTTTCCTTCGAAGTCCTTGAGCATTATATCGGTTTTGATCAGATCCTCTTCGCCTTTTCCCAGCTTCCGCTACGTGGTGTATGGCATCACATTGACGGCAGCCCCACCATCGACTAGCATCTTGGTCATCGGCCGGCCATCCACGTATCCCTTGATATACAAAGGTCTTAGGTGCTGACGCTCCTTCTCCTCCGACTTGTCGAATGTAGTTGGCATCGCCTGCTCCTTTGTTTCTTCATCATTGGATGGAGCCTTGAACTCCATCGACAAAAAGAAAACCGTATTAGCCGATGCTGACGATAGGTACGCTGATGCTCAATCTCACGGTTCAAAGGTTCTTCATCTGGCACCAGATCATTGGCATCGTCCTCCAGCAGATCTTGCTCCTCAACCCTGGCTCCCAGCCGATCATGAACAGGAACACGTTTCTCCTCGTGCCTATCTCTGCTGATCGGCCAAAGGCTCCTATCATCATGGCACTGTCTCTTGGATGAATGGAAATCTTCACGTGACCTGTTACACTCATGATAGTTGTCGGTGGATGACAGTCTCCACCCCTCGTTCCAATAGAAAGCAAAAAAGGGCACCGCCAGTGATCCTCGTCGCATCGGCTTCTTTCCTCTTGATAGCGTCTCTCTCTATCTTGCTGATGCTGATATTTATTCAATATCATTTGGGACGTGACAATTCTGCGAGGCCCTCCGGAGCTTTGCCCTTGGTCATATCGGCTTTGACTCTTTAATTCGTTAGCTGATATCTACATTTTGGGGTCTACATCTCCTATCTGCTTGGCCCGTTCTGAAGTCAACACTTTCGCTTTCCATTTATTGCTAGGATCATTGATTTCTACCATATTTGCCGAAGGGAAAGGATGCACATATATCTTCATTGTCTTCGCAGGATTTTCAAATTTGATCCTTCCTTGCTCAATGGCCAGCTGGATCTACTGACGGAAGGTCTTGCATCCGTTAGTATCATGGGACACATCATTGTGCCACTTGTAATACTTACAATTTTTTAGCTCCTCGGCCGATGGGATCGTATGATTAGGAGATAACTTGATTTGCCCTTCCTACAGCAGCAATCAAAGATCCTATCGGCCTTGGTGACGTCGAACCCGTACTTCTCTGTGTCCTTCTTGGCGAACCGGCACGAAACTAGCTTTTTGTTACTGGTCCACTCTGCCAAGCCGATTTCAGCCCCGTCTTCAAAATCAGAAGAGTATTCAACGTTATTAACTTTCTTCTGAAAGGTGTTCCCTCTAGAATTCTGTACGCAGACTTCAACATTCGACAGCCTCTGAGCAAGATGACTCAAGCTGTCAAACTCTTGCGAGGAGAACTTCTCCTTGATGTGAGAGGTAAGAGTCCTTGAAAAGCCAATTCAGCTAACTGGATATCGCTGAGAGATAAGATGTAGCATCGGCTTCTGATGTCCCGGAATCTCTGGATGAAATCGGGGACTGGTTCATCATTCCTCTATTTTATTGTAGTCATATATGTAAGCTTCATCTCGCAAACACCAGCGAAGAAGTACCTGTGGAATTGCTTTTCCAGATCGGCCCATGTGATAATGGAATTTGCTAGAAGAGAAGAAAACTAGGCAAAGGCTGATTCAGAAAGAGACAACGGGAATAAATGAATTTTTAAAGTGTCATTCCTGGAAGCTTCCCCGCATTGGACTAAGAACCGACTGATATGTTCGATTGTTGTTACATTGTCCTATTCAGAGAATTTGGTAAAATCCGGCACCCTCTACTGGTGAGGCATGGCAACTTGATCGTAGGCCTCAGGATAGGGCCTGCAATACATGTAAGTTGGCTCCTTAGGCTTTAAGCCAAACTGACTCTTCATCACATCATCTATTTGGCTGGCCCAATCAATGCTCTGGAAGACATCACTTTGTTGTTGTACTGCCGGGTGTGATTGTTGCATTAGAGACTGAGGCTGATAAGTAACATGCTGGTAAGCCATCGCCTGTGGCTAACTAATGTGTTGCATTAGAGGTTTGGCCATCGGCTGCGGAGGCGATGCACCTATTTGATAATCTTCAGCCTGCCTGTTGATGATACGGGACCATCGGCTGAGTAGCCGATGTATGCGTCTGGGGGCCACTTGGCTGCTGCTAAAAAGTCAATGGCTGGGTGAATGGTATTGGTGGCTGCGACCCCTGAGACATGAACGATGTGCCCTGAGCTGATCCCCCTGTACCTGTAGCATTTTGAGTCTGGACGGGCACCTCTGTACTAGCAAAGATCATATATTTAGGAGGCATCCCTAAAGATGTATTAGGTATGTAACCATTCGGGGTGCTGAAGAGGCCTGCATGTGCTGATGACACCTTCAACGGCAAGCTAGGAGTGAACACTGGAGCTGTCGGGATAGGAGTCACCATTGGCTGATGAGCCGTGGCTGGAGCAGATAAGGTGGCATCAGATATCCTCCAGCGCCAGTCTGCGCCGTGTTGAGTTGTGGTTGAACGCCAACGCCTGACATAGCAGTGCCTCCAGCTCTAGCTCCTGCTGCAGCCGATGATTCTAGTTGGGAATAGCACGGCCCTTTATAGCCCATCTACATACCGCTGGCCATAGTTTCCTTGACGGCATTCGGAATCAAATTCATGAGGATGTTCGACTGGTTGATCATTGCATTATGCATAGCTTGATCGAACATCTCTTGGAACTTGGCCGAGTCTTCGGTGACTGTGATTCCTCGCGGCTTTGGGAGGGCAGCTTTCTGTATGGCCTCTCCTCTTTTGGTGATACTGAAGGCTCCGAGGCAGGCCTGCTTGTAATCTTCTATTGCCTTCTCCAACTGCTGCTTCTTAGTGACGTTGAGATCTTCCTCGGTGACCTTGAATATGTTATCATTGTCCACTTCAGATGGCTTCTGGATGGTCATGGTGAAGTTGTTGTCTGGTCCCACTGGGCGTGCCAAAAGCGTGTTGACACAAAAAAATTGGCGATCAGCTTTGTGCGTGGCCACACACGAGGACCTAGGAGATTTACTTTACTTCGGCGCAGGCTCCAATTACCTTCGCGTAGGTGCTAGGCGTGCCAGTCAATTTGACCTGTAATTAACTAAGAAATAAGGCAATCGTCAAATACTAGAACATATCGGCTGGATTTCCGAACCGTTTCAAAGGAGTATTGGCCGGAAGCTTGATACAGATATAATAAGAAATAGGCTAAAAACAGCCGATTCTACCGTGAGGCAATATCGATTGGTCAGTACTACTTCACAAACAACACTTAGATTGAGATCTG
Source organism: Panicum hallii (assembly GCF_002211085.1). Lineage (NCBI taxonomy): Eukaryota > Viridiplantae > Streptophyta > Magnoliopsida > Poales > Poaceae > Panicum > Panicum hallii. Next base: position 28,928,791 of record NC_038042.1, read on the forward strand.
ACTTAAAACAATAAAACGTAACTCCAGCTGATAGAAAACCTAAGATCTAAGCTAGATAACTTGTGATAAAAACTAAACTACACAAGATTAAACGAATGAACCTTGCAAAGTATAGCAAATATCGATAACTGGTGAGTAAATAGATCGAGAAGGAAGCGATGCGCCGTCAATCAAAGATCTATTTTGCTCGATAAACATGGAACTTACCAGCAAGCTGGAGATCGAAGCGATGAAGCCCTACTGGAAGAACTTGCCGAAAAGAAAAAAAACTATGAAACTAGGGTTTGGTGAAGTTGCCAACAATGAAGAAAAGAGTTTGTTGTATTGATTGTGTGATTATTATGATTACAAGCCCATAGGCCAATATTTATAGCCTAAGCTAACAAACCCTAGTCGATCACGACACAATATGATTTGACCAAAAAGAAAATGGACTTTCTATAACTAATCAACTAGTACACGACTCGAACTCCACGTGGAACTTACTGACGTAAACCATCAGCACCAACTGCGTTCCATCGGCTGTGACACCATATCAGACAAATGGTTCTGCTTCCACCGGCTATCTTCCTTGCCTCAGTATCGGCCAGACACGTGTCAAAAAATGGTAGCAACACACGTACCTATGTCTGGGTTGGATTTAGATCCATGCTCTCCCAACAGTTGTGAATACAAGTCATCAGACGTCGGGATGGAGATGCCAGAACAACTACAATAGAGGTTATGTTGTGTGTGTTTGGGGTACAGCTGTGGCGCCTCACTTATATAGAGGCAGACAGAGAATGAGTTAATAGTATTAAAGATAGTTAATTATAGAAGAAAATAATAATCCATGATTACAGTCTTCCTTAATAGTAGAAGGAATCATCCATAATTATAGTCTTCCTTAATCATAGAAGGAATCATCTATGATTATAACTTTCCTCAAATTACTTGCAAGACATGGGAAAGAAGAAACACTAATGTGATTATTTGTGTGCATGTCAATTGTGGTAATTTTGGAAGGCTGGGAATAGACCATTGACTTAAATCCAAACATGTTGACATAGGGAATGCTACCTAGATGGTCAATATAGCTAGAAGGGATAAGAGAGCCAATGAAACTTGCATGTGTCAGAATATAGCAAAAGGATGTTTGAAAGTTTCCTTAACTTGTAGGAGTTTTTCTACTTTGTAATTTCCCCATCGTCTAAACTTAGCATGTCTACATTACTTGTTTGTTCCATTATTAAAGAATCATTTGAAGGTGAAGATTAACTTCCTAAGTAATGTAGACATGGTATCATCTAGAGTTCATACCTTTGACAAGAAGAAGAGCACACTCTACCTCCTTAAGAAGAAAGATAACAAGGTGGTGGCCCACTTGATCAACAAGCAAAGCAAGGGGTGGAATCAACCTAAGCTATTTGGGTGCCTAAGAAAATCATCTCTACCATGAAGGGCTCCAAGAAGGTTTGGGCTCCAAAGGCGACTTAGAGTCCATGGCACTCAGGGGGATTTGCAGACTTGGCTACATAAGAAGAGCAATTCAAGCCAAGGCCAAGTACACCAAGATTTGCAGACTTGTGTAGGTTTGCATGAGCATATTTAAATTCCTTTTCATTGCCTTGAGTAATCTTTCCTATGGTAGGTTGCTTGTGTTTCTTTCTAACCCATGAGAAACCTACACGTTTTATTAGTTGTAGGAAAATGGCACTATCCTTATTTCTTATCTTATGTGCCAAATCCAAGTCATAGGATAACTTCCCAATGTCGTCATTGATTAGTGCATGTCTTCCAAGAGTAATTAGATTACTTGTATGCACATATTTAGGGGGAGCTATCTTATGGTTTGTGATTTTGATATTAACCTTATTTGCAAGCTTATCATGTGTGTAGTCTCAGTTGAAAAAAGAACATCCCCAGGTATATGCATGAATCTCTCTTCAATTGGTTTCAATCTACAAGTGGTATCTTCATCTTTATTGATTCCATATCTTTCAATTCATTTGAAGCTATCTCCATGCAAAATATAGATTAATCTCATCATCTTGTCTTAGTTAACTAGTTGTGCATATGCTTTACCTTCCGCCATATGTATGCACACACATAGGGGGAGCTTAGTTTATGTTATGTGAGTTTCATGTTCATGATCTTGTTTGCGTTCCACATCCAAAAGATCATAATCTATGAAACTCTTCCTTGTGCATTTGGTGTCTTTCTTTTCGGTGTTTGATTCCAAAGGGGGAATTTTAGCGACCAAAACAAGTATACCTTAAGAAGGAGCCGCTCTTACGGGGGAGCATGCAAGAAAGCAAGAACCTTAAAGTACATATCGCAAGTTCATATCACTATCTTGAAGGAGATTGCAAGAATTTGGTCCAAGAAAAGGACAAAAGTGGCATTCGAACAAGGGGAGGTCTCATGTCCATTGTGACCACATAAAGGGGATTTATATTTCAAATGGTAAGAGCAAGGTATGATCATCTCCATTTTCTCAATTTGTATCTTTGTATATTTCAATTAGCATATGTTCTTGCTCTTGCATTGCATCCAAGCAAATAGTTGTTTTAAATTTATATTATTATCATCTCTTTCTTTGGTTATGTTGTCATCAAGAACCAAAAAGAGGGAGATTGTTAGGAAATTCCTTAAGCCATTATTTATGATTTTGGTGATTGAATAACAACATAATCATTGTGACTAATGTATTTGTCAAGATATAACTTTATAGGAGTTTATAGGTTTCAAGGATGTAACGGAAGCCATTCAAATGATCAAAGAAGCAAGGAAACAAAGGCAAAATAAGCGCAGAACCTCATCGACGCATTTGACCGATCCATTCGGTGAGGAGAATATGAAGCACCGAATTAACCATTGATCAAGGGCGGCAGAAGCAGAAGCTACCGGTATGGCCGATTCATTCCGTCATGTCCATCAAGTGGAGTCGGTGGCACTGGGAAGCTGAAGATGGTCTCTCGAATGACCAACTCATTCGGTCATAACTATGAAGACCACCACCAAATCAATTGGTGGCTCTGGAAGGAAGAAGGACGGCTTTGGAATGAACGATTCACTCGGTCATGTCCATTGGAGCACCACCAAATCAGTCGGTGAGGCTCGTGGAGCCCGGGAGCCAGTCGCTCAACGTCTACCTTGCACAGTTTCACCGATTCATTCGGTGGTTGCTTTGTGAGCTGACCGAATCAGTCGGTCAAGGCAGAATTTCTATCCGTTGGAGCAATGGCTAGTATCTTTGGTTGGGGCTATAAATACCCCTTTACCTGGCCATTTCAAGGGTGTTAGAGCTTGGAGAAGCTATAGGGTTGGTTCCTATGTATATTCAAGTGCTCTATCTATCAAAGTGCTAAAGAGAAGATTAAGGCAATTAGCAAAAGTCTTAGGGCTTCATTAGTGCTAGCTTAGACCTGTTAGCGTATTGCTTTGGGTGTAAGCCTAGAGTTAGGTGAGGTTTGCACACCTCTTTGTTATCGGTGCTTGCGCGCACCAAGAGTTGTAAATCCGGAGCTTGTAAGTCTTGCAAGACCCTCCAACCGAGTTTGTTGAGTGGCCGCCGGTGCATGTGATAGGGAGGAGAGGCCCTAGGCATTTTGCCAAAGCTCTTCCTAGTGAAGACGACAAGAAGCAGCTGAGAAAGGCAAGGAGGAGACCCACTTTTTTTTAACTGAGGACATCCCCCATTTCTATTTCATGAACGGAAATACCGATAGTTCATACAACAACAGGGAGGAGTAGAGAGGGGGAGGAAGGGGGGAAGGGGGATAACCGGCATAAGTCTGAATGAGACATCCGATGGGACTGACATTTAGTCCACCAAGCGCCCAATTAACCGATTACCCTTAAACCTAGGCTTTCTAGGCTAAGTCCTGGAGGAGACCCACTTGTGCGTGGGGAAGGCCCGTTGACTATCCATGGAAGCTTGGCCCTTGCGCGGGCATTCCCTCGCGATGGGCTCGAACAAGGATTGGTGGAAAGCGAGAGCTTTCCGATACCTCGGTAAAAAGTCATCGTGCCAGGAGTTTGCATTCTCTATCTCAATTACATTCCATAGTACTTCTTGCACTTACCTTCCGTGTTTTCCTTTCCTAGAATTGCTTTGTGTAGTTTGTAGGATTGGATCATAGGGTGCAAAACTTTTGTATGGTAGAGATAGCAACACATAGAAATACCTAGTGCACATCTACATAGATTTTGAAACAGGTTTTTGTATGTACTTGGAGCCTTAGTTTTTAGAATACATAATTCACCCCCCTCTAGGGTGTCACGGTCCTTTCAACATGGTTTTGACATGTAGGTAATATAACTGTTGATGCAAAAATCGACCTCCTGACTTCTGATAATTACTTTTTGCAAAAATCTGGTGTCAACAATAATAAAAGAATGTAGATATAACGTGGTTGCTGCAATAATGCATGCATTCCCTCTTTAATGTTTTCCTATGTTTTCGTGGACCCATTACACATCATTCTGATTCCCTCACTTGTGAGTGGAAGATGAACTCGGGAAATGCCATGGTGATATCCGGCATATAATATGAATACTAGACTTAGCATACATCACTAGACATAACATAAACATATTTTTAGTACTATCGAGCACTTGATTATTCATAAAAATCTAGCAAAAAATTCATTTAAGTTACAATTACTTTAACGTTTAGGAGATTCACCTATTTTTTCATCAATGCTGCTAATTTTCCATCAATCACAAAAGAAGTAAACTACTTCCAAAAGAATGTATTTTTTTTCAGAAAAAAAAGAACCCCTTCACAATCACTACATGATATCAGTTGAGTTGAACTCTTTAACAACAAGTAGATATTCTTTCTTTTCTATTTGCTTAAAGTGGGAGTTATGAATTATCCTTACTTGAGGTATGTGAGTGTCATATTTTTCAGCAGAGAAGGATGTTCCATGACAAGACTGTGCCACTCCTTGAAATCAATCTTCCCATCTTTCTTTGTATCTGCTTCTTCAAAAGTCTGCCATGACAAAGTTATTTAATTTGATACACAGCACTCTCGCGTATTCGAGAAAAAAGTAGTTTAACACTTTAACTTGCACAATTGTTATTTGTAGTTTTAAAAGGCCTGGGTAAGTTATTTTTTATGGTTTTAACTTCTATCTGTGTGTTACATAGAAATTTAATACCTTGTCAATGATGATTTCAATAACCTCATTTGAAAGATTTACATTTGACTCGGCAAGGGTTGCCTCAATCATTTGCTTCAGCTGTAACCAAGCAAAGGTCCATCAGAATTGAAGTGTGATCAGGTAATGTAGTGATAACAATGTGGTTGGCCAATTTCATGATCACCTCTGGTCTTTCGATGAAGCCTTGGTTTTTTATATCATACGGTCTGAAAGCAACTACAAAAATAAAAGTGTGTAACCACTCCTTATTTTTAATATTTTAAGCATGGGGAGATATTATACTTATCACAATACAGAAAATCATGAACAACCATTGATACACTATGGAGCTTGCCTAATAATGTAAATCTCCATTTAATCAAACTATGATAAAGAATCAACAATGTTAGACCCGGGGCTACGGGACTGTGTACATAACATAGTTCAAACAGGGTTAGGAGATAAGTTTTGTCTTATCTCTTATTTATGTTGTTCTCTACTTGTATGAGAGTAGGACTAGTCGGTACAGAAGGAAACTACTCGAGTTGTACTCGGGTACGATTCCTTGGCTAGTATTGGACTAGGATTCATGAAACCCTGTCCTCCCGAATATATAGGGGGGGTAGGGATCCCTTCAAAACATAACATCTACACCCAAGGCAATACAAACCACCATACAGGACGTAGGGCATTACACACATTGCGGCCCGAACCTGTCTAAATCTTGTGTTCCTAGTACCTTTGAGTTCCTGATCTCGGCTTCTCCTCACCTAAACTTACCACCTCGGGTATACCCCTCGGTGGGCAGCCGGTCAAACACCGACAGCTGGCGTGCCAGATAGGGGAGCGCATCCAAGATCCACCGGCGAACTCGATGGCATCTTTCCAGTTCACCAGGTCAGTACCCTGTCAGGGCACGACATTTTTTTGGCTTGTGGGTCTGCGTCGCAGATGGCGCGGGCAGTTCTCGTCGATTCCTCGTCAACATGAAGCCGAAAATTCCCGTGGCGAGTTTTCCTAGCGACCTCGATAAGTTCGTCAATAATCTCGACGACTTGTCAATCCATGGATCCGCTATGAGGACCGAGGAGGAGTCTGCTTTCGGCGCGACTCCATCCAGCGCTGCAACAACCTTGCTTGGGTTGGACTAGTTCCAATCTGAGGTCTCGCGTAGCCGATCACGACTCGGTCTACGCAATTTGGCCACTGATCTTCAGGAGGCCAACATCTCCGAGTCCCTCTCCACATTGGAGAAGGACTTGGACTCTTTACTCCAACTCGGAAAGCCCGAAGCCACCACACGTCGAGGGGCTGCGGGTTGTTTTCGTGCCAATGGTCTGGTGACCACCTCCACTCCAGAGGGGCGTTTCGTGCATTGGAAGGGCATGAAACTTTCTGATCTACTTAAGGCCGAAGACCGGCTTGTGGCACACCTTGATCCCTTACCTTTTTAGGAGGGCAGGCCATTAGCCACCGTGGCAGAGGAGTCGACCGAGCTAGTTGACGCGAGCTCTGATGAGCTCATCTCACGCCAGGTGCTGATGGCGGAAGAAGGCGAGGATGATGGCGACTTGCCCATCGTCGACTTTGATGCGGTATCTGAAGATGAGGCCACAGCCAACGCCGGCGATGAAAACGACACCGATCGTGAGGCACGGAGGATCAGGAACAGAGCTCATGCAGCCCGCTGAAGGAAGGTCAATGAGCGCATGCGATCTATGCATCGCGAGCTTGATGCCGAATTCGCTGCCGTAAGCGAGCGGGGCTTCAGGACTCCGGTGGCCAACATCGCCAGGGTAACGGCTATACTCGAGCACAGTAATGATCCAAATGTGCATCAAGCACTTCGTTACGTACAGAGGGCTTGGATTTAGCTTGATCAACAAAACCCGGCGTCTACCGTTAGGGAGGAGCGCATGGGCGAAAGCCGGAGCCAAGCTCACAATCGAACGGCAGGCGGCCATCCTCGACCTCAGCGCAGCAACATCAACGACAACGCCCGCGGGAGTCAGGCCCCTGGTGGGAGGCAACAGCCACCTCCAGGGGGTAACCCGCGTCCGGCCAATCATCGGTCTCCTCCAGAAGACCTGCGCCAGCGAATCAATGAAGGACGCGATGCGGGGTCAGTAATCGATTCCAGGCGCAGAGAGCGCGAAGTAGCCGAGACAGAGGGTACTGACTGCAGCGACTGTTTTCCAGCTTTCTCCGCACGGTTTAGCAGTTACAAGTACCCTGAGGACTTCAAGCCGATCAGCATCACCAAGTATCATGGCAAGCAAGCTTCTCAGCAATGGCTACATTGCTACTCCACTGCCATTGAAGTCGCAGGGGGCTCCAACATCACCAAGGTCGTCTACTTCCCGATGGCTTTGGACCTTGCGCCGCTCACGTGGTTGGAGAGTCTCAGCAACAACTCAATCTACTCCTGGGAGCGGCTCAAGAAGGTCTTCATCGACAGCTTCTAGGGGGCGATCACTCGCGCAGGTACTCATCACGATCTTGCTCAATGTAAACAGGAACATAACGAGCTCCTACGATCCTATACACGCCGTTTCTTCGACGTTCGCGCTACTATTGCGAATATCTCGAAGGAAGACATCATCGACTGCTTCTACAATGGTATCACCGACCCAGCCATCTACAGAGACTTTGAGCGGAACAGATCGAAAACTGTTGCAGGGCTTCGTGATATGATGCACGACTGGTCCGAGCAGGAAGAAAAGATGCAGGAGCAGCTCCTGAGGCGCAATGATAGCAGCCTGAGGCATCCAAATGACAACCGTAACGACAAGAGCCAGCGGGACTACTTGGGTCCATCCCGAAAGCGCAAGCCAGATGATCTCGTCGTGGCTGTGGATCATCCCTCGCGAGGCAAGAAGACAACAACGCAGGAGGAGTTCGAAAAGCTCCTGCAGAAGAAATGTCCATGGCATCCAGGTGCCAATTATGCGGCAATTGATTGCTACCACCTCCGGAGGACATTTAGCAATTCCGATGGCGGAAAGAAGAACAAGCCAGTGGACAAAGAACCAGAAGACAACGACCAAGGGGACAAAACGCACAATGTGAAGTTCTAGGATGCTTCAAAGACCGTCAACGTCATCTTCGGGGGACATGGAGACTTCGGCTCCAGGCGGGACCAGAAACTGCTTCTCCAGGAGATCATGTCCGTCGAGCCGGCGGTACCACGACCACTCCGTTGGTCGAAGGTCCCCATCTCATTTTCCCGCGATGACCAGTGGACAAGCTTCTCAGAGCCCGATAAGTTCCCCCTGTCCTGGATCCAGTGGTGGCAGAAGTCAGGCTCACCAAGGTGCTCATCGACGGTGGGAGTGGTCTCAACCTTATCTTCGCCAGCACTTTGAGAAAGATTGGTCTGGACTTCACGGACATGCTGATTCCGAGCAAGTCTCTGTTCTACGGCATTGTCCCAGGTAATACGGCGCACCCACTTGGTATGGTGGTTCTTCCAGTCGCCTTCGGCACGAGGGAGAACTACCGCACCGAGTTCATTAAATTCGAAGTTGCTAACTTCGAATCTTCTTATCATGCCATACTGGGCCGACCGGCACTCGCCAAATTCATGGCAGTGCCGCATTATGTTTATTTGCTTCTCAAGATGACAGGACAAAGTGGAGTACTCAGTCTCCAAGGTGACTTGAAGAAGTCATATGATTGCAACAAGGAGGCGATCCAGTACGCTTTGACTACGTGTATGCCAGATGCTTCAGGGGAAGTACTCGCGGCCGCACAGTAGCTCTCCCAAGCTGGGCTGAGATTCCTTCAAGAAAGGACAGCAAGTCGAGCATCCAGTCAGCTGGCGACGTGGCCCTCAAGTCGATCCAGCTCCAAGAAGGTGACTCATCCAAGACCGCCATTATCGGTGCAGGCTTCGAAGAGAAATAGGAACTCGCGCTCGTCAGTTTCCTTCAGGCTAACCGAGCCATATTGGCGTGAAAACCAGCGGATATGCTAGGGGTGCCCAGGGAACTGATCGAGCATAGTTTGAATGTACACCCACAGGCTGTGCCCAAAAAGCAACGCCTTCGAAGATTTGCTCACGATAAGCGTGAGGCAATTAAACGGGAAATAGCTAAACTCCTCGCAGCTGGCTTCATTAAAGAAGTAATCCATCCAGAGTGGGTAGCTAATCCTGTCCTTGTAAGGAAAAATAATAATGAATGGAGAATGTGCGTTGATTACACCGATCTTAACAAGCATTGCCCAAAGGATCACTTCGGGCTACCGTGCATTGATCAAGTCGTCGACTCGACGGCGGGTTGTGTACTCCTCTACTTCCTTGATTGCTATTCAGGATATCACCAGATCGCGCTCAAGGAGGAAGATCAAATTAAAACCGCTTTCATCACCCCGTTTGGGATGTACGCTTACAAAACTATATCTTTCGGGTTGAAAAACGCAGGAGCAACCTATCAGCGTGCGATTCAGATGTGTTTTGCTGATCAGCTGCATTGGAACGTTGAAGCCTACGTGGATGACGTGGTCATTAAGACTAGGAAGCCCGATGACCTGATTGTAGACTTAGAAGAGATGTTCAGCAGCCTACGCAGGTTTCGGTGGAAGCTCAACCCAACTAAATGCATTTTCGGAGTACCATCAGGGAAATTGCTCGGGTTCATCGTCAGCAACCGGGGAATTGAAGCCAACCCTGTAAAGATTTCGACCATCACTGATATGAGGGCTCCGACCACAATCAAAGATGTGCATAAGCTAACAGGATGTATGGCATCCTTGAATAGGTTCATCTCCCGGCTCGGGGAGAGAGGACTGCCCTTCTTCAAGCTCCTAAAACGCCAAGACAAGTTCCAGTGGATGGAGTAGGCCGAGCGAGCCTTTCAAGATCTGAAATATCACCTTCGGTCTCCTCCGGTCCTTACAGCACCATTGTCGGGAGAAGATCTACTACTCTACATTGCGGCGACAACTCATGTTGTCAACAGCGCCATTGTAGTCGAGCGCAGCGAGAAAGGCCATGCGTTTGGAGTGCAAAGGCCCATGTACTTCGTCAGCAAGGTACTCTCCGAATCAAGGGTACGATACCCGGTAGTTAAGAAACTCTTATATGCAATTCTGATTACATCGAGAAAGTTGCGCCATTACTTCGACGAGTTCAAGATCACTATGATTACGGATTTTCCGTTGGCAGATATTCTCCATAATCAAGATGCCACGGGGCGTATATCAAAGTGGGCAGTGGAACTGGGGGCTTTATCAATCGATTTCAAGCTATGCACTACAATCAAGTCTCAAGCTCTAGTCGATTTTATGGCTGAGTGGATAGAGAATCAAATTCCAACTCCAGTCGACAAGCCAGATCACTAGACCATGTACTTCGATGGATCTCTCAAGCTCGACGGCGGTGGCGCTGGAGTCCTATTTATTTCTCCAAGAGGCGAACAACTGAAGTATGTCCTCCAGATCCTTTGGGAGGTATCCAATAATGAAGCCGAGTATGAAGCATTGCTTCACGGGCTACGTTTGGCGATATCACTAGGCATCAAGCGACTACTTGTATATGGCGATTCACTTCTTGTCGTTCAGCAAGTCAACAAAGAGTGGGACTGCAACAAGGAGACGATGGACGCTTATGTACAAGAAGTGCGCAAGCTGGAAAATAAATTTTCCGGCCTGGAGATTTATCATGTGGTACGGGCGCATAATGTTGGCGCAGATATACTGTCCAAGCTAGGATCCACCCGCGCATAGGTTCCAGCAGGAGTTTTCGTTCAGGAGCTGAAACAGCCAGCCATCCTCAGGTAACCACTGATGCTAGCCTTCATCAGCTTGATCGGGAGGTTATGACGCTTGGAGAGGACTGGAGAGAGGCTTATATCGACTTCATCCGGGATCAAAGACTACCAGCGGGGATGGACGCAAGAAGCGCAGAGGCAGCTCGTGTCATGCGCATAAGCAAAGGTTTCGTCCTAGTCGACAGTAAGCTCTACCGGCGTGGCGCACTGTAACACCCAAAGGTAAAATATCGAGATTTATAATGAATTTAATTGGGCTCCAGTAATTCTTTTCTAAGGATTTATTTTGCCTAGCTGGCATTTATTTATAATTTAATTCACAAAGAATTAAAATTTATTTCTAGGTTCAACATGTTTGTGCATTCATGCTGGTGCATAAGTTTTATTTGGTTGGGCGCATAGGAGTTGAATTCAAATTTGAGTTGAATTCAAATAGTTTTGAGTTGGTGCGGGAAAAGAAAAGGAAGGAAACGGAAAAGTAGGTCAGTCTTTTCTTCTTTTCACTCAGTCATTCCTTATATTCTCAGTCATTCCTTATATCCTTAGTCATTCCTTATATCCTCAGTTATTCCTTATATTCTCAGTCATTCCTTATATTCTCAGTCATTCCTTATATTCTCAGCCATTTCCCCAGCTCGACCCCACCTGTCGGCCCCTCCTTCCTTCTTCCTCTACCGGCCGCGCAACGGCCCCCGAAACTTCCGGCGAGCTCTCTCGCTTCGGGCCCGCACGCCAATGTGGGCCGCTGCCCTACAAGAAGGTTCCGCGCCCTAGAACCCTAAACCTAGCCGCAGCAGCACCTCTGGAGACCCGCAGCGCCGCCGCCTCCTTCTTCCCTCCGCCGCGCAGACACCTCGTCCTCACCGCCGACCGGCCGTTCCGCTGCACCCCGGACCACCACAACCCCCGGGTTCGCTCCCTCTCGCCATCCCGAAGCTCCGCGAGCCCAGCATCGAAGCCCTACGCCTCGGCATCTACCGAATTTCCCGAAGGAACCTTCGACGGTGAGCCGCTCCGCCGTCGGAATTCCTCATCGTCGTTGCATCCTGATCCGTCTTAACCCCCTGGTTACCTCCGCAGGGAGTTCCCCGACCGATCCGCGCGTCCAAGGGACTTCGAGCCCCTCTGCAGCAGCCTTCCCCACGAGCGCCGCCGTTTCCGCCGCTCGGACCTCGTCGCCGACCATCTTCCGCTGCCTCTCCGGCCCGTTCAGGCCCTCGGTGAGCATCAGCACGTTCCCTTCTCCCTCTTACGCTAGCAATCATGAACCGTAGGCCGCACCCGAAGTCGCGACGCCGTCGCCGGCATGCGCCGCTGTGCAGACCCGCCGTCCCCGCGAGCCCAACCAGATCGGACCGTCCGAACCCCGCTATTCAAATCGGACCGTCCGACCGGAATGCGTCCGAACCGTTCGATTTAGATCCAACCGCCCAGATTAGAAGCTGCGTACCCCCCCTTCAGCCGTGGCAGTTTTGTTAAAAAGCCCCTGCCCTTTTGAGGAATTAACCCGCCGTCCATCTCTAGTTCAAAAGTTTTCGCAGACAGGTCCTTTCCTTCCATTTTAACCCCTGAGCTTCCTGGAATTAGTGCCCGCAGTCCATGCCTTGCGTTTTCATGTGTTAGCCCCTGCGTCTAGCCTTTAATCATGTTTAAGCCCCTGGTTTTTGCGCAGAAACCCCTGGAAGTTCTGTTTTTCTCGCAGATAGGTCCCTGAATCTTGTTTTAGCCCTAGATTTCGCGTCTTAGCTCCGTTTTAGGTGTTCTTTATGTTCACGCGATCGTTGTAACGCGTAGAATAGTTCTAGCATAGTTTTGTATGCGGTTTTGATGAAATGTTGTACTGTTTCTTATCCTTTGTCTTTGTATGCATGTATGTGTATGTGTTGGACCATGTTTTGGCGTTGCGATCGTGAGTAGACGCTGAGCCTTTGGACCAGTACCAGGAGCCACCATCTTCTGAAGCTTTTGAGCAGCAGCAGGAGAACTTTGAGGAAGGCAAGTATAACATGAACATCCTATCACTTTTAAATACAATTCATACTGCATTTTAATATTGTACGCCTATAAGGATTTCCTAGCCACTTTTATCCGGTATATTATACCCTGGGTTGCATTTTGGTTAGTTGTGCTAGGTTGCTGCGCTATAACAAACTTGGTCCTTTTTAATTAAATTTGATTAATGGTCTTATGCAACTTAATCCTGAGCGTGGCCCTCTGTGCTGTGTGCTTGAGTGGCTCACGTCTCCGTAAAAGATGTTTTGTTAGAAACTTGGTTTAGGGGGCCAGCACGGTGCTTAGTGCTTGGTTGGCCACTCTCCGTAAGGACCGGTTCATAGAGCGACAACCTGGGACAACCGCGCAACCACAAGACTGGAATGGGACGGTCTTGACTTACTAATCAGGTCGTGTTGGTTCGGAAGTAACTTACCTGCGTGGGCAAGAGGGGTGGTAAGCTTCAATGGTCCCTGCTCCTCCGGCTTGGTCTGTGCTGTGTGTCTTGTACCCCCGGAGGTGGGCCCCATCGTTGTTGATCCAGAATCCTTAGCGGTTACACCTTACCAACGTGATCCTTTGTAACAGTCTCGTAGTGTGCTTGCTAGCCATCTCACCTAAGGAAGTGTGATGAACAACTAGCGTAGCCCACGACTTGGGGGTAAAGTTGTGCAACCTCTCGAGAGTGTAAAATTGATATATCAGCTGTGCTCACAGTCATGAGCGGCCCAGATCCTCCTTTTGATTAGTGGGGTTATCAACCTTTGATTAGGGAGATTTTCCCGGGTGGTTTTGGTTTGGTTGGTTTCTCAGTAGTTCTTAATTAATATTGATTAATTTCTTATGCAATATGGGTTTATGGTAATTCATCCACTTATAGTAAATAGTTTTAATAAAATTTGCCAAGGCTAAAAGCTACTGCAGTTGAGTCAGCTAACCCTAGAGCCTCATACTCGTGTTATACTTGTTGAGTACAAGTTGTGTACTCACACTTGCCTCTTCCTCTCTTCTGTTCTCTTTGGGATATCTTCGACTGCTGCCCAGTACCAGGCGACGTGGAGGACTACTTCAGCGGACTCGACGATTTCAAGGCGTTGTCTCCCAGTTGACGTCCCTGTGGCGTCCTACTCTTCATATATTTATTTTACGCTTCCGTATTCCTTGAACTGATTCTTGATTCAGTTGTAATAAAGATATTCATTTTATAATTTATACGCTTTTATTCGTGACATGTGTTGTGATATCTTGATAATCTGTTGTATATATGCGTGACTTGATCCTGGCGCATATATGATTGCTCGATTTATGTTCTTATAAATCGGGTGTGACACGCACGATCAGGTGTGCTCATGAAGTGCGTCACGAGAGAAGACGGCTAAGACATACTGCGGGAGATACATGAGGGCATTTGTGGCAACCACGCAGCTTCAAGAACGCTAGTGGGGAAAGCATACCGAGCTGGTTTCTAGTGGCCCACCGCAGTGTCCGATGCTGAGGACCTCGTGCGGAGATGCCAAAACTGCCAATTATTTGGCAAGCAATCTCACGTCCCAGCTCACAGTCTCATCACCATACCGCCATCATGGCCGTTCTCTTGCAGGAGCCTTGATATAATTGGGCCCTTCACAACGGCGCTAGGCGGTTTCACCCATGTATTGGTGGCTATCGACAAGTTTACCAAGTGGATCGAGTACAAGCCGATAGCCAAGCTCATAGCAGATCGAGTCGTTGATTTCATCTCCGATATCTTGCATCTCTTCGGCTTCCCAAACACCATCATCACAGACCTGGGATCAAATTTCACGGCCAACCAGTTCTGGGAGTTCTGTGAAAATGCGTGCATCGAGGTCAAATATGTCTCTGTTGCACACCCAAGAGCCAATGGTCAAGTCGAGAGGGCGAACGGCATGATAATCGAGGGCCTCAAGAAAAGACTCTATGATGAAAATAGCAAGAAAGGAGGAAAGTGGATACACGAGTTGCCACATGTCGTCTGGGGGCTCAGGACTCAGCCGTCCAAAGCCACAGGACAAACACCTTTCTTCCTTGTCTACGGCTCCGAAGCTATCTTACCGGCTGACATCATGTGGAAATCCCCAAGGGTTGAAATATACAATGAAGGTGAGGCGAATGAAGCAAGGCGGTTAGAGCTCGACTCTGTTGAGGAGGATCGCTGCACCGCTCTTGTTCAGTCAGCTCGATACCTGCAGGGGATCCGGCGATATCACGATTACAACATGAGGGAACGGTCATTCAGTATAGGTGATTTGGTCCTACGCCACATCCAAGATGAGTCCGGCTTACACAAGCTCAACTCGAGGTGGGAAGGACCGTTCGTCGTCAAGCAGGTTACAAGATCGGGGTTGTATCGACTACAATACACCGAGGGTCAAGACGTCCTAAATTCTTGGAACGTTCAGCACCTGCGCAAGTTCTATCCATGAGAATACATGCGGGGATAGCTGTTCTCTGGGCGCCTAGGCGGTCTTTTTCTTTAGAATCAATTTGGAGGCTACGTGTCACAAAATTCAGAATGTAAATTTTTTCTGATAACATACGGAGGCTGTAGCCACGTTCATGTTTTATATGAATCAACCTCTCGCCATGAGTTTTGACGGAGGCTACGACCATGTTCATGTTTTATATGAATCGACATCTCGCCATGAGTTTTGACAGAGGCTACGGCCACATCCATGTTTTATACGAATTGACTTCTCGCCACGGGCTTTGATGCTCGTTTGCGACGATGATCGCGTTTTTCCCAACAAGTTAGATCCGTTCGATCGGATTATATCTAACTTGTTGGACGGGCTCACATGAGGAGCTATTTCAACTACGCCCAGAGTCGTTGCACTCAGGGTAGTTTCAACCTCTTGCCATAAGCACGGCAGTCACGCGACGATGCTCGCGTTCTTTCCTAACTGATTAGACCAGCTCGATTGGGTTATATCTAACTTGTTGGACGGGCTCACATGAGGAGCTATTTCAACTATGCCCAAAGTCGTTGCACTCGGGGTAGTTTTGACCTCTTGCCATAAGCACGGCAGTCACGCGACGATGCTCGCGTTCTTTCCTAACTGGTTAGACTGCTCGATCGGGTTATATATAACTCGTTGGACGGGTTCCTATTCGGAGCTACTTCGACTACTTCCAGGGTCACTGCACCCGGGGTAGTAACTCCTACTTAGCCTTTGAACTTGGATGACAATTCAGAAGTCATAAGGCACATACAGGTGGAGACATCAAAGACAAATATATACAAAGAGAAGAGTACTTGTTTTTATGACATCTCAATCCTGTAGTACACTTTTTACTATCTTCTCTGCTACAGGTTGGGCTTCTTGGAGGTACTCGTTGAATTGCTCTTCAGAGCACTCTGCAGCCACACCCTTCGCGAACGCCTCTAGTCGAGCCTCCGGCCAAAAGGATTTGACAAAGCTAAGAGCGTGGCTGACACACGCGATGGGGGCTTTAGTGAGGAAATTGAGGACCTTCTGCGGCGCTCCGAGAAGTCGCTCCAGCAAGGACCACTCATCTGCTTCACCGCCTTCTTGTGAATCCACCATGTCCACAAGCTTCTGGGCGGCTCCCTTGAGGTCCTCCAGCTCCTTTTGCTGCTGCTCCTTCTCTTCATCCAGCGTCTTGATCTGCTGAAGATAGTCGGCGAACTGTTGTTCAGTATCGGCGATTACCTTCTGTAGCCTCTCGACGTCATCTGTATGATGATATATCATATTCTTCACGTCAGTAAGCATCTCTTCTTTATATGTTAAGATTTTCCTAAGCTCTGCGGTGAAGATATTTTCAGAATTCAAGATAAATTGTTAAGTGAAAGTACTCGAGGGAAGAAAGGGCTTGCCTTGGTGCGCCTTCTTCTGTTCTTTGAGTTGTTCCTGGAGCTTGGAGTTGGCCTTCTCAAGATTGCAGAGGTCGTTCTTGAGGAGCCATGTTTCTCGCATCCGCTCCAGCTTCAGATTATCGAGCTCTCGCTGGAGATATATGTTTTTCGTCAATTCCTCTGATATGTGTTTATCCTTTGCGTTAAGTTCCTGGAGGCCACTCACGACTGCTTTCAGCTTTTCGGACTTTCGCTGTGAGAGTTTGGCCACATCCTGCATAAGGGGAAGGATTAAGACAAGCAACTCGACAAAGTATAACGGCAGAGGAGTAATCATGCCTTACCACGGTATATTGGTACATCTCTTTGAAGATCTTCTGGAAGTATCGCATGTTGCTGATGGTCAAGAGTGGATCATCCACTAGATCTGTGGTAATGATGTTCTGGTATCCACTCCCGGGCACCAGCAGATCTTCAGAATTCCTTGAGGTACCCGTCGCGTTGTCAGTCAGTGGTTGCGGGGTACTTGCAAGTCAAGACACATTCAGTACGTGAAGTTTGTGGTCTAAGCAGTTAGCCAGGGGAGGTCAGACATTTACTTGTGCCATCTGCAGGAGCGACATCAGTAGCCTTGACTTGTTCTTCACCACCGGCGTTGGCTTCGAGTTGCTGGGGCTCGGGGGGTGATAGGTCGGGCAGTGTTGTGTCCTCCTCAGGGGCTGGCTCCTCGGGTGCGAGCTCCTCTAGGGCTGGTGGCTCGGGGGCTGGAGTAGCTGCGGTAGGCTTTGGCTTGTACCTCATGTCGATTATAAACCTAATGAAGCAGAATCAGTTATATTATTACACAAGTCGAAAAGAACAGGATGTTCATTATGCAAAAAGGATCTACACTTACACTGAAGACTTCTTCATGACAGCTTTCTTTATTCTCAGGGCCCGTGGTTTTTTAACCACGGTACTCGTTGCCGGCGGCGGGGTCACACCAGCTGGTTGCAAGGTTCCCGCCACGGCAATGGTTACCATCCTTTCTGAAGTACTCGATGGGTCCGTCCTAGCAGTTTCTGCGGCATCATCTGCTGGAACATCATCCCTAGCAAAATCGGTCCTGGTCACCTTTTGGCGCTTGGGGTCGGGTGGAGAAGCCGAGGGACTGCAAAACAGACAATGTAAGCATGCAACAACTTTGCTATTTGACAACTCTACAGGACAGCAACTTCATACCTGGGGGGTTCGACTACATGCGCTTTGCATTTGCGCACTATCCGATGACCCCGAGGGACCACTGGCAACGCTTCGACCAACTCCACGGATGATCCAGGGGAGTTGTTCTTCGCTTTCCCTTCGGCTTCCTTTTCCGCCAGGGGGCTCCCGCTTTCAGTGGTCTCGCTGTCGGGCAGAGCCTCGGCCGCTTGAGCCCTTTTCGCTTCGGCTGCGGCGCTGGGGAGAAGGTGGTCCGGTCGGGGGATGTCGGGTTGTGGTGGATAGCTCCGGTACAACTCTGTGTGTCCCTGCAGAAGATTTTCAGTTAGCAGTGGCAGAACAGCAGAGCTTGTTCTAAAAAAGTAGTCGAATATTTACAGGTTTTGGAGGAGTTTGCATAGAAAACAACTGCGGGACGTAGGGAACTGCGTTCACGTCTAGCAGCACTCGCTTGACCCGGATGAGCACGGCATCGTCAGTCAATTCCTCTGCGCACATCCGAGAGGGATCTTCAACGCCTATGTACTCGAAGCCTAGTGTGTGGCGTTGTTGGATTGGCTGGATCCGGCGTTTGAAGAAAGAAAACATCACAGACGCTCCGATCACTCCTATTTCTTTATGAGCTGCTATGATGGCAAGCAACTCGTCGACTTGGTCCAGGTCTCCTCTGGAGAGTTCGGTGTTCCATTCCGGCCTAATGACAGGGGGTTTTCCGGATTTTTCAGGTAGCTGGGGGGCATGGTTCCCGATGTAGAACCAATGGTTTTTCCATCCTGAAATATTGGAGGGGAACTTGTAGGAAATGTACCTATCGCCGGCTTGTTGTCTAAACTGGATGCCGGCGCCCCCTACGATGGATGGATTTTTGGCAGTGGGTTGCGGCTTTACTCGGAAAAGGAAGCGGAAACGATCCCAGTGGGGTTCAATTCCAAGGAAAGCTTCGCAAAAATGGATGAAGATGGCTATGTGGCAAATTGAATTCAGGTTGAGGTGATGGAGCTCAAGCCCGTAGAAATAAAGAAGGCCTCGGAAGAAAGAGCAAGAGGGGAGGGCCAAACCCCGTTCGGAAAAATGGTAAAATGTGACGATTTCGTCTACATTTTCCATGGGAAGAGGTTCGCGAAAAGAGGGGCGTCAGATGACAAGACTTTTTTTCTTGAAGCAAACCCTTGGAAACAAGTTTTATGAGATCATTGTTGGAGCACTTACTGTGAGTCCATTCCCCAGACGGCGGCTGCGACTCCTTCTTTTTCCCATCCTTCTCGTTGGATCTTTTGGGCGCCATTTCTATATCTGCTCGCCACAAGTTGCTCGGGGGCTGCGGAGAAAGGGGCGGAGAGATTTGGCTAGATTGGGGCTTTTTTTCAAGGGGGTGAAGGCAGAGTGTGGCTCTGATTGGGGGATTCGGAAATTTCTTAGCAGATTGCATATTGGAAGCACGGATTTTACCTGGCGTTACCGCGGGGTTAAATAACCAGCGGCCGGGTACAGGATTACTGTTTCGAAGTTGAAGAGTCGTTTTAGGGAATATTCCGAAGTTGAGGGGTCGTTTGATGGATTTTTTTAGATAAAATATTTGATTAATCATTTCTTCAGGGTTAATTGTGCCGAAAAAAGGGATTTTTCGAATTCCATATCTAACATTCATCCTCTGCACCATCACACTAATTATTTATCACGGGAACATTTTTGTACTGTATGCCATGACCTTTGGATCCTTATTTCCAAACCTGAGAGATTTGGATTCAAGGCTCGGGGGCTGCGGGATACGTGGCATCGACTATTTATTTTTTCAAATTTATTTGAAAAGTAAGTAAGGAAGATTCAAAATATGACCCTCAATCTGATTCTCCAATTCAACCTAAAGCTCGGGGGCTACTCCATATGGAGTGCGATTTTTCAATCGCACACCATACCAAATTCGGAGCATGAGCACCTCATAACTTCGATGCAGCTAAGAAAGTACTCGAAGAAGAACTTCAAGACGGAGTTTTAAAAGAAGCCGAAGACTATTTCAAAAGTACTCGAGAAGCCTGCAGTACTCAGCTACGAAGAGCTCGGGGGCTTGTCAGATGCGGGGCTACGGGACTGTGTACATAATGTAGTTCAAACAGGGTTAGGAGATAAGGTTTATTTTATCTCTTATTTATGTTGTTCTCTACTCGTATGAGAGTAGGACTAGTCGGTACAGAAGGAAACTACTCGAGTTGTACTCGGGTACGATTCCTTGGCTAGTATTGGACTAGGATTCATGTAACCCTATCCTCCCGGATATATAAGAGGGGCAGGGACCCCTTCAAAATATAACATCTACACCCAAGGCAATACAAACCACCATACAGGACGAAGGGCATTACGCACATTGCAGCCCGAACCTGTCTAAATCTTGTGTTCCTAGCACCTTCGAATTCCTGATATCGGCATCTCCTCACCTAAACTTACCACCTCGGGTATACCCCTCGGTGGGCAGCCGGTAAAACACCGACAAATAAGGCAATAATGAAGTTTTAGCATAGTTATTGCAAATGTTTAATTAATATTTGAAAATAATGAATAATAGAGAGCAATCTAGCTACATGGTATGGATGAAGACAACCATAGTAAGATTGACTTACAGTTGATCTTATCATCAATAGGGGTGTCAGGATGGAAGACCGAAAGAGCACGTGCAAATTCCTCAAATTCAAGTCCCTTAGTCTCATTTGAGTCAAACAAATCAAATAACAAAAAAAAAGTATAAAAATATAAGCAAATAAAAAAAGTGTGCATGTTTTATTCATTCCTTTACCCATAACTACAAACGATGCCATTTCTAGATGTCTAAGCATGGTTTTGGGAGTAAAATAAATTAATTTTCTCTGTACCAATACCAAATTTAGCAACTTCATCCTTAACTAGCATGCCGAGGGCCGTGCTTGAGGGCAACGTGAAAAATGAGGATGAAATAAAAACATCAGCCTCATGTGAGCATGTAACGTACCTGGTCAACAAAAATAGTGTGTTGTTTGCTGGCATGGTACCAAAGACTTTGAGATTGAACTCTTCCTGCAAACAAAAGGATACAACCATGAAAAAGATATAACATCGATGGATGGACACAACATGTAAGTTTCCTCGAAATTGAAGCACAAAAGAGCCAATAAAGAGAACTGATGTTGGGCCTTGCTCGCTCGTCCAATTCTAGTAATAGTCTCGATGCAGGTGTTTATCATTTCCAAGGATCGAAATGCGTACATGAATACGGAATCCATGCAAATATACCGGTATGTTGCACTATGTTGAACAATTAGGTGCACTAATCTTAGCAAATTCTTATTTTGGAGTAAAAGTTCACTCCGTTAATTAGCACTTCTGAAGCAGTATAGCAACTTGCAACATTCCCTAAGTCCATATAGTGAAGTACTCTCTCTTCCAAAATGTAGACCTAAGTCAAACTTTTCTAAATTTTGCATATAAAATAACAAATAAATGCATTATGAAGATATATTTCATGATGTATTTAATGAAACTAATTTGATGTTGTTGCTGTTGTTGGTATTTTCCAATAAACATGGTAAAAAATAGAGAATTTTTAAATTGGCCAAAACTAAAATGTCTTATAGAGTATTCAACAACGTTCATGTTATTCTGTATATACCACCCCCTCCCTTCCAAATTGTAAGCCGTTTTGGTAAATCTAGATATATAGTTTTTCTATATATCAAGACGTAGTGTATGTCTAGGTGCATAGTAAAAGCTACCTATCTAGAAAAACTAAAATAATCTATAATTTAATTAGAAAGGAGGAAGTATATCTTAGTTTTGGAAACCCAAAAGCTACACCGAGAGGGCTCTCAATATAATTTAGAATATATCAAGAGCCCTCTTGTTACTCCTATGATCATAAGAGGGTAGTAACTTCACCAAGAAGAAAGTAATAAAGGGAGGAAGAAAAAAGTTCAGGCAATGGACGGTGCTCTGGCGACGTTAGGCTTTGAGGTTCTTGTATGCTCCCAGATCTAGAGGGAGCTCTGGGGAGGCGTTCGGCTCGGTGGTGAGGTGAGGTGGCGATGACGCCGCCGACCGGGGTGGTGGAGGACATCCGGTGGCGGCATTCGTTGAAGATAAAGATACGGAGGGGAGGGATAGAGTGGGAGGAGGGCAGTCCTCGCTAGCATCGGCGGATGGAGGCCATATGGCTTGAAGAAAGGGGAAGCGCAAGGGGAGGAGAGGGAGAGGTGGGAGGAGGGTGGTCCTTGCCAGCATCGGAGGCGACATGGGCGAACGAAGCGTGCAATCGGGTTTTTCTCACCCCCCCCCCCCACCCCCACGTGATGAGCGGATAAGGGCGGGCAGGGGCCTCTCTTAGGTGCAGCCTTGACTACAGCATTGCAGGCATGCAGGCGTCAAAATGGAGCTTAAAACTAATCAAACTTCATATCACAGCTCAGACCGGACCATGAAATTTCAGATCAATATGTCAGAATTTGTCAGAATTCAGACGAGAGCATCAGATTGGACCTCAAGAGCAATGAAATTCAGATCAGAGCTGAACTTCAAGTGTTTGCGTGTAGGCGGTTTATACCGTCGCTTGTGTCGTACGTGTACACCTTTATTCTTTATAGGTGAGAACGTCATTGGCAGGATTCATGGGCCCTGTTTTGTTTCAGCTTTTCTGAGAATTGATTGTCTGAGAAGCTGGATTTGCTACGAATTTACTATCTGGAGAATCCATTGGCTGGCTGGATAAGGTGGGCGTTTGGCAACCTGATTATTTGTATTAGATTGTAATGATCTGTATGCCCTTGATTATTTCCTGCCGCCCCGCCCCGCCTCCTCCCTCCAGACGCGTCGGCGCCATGCAGCACGGACTCCTCCCTCCAGCCAAGTCGTCCCGCCGCCTCGCGCCACCTCCCATCCACTCGCCGTGCAGCACCGCCGCCTCCCTCCAGCCGCGCCGCCCGGCCTCACCCCAGCCGCGCCGCCCGCCCTCCTCCCCACGCCGTGCAGCCCACCCTCCTCCGGCCTGCCGTGCCGCCCGTCGCGCCTCCCCGCTACGCCCGCCGTGCGAGTCCGCCATGAGGTCCTCCATCCTCAGGCGGCACGGGATCTGTGGTGCGACCGAAGAGGAAGATAGCAGACTGGGGGGTGGCGCTGACGAGCTCGCAAGAGGAAGGGAACGGGAGGGAGGAGAGGGTATCGGTGGAAGCGGAGGAGGATTTTTCGTACCGCAGGGGCAAGTCGCGTTTTGACGGAAGGCAAGCTGCGGTGGGGGACGGGGCGTCGCGACGCGGCCATCGCGGGGCGTTCGGCGGGATTTTCCACGGTCCGCTGCCGCACCGCGACCACACCGCCGTCCCAAACGGGGCCATGAATTGCTACGGCACCGATGAAACTGGATTTGTGTTGAATTAGCTCTTAATACTCTGTCAAACTAGAGAGATTTTCCAGAAAAGGAAAAGAGAAAAAAAATGTAAGCTCGAACAGAAGATGGAGCAACGAGGTTATCAGGAGAAGCTCCAGCCATACCCTTTCATTCACGCGCTCTTCACCATCTGATCATCTAACACGAAATACGAAGCAAACCATGCAGATATGGGGAGTAAAACAAAGCAAAGACGTGCGGATTAGGGTCTAATGATTAACTGAGCCCCAGCCCCCAAAACAGAGACTAGAAATAACAGTCACACACCATGAGACCGTCAGCGCCATGCAACATCAGAGGGAGCTCCAAACCCGCCCAATTCTGCTTTTCTTCTGTTGAATGCGTAGTGCCATGAACTGAAAGTGGAACAGACGGATGATCACCAGAGATCAAAATCCTGGCTCCTGGATGGTGTCCGAAGCATCAGGTATCAGATGGCATGCCACTCTTCGTGCTGATTGCCCTTCAAATCCAAGGTGCCCCCTCTTAACATTACAACGGAAAGCTCAATCTTCTGCAGTATACATTCCTCGTGTATTTGACCTGCACGTTATCAGCGATCCAAGGTCAGACTTTCCACTGTATCTACCTGATGCATTTCCAATGCAATGGCTTTGTGGTTCTTATTGCTAAGCCAATCTTGCCAGCCACCAATTTTCACAATTTCAGCAATATCAAAACAGAAAATAAGTGCAAAATTGACCCGATTCCATTGCAGAAACTATAGTTCCGGTTTAACAACATTATTTTTACCAAGTTCCCTGACTTTTATAAGTTTGCAACATCCTTTTCTTTTTCCCTCGATTACACAGAACTACACGTCATTGTATCAGGATTATGAAAAGGTTTTATTACAACACACCCACGCACGCCTTGCTTTCAAAACAATACACCTGTGCCACACTGGCTTAAAGACCACCTTTCTAAACAAAGCAGACACACGATCAGATTTACCATAGAAAGTATTAAGCCTTTGCTCTGCTTCCCTTATTATGTCAGAAGCAAAGCCATTCAATACCTGGTTCGGGACCAAGAGCTAGGACACATATAAGAAATGGAACAGTGTAAAATGAAATTTAAAGAATATTATTAACACAGTCATCACTCTGGTTGTAGTATTATCCAGATAATCCGAAACATGAGTATAGTTCAAAACTTATAATGCACTAGCATTGTTGCTTCTATTTTTCCACGGGAGCACTTAAAACAATTTGCTCTGTTGCCTAGCTATCTTAAAGTTTTACCTTGGCTAAAGATTTCATGACATATGGCATAACATCAAAGTTTCTAGCACTGCTTAAATGATTTTGTAGAGTTAGCCAAAAGACAATGAGAGAAGTGATACAGATCATTATATTGTGTACAAGTTATGCATAGGAGAGTGACCAGCAATTGGTCAACAGAATTGAGACGACCTTGATGCATGCAGCGTAAATGTCAGAAATGATACATATAAAGTCACAGCGCCAACAGCAAGCATGCCATCTTGGGCCTCTATAACCTGTCAAAGGACTATAATTCAGTGTTCTGCGAGCCGCAATTATAACATCTATACAATATAGACAGTGAATATACAAAAGAAGGATACAGCCATATTACACAGTTCCAACCCACATTTCGCAGCTGGTACGATATGCAAGTCAATAATAAAATATTCAAGAATTCATCAACTGCACATTATATGACAGATGATTGATAAGAAACAGCTAGAGTTTCATCAAATAACTTCACAAAACTTCAACTTGCAAGAAGTATGGCAAATTCATAATACCATATAATTCATTAATGTCAAGAATATACAAAATTCACCTTGATCAGGTGATCTAGGAATGCTTACTTCAAAACTTGAGGCAGCATGGTTTGACAATCTGTCCATTGATTGAAAGAGCGCTGTTTCAATATCAACAATTCATTGAAAAAATATATTTCTTTAAAAATACAAATAAAAATTACATGCGAATTCCTAAAGTGAATACAGCTACAGTATTTAAAATTTACACGTCATTGAATCTATTTATTGATTTATTCTACAAATACGACAGCAACCAAACATGCAACTCATAAATATGCCAGATATTCTACTAGCAAATAGATTGTAAAGTTGTATTTTCATCATCTATCAATATCATGACTGCAAGGTAAGCTGATTACGAACATAATTAGGTTTAATAACTTGTCGCATTCATCTTTCATGATAAGTGTATGATAAAAGGAAAAAGAAAAAGGAAGGCACATTCTGCCTTAGGTTACATGCCTGCAACAAACCTGATGCTGCATCCGGATCCAGAATTTGGTAATTTCTATAAATTTCTGTAGAACATATTTGAATCCGTCATTAATGGTTTCAGCATCCCTGCATGATTAAGATTACAAAACATGTCCAGATATAACAAGAGTCCCAACTCCCAGCTCAATGAAGTAGAACTAAGTATTAATAACTGCCACATTTATACTTATCCATATTCAGGCAGGGTCACTGCCCACTGGAGACAGAAGTTGGAATATACAAATGTGCGCTCAGATATGGTTGGAAAACCTCTTGCAAATTAATGACAGAAGGTTGATGACAAAGTCAGCAATCAATGCACAGGAAGTTGTAGCACTGAGATGAGTACAAAACTATATGAACTATGGAGATTGAAGAGTACACAAGGGGCGACTAGTTGCATTAGTGCCAGTGCATCCTATGAAAAAAAATAGTATATGATTTGTTAAAATAAAAAACTGTAATAATAATTGAACAACATCATATTGACATCATGTGGTTCAGATCTAATGCTAAGTTTACCATAGCTGTTGAAGCAATGTGTGGAGGTACAAAGGTATCCTTTGACTTGCACAACAATCAATGGTATCCTCTGATCATGGCACATCCCCAGTATTCAAATATAAGAGCCAAGGGCCAACTGACAAATATGTCGAGTTTCAGTAGTAGGTTATACACAATGACACGAAGATAAGTCGACACGAGAGACCCAAGAGTCGAACCATCTGCCAGGTCCTGGAAAATCAGTCCCAAAAATCTACATCCCTAAGCTGAAGGTCACAACAATCATGACAATTGTTGATAAATAGTTGTTTTTCATCACTGACATTAATACCAAAAGCAATGTACCACATCCAGCAAGTTCATTACAAAGGAATGTGCAAGTTGATAACAGCATGGTGCAAGTTCAGGACTCCACACTATTCTAAAGCAAATGTTAGCTGCACGTGATGTAACTCTGCAACTGCATAGCCATAAAAGCAATGTCCAGCTCTTCGACCAGCAACACATTAAATGCAAACAGTTCATGTATGAACTCTACTGGCCTCGACGATTACTTCATTAGAGTGATAATGTGCAGAACTGTAGCTTTGTGCAATATTATGATACCTTATCATCCAGGGATGCAAACCTACAATAATAGCTCACTACTTTTTGTGTGCATGCAATTGCAATAGTCTAGAAACACAAAATACAGTAGTTTACTCCAATGCTAGCATATTTATGAAGCAAGGAAAAAAATGCTGGAAAACAACAAAAGGAGTTGTAAAGAATACTGAAGAAAAATTTACTTTGTTATTTCAAGATCTGGTGCATTTTGTACGGCATTCATGAAAAGCCACACTGAAAAGAATATATTGTGAACTCCTAAACTATATGAATCAACTAAGCTGAACAGTTGTAAGAAGCCTTGTGAGTTTACTAAGGGTTTCTCGAGCAGAAACAGTGTCAGGATGGTGCTCGCCACAGATAGAAGTGCGGATAAATATTGCCTTTCTTATCAGGTCATCTCCAATGTCATATTGTCCACCTCGGAGCATCAACTTGGCCCTTGTTTCCAATACAGAAGCTTTCAGAAGAGCCAGCTCCTGCCAAAGATAAGTGTACTGGGTTTCCGACTGAGCTTGCCTGAAGCAGGAGAATGATGTTTCTCTCCATTTGCCAGCATGAGCAAGCATGGACTCAGCTGCTCTCTCTAACGCATCAGTGCACAGGCGCAGCAGCTCCAGTGCTGCGTTACAACGGGAGTATGTTATAAATGTGTGTATAGCAAGTGGCACGACAATCTGTTTCACAAAGAACATCAGTTCAGATGGCCTCAATTCTACCAGCAGTGGATCAGAACCAAATCCAAAAACCATGAAGCAGGAAGCCCACAGGTGCTCAGAAGAATGTTTGATTGAGCCTTGGAGGTACACTGATTGGACCACAGCCTGAGCTGTTCGTGTGCCTCCTCGCTGTCGAGCATATAGCCTGATCAGATCATGAAACTGTACATGTTCAGGCTTTGAGCTGCATCTCGCAATTCCAAATCTCATTAACATTGCAGCTGCTTCAGCTTCAGATCTCTTCATCCTAGAAGTTGCAAGGCCACAAGTTAGTGTCCGCCACAACTTCTTCCACCTTGGACCCCTCCGGTGCTTCTTTGGGACTTTATGTGCAGCCAGAGCCAACATGTGAACTGGAATCGCAGAGGGTGCAAACCAACCACTCACTTGAACCATCCGAGTTGCCAGACTCCTAGGACCATCTGCATGGTCAAATATCGATAAGCACACATCCAGCAGCCGTACAAGAATTTCATGATTTTTCAAGCTGAGAACTTCTCTCTCGTTCCACGAGAAATTTCTTATGAGTGATGTCCGATTCAATGAGTCAAGTAGCCTAGTCGGAGTGATTGGGAGCTCCGAGAGTATAGCTCCAACAATACTTAGGCCAAGAGGAAGTCTTCCAAGCTTTTCCTCAATGGTTTTGAGAGCATCAATTTCCACCAGTGGATAGTCTTTGACACCTCCCTTCATTAAAGCCATTGCCTCAGCACCAGATAAATAAGAAAGCTTCATTGGCTCCAAATTCATCATGCGTGGAAGACGTGTTGTTATAATGAAGTGAGTCTCCCCACCAAAGTGGGGCAGAAGGTCCATTATTACTCTCTTATCCCACCAGTCCTTCTCACTCTCCAAATTATCAATTATGACTAAGAATGGTATGTCGCACATCAATTCTTGCCGGATTTTGGCAATGGCTTCCTCTTCCTGCTCTTCAAAGCATCGGTCACTTCCCTTTTCATGCATGTGACTATCCACGCTTAAATCTACTTCCAGAAAAGTTCGCAGAGCCAAATAGTTCTGTTGAATATATCTGTTTTCCCCTCTGACCCATAAAACCATCTTATATCTCTGGAAGAATCTATACGCATACTCCAAAACCAACTCTGTCTTGCCAATTCCAGGCTCCCCTGATATGCAAGCAATACCCTTTCCATAAAGTATCTTCCTAGATCTTCTCTTCCTTCCATGCCTTACTCCATTCTTCACTCTCAATGGACGCCCATGTAGTGATGGACTACCCAGTCTCTGCATCTCAATGTCTTTCTCAGTCTCCTTCCACAAAACTGGCTCCTTACCTTTGCTGTCATCGGTATTTACTTGCTCATGATTGTTAGCAGACCGCCTAACCGCGAGGCCTTTTCTTCTCTGCTTTGTCTTGAGCTCAAAATATTCTCTCTCTCCATCTCCCGTGACGTCACCAAACAAAATGAGCTCCAATTCTGAGAGTTCTTTTTTCCTGCCGACAAAATCGCCGTTACGGGGGAAAGGAAATTCCTCCTTCTCCATCCTCCCTTTCCATCTGTTCACCCTATCAACCACACTTCTCCTTCCTAATTTTGTGGCCAAAAGAATAACTGCTTGCAGTATGCAATCTCTCCAGTTGCCATCATTCGCTTCTAATTGCACATCTACCACCCGAGAAAGAGAATCAACTGATTCCATCCACTCATGTTCCATCCCACCATACAACATCCACAGCTCACCACCATGTTTCTCCCACAGTTCTCCTCTCTTCTCGATGATATCCCTGGCAAGGCAATCGGCTGCATCCAAGTCGAAAAATATAGGGATGAGATTTTTCTTGCCAAAGAAGTTCCTGAGCTCCTCAATGGTATAAGGGTTGCCAAATGACTTCTTTGTGAGAATAACAACTCCATATGTGGAAGCATTCATTATCCTCTCAACAGCATCGTGGCTGTGAGAATTCCGGCATCTAGACCTGTCAGAAACAAAGCAGCTGATTCCATGGATCTCTAGTTCTGCACGAAGCCAGTTTGTGAACCTCAGCAGCGAAGCCTTGCGGCCATGAAATCCAATGTACACATCATAACTCCGAAGCCTACTGACAGAGGCAGCTGATGTTGTCGGTTGGGACGATGAAGATTTCCGATACATTGCCCCCAGCCTCTTCTGCTTCTCTTTCCGTGCCGAATGACCACCATTGCTGGTTGCTGATGAACTACCTTGACATGGGCCATTGAAAGTGGAAATGAAGCTGGGATTGTTGTAGACAATTGCTGGAGTGCCAAAGTTGCTTGAAGTGCAAAGGCTGATAGGAGGAGATGCATCTGATGGCAAGACCCCGACGTTGGCTGAAGGTAGCTGCTCCGGCTGTAAGAAGGAGTCACCAGAGAGTATGTCACTGATTTTCAACGCAATGCCATTCGCGGAGCACTTGTTCTCAGGACCAGCATGCTCAGGGGCACGAGCAGACAGCGAGCGTGGTGTGAAGAAGGGGGACTGGTTCGCTGAAACAAATGCCGAGGACGAGGAAGAGAGGTTCCTTGATGCTGCCGAGACCAAAGCCTCGGCATCGGAGGTTTCATGCTGAAGCTTCATGAAACCATTTTCAGCACTGTCCCGCCCTCAGACTAGCTTGGAGTCCAGCTCATCCCTCCCATGGCAATGGTTATCTGCAGAAGTTAAAGAAATAATCCACTTAGTGATCTGAACGTACAGGACAAACTGACAATACATTGGAGTGCTGGCAATCAACATGATGTGTAAGCAGTACAGAAGAAACGCCAAGCACTTGAGTGATCTTTGAGATGAGGAAACAGACAAACAAGTACTAGCAGCAACAATGACTCAAACAGGAGCAAGAGAGACTCAAATAAAGAGAGAGAGAGAGAGAGAGAGAGAGAGAGAGAGAGAGAGACAAGGTGTAAGCTTAGCGGCGCATTAAATCGGTGATCCAGAGAAAGCAGCCAATCAATGGCTCAATCAGTAGCACGTACAGTAGTAGCCGACCAAGTACCGCGAGACAAATAAAACCACTCCAGAAGGAAAGCGAGGAGGAGGAGGGGGAAAATGTACAAAAAGGCGGCGATGCCTCAGTGTGCGCGTGCTCCGCTGTGTCGGCAATCAATGCGCGGCGCGGGCACGATAACAGCGGCGTCACTGGGTGAAGGTAACCACGGGGATGGGGGTAGGTAATTAGACGATGATGCTGCCGAAGGTAGAAAAGCACCTCCGAGTACGACGAACCTGGAGGGGCCGGAGCGGCGGCGGCGGCGGGCTCGGAGCGCGGCCGCGCCTTCATCTGGCGGGCGGGAAGTGCAGTCCGGCGGACCTCCGGCGTCGTCGGCTCGCGGCTTCGACCTTGAGGCGGCGCTGAGGATGGAGCAGGGATCACCTAATAATCGGATCGAACAACAGACGGAGGATGGATTTGGATTAGCAGGGGCGGCGAACAAAACAGCCGAATACAGAGCGAGCGAGCGAGGGGGAGAGAGAGTGTGAGATTCGGATCTGGATGGCAAACGTACCAACCGAATCTCGGGGGGAGCGGGAGGACTCACCGGCGACACGAGTCCCCGCCCTCCGCGCGGATCTCGGCTGGAAGAGTACGCTCCGCCCCGCTCCGCTGGACGTGGGGAGGCGGCCGCCGCTTTCGCTGCTGGTGGAGGCCGGAGGGAGGATCCAGCGGGGGGGAGCACGCGGGAGAGCGCGCGGGCGGCGGGGAGGCAGCGGAAAGGTGAGGCGAGGGAGTGAAGCGAACGGGGGTGGGATTAGTGGGGGGAAGCACCGAAGCAGAGAGGCTAATCGCCGGGGGTGGGGTGGATTAGGATTAGATTAGAGTGGCAGTAGTAGTCTAGTAGAGTGGTGCGTTCCATGCCATGCCGCGTTCCCATGTGTGGACGCGGGGTGAGCGCTGGCTGCCAGTGCCAGGCCGGATGGCTCGCGGATGGGGCAGGAGCGAGGCCGACACGGCGCCCGCCCGACAGCGGAGCCAGGCGGAAGCTGACCCAGGCGGCCAGGCCCGACTGGCGAGTTGCGTGTGAACGAACGAACCTGCTGCGCGCTGGAGGGACGGCGCAGCAAGCACGATCCCCACCCGGACCAGTGGCATAGGGCCCAATGGCAGGGAGAGGATGGCGGGATGTTTCGGAGAGATTATCGCGTCCAAGATAGAATGCGTTATCGTCGCAGGACCATTTCACGAGTCCTGATTAGTGGTTTTTAATATATCATGATCTTAATGTTATCTTCACAGCCAATTTGACTCTCATTTATTTTTAGTTTAAAATATTTATAAAATATAAATCCGATCGTTAGATTATCTAGTCTAAGTTTTAAAATACATTACCACCCTTAGTTCTGATAGAATAATACCTTTCCTCGTTAGTATCAAGCAGCTTCGTCACGGAAGGGGGAAGTTGCTTTGTTTACAATATCATCAGCAGCACTCCCTCCTTTCTGCTTCGATTTTAATGTACAACAAGATGAAAGCTCTTCGAACTCTTGAATACCAGCAAGAATCGGTAGTGTGCTGAGTGTAAATTCTACTTGCACTGATTCTCCATTTAATTCTAAACATGAATTTTCATTTGCTCAGTTGACAAACTTTCTTTCTGTTCCAAATACTTGTCCAAGCCAGTTTGAACACCGACATTTTTCCATATTTTTTTCTTCTTGTAAAATTCGCACCATGGCATCTTGCCATAAAACTCCCTAAGGTGAATGACAGTGTGAGATTCGGGGTAGGGTTCCATTATCCGGTATCCTCAATCTTACCCTTTTTTTCTGGATGGATGGATGGATTAGCGACGGGTAATTATTTCTTCATACCGTATCATACCCTATTCTTTTTTATCAGAGAACATTTTGGAGCGGATAATATCACAATAGCTTTTGGTTGGTAGGATAAGTGTCAAATATCCACTCAACACAGCAGATTAAATAATATAGGGGTGCAATAAAAAAAAGCACAATGAAAATGCTTGTGGAAACAAGAGCACACATTATTCTTTTTGTCTACTAGTTGGTGGCAATTTATCCATGTGGTTCCATGTTCTTAAGTGAACAGTAATCAAAATGTACTTGAACATTAAACTGAACATTTGAATATGTACTTTGGATGGACACCCCTAATCCTGTATCTTATCCAGTTTTTTTCCCTCAGAGTCGGAATCAGGCATAATTAGTGTCAAAAAACATTGTTGCATGCCTGCATTCCATATCGTGTTGCCAGCGTTTAATTGGTCAAGAAAAATGTGGGGTGGGTGGGGGTTGGGGGGGGGGGGGGGGTGTCCAGGTTGGCAAGAAAAGAAATCTTGTTATGGTTGTCAGATTATAATCAAAGTTTCTTGAAAGGAATATTTCTATAGTTAGTTTTTTTTCTGAATTGGTTCATTTTATGTTTGGTTCATATCTATATGTTACGATACTTTTTTTTGCCAAACCTTGTTTATGGTGTGGCTAACAATTTGTTTGCCACACCTTTAGCAAGGTTCGACAAAGCAATGGGCCAACGACACGTGTGACATGTGGCTAGCCATAATCGTGACTAAGAACCAAACAACTGACTAAGAAGACTAACTGTGTGTTTGGTTGGGGAGCGAGTCGGAGTGGAGCCGCTCCGCTCCCCTTTTCTGCGTGTTTGGTTGGAAGCAAGCAAGAGCGGAATGGCTCCACTGCGGAATATTCGTGTGAGATTCGGAACCAAAGCGCTCGCCTGAAACGACCGGACGGGAGCGCTCGTTTTTCCTCTCCCGCGCGCGTGAGATAGGGGCACTGCTCCTCTGTTCCCCCCACGCGGCCACCGCGCGCCGCCCCCACGCGTTGCCCCCCGCCCGCCGGCCCCCGCGCGGCCTGCTCCCCGCGCCGCCCCGCGGCCACCGGCCCCCGCGCGGCCTGCCCCCCGCAACGCGCCAGCCCCCCGCGTGGCGCCCACCCCCCACCCCCGCCGGCGACCGCCTGGAGCCCCCTCGCCGCCGCCCGCCGCCACGGCCCGCCACACCCCCCGCCGACGGCCGCCTAGAACACCCCCCCCCTTGCCCGCCGCCCGCCCCCAGCACCGGCGGCGCCCGCGCCCCCTCCCCCCACCCCCACCGGCGGCGGCCTGGAGCCTCCCCGCCCGTCGCCGCACAGCTCCCGCCAACCCCCCCCTCGGGCGCCCGCCGCACGGCCCCCACCAGAGCCCCTGGCCACATGGCTCCTCTGTTTTTTTTTGTTGATGATCTATTCGGTTTTAGTGAGATAGGTGGTAAGCTCACCCCAACAAATCAGAGTAACCACACTCACCTGGCTCTCCAACCAAACACAGAATGGAACGGTTCTACTCTAGCGCACTTTCCAACCAAATAAAAAATGGAGCGGCTCCATTCTTCTTACCAAACGTAGAACGGAGCGGCTCCATTCTCAAAAATTGGAATGGAACCATTCCATTCAAATTGGCTCCCCAACCAAACGGACCCTAAGAAGCCTGGTGTGACGAACATTTGGTGTGGCATTACGAATCAAACACGCCAACAACAATTCAAAGTTTTTAACCTTTACCTTTTTTATTATGATAAAATATCTTTGCATGTCCTCTATGTTTACATGCTACTTCCTCCGTCCCAAATTATTAATCGTTTTGATTTTTATAGGTGCATAAATTTTACTATGCATCTAGACATATATTATATTTAGGTGTATAGCAAAATATATATATATAGAAAAGCTGAAATAATTAATAATTTGAGATGGAGGGAGTATTTACCGTGGTTCAATGCTGCCTTTCAGCCGATCAGGATTCATGAAAACTAATTGCAGATGAGAATTGTTCCATGGGTCCTTTGAGAGAACCTATGTTATAATTATTCTATCATTACTTAATTACCTAAATAACAAAGAAACTATATCCTGACAAAATATATTCTAAACACACTTCTAGAGGAGATAGTGTAAATGAAGTTTGTTAGATACAGACAATGCTGTTTTCTATTTTGCTTTGGGATGAACATTGCTCTTTTCTTTTTAGAAGGGGAATAGTGTTTTCCCCTTTATTGAAGCACAGGGAACAAACAGTCGTGGACTGGCGCTGGCCCATGATCCCTGCTCCGTCGCGCCCGGGCCGGCCCAAATATGCGCCCCGCTCGTTGCCAAAAAAAGAAACTTCTACTGTGCGCTGCTGCTCCAAACCCCACCTTCCAGTATTTATAGCCTCCTTCCCCCAACTCTCCCCCGCCCTATTCCTTCCATCATTACTGCTGCCTCACCAACAAGGAGAGAGATTGAGAGAAGAAGGTGGAGATTAAAAAAAAAAATCAACCAGAGAGGCAGAGAGCGGAGATGAACGGTGGTGTGAATGAGGTGAGCATGGAGGGGAAGGGCGGCGTTGGCGGCGCTGTTCGTGATGGCGAGATGGGGGCGGCGACAGAGGCGGCTTCGGTGGCGGCGGTGAGCCTGGAGGCGCTGCGGAAGCGGATGGCGGACTTCGCCAGGGAGAGGGACTGGGAGCAGTTCCACTCCCCTAGGAACCTGCTCCTCGCCCTGGTCCGTCCCCCCTTTACTCCTCTTTTCCGTTCTCTTGTGATCTCCATGGCCAATTTACGTTTGTCCATTTGGAGATTGCTGCTCTAAATTAATCAGCGAATTAATTAGTTTTAGGGTTTATTTTTGTGGGGGGGGGGGGGGGGTCTTGGTTGATTCTGCGCCGGGGTTTTTTTTAAAACAAAATAAAAATGGGGATAAGGATGGGTGTAGACGGTCCAGTTCTTGCTCAGACAGAAGAGAAGAGAGAATGATTGGGCGCAGAAAAGCCTTTGCCGTCCTCCCCATAGTTGTCAGGTCTGCCCCTTTTTGTTCTCTTTCAGGGCCACATTGCGAGGAGCTGCTGTCCTGGTCGAAATCCCACGCGATGCGTATGGTTTCGCCCACGGGGAACAGAAGGGAGAAAAGAGGGTACTAGTGGAAAGGGAAGGCGCTCAAGAATCGAACGAACCCTTGTTGAAACGATTCCCATATATTGTGATGCGGAATGCCTTTCATTATCTGATAAAAAATATGGGCGGTCAAATGAAATGCTAGTCGTGTTGATGTCGCAGGGAGGACTGCATTGTAGCGGCTAGAATGCTGATCTGTACGGATCAAACAGTGAAGTGCAGTCCTTTTGGGGGAAAAGAGTGACGTGCTACATTGCTTCACCTTTAATGCTGGCATGTATGGACCAATGGTCCAAAAATACATGTATGTTCATTTGCCAAAATCGTGGTCAGTAGCAGCAAATTTTATTAGGGGGCGTTGCATCTGCCAAAATCATGGAGTTCATATAGATTTCATGTGCCTCGCAGCAACCCATTTTTCATTTACGTTGAACAGGGATATGTATGGATGGCTGTATTTCCTTCATCAGATATACCCCCTCCGTTCCAAAATGTAGGTCCCAAAATGTAGGTCGTTTTGGCAAATCTAAATACATAATTTTTTGCAATGTATCTAGATATAGTGTTTATCTAGATGCATAATAAAAAATATGTATCTAGATTTGCCAAAACGAACTACAATTTGGAACGGAGGGAGTACTAGCTTTAAATCTTGATGATACTAGAAATTTGGCTTGTCATATGAAAAGTTGATGACACAAACCTAACTAGAACTTGTTTTGCTGCGGCCCTCATGTTCCATGAAAATCTAGTTCATCAATCTGGTGTCTAATACCTTCTGAAGTTGTTTATTTGGTTGCTGAAATGTTCACAGTTTTCTTTGAAGAAAAGAGCATTAGACTCTTCTACCTTGTTGGAAATGTGTGCTCATGATTATCGAGGCAATCCACCAAAGCAAAAGGTTTAGTAGGAGAAATTGATTTTTTTGTGGACATTTGTTGTGGACCATGTGAAGGATTTTCTCTTAACCTTTCCACTAGTAATTTTACTAATTTATATGAGGGAAATGACGGGGTACTATAGGCACTTGTTTATTATTTTTTTTGCAAAATATGAAATAAAACTAAACAATATATAACTGCTGCTGCTTACTCCAACCTTTTTGAAAAGCTCTGCTTACTCCAACCTAGAAACGGCATAAGCCATCCATCATCCATGCCTGAATGGGTTCTCCCAGAGAGACTGTGGAAAAGTACAGCAGACAAAAAAAAACAAATCTTCAATCCTGTGTACATGGGACTATGGGAGTGGATGCCCATATGCATCCTGTTGCAAGTTCTCTTTCTATTTTCTTTTTCACCATCAGATTATCCAAATCAATAGTTTGAATGAGTTGGCCTTAGGCAACTGGCTGCACCAGATGCCAGTTGGCTCTCTCCTTCTGTACTCTGGTGTTGGTGGGGGCTAACAAAAAGTTTATACAGCACCGCTTTGTGCCCAAGTGTTGCCCAGCTAGGAGATGCCCATGAAGGGCGATGTGGGAGCAGTACCAACTAGCTCCTGGGCCTAGTCTATCTGATTGGCACCCAGCAAAACCTTTTTTCATGGATTTTCATGTCCCTGATCATGCGTGCTTGCTTCATATTGTGCAGGTTGGGGAGGTGGGGGAGCTATCTGAGATATTCCAATGGAAAGGGGAGGTGCCCAAGGGGCTGCCAGGCTGGGATGAGGCTGAGAAGGAGCACTTGGGCGAGGAGCTCGCCGACGTGCTCCTCTACCTGGTCCGGCTGTCGGACATGTGCGGTGTCGACCTTGGCAAGGCTGCCCTTCGCAAGATGGAGATCAATGCACGCAAGTACCCAGTTGGCCAGTGCAAGGGCTCATCCAAGAAGCACACCCACTATGGCTCCACTAACAGCGTTAGCGCCAACGACAATGTTAACACCATGAACAAGGAGCATAACAATGGGGTCTAAAAAGATACCAGAGCCCTTGAAATGGTAGTTTGGCTGGTCCTGCGTTACATGACCTAGGTTAAATGCTGATGAAACGGGGATCCTCTATTTTGGTGGTAAAGGAACAAGTATGTGGGTTCAAGTTCCCCTATATATTAGATGCCAAAAGAACCAAGTGTTAACCATAAAGCTCTGTAGGCTACATATGTAATTGGACTGGCATTTAGCTTGTGCTGTTTTGGTTATCCAGCTGCATATGATGCAAAAGAAAATCTGGCTGCTATTGACACTGCTTAGTGATGCAAAGCTGCTTTCTGGCAATTTCGCATATGATGCAAAGTCTTCAATTGA
This sequence comes from Panicum hallii, assembly GCF_002211085.1. Lineage (NCBI taxonomy): Eukaryota > Viridiplantae > Streptophyta > Magnoliopsida > Poales > Poaceae > Panicum > Panicum hallii. The sequence continues at coordinate 28,966,343 of NC_038042.1, forward strand.
GCCTATGCATGGCATTGACGCTTAGTCCTTGTATCAGTACAAATGAACGAAGATTATTATGAGGGCTTTATGAAGAGAGGCTGACAAGTGGACCTGACATGTCCAGGTTCATCAAGCTTTGCTAGTAAGTGGAGTGCAATGGATGCTGCCCCCATTTACTTGTTGCTTGGGGGACCGCCAGACTGGAACCACCATGTAAACATTGTGGGGGGCTTTTTTCTGGGTGTTCTGAATGCTTCCAAGTTACCTGATTCTAGCAGGCCCTGATCAACAATTTCAGGATGGATTATCTCCTTCCAAATGAAATAAATGCCAAATTGTTAGTACTAGGACCGGTTTGGATGGGCTAAAGTTAAGTGTAAAATTTTAGCATCTATTAGTACTTGTACTCTTGTAAAGTTTTTGAGTCTTGGCTAAAGTTTAGACCACTCCATTAGCATTGCATTCCTATTTGGATAGACTAGTGCTAAAGTTTAGCACTATTGGGTATTATCACTTGGATCCAAATACCCCCTTATTCGTATAATGTTGAGACACTTTTCTGTGTTGTTATTATTCATTTGGAAGAAGGTTACGCGTATTCATTTGGAAGAAGGTTTGATTTGTCCTAGACTTCTCGTACGTGCTGTTGCATATAAAATGTTAAACCAAGCTGCTATGGAAGCATTAACGTTAACAATGCAATACTGCTGTATTGCATATTCATAGTTATATGTTCTGCTGCAGACAGAGGTTTAGGTTCTGCCACCCGGCTCCCAAGTCGTACCCTATTCAGAAATCTCACGCCGTTGAGTGCGCAATGCTCAACCACAGCCAGGATCTGAGGATCAGCAAAGAATTAAACGCCAAAACAAAAACTGAGAAAAGAAAAGTTAATTGGAGGATGCGATTCGTAAGTCGGGTAGTTAGTACATCATATATGCAGATGACTGGCAGTACCTGCAGCACGGCCTTTTGTCTCGGTTATCCGACACAAGATTTGTTGGCTGATCATTGCGTAGCCTACTACTGCCTCCAGCGTTTCAGACAGAAAAAATCAAACTAAAAACAACTAGCTTTCCCTGTCGGAACGTCAACGAGACAATTATAACCGACTACAGATAGCAGCATGCATGAAAGGACAAAGAAAATATTTCGCATAATTGGTTCATTGTGTACCTGGAAAGATACGTCTATGCATCGCCGTTCTTTCTCAAAAATATAGAATCTCGCAGCAGAGCTAGAGCTGCCGAATGCCATACATTAGAACAGCATGACAATACTAATTTGCATCTATCCATTCCCTAATGTTTTAAGAGAAAAGAGTTATTTCCGGCCTATACAAGTGCACCCAACCAAGTTCTTACATAAATCTTAGCACAAACGTTGATCATAGATAATAGATGAAACAAGCATATATAAGAACACTAGTACAAAACAGCTCTTCATCCACCTTTTTAGTCCCGGCCGGGTTGGGCCCGGGACTAATAAAAGCATTAGTCCCGGGTCCGACGGCCGGGGGGGGGGGGGAGGCGGAGCAGGGAGGGGCCTTTTGTCCCGGTTGGAGCCACCAATCGGAACTAAAGGTCCATCATTAGTTTGCTAGCAAAGCCAACCTGGTAGTGGCAGGGAAGTCTTTGATATGGTAAAGGATATAGAAGTTGTATTTGTGTCACACCCAATTTTGTAAGCAAAACCGAATGCATCATACATGTGATAGATGTCATAAGTGAACATATCAAAAGACAATGTTCAAAACGTAAACAAAAGAGTAAATAACTTTATTACACTCCGATAGTTTAGACACGAAGGTCTTTAGTCGTTCCACCAATATCCTAGACGAACTCTGTAGCAACGGCTTCTTCCACAAGCACTTGACTGATGAACACGCTTAGAACTCCTCAAAGTCGCTAAAGTGCTCCACTTCCATGTTCTCTTCTGAACAACAGTTAAGCAAGGGTGAGTACTCTTATGGTTGGTACTCAATAAGTGGGGGAAAGATGCAAGGCCATTAAGGATAGGCTGAAGGGCTTATAGCGGTTAGCATTTTTAGTTGATCATATTTCATTATCAAGCATCTATTTAACTAGGCGTAAGTTTATACCAACCCCAATATTAATCATAAATGAACAACGATGTTATAACAAAACCAAGGAACCACAAATTAATTTATTATTTAAGTTTGATTATCATGTGAGGGTCCAAGCCGCTCGTAACCGTGAGCACGGCTGATATATCAGTTTTTACTCTGCAGAGGTAGTACACTTTCACCGTAATTTGTGTTCCCCAAAATCGTCTGGGTTTGCAAGGCCCTTGAACACTTCCTTTGCTGAGTAGCGTGGGGTTCACTACGAAGCCTTTACAAAGACACATAGAAAATTAAATAGCCCGTTAGAGTTTCAGTAGCGGTGTGGACCATAACCCTCCCTAGTGGTCAGTACCTTAGCAAAGGCTACTACCCCAAGAGGACTGGGCTATGCCCCTACACCTACCCTCTTCTTGCCCTTTCAGTAAGGCTATCAGTTATCCACATGTCTAATTAATTGGCTAAGGTCAGAGCTATGTGACAATTGTTGTTGTACGATTTTCTTAGGTGGTTTTTCTCCATGTTCCATTTAAACAAAGTGATCTTGTAATTATTCAGGTATAACAACAAAGTAAAGCCATGATTAACATTTTCAAAAGATCATGATATCACAATTCCCAAAGTTAAGCAACTAAGCATTTGTACCCAACAAAAGATTAAACCTGGTGTTCAAGGCTTGGGTGAAAAGGCTACGTAAATTCTTAATAGGTATCCCGTCAAGTTATGCACTACATAAATAAAGTAGAGTGTATTATCAGACTGCTAGGTCTCTTCTTCGAATTGCTGCTCTAGACCGTCCTCTAACGTCATGTCGTCTACATGATCACACAAGAAAAATATACAAAAAAATAAGAAACAGCACAATAAACAATACAAACAGAGAAGATAAGGTGATAAATATATAGAGCATGCTGCAAGGGTCGTGTGAGCGCAAGAATCGATGAAAATGGAGGAGAAACGCTAAAGATATGACTAAAACAAGGTTCCAGGGGCTTATTTGTGAGAGATTTGAACTTCAAGGGGCTAAGATCTAAAGAAACCAGGGGCTAGAACCTAATTACACATATAAACAGAAGGGCTAACGCGCAAAAGAACGAAGACAGGACGGTTGGCGGAAAAACAAGAAAGTTCAGGGATCTAAATAGAAGAAAAAGGACCTTTCTATAAACACTTTTGAACTGCGCAGGACAGCGGGTTGAATTGTAGGAAACAGAGGGGCTCTTTAGCAAAACTAGCTAGGTTGACCGGTATGTTGACTCGGGTTTGACTTGGATATGATCCGTTGGATCAAGATCCACCAGCAGGGCGGCGCTGGGGTGCCGGCTCCAGGGTCTGCGGCGGCGAGCTCGCCGGAAAATTGTGAAAACGTGATTCTGGCCACGGTTTGGCTCGGGAAAAGGACTGGGAGAGAGAGGGGAGCACGGGGAAGGTGATGGCTGGCTCGAGAAGGCAGCGCGGCAGCCACTGGGAGGTGGTCGATGGCGAGCGGTAGAGTGAGAGCTCCGGCGAGCAATTTCGCCCATGGGAGAGAGGGAGAGAGGAGGAAAAGAGGGGCACTACCTCGCTTACCTCAAGGTGGAGCTCTGGCAGCGGCTAGAGGTGAGCAGAGAGCAGTGAGGAGGCGATGCAAGGGTGAGCCGAGGGCTTGGGTGGCAGCGGGGTTTAGGAGTGCGGCAGCACTGCACAGAGGTGGCGGGGCGGGGCTCGAGAGCGGGGAAGGAGCGAGGCAGGGCTCGGGTGTGGCTTTTATAGGGCAAGGGAGGGAGAGGAAAGGCCGGCGGCCAGGGGAGGGGCGGGAGCTTGGGTGCGCCATGATGGCGAGTAAACGGAAGGGAGGCGAAGGGGGAGAGTAATGGCCGGCTCATCACGGGCCTTGATGGCGGGCGCAGAGTGAGGGAGAAGGCGAGTGGGCGCGGAAACGGCCAGGCGGGGCGTGCGGCATGGAGGAGGGGGTAACGGCTGGAGGTAGAAGAAGGCCTGACGGGTGGGGCCCACCTGTCAGCGAGAGGGAGAGAGGAGAGTGGGAGCGGATCGGGCCGAGGCAGGTCGGGAGGGGCGAGTTAGGCCGTGCGGGAGGGAGAAAAAGAGAGAGAGAGAGGGGGAGAGAAGAGTTGGGCCGGGCTGGAAAGGAGAGAGGGAGAGATGGGTCGGGTGAACTTTCTTTTTTTTTTGTTTCTTTAACAGGGTGTTATAATTTTGCAAGGGACCTGGTAGCTAACTTGTTCCGAGCGAAAACGGAATGGCGCCCATGTGAAAGAAGAAGTCTATTTTTTGGGAGCTACCATATTAGGAAGTCTTAGATGTTTGCAATGCAATTGACGTGATGCACGTCACGAAGAATTTTTGCATCAAACTGATAGGATTCCTGGGAGTGTACGGGAAGATAAAGATACACTAGAAGCATGACAGGAATTGCAATGTACGGAAGAGCGAGATGGCCTACATCCAAAAATGAGAGAAAATGGACGATACTAGTTAAGTCATGCAAGCTATACTCTTAGCAAAGAAGAGAAGGAAAGCATGTTTGAATGCTTGAGCAGTATCAAGATCCCATCTGGATACTCCTCAAACATAAAAGGAATTCTAAATATGTCAGAGAAGAAATTCACAAACCTAAAGTCTTCATGAGTGTCACGTGCTTTTGACTCAACTTCTTCTGGTTGCGTTGCGGGGGATTTTGCCTGAGAACGTTCGATTAACCATCGTAAAGCTATGTGCTTTCCTCAACGCAATTTCTCAGAAGGTAATTGATCCAGACAATCTCATAAAGCTGCAGAACGATGTGGTACAATATCTAGTTGACTTTGAGTTGATATTTTCACCATCATTCTTCAACATTATGACACATCTCTAGTTCACCTTGTTAAAGAGATTGATATTCTCGGACCTGTATTCCTACACTATATGTTCCCTTTCGAGAGGTTCATGGTGGTGCTAAAGAAATATGTCTGTAATCGTGCTCATCCTGAAGGAAGCATCACCAGTGGATATGGAACAGAGGAGGTCATCGAGTTTTGTGTTGACTTTATTGATGACCTTAAACCGATCGGGATTCCTGAATCGCGGTATGAGGGGAGACTACGTGGAAAGGGCACACTAGGAAAGAAAGCATATTGAAAGGATCTCAAGATGCCTAGAGGGGGGGGGGTGAATAGGCAAATCTGAAACTTAAAGCACTTTAGACAATGTCAGTAACACAGATGTCCGGATACTCTGGGTTTTGTGTCCGGAGTTTCCGGAAATATATTCCAGAGAGTCCGGGTATGAAACAATGTTTGCACTAACAAGATATTGATGCTGCAATTTAGATCGAGTAAATTTAGGCAAGCTAGTGGTACTAGGAGTGTTTCTAAACAGTTGTCTTGCTCTAGAGACTAATATAAATGTAGATTGACCTCAAACCCTACAAGACTAGTCTCACAAGCAAATATACAATAAAACTAGTAAGAAGCACAATAAGGAGATAGAATTTGTTTCTCGAAGTTCACTCCCAAAGGAGCTACATCTCCGTTGAGGAAGGATTCAAGAGACGGTGCTCAAGAATCCCTATACTCCTCTTCCAAGGGTGAGACCAACGCTCAAACCCGAGGATACTTACTATGAGTTCCTCCACGAGGAATGAAGATTACAAACTTCTTGTGGTGCTCACAACTTGCTTGAACACTCACAAGCGACGCCTAGCCGTCTAGGAGCTTGAAACTCCAAGAGTAATGAACTTGAATCCACCGGCTAAGGGTTTTGTGCTCAAGAGATGGAATGGAAGCTTGCTAGCACGAATCTTTGCTCTTACAACTATCTTACTTGATTCCCCTAAGAAAATCACTCAAGAATGAAGAGGGAAAGTGAGAGAGCTCTTCTTTTGCTTGTTGGCTTGTTCTATTTCGAAATGAGCAAGAGAGAGGTAAATGAAGGGGTATGGGGGGGGGTATTTATACCCCCTCTCACAGAAACTAGCCCTTGGGAGAAGGATACCCGAATACTCCGGGTATATGTCCGGATACTCCGGACATAGGGGTCCAGAGACTCCAGTCCCAGAGAAACTTCAGATGAGTAACAGTTATCCGGAGACTCTGGGCTACTGTCCGGATACTTCGGATCACAATGTCCGGATATATTCCGGACATTGTGCCGGACATTCCGGATAAACATGGATTTTCACAAGAAGGCTATTTTTAGTGGTAGGTTTGATTCTCATGGCTTTTGTAGGTTCTCTTGAGTACAACTACCACATCAACACCTGTGGATCAAAGTCGCTCTTGATAGTATGGCGTTCCTATACTCAATTTCAAAATAAAATCTAATTCTTGAAGTAAATTTGAAACACCACTTTTCATTTTCCTTTTTGAGGGGTCATATTTTTGTAATACGCTTTGCTTCATCATTCTTAGCCCCTGCACACATGCTCGATAATATGATTAGATATACATGTGCTTTGTCATCTTCCACCAAAACCCACTATGGGGCCTAGATATCTTTCACATATTATGTACAGATGGCTCATTAAAAAAAGCACATTACGCGGTTCTTCAACAGTCCTCCTTGGTGGATCCTACATCGATGAACATAAGAAGATTGTGTGCTCCGAATTCCTAGAAAAGTCTGAGGCCTGGATTACACGTCGACACATGGATTCTTTCACCAATTGTTTGTGGAAGCATCTAATGCATAACATGGATATACCAGAACAACTGGCGTGGTTGGCTAGGGGACCATCTTGGAATATCCTAACATTCCAAGGGTACGAGATAAATTGAAAGATATTTTATACGAGAGGGTAAGATAAAAAGAGCACCAACCAAAATAGTGGTGTCCGTATGGATGCCACAGACAACGACGGAGACATATTATGGTTACATAGAGCAGATATAGGAACTGGATTATGGACCTATTTTGAAGATATCTCTGTTTCAATGCCAATGGGTGAAGCTGACTCGAGGAGGGGTAACAAAAGATCAGTACAGAATGACAATAGTGGACCTCAACAATCTTAAGTATAGAGACGAGCCATTCGTCCTAACCTAGGATGTCGCTAAGGTTTTCTACGTGAAGGACATATCAACAAGCCAAAGAAAGGGATAAACAAGCAAACAGAACAGCCAAAGCAGTACATAATTCTTCCAGGAACGTTGGAGTCGAGGACCAGACAGACGTGTCATAGGATTATAATAAGTTTGTTGAGATTCCGCCTTTCGCGGTGAATGCTGATCTATGCATCCTGTTAGCCAATGAGGATGCTCCATACTTACGCCGCGATCATAAGCAAAGGACATATGTGAAGAGGAAGTGTGTTACTGTACGAGTAGTAGATGCCGATCTTTAATGTATTAGAATCATTATGTATTATTTTATAAATATGTGATGAACAATTTGTATAATTCAATTATATGTACTTTATATTTGTTTGTTGTATTTTATATAATTTTTTAGTTTGCTACTTCATTATTAGGTTGAAATAGAATTTTTAGATAATTTTTTAGGTTAGTACTCAATTATCTAGATTTATTTCATCAAACTTATAGTAACACACACTCACTCACTAACACTACTCTCTCTCACACACTAACGCACACACTCACTAACACTACTCTCTCTCTCTCTCTCTCACACACACACACACACAGTAACATACACAAACACAGACACACACACACTTATTATTTATTATAGTGATTAAAACAAGGTAAAAATTCATGGATATCGCATAAAAAAGCTTATTATTGGCAATAATATTATGCCAAGGCTCATTTTAAACGTTAATATGGTGAGAAAACTCATTTCCTCTCGAAAAGCAATGATTTCAAACATTTCATTTAGCTAACACATATTGCATAGTCAAAATAAAAAATATAATGTGTGCCAATTTATGTATTTCATAGATCAAAACTTATGATTATAAATTAAAGATTTTTCTTATGTATATCAAATCTAACAATGCTAAAAACTTTGTTTGGCATTTTTTGGACCCATATTTTATTTTTTATGCAATTAACAATAATCAGCCCATTTACTAATAGAAATAAAACAAAACAGTAAGATAAATGAAAACAGCCCATTTAGTCTCTGGTGAAGTCTCGGGTGAAGTCACCACCCGGGATTAAAGGTGGGTCGAAATTTTGCCACGGTCCGCCAAAATGACCTTTAGTCCGGGTGAAACCACGATCCGAGACCAAAGGGTCTTTAGTCCCACGTCGTGGATTCACCCGGAACTAATGGCCACCCCTATATATCCCTGCTTCTCCTCTCCCTCTTCTTCCTCTTCTATACTCAGGCGTTTCTAGATCTCCGCCGCTGCCGCCTCGCCATCGTCGTCATCCCGTGCTCCTCTGCCGCACCTTCGCCGCGCTCTGCTATCGCGCCGTCCCCAAGTGCCGCGCAGCCGCCACCGTCCTTGATCTGCGCACCACGCGGGCGCCCCCGCCCCGGCCTGTACTGAGCGCCGCCACCTCACCATTGTCGTTGTTGCTGTGTTCCACTGCCACGCTGTCCCCACACTCCTCTTCCGCGCCGTCTCCATGGTGCCATCCCCGATCGTCCACACCATCATCGCCGTCCTCGATCCTCGCCCCGCGTGCGCACCCACTGAGCGCCGCAGGCGTCCGTGCGCCCACGGTCTGTCATCACCCGCCCTCACCCGGCCGTCGTCCATCGTGCCGCGTCCCTATGCCCACTGGCCCCCGGCCTCCTCATCCCCGTACGTGCTGCGCCCCTGGCAAGCGCACCGGCCGCCGTCGTCGGCCGCCGGCATGCAGTGCGTGTCTGTGTGTGTGGGTTTGTGAGTGGGCCCCCATGTGGGCTGTGGGTGTGTGAGTGGGCTCGTGTGTGCAGTGTCAGGTGTGTGTTTTTTTATAAAATTAAGGTGTGTGTATATGTGTATGCATGTGTGTATGTGTGTAGTGTATGTGTGTGTATATTTATTATAATTTAACTGATTAGTAAATTTTCATTTATGTAGTCTCTCGCGCGCTAATGTCCGATCCTCACCAGCACCGCCGCCTTCGCTCCTGCCCTCGGCCTCGCGAGCTGACATCCATCCTCGCTGGCACCGCCGCCTTCGCCTCCCGTCCACAGCCTCGCGCGCCGGCGTCTACAAAATTGTACGTCCTAGAAAATTACTAGCAATTTGTATAGTGACTATTTTGTCTTGATTAATTTGTAGAAAATTGCATTGTGACTTTAGTGACTAGGAAAAATTCTAGATGAAATTTCATGTATATTGCATAGTGACTACAAAAAATTCTAGAAATTTGTATATTTACTTTAATACTAGAAAAATTTCTAGAAAATTTGTATAGTGGCTACTGTGACTAGATTAATTTGTAGAAAATTGCAAGTGACTTTAGTGACTAGATTAAATTCTTGAAAATTTCATGTATACTACTTTGGTGTATATTTCTTGAAATTTCATGTATAAGTCCTTAGAAATTGTATAGGGCTGAGTTTAGCGTTATTTTACATAAGTAAACCTGAAGTCTATTATTATTAATTACGTATAAGTCTTTAGAAATTGTATAGAGCTGATCCTTAGCGTACATGTATTAGTGTTTGGTTCATTTGTAGTGTTTGGTCTAGTGTTAGTGTACATATATTATTCTATTGATTTTTCAAAGATGATGTATGTAATATATATTACTTAATTATAAAGTGTTATGTCATGTACAAGTGTTATATATGTGTTATTTTGTGGATTTATTGATTATTTCATAGATAATCAATTTTGCACTCACACACATACAATGAATTAGTGTTTTTTCTATAGATTTGTGTGTAGTTTGTGGTTTTCACAAAATCAATTACTCCGGCCAATTACTTATATTAATGTCACACACACAGTAACTTAGTTGTATTCTATTATTAGTTAAGATAGACCCGAGATGTGATGATAATCAGTTCCTGATGGACATGATTGCCGGGGGTGATGCTCATCATCATGTCGAAGAAGAAGCCACGGGTGATGCCAGCAATACCGACATATACCTCAATATGTCCGGTGACGGAATTGAGCAATCCGATGATGATGCTGATCAACAAACCCATAATGCTGACCAAGATGATAATGTATATATCTAACATTTCAATTCTTTTATGTCTGTGTGTGTGAAACAATGTAGATTATTATTGAGCATGAATAATATATCTTTTATTTTTAGCTTCGGCATCGGCGAAAAGAAGTAAAGAAGGCCCAACCAAAAGATTGGAAGGGCGATACATTATCACAGAAGTGGCACATGATGGCGAGCCAATTACTCCCACCAATGCTGCAGGGAAATACGAAGACAATGCGGACGTCTTGTGAGGGATTATATCCCAATCAGCTGTAGGTTATGGAAACCCAACAATCCGTATGAGCGAAGTGTGGTGCCTTAAAGAGAAAAGGAAATGGTTTGGCATGAATTAAAGCTGCAGTTCACACTTCCAGCAGGATCTAAAGAATTAGTTAAGCAGTGGACTCTTAATAAGATGGCCGAACAATTCCATACCTTCAAGAAGAATTTGACCGATGCTTATATCAAGCAAGGGAAAATGCCAAAATTTACTGGAGACCTTGAAAAGTTGACGGACCACTGGGATGACTTTGTGGAATATAAGTGTTCGGATATTGGTATTCAGTGGGTGCAAAGGAACAAAAAAATGCATCGAAGAAAGTATATCACCAAAAGCAAGGGCAAGGTGGCTACAAGCGTGCAATCCCTAAATGGGAGAAGATGGAGCAAGATTTGCTTGCTAGAGGTATCATACCTACGACTATGAACTGGCCTGAATGTTCAAGGAACTGGTTTTATGGTCATAGCGAAAGCTTGAACCTAGAGAATGGCGAGTGCATCTTGATGAGGACATCTCTTCTTTGCATACAATGCAAGGACCGATCACTAGAGCACGGGCCCGACAGTTGGATCTCCAGGTACATTCTAACCTTGTCAATTGTTTTTCAGAACTTACGCTTGGTTCCATGAATGTTTTATTAATTAGAAATAATGGAGAGGACCAGCAAGGACTTGGAGAAGGTCAAGAAGTCAAGGAGGAGGAGCTAGGACGTCCACACCAAGGAAGAGTCCATGTCCAACTCGATTTTGACTCCACCTCGGATTCCAGAACCTGACTTCACCAAAATTGATGTCCTGGCCACATACGGAGTCGGATTTGGACGTTCTATATATGGTTGGAACCAGAATTTCATAGAGCTTCCAATGGAACCAGTCCCACTTCAAAAGTCCTTCTGAGTCGACAGGAATCGTCGACACAAATGGACATCCAGAATCTATTAGGGTGCTATGTCACCGTCTATTGGGCCGTTGGCCCGTGTCCCGTGTTGGAACCCATTAGGGTTGCGTCTAGGGGACTTGCACACCCCTAACTACTTTTTATTCAGTAGCCATCACCATATTAGGGTTTGGGTTTTTCTTAGATTCAATCTGTCATCGAACAGTGTCGCCGTTCATCGGTTTGTGAGATCCCATCTTGTAACCAAGTTGGTTTGATTGCATCTCCTGTTCTTGCTTGTGTTCTTTGTTGCACTTGCAGGGATAAGCCTTCATGGCGAGGTCATTCGTATGTCACAGGTGATAACCAACAGAGCAGTGGTGTAGTGATTGTGAGGTTTTGTTCGTTTTGAACCTTGGTTCATCAACGTCGAGTTCTCCACCAATCAAGTTTACCATACCTCTCGTAAGATCGGGACTCATCTTCCTATCAAGTGGTATCAGTTATCAGGTTGCCCGTGAGGTATACTCGTGTGCCTTTAGATTCATTTTGTTTCCATCCTATAGTCCATAAAAAGCCACAAAATTTTTTACTCTTTCCGACCTACAACCCTCGCTCAGCCTTTTACACAATTTAGTTTCAGAGTCCGTAGTTCTACAACCCTCGCTCAGCCTTTTACACAATTTAGTTTCATAGTCCATAGTTCTGAGTTCGTATCCTAGGTTGAGTTTGGTTGCTGGTTTAGATTTGTTTTAGTTCAGTTTTGTTTCTTCCATCCACTGCCATCTACACAAAAAAAAAATCAATCTATAAAAATTTTTCCATCCACCGATTCGCATCCGATTTAGTTTCCACCGCCACAAAAACCTAATTCGGATGGTTCTCCTTAAAATGGGTATAACTTTTCGCTCGGAACTCCGATTGAGGTGAACTTTTTTTCTCGGAAAGCTCTCGAAAAATTGCACATGCGATTGCCCAGAGTGCCAGGTAGGGCGTTCTAAAAAAATTCAAAAAAATTCAGGAAGGCACTTGATTCGAGCTCCGAAGTTCCAGCACCAGTTTTTCCAAACGCTCCTGAATTTGTATCGATCACATCTTTCATTAGTTTGAGCTGATATTTGGTGCTGTTCATTCCTTGTGCCCCTGGTTGAGAAAAAATATAAAAAAACAAAAGCAAAAAAACAAAAATATTATTCCTACTAGTGCTAAAAGACAAAACAGGGGGATACTTGCTGTTTTTCTGTGTGAGCTGTTGGATACTTGCTGATACTGCCTTTGTTGTTAATCATCTTTCATTCTTGTTCCTTGCTTGTTGCCACAACTGTTCTAATATATTTTTAGGCCAGCAACTAGGTCAAGTTCTTTGGACACTTATTCAGCATTGCTATCTGTTACTAACTTGTGTGCCACATACATATACTGCATTTGAGCCTTCCCAAGCTCCACCTTCTCCCGAACAGAACAGGTAACCTTTGCATTCACACCCACTCTTTTCGTGTTGTCATACCGGTCACCGTTTGCCACCTGCAGTGCTGGTAAGACACTTGTAAGAGCGGGGTAAGACACATCTGACTGCTTGTTTTCCACTTCCACTTCAGAGAGTGTTGTCGTAGGGTTCATAACGTTTTGCCTTCATTTCTGTTTTGTTCTAACCATGACAGGAAAGGCGCCGATGGATGAGACCTCTCCTTCTACATCTCTAGACGATAATGAGTGCGTGTCCCATATGGAACTAAAAGACATGATGCGGGCGATGACTGATGTTTTCAACAAGTACTAGACCACTACAATAGCCACCTTTCAGAGGATTCATACAAGTGTTGAAGGTCTTGCCGCACGGCTGGACATTGTGGAGGCTCGTTTTTCCCACCATGCTCCAGCCCCCATCGTCCTTGCTGCGGTGGCCTTGCTCACAACGACACAGAGGATGAGTTCGACGATGACGAGGTTGATGCACAGCAGCGCTGTTGCCTTCTACGTCATCGACAAGGTATGGGAGGTAATGGTAGACGTTGTCCTCATGCTCCTGAGCAAGATAATGATCATTATGCTAAGATTAAGTTTTTCATTCCACCGTTTTATGGATCTTATGATGCTGAGACTTACTTGGATTGGGAGATGACGGTAGAACAGAAATTTAGCTCCCATCTTGTTCCCGAGCATCATAGAGTTAGACAAGCCACTAGTGAGTTTAAAAATTTTGCTATCATTTGGTGGAATGAACTTGTCAATGCACGTAATGCCCCACAGACATGGACTACGTTAAAAGAAGAGATGCACGCTAGGTTTGTTCCTTCATCATATAGACGTGATCTTCATAAGAAATTACAACGCTTTGATCAGGGTGACATGTCTATCCAAGAGTACTACCAAAAGTTGCAGAAAGGTATGCTTCGTTGTGGGGTAGTTGAGGATCAGGAAGACCAGATTGTTAGGTTTTATGGGGGCTTACAGCATGAGATCCAGGACATAGTTGATTATAAGGAATATCATTCTATACAACATTTGTTTCAACTTGCTATGTTGGCAGAAAAAGAACTGCAGGGTCACCAACAGCAGCGGCGGAACAACACCTTCACGCCACGGCCGCTTCCGGCGCTAGCCAAAGCGGCGCCCTCCTCGAGCTTACGTGCGGCCACACCTTCCTCCACTGGTGCTGTACGCAGCACCGCACCTTCAACATCAAATGGACAAGACAGCAGCAAGTCCCAGACGCCTCTTGGTGTTGCAACAAAGGCTATGATGCCCAACACTTCCATTGGTTGCAGGCTATGATGCCCAACACTTCCATTGGTCGCACATCTGACATCAAGTGCCACCGCTGCCAGGGATTTGGCCATATGCAGCGAGATTGCCCTAGGAAATGGACCATCATTACTATTGCTGACGGTGGGTATGCTAGTGCTTCTGATATTGAAGATGAAAATATTATTGCAACTAACATTTCAGGTTCCGATGACGGTGCTGAGGAGGTTCTTGGTACATCTGCGACCAAAAACTACATGACCTTAATTTTGCACCGAGCTTTGAGCGCCACGGTTGGAGAGGAGGACAAACGCCAATGTCACAACCTTTTTCAACATGTTTCTTGTCATCAAGGACTGCCGTGTGCATACAATCATTGATGGAGGTAGCTGCAACAATTTGGTGAATGTTGAGGTGGTCAAGAAGCTTGGCTTGTCCACGCGGGAGCATCCATATCCTTATCACATTCAATGGTTTAACAACAACGGTAAGGTAAAGGTAACAAAAATAGAAAGGATACATTTTTCAATTGGGTCTTACCATGACTTTGCTGATTTTGATGTGGTGCCTATCGATGCTTACTCTCTTTTGTTGGGACATCCTTGGGAGTTTGATACTGATGCTCTTCACTATGGTAGATCTAATAAGTATACTCTCATGCATAAGGGCAAGAAAATTGTGTTGCTGCCAATGACTCCCACTGAAATTGTGCAATTTGAGAATGAGAAAAATAATAATGCTAAACAAAAGGGTGTTTTCAATTCTGAAAATCAGCAACCTATTAAGTTAAAAAATCCTGTTTTGTTTGCAACTAAATCTGATCTTGATGAGTTATCTGCCTCTACTGGACCTTGCTATTCTTTAGTGTGCAAACATGCTTTATATTCTATTGAGGTCGCGTCCATTGCTTTGCCACCTACTGTTGCTAACCTTTTGCAGGAGTATATAGATGTCTTTCCATCAGAGCTACCCCCCGGATTACCACCTGTGCGAGGCATTGAGCACAAGATTAATTTGATTCTAGGGGCGAGTTTGCCAAACCGTGCTGCCTACAGGACCAACCCCGACGAGACTAAGGAAATTCAGCGACAAGTCCAAGACCTTCTGGACCGCGGGTACATTCGTGAGAGCCTTAGTCCTTGTTCTGTTCCTGTTCTTTTGGTTCCTAAGAAAGATGGCACTTGGCGCATATGTGTTGATTGTAGAGCTATCAATAACATTACCATTTGATATCGCTATCCTATTCCTCGTTTGGATGACATGCTTGATGAGTTGAGTGGTTCTGTTATTTTTTGCAAGATTAATTTATATATTGGATATCATCATATTTGTATGGCTTTAGGGGATGAATGGAAAACTGCCTTTAAAACCAAGTTCGGTCTTTATGAATGGTTAGTCATGCCTTTTGGTTTAACTAATGCGCCCAGCACTTTCATGAGATTGATGAACGAGGTTTTACGTGCTTTCATTAGCAAATTTGTGGTGGTTTATTTTGATTATCCTTATTTATAGCAAGTCATATGATGCACATCTGAAACATTTGCTTGCTGGTTTTAATATCTTGCGCGATGCACGTTTATTTGGTAACTTTGAGAAGTGCACCTTTTGCACCGATCATGTGTCTTTTCTTGGTTATGTTGTTACATCGCAGGGCATTGAGATGGACGAGGCAAAGATTGTTGCCATCACAAGCTGGCCACTTCCGACTACGGTCACACAGGTTCGAAGTTTTCTTGGTCTTGAAGGTTTTTACCGGCGTTTCGTGCGGGATTTCAACACCATTGCAGCACCTCTCCACGGGTTGACAAAGAATGGTGTGCCGTTTCGATGGGGACCAGCACAACAACAAGCTTTTGATGCTCTCAAGTCGAAGCTCATATAGGCACCATTGCTGCAACTTCCTTATTTTGTGAAGACCTTCGAGCTTGAGTGTGATGCAAGCGGGATTGGTATTGGAGGAGTGCTCATACAAGGAGTAAACTTGTTGCTTTCTTTAGTGAAAAATTGCATCGTCCTTTGCTGAATTATTCTACATATGACAAAGAACTTTATGCTTTAGTGCGAGTCTTACAAACTTGACAATATTACCTATGGTCTAAAGAATTTGTCATACATTCGGATCATAAATCTTTGAAGTACCTTAAAGGGCAAGCTACTCTGAACAAACGTCATGCTAAATGGATTGAGTTCATAGAGTCATTTCCTTACATCGTTAAACATAAGAAAGGGAAAGAGAATATGATTGCTGATGCTTTATCTCGACGTTATACCATGCTGTCCCAATTTTCTCATGAAATCTTTGGTTTAGAGACCCTAAAGGGATTATATGCTACTGATTTGGACTTCAAATCTTCTTTTGAAAATTGTAGAGAGGGAAGAAGGGAAGAACGTGGCAAAAATTTCTGCTGCGTGAAGGCCTTCTCTACCGTGCTAACAAGCTGTGTGTTCCAGCTAGCTCTGTTCGTCTTTTGCTATTGCAGGAAGCGCATGGCGGTGGTTTGATGGGACATTTTGGTGTTAAAAAGACGGAGGACGTGCTGGCCGCTCACTTCTTTTGGCCATGGATGCGGCGTGATGTGGAGTGCTACGTCTCTCATTGCACCACATGCACCAAAGCTAAATCTCGAACTTAATCCACATGGTCTTTATATGCCTCTTCCTGTTCCTCATGCACCTTGGGAGGATATTTCTATGGACTTTGTTTTAGGATTGCCTACATCAAAAAGGGGGAGGGATATTGTCTTTGTGGTTGTTGATCGTTTCTCTAAAATGACGCATTTTATACCCTGTCACAAGACCGACAATGCTTCACATGTTGCTGATTTGTTCTTTAATGAGGTTGTGCGTTTGCATGGTGTACCAAATACTATTGTTTCTGATAGGGATGCTAAGTTTTAGAGCTATTTTTGAAGAACTTTATGGTATAAATTGGGAACAAAGTTGCTATTTTCTACTACTTGTCATCCACAAACTGATGGGCAAACGGAGTTAGTTAATCGTACCTTGTCTACTATATTGCCGGCTGTTTTTAAAGATAATTTGAGGTTGTGGGAGGAGTGTTTGCCACATATTGAGTTTTCTTATAACAGATCTATTCACTCCACAACCAAGTTAAGTCCGTTTATGGTAGTATATGGTTTCAATCCTTGTGCTCCAATTGATTTGCTACCTTTACCACCTTCTAAAATTTTAAACTTAGATATTACACAACGTTCTGAATTTATTCTTAAGTCGCATAAAACTACTAAGTTGCAAACTGAAAAAATGAATGAAAAGTATCGAATTGCTGCTAGTAAAGGTAGGAAGGTGGTAAAATTAGAACCCAGTGATTTGGAGTGGGTTCATTTGAGAAAAGATAGGTTTTCTGATTTGAGAAAGTCCAAGCTCATGCCACGTGCCGCTGGACCTTTTAAGGTTCTTGAGTAGATAAATGACAATGCATATAAACTTGAGTTACCTCCCGAGTTTTGTGTTAGTCCCACATTTAATATTTCAGATTTGAAGCCATCCTTGGGTGAGGAAGATGAGCTTGAATCGAGGATGACTCTAATTCAAGAGGGGAGGATGATGAGGACATCTCTACTTTGCATACAATGTAAGCACCGATCACTAGAGCACGTTCGTGACAATTGGATCTTCAGGTACGTTCTAATCTTATCAATTATTTTTCAGAACTTAAGCTTGGTTCCATGCATGTTTTATTGATTAGGAACAATGGAGAGGACCATCAAAGACTTGGAGAAGGTGAAGGAGTCAAGGAGGAGGAGCTAGGACGTCCACACCAAGAAGAAGTCCATGTCCAACTCGACTTCGACTCCACCTCAGATTTCAGAACCCGACTTCACCAAAATTGACGCCCTGGCGACATACAGAATCGGATTTGGGCGTTCTATTTATGGTTGGAACCAAAATTTCATAGAGCTTCCAATGGCACCAGTCTGGCCTCAAAATTCCTTCTGAGTTAACGGGAATCGTCGATACAAGTGGGCGTCCAGAATCTGTCAGGGTGATGTGTCACCGTCTGTTGGGCCGTTGGCCCGTGTACTTTGTTGGAACCTATTAGGGTTGCATCCAGGGGACTTGCACGCCCCTAAATCCTTTTTATTCAGTAGCCATCACCATATTAGGGTTTGGGTTTTGCTTAGATTCAATCTATCATTGAACAGTGTCACCGTTCATCGGTTTGTGAGACCCCATCTCATAACCAAGTTGGTTTGATTGCATCTCTTGTTCTTGCTTGTGTTCTTGATTGCGCTTGCCGGGATAAGCCTTCGTGGCGAGGTCATTCGTGTGTCATGGGTAATAACCAACGGAGCAGTGGTGTAATGATTGCGAGGTTCTGTTCATTCGGAGCCTTGGTTCATCAACGTTGAGTTCTCCACTAATCAAGTTTATCATACCTCTTGGAAGATCGGGACTCATCCTCCTATCACATCTTTTGCCAAAAAATTCAGGATGGAGCCAATAGGCTAAAAGAGGCAATAGAAGCAGTTGCCTAGGGAACATTCAAGCCTGGTAGAGAAAAGAATGAGTTGACTTACGCCCTTCAGAATCCAAAACATCCAGGCCGAACATGGGGGCAAAGGCATGATTCTGTGGAAATATGGGTTCAGTGAGTACATCAACTCTTACAGAAATTGACAAAGAAGGAAGAACGAGGAGCAAACGCACTTGAGAAGGCTTGAAGAACAGTTGTTATCTCAAGATGCTAGAATGGCGGAGGAAATAAAATGACAAGTTGCCATAGCAATGAGCCAGCAGCAACAACCAGGACCGACTCCAAAGCCTAATGTCAATGCATCAAATTTGTCTTAGCTAAGAAGTAGCTGTGCTTCCACAGGTCTACCTGTCGACAGCGCAATCCCCGCAATTGAAACCAGCCCGCAGTGCTATCCTGTGGATGATATCACTCAGCGGACACCTTGTGAGCTGCAAATTCATTATAAGGGCATAATCAAAAAGGTTGCCTTTGCTACCGCTATGACAACCCTAACAGGCGAGGTCTACCATGGACAACCGATTCAGGTTTTTACGCTATAGTCGGCATGGAGAAGGTGTGCATGGGTTATGAAACGCTCGAGCTCGATATTCCTGGAGGTGACGGGGAGAAGACACTAGCAGAGGCCATAATGGTTATATCCTGTGGGAGAAGCGCAACATCATCCTCAAGCCTACCGATCAGGCATCAAGGCCAGCATCTCCGCAACCTCCTCCAAGGGCACACAGCACGAGTCCACTGTCTTCGCCGACTGCACCACAACATTCTCCTTCACCATCATCTCCTAGGCAGCCGACGTCTCCTGCTTCACCTCCTCCTAGGCAGACGTCTCCTGCTTCATCATCTCCTCCGCCGCGGGCAGCAAAGAAGCAAAAGAAGCAAGCTAAGAAGGCTCCTAAGCTACCGTGGGACAAAACTTATGAGGAATGCTGTGAGGATGCTAAGAAAGTGGTTGATGACCACTTCAAACCGAAGAAGCCAGAGAAGAAGATACCCATAAATCCAGCCGATTCAGGCTTTTTCTTAAAAATGACTGATGCAAATTGGAAGAAGTTCATTCCACCATTAGACTACGACCACTCGATTATCAAGTCATACAAGAAGAAGAAGAACTTTGCTGGGTCATCATCTGATGTTCCACAGCTCGGAGCCCAAAAGAAGCAATCAATTGAACCGCTCGTCGTGCTACCAATAGAACAACAAGGGCTAATTGATTTTCTGGGCACCTCGGGTCTCTCGGCGGTTCAGGTTGTAGGGCATAAAGAAATTACAATACACCCTGGAGTTGCTAGATGGACATATGAGTTTGGCAAGAGCCTTGTTCCCAATAAAGTCATGCATGAGCTTCCATCGCAAATGCGCAGGCTACATGATTACTATATGCTCGCGTCTAGCCATGGCGACATCATGCTGGGTGTATGGATTAAAGATGAAGATTACTTTCATGATGAGGATGTGATATGGTTGAATTTCGAAGAATTATACCAACTATACCATCAAGACGCTCTCGACATCTCTTTCGTCAGCACCTAGCTTCTATAAGTGGTGTTCTTTATTTTTCATTTACATAATTAACGAATCTTATTACATACCCTCAATCAATATCTTGTTTCTTTTGTATCATGTAGAATGGAGATTTAAACTTGCAGGAAGAATGATTACTTTCACTTGGGTTTCGTCGACCCAATGGTTGTGAATTGCGTTATCCTAAGGACAACCCTCAAGAAATATTTGATAATTTATACAAGTTCTTATCCATTCAGCATTACAAGCGGAATATATTGTTTCCTTACAACTTTCGGTGATTGTTTTCTGCTGTGGAACACTTTTACTTTTGTATAATTAATTTTTTTTAACCCTAACAAAAAGTGGTTCTATATAATCTTGCAGAAATTATTGGATTGTAATTGTGATAAATCCTGACATGCGCTTAGTGATTGTTATGGACTCATTAAAGAAAGATCCAGAAGATTATGAAAGCATGACCGACTTGTTCAAAAGGTAATTACTAATTGTGATAATTCCTGATATGCGCTTATCGATAAATATATTTATTCATTCTCGATCATGCGCAGGGTTTGGAAAAAGTTAAGTGAAAAAGAACCAGGTAATTTCATAGGCGAGCTTAGATTCGAGATAAACTTTCGGTTCATACTGGATGCTGATTTGCATGTTTTATTTGTTTTATTATATATTCATATGGATACCTGATGACTTCTTTTTTCTTAAAGTGTTTGAGGCAGGCACAAGGCAATAATTTATGCGCATACTATATTTGCGAGAAGATTCATAATTTTATAGGTCCATACAAGATATATACTTCTTAGGAAGTGGAAGTAAGTAATAAACAACATTTCGCAATGTTTCATCTAATTTTAAAAATTTTTCATAATTAGTATTTTTCACTTTTTTATATATCGCTAGGATGCGGGATCATCTGTTGGAAATTTTTTTGGCGATTCAAGAAGCCCTAGCAGGATTTATTTATGAGCAAGTCGTCAAACCAAATGGCAAATTCCACTATGATGGACACGATCTTGATAAAAGTAGTAAATATAGCATAGATGTTATATAAAACTTTGTTGCACTTTGTATGTATATGTGTGTGTATATATTAGTGTATTTTATACTCAGCTCGAACAAGCATGTAGGAACATATAGCAGTACTATAGAAGACTACGTAATTTCGAATATCCAAATATAACTGAAACAAAAAGGAAATGAATGGAAAAACACAGGAAAAATAAAAAACCTTTAGTTCCGGTTGGTGACACCAATGGGACTAAAGGTCTCCATTAATCCCGGTTGCCTGACCCGGGACTAAAGGCCGAGCCTTTAGTTCTGAATTGGTGGTCCCGGTTGGGAAACTCGGGACTAATGAGCATTTCTGTAATAATGGAAGAGAATAATCAAAAGCATTATTGCTTCTTGATCCATCTGTTCTTAGTGAAGATGTCCAAGGCCAGGACCTTCGGTGCCTGGCTTGCCGAACGGACGACCTCTCTCGTGCTGTCACTCTGCAACTGGGATTATAATAGCAGCCAATATACTTCCTTGAAAACTACCTGCATAAACGAAGAGAATCATTTTTTTCTCAAACATCAACTCATTACGTCGCACAAAGATTTATTTTCTTTCTTTTCTTATCAATGCTTGTTAATTAACCAGTTCCAAGCATATGTGCTATTAATCTTTGTGGGATTATCCTTGTAGCATTCCCTAATTGCCACTATGATTAGTGTAAATCCCTCATCGAGTCACCGAGAAGATCTAATCAAGTTTGGTGGTACTGTAGCCTAAGGGGATCATGCAACGACAGAAAGATTAACCATCATCGTGGGAACGCCAAAGTGTTCTGTTCAGAAGAAGAAAAGAGCTAGCAGCAACGGGGACATGCTGGGCCCGCTGTTCCTTGGACTGAATGCGTGGGCTGGACAGTGAGGTGATGTGGTGGCATTCCGGAGACAAAAAGCTCCCCAGCAGGGTGCTTATCCGCTTATCTGCTATGCCTCTCGCCGAGGGAACGTGATCATGGCAAGTCCTGTCAGCTGGGATCTCGTCTCCGATCTGCTACGTTGTTCTTTTCTTCCGAACTTTATCTGCTCGGTTGTCGATGGAGATGGCGACGCATATGGGTATGGAGCTGGGATTTGACGCCATTGCTGGGCATTGTTCATCCTGCCCACTAGCAAACTAGCAAGTGTGAGGCTTAAAGATGGCACGGTATCAATGTATCATGCATGTGCCCTTGTGGCTTTGTAGGCTCCTACAGCATGCACAATTATTGGATCTACGAATGAGCTCTCCAAGACTCCAGTGCAACAAGATGTAAACCAAAATTGTTTTCGACAATCAGGTGCTGATGTGGGGGTGACAGCAATCATTCATGCTGATTTGAACTTACGAAATAAGAAAGGTTCCTTGTGTGTATATCGGCGCATTGGGGAAGGTTGCTGCTGCCCACATCATAGAACTTCAATTTTTTCAGTTTTTTTTGAAGTGTATAACATTACTCGCTAACACATACTAATGGTTTTATTAATTTGGTTGAGTGAAAGGAAGGATAGCAAAGACGCAAGTGGTAACAAATTGTTACCATAGTATACTCCAGATCTATGTACTATTTCTCCTTGGTCCATATATTGACAAAGCTAAGGGTCTCTCCGTGTATAGCAACCCAGAGTAAGGAAAGACAACAAAACAAAAGTGCAATTTCATTCGTTTCAAGTGTAAGCGATATAACTAAACTTATCAGACCGAGATCAAATAGGGTGCAACGGTGGTGATGGAGTGACCACGAGTCTTTGCGCTGCAGCCTTCACTGCTACAAAAAAGGTTTCTAGGGCAGGTAAAAACGTATTTTTAGGGATGCGTACCACACCCGCCCTTACTTCTCGCACCTAAAAAGAGCTAATGTAGGGACGAGTAACGCGTCCGCCTCTACAA
This sequence comes from Panicum hallii, assembly GCF_002211085.1. Classification (NCBI taxonomy): domain Eukaryota; kingdom Viridiplantae; phylum Streptophyta; class Magnoliopsida; order Poales; family Poaceae; genus Panicum; species Panicum hallii. The sequence goes on from NC_038042.1 coordinate 28,989,295, forward strand.
TCTTTTTGACGAAATATGCACCACTTGCATCACCCGGGGTTTGAACGGGGTTTGAACCGCTTACCTCAAGCCTCGCGCGTACTTCCTCTCCACCACACTACACAGTCACTTATGAATCTATGGGTATGCTATTCTTTTATATTAACTCTGAAATTGATTTCTAGAGGCGAATGATGTAAAAATATTTTCTATTTTATTCTGAAAATTTATTTAAATCTTTATATATAGCAAAACAAATAAACAAACTTCTACACTATGGTTATTGTGAACTATAGAGTATATTTTAGTGTATATAAAGGTTAAGATTGTGAAAATCTCAAAATATGACTTGAGTTGTATGAGATACCATATAGTCATAGCTGTCAAACCCGGGACTACGGAAATGTCTACATAACATAGTTTATACAGAAATTGGGGATATGACATGTCCTATATCTTATCTGTGTTGTACTCTACTTGCATGTGAAGTAGAACTAGTCGATACAGAAGGAAGCTACTTGAGTTGTACTCGAGTAAGATTCCTAAGCTTGTATCGGACTAGGATTCATGTAACCCTATCCTCCCGGATATATAAGGGCGGGCAGGGACCCCTTCAAAACACATCAACACCCAAGGCAATACAAACCACCAAACAGGATGTAGGGTATTACGCACATCGCGGCCCGAACCTGTCTAAACCTCGTGTTGCTTGCACCTTCGAGTTCCTGATCTCGGCGACACCCTACCTAAAACTCACCACCTCGGGTATACCCCTCGGTGGGCAGGCGGTAAAACACCGACAGCTGGCGCGCCAGGTAGGGGTGCGCATTGAAGATCCACCGGTGAACTCGATGGCATCATTCAAGTTCACCGGTGTCGTGCTCCCCAAGGGCACGACGCTCATTTTCGGCTCATGGGTCTGCGTCGCAGACGGTGTGGGCGATTTCCGTTGACTCACCATCGACGTCATGAAGCCGAAAACTCTCGCAGCAAGTTTTCACAGCAAGCTCGCGAGTTTGTTGACAATCTCGATGAGGAGGAGTCCGTTTTCAATGCGACTCCACCCTGTGCTGCAACAACCATGCTCGGATTAGACTTGCTCCAATCTGAGGACTTGCGTAGCCGATCACGACTAGATCCACGCAATTCGGCCACTGAACCTCAGGAGGCCAACAATTCCGAGTCCCTCTCCGCATTGGAAAAGGACTTGGACTTTTTACTCCAAATCGGGAAACCCAAAGCCACGGCATGTCGGGGGGCTGCGGGTCGCCTTGGTGACGATGGTCTGATGATCACCTCCACCCCAGAAGGTCGTTTCGTGCATTGGAAGGGCATGAAACTCTCCGATCTACTCGAAGATGAAGACCGACTCGTGGCACACCTTGAGCCCTTGCCTTTTTAGGAGGGCAGGCCATTAGCCACCACGGCAAAAGAATCAACCGAGCTAGTTGAAGCGAGCTCCGACGAACTCATATCATGCCAAGTGTTGATGGCAGAAGAGGGGGAGGATGATGGCCTCTCACCCAACGAAACACTTGACATGATAACCGAAGATGAGGCCACAGCCAACGCCGGTGACAAAAACGACATCGAGCGTGAGGCACGAAGGGCTAGGAACAGAGCCCGCGCAGCCCGGTGAAGGAGGGTCAACGAGCGCATACGATCTATGCATCGTGAACTGGACGCCGAATTTGCCGTCGTGAGCGAGCGGGGCTTTAGAACCCCCGTGGCTAACATCGCTAGGGTAACCGCCATACTCGAACGCAGCAACGATCCAAACCTGCGCCAAGCACTTCACTACGTGCAGATAGCATGGATCCAGCTTGATCGACAAAACCCGGCGTCAGCCATCGTAGAAGAACACATGGGCGAAAGCCGCGGCCAGGCTAATAGTCGAACGGCAGGCGGCCGTTCTCGACATCAACGAAGCAATAACAATGACAACGCTCGTGGAAGTCAGGCCACTGGTGGGAGGCAGCAGCCACCTCCAGGAGGCAACCCGCGACAACCTAATCATCCCAACCATCGGAATCCTCAAGACTTACCCATGGAAGACCTGCGCTAGAAAACCAATGAAGGACGCGATGCGTGATCCATAATTGATTCCAGACGCAGAGAGCATGAAGTAGCCGAACCAGAAGGTACTGACTGCAGTGATCGCTTTCCAGCGTTCACAGCACGGTTCAACAGTTACAAGTACCCTAAGGGCTTCAAGCCAATTGGGATCACCAAGTACGATGGCAAACAAGCTCCTCAGCAATGGCTATGATGTTACTCTACCGCCATAGAAGCGCAGGAGACTCCAACACCACCAAGGTCGTCTACTTCCCGATGGCTTTGGACCCTGCACCGCTCACATGGCTGGAGAGCCTCAGCAACAACTCGATTGACTCCCAGGAGGGGCTCAAGAAAGTCTTCATTGACAACTTCCAGGGTGCGATCGCCCGTGCAGGGTACTCGTCATGACCTTGCTCAATGTAAGCAGGAACGCAATGAGCTCCTACGATCATACACGCGCCATTTCTTCGATGTGCAAGCCACCATTGCGAACATCTCGGAAGAGGACATCATCGACTGCTTCTACAATGGCCTCACCAACCCAGTCATCTATAGAGACTTTGGGCGAAACAGACCAAAAACTGTTGCAGGACTGCATGACATGATGCACGATTGGTCTGAGCAAGAGGAGAAGATGCGTGAATGGTTCCCGAGGCGCAACGACAACAACCCGAGGCACACAAATGACAACCGTACTGACAAGAGCCAGCGGGACTACTCGGGTTCATCCTGAAAGCGCAAGCCAGACGACCTTGTCACGGCTGTGGATCGTCCTCCATGAGGCAGGAAGACAACGACGTAGGAGCAATTTGAAAAGCTCTTGCAGAAGAAATGCCCATGGCATCCAGGTGCCAATCATGCGGCAATCGATTGCTATAACCTCCGGAAGATATTCAGCAATCCCAGCAATGACAAGAAGAACAAGTCAACGGATAAAGAGCCCGAAGAGGACGACCAAGGGGACAAATCGCACAACGCGAAGTTCCAAGATGCCTCAAAAACCATCAACGTCATCTTCAGAGGTGACGAAGAGTTCAGTTCTAGGAGGGAACAGAAACTACTACTCCGAGAAATCATGTCCGTCGAGCCGGCGGTACCACGACCACTCCGATGGTCGGAGGTCCCCATCTCGTTCTCACGAGACGATTAATGGACCAGCTTCTCGAAGCCCGGCAAATTCCCACTGGTTCTGGACCCAGTGGTGGTAGAGGTCAAGCTCACCAGAGTACTCATCAACGGCGGAAGCGGTCTCAACCTCATCTTCGCCAGCATATTGAGAAAGATGGGCTTAGATCTAACGGACATGCTTGTCCCAAGCGAGTCTCCCTTCTACGGCATTGTCCCAGGCAACGCAGCGCATCCATTTGGCACGGTGGTCCTTCTAGTCACCTTCGGCACGAGGGAGAACTACCGTACCGAGTTCATTAAATTCGAAGTTGCCAACTTTGAATCTTCATATCATGCCATACTAGGCAGGCCAGCACTGGCCAAATTCATGGCAGTGCCGCACTATGTTTATTTACTTCTCAAAATGCCAGGATGAAGTAGGGTACTCACTCTCCAAGGCGACTTGAAGAAGTCATATGACTGCAACCAGGAGGCCATCCAGTACGCTTCGACTACGCGTGTGCCAGATACTTCAGGAGAAGTACTCGCGGCTGCGCAACAACTCTCCCAAGCCGGGCTGAAAATCCCAACAAGGAAGGCAAGCCAGTCGAGCATCCAATCCATCAGCGACGTGGCCCTCAAGACGATCCAGCTCTAGGAGGGCGGCTCATCTAAGACCGCTATCATCGGTGCAGGTTTAGGTGAGAAATAGGAAATCGCGATCGTCAGTTTCCTTCGGGCTAACCGAGATATATTTGCGTGGAAACCAGCGGATATGCCAGGGGTGCCCTGTCGGTGTTTAACCGGCTGCCCACCGAGGGATATGCCCAAGGTGGCAAGTTTTGGGTGAGGGGACGCCGAGATCAGGAACTCGAAGGTGCAAGGAACACAAAGCTTAGACAGGTTCGGGCCGCAAAGCACGTAACACCCTACATCCTGTATGGTGGTTTGTATTGCCTTAGGTGTAGAATGACCTAGATATCTTGTTTTGAGAGGGGTCCCTGTCCTCCCTTATATATCTGAGAGGCCAGGGTTACAAAGATACTAACCAACACAAGCTAAGTAATCATACCAGAACATGTCTCGGGTAGATTCCTTCTGTATCGGTTAGCTCTATCTCCTATTTAAACGGAATAAATAAGAGATAAACGAGATAAATAAGAGATAAGACGAACTTAATCTCTTAAACCTCTTTAAACTACGTTATGTACACAGTCCCGTGGCCCCAGGTCTGACAAACCCCCGAGCTCTTCGTAGCTAAGTACTGCAGGCTTATCGAGTACTTTCGAAATAGTCTTCGGCTTCTTTTGAAGCTCCGTCTTGAAGTCCTTCTTCGAGTGCTTACTTGGCTGCATCGAAGTTATGAGGTGCTCATGCCCCGAATTTTATTTCTGTTATGGTGTGCGATTGAAAAATCGCACTCCATATGGAGTAGCCCCCGAGCCTTAGGTTGAATCAGAGAATCAGGCTGAGGGTCACATTAGTCTTGAATCCTCCTTACTTACTCTTTCAATTAAATTTGAAAAAATAAGTAGCCGATGCCACGTATCCCGCAGCCCCCGAGCCTTGAATCCAGATCCCCTAAATTTGGAGATAAGGATCCAAAAACCGTGGCATGCAGGCTAAAAATGTCAACTTGATAAATTACCAAAATGATGATACAAATTATGGAATTTAGATCACGAATTCGAAAAACCCCTTTTTTCGGGCTTATGAACTTTGAAAAAATGATTAATCGAATATTTAATCCAAACAGTCCACCAAATGACCCCTCATCTTCGGAATATTCCCAAAAATGACTCTTGAACTTCGGAACAGTAAACATTTCCCCAACCGCTGGTTATTTAACCCCACGGCAGCAGTGAGAAAAACTGTGCTTCCAATCTGCAATCTGCCCAAAGCTAGAAAAATCCCCAAATTGAGCCGTGCACCCGCCGCCAACCTCCCAGCGAAATCCTCCTGCCCCGATCTCCCCGCCCCTCTCCCCGTAGCCCCCGAGCGACTCGTGGCGAGCGAATTGGAGATGGCGCCCAAAAGATCAGAACTCGAAGGGAAGAAGAAGGAGGCGCATCCACCGACCGGGGAATGGACATACAGTAAGTGTTCCCTCCATGATCTTAAGAGGCTAGTTTCTAAGAGGTTGCTGCAAGAGAAGAATCTTGTCAACTGGCGCCCCTCTCTCCGTGAACCTTTCCCCATGGAAAATGTTGACGAAATTGTTACATTTCACCATTTTGTCGAACGGGGATTAGCCCTCCCCTCTTGTTCTTTCTTCCATGGCCTTCTGTATTACTACGGGCTTGAGCTCCATCACCTCAACCCGAATTCCATCTGCCACATTTCAATTTTCATCTATTTCTGCGAAGCTGTCCTCGGAATTGAACCCCACTGGGATCTTTTCTGCTTCCTCTTCCGCGTCAAACCACAGCCCACCTTGAAAAATCTTTCCGTTGTAGGGGGCGCCGGCATCCAACTGCATCAGCAGGCCGGTGACAAATATCTATCATACAAATTCCCCTCCAACCTTCCTGGGTGGAAAAATCATTGGTTCTATATCGAGAATCATGCTCCCCAACTCCCAGCAAAATCAAATAGACCGCCTGTAGTGAGGTCGGAGTGGAATCTTGAACTTTCCAGTGGGGACATGGATCAAGTCAAGGAACTGCTAGACATCATAGAGGCGCAGAAGATGATGGGAGTGACCGGTGCCTCCATCATGTTCTCATTTTTCAAACGCCGTGTCCAGCCGATCCAACAACGCCACCGACTTGGATTCGAGTACACAGGCTCTGCTGATCCTTCTCGCATGTGCGCAGAGGAACTATCAGATGAAGCTGTACTCCTCCGAGTCCAGCGGGAGTTACTGGACGTGGACGCCGTGCCTTACGTGCCTGAGTTGTTTTCCACGCGGAATCCGCCCAAACCGGTGAGTATTCGACTACTTTTTGTTGAAGACGAACTCTGTTCTGCCGCTGCTAACTGAAAACCCTCTGCAGGGACACACCGAACTATACCGCAGCTACCCGCCGCGACCCGACATCCCCCGGCCGGACCACCTCCTCCCCAGCACCGCTGTCGAAGCAAAGAGGGCTCGCATAGCCCAGGCTCTGCATAGCAGCGACTCCACAGAGGACGAGAGCCCCCTAGTGGAGGAAGAAGCCGAAGGAGAGGCGAGAAGGGACAGCTCCTCCGGGCCAGCCGTGGAGTTGACCGAAGCTCTACCTTTGGTACCACAGGGACATCGGTTGGTGCGGAAGCGGAAAGCTGAAGCAGTCGAATCTTCCAGGTATTGATTTGGTGCTATGGTGAATTGCTGAACATCAATATTGTTATACGCTGACAGTGTCCTCTTTGTAGTCCTTCCACCCCTTCAACCAGGACCAGGCCCGAAGAGGCGGGAGCAGCCCCATCAGCCGCTGCGGCCGTCACCATCGCCGTGGTGGGGACCACGCCACTGGCTGGTGAAACCCCACCGCCGGCAACGGAAACGCCACGACAGGCCCTGCGGGTGAAAAGGGCCATCAAAAAGAAGTCTACACTGTAAGTTTGCATCTGGTTGCACAATAAGCGTTCTGATTTTTTGACTTGTATGACTGACTCGACTTCTTTAGGGCTGCAAGTGCCGTGGACCTCCAGCTGAAATCGATCGCGACTACCCCAACCCCCGGGTCATCGACCCGAGAGGAGTCTGCAAGCGCGGGGCCAGTCACAGCTGCTCCAGCCCCCGATCCGTCAGCCCCCGAGGGGTCGACGCCCGCGGAGCCAGCCCTCGAGGCAGACGCGACGCTTCCCGACTTGCCGCCTCCCGAGCTCCAACAAATCGAAGCCGAAGCTGGTGGCGGTGAACAAGTCGAGGCCCCTGATGCCGCTCCTACATATAGCACAGGTAAGCATCTGACCGCCCACGGCTAACTGCCAAGACCTAGGCGCAATATTCTGAGAAACATTTGCACTTGTAGGTGCCCAGCAGACACCACCGGAAGAAACCGCCAGGACATCAAAGGATCCCAGAGAAATGCTGAAGGCCGGGCCTGGATGCAAGGGCATCGTCAACACCAATCTGGTGGACGACCCGAGGCTGACGGCCGAGAACATAAGGGGCTTCAGGAAAGCCTACAAGGAACTGTATGACTTGTATGCGTTGTCGAACAGTTTTGACTCGATCTCTTCTTTTATACAGGATGTGATCACTGACTCTTAGAAGAAATCAGAAAAACTGCGGGAGGTTGCGAGTGATCACCAAGAACTCGCTGCTTTGGAAAAGCGCGTCGACGACGAGAGGACGAAAAACTTGCGTCTCGAGAGAGCCAACTCCGAGCTCCAACGACAACTCGAGGAACAGAGAAGGGCGCTCGAGGCACAAAAGAGCACGCATCAAGAGCAGCTCAAAGAGCAAAAGAAAGCGCACTAAGGTAAGCCATTGCTCCCCTCGAGTACTTGCACTTATCGATTTATCCTGGATTCTGAAAAAGCTCTTCACCACAGAATTTAGGAAAATGTTAATATATAAAGAAGTGCTGCTTACTGACGTGAAGAACCTGCTATATCAGCGTACAGATGACGTCGAGAGGTTGCAGAAGAGGATCGGCGACACTGAACGACAGTTTGTCGACTGCCTTAAGCAAATCAAAGTGCTGGGCGAGAAGGACGAGCAGCGGCAGAAGGAGCTAGAAGACCTCAGGGGGGCCGCCCGGGGGCTGGTGGACATGGTGGATCCCCCAGAAGAAGGCGAAGTGAGCCCACGGCCCCTGCTAGAGCGACTCCGTGAAGCCCCGAAGAAAGTGCTCAAATTCCTCACAGAGGCTCCGGTCGCGTGCGTCAGCAACGCCCTTGCCATTGTGAAGTCTTTTTTGCCGGACGCGCGACTAGAGATCTTTGCTTAGGGCATGGCTGCGGATTGCACCGAGGATCAATTCGACCGATACCTCCAAGAAGCCCAACCTGTATCAGAACATATAGTTCAAAGTGTACTGCAGGAGTAGGGTGTAAAAAACAAGTATTGACTTCCTTGTGTATATATTGTTTTTAATGTCTCTACTTGTGTGTGTGCCTTGGCTGAATTGGGATCCAGGCTGAAAGGCTAAGTAGTAGACATACCCCGGGTGCAGCGACCCTGAAGGTAGCCATAGTTCCAAGTAGGAACTCATCTAGCAAATTAGCCACAACCCGATTGGGCGGGTCTAAACTGTTAGGGAAGAACGCGAGCATCGTCGTGAGATTGCCGTGCTTAAGGCAGAAAAACTACTCCGGGTGCATCGACTCTAGATGTAGTCGAGGTCGCTCCTCATGTGAGCGCGCTCCACGAATTGGGTAGGAACCGGATTAGTGGATCAAACTCGTTGGGAGCAAACGCGGGCATCACCGCGGGTCTGCCGTATGTAAGGCAAACAACGAAACTACCCTAAGTGCAACGACTCAGGATGTAGTCGAGGTAGCTCTTCATGTGAGCCCATCCAACAAACTGGGTATGAACCAGTCGAACGGATCGGTTTTGTTGGGATAAATGTAGTAGTGAGCAACCATTCAAGGCCGCGGTGGAAGTCGATTTGTAGAAGGTAAAAACAGAGCTGAGGCTGCCGTCAAAACATGAAGCTGATAGGATATGAACGTGGCCGTAGCCCCTGTAAAATTCATGACAGGAAGTCGTCTTATATAAACGTTGCACGTGGCCGTAGCCACCGTATGTTCACGAAGAGATTTACAACCCGAATCCTGTGGCATATGGCCTCCAAATTGATTCGAGGAAAAAGACCGCCTAGGCGCTCAGAGATTCAGCCATCCCCGGACATCTTCTAATGGGTAGAACTTGCGCAGGTTCTGAATGTTCCAAGAGTTCGGGACATCTTGGCCATCAGGGTATTCTAGTCAATATGACCCTGGTCTTGTAACCTGCCTGACGACGAATGGACCTTCCCACCTGGAGTTGAGCTTGTGTAGGCCGGACTCGTCTTGGATGCGATGTAGGACCAAGTCGCCGATGCTGAATGACCGTTCCTTCATGTTGTGATCGTGATATCGCCGAATCCCCTGCAGGTATTCGGCTGACTGAACAAGAGCGGTACAATGAGCCTCCTCAACATAATCGAGCTCTAATTGCCTCGCCTCGTCCGCCTCGCCTTCGTTGTACATCTCAACCCTTGGGGATTTCCACATGATATCGACCGGCAAGATGGCTTCAGATCCGTATACAAGAAAGAAAGGCGTTTGTCCTGTGGCTTTGGATGACTGAGTCCGAAGCCCCCAGATGACATGTGGCAGCTCATGTATCTATTTGCCTCCCTTCTTGCTATTTTCATCATAGACTCTCTTCTTGAGGCCGTCGATTATCATGCCGTTCGCCCTTTCGACTTGTCCATTGGCCCTTGGGTGTGCAACAGAGACATATTTAACCTCGATGCTTGCATTTTCACAGAACTCCCAAAACTGATTGGCCGCAAAATTTGATCCCAAGTCTGTGATGATGGTATTCAGGAAACCGAAGCGATGTAAGATATCAGAGATGAAATCAACAACCCGATTTGGTGTAAGCTTGGCTATCGGTTTGTACTCGATCCACTTGGTAAACTTGTCGATAGCCACCAACACATGGGTGAAACCGCCTGGTGCCATTGTGAAGGGCCCAATCATATCAAGGCTCCAACAAGCAAAAGGCCGGGATGGCGGTATGGTGATGAGGCTGTGGGCTGGAACATGAGACTGCTTGCCGAAGAATTGACAGTTTTGGCACCTGCGCACGAGATCCTCCGCATCGGATACTGCAGTGGGCCACCAAAAACCGCCCCTATATGCTTTGCCAACCAGCGTTCTTGAGGCTGCGTGGTTGCCACAGACACCTTCGTGGATCTCTCGCAGTATGTCGTAGCCATCTTCCTTTGTGACACACTTCTTGAGAACACCTGACCGGGCGCCGCGCCAGTAAAGCTTGGTGTCGACTAGGACAAAGCCCTTGCTTCTGCACATGACGCGTGCCGCCTCTGCCCTCCTGGCGTCAATTTCAGCCGGTAGCCTTTGATCTCGGATGAAGTTGATAAAAGCCTCTCGCCAGTCTTCCCCCAGCACCATAACCTCTCGATCGTGTTGTTGGGGACCCGCATTGATGGTTACCTGCGGAGAAGACTTGATGGATGGCTGCTGGAGCTCCTGGACAAAAAGTCCCGGTGGAACCTGAGCACGAGTTGACTCGAGCTTGGACAAAGCATCTGCACCAGCGTTGTGCTCCCATAGCACGTGATGAACCTGCAAGCTGGAAAATTTGTTTTCCAACTTGCGCACTTCCTGCACATAGGCGTCCATCGTCTCCTTGTTGCAGTCCCACTCTTTGTTGACTTGCTAGACAACAAGAGAATCGCCATAGACAAGTAGTCGTTTGATCCCTAGTGATATCGCCAAACTAAGCCCGTGAAGCAATGCTTCATACTTGGCTTCATTGTTGGATACCTCCCACAGGATCTGAAGGACATACTTTAATTGTTCACCTCGTGGAGAAATAAGCAGAACTCCGACGCCGCCGCCATCGAGCTTGAGGGACCCATCAAAGTAAATGGTCCAGTGCTCTGGCTTGTCGACTCGAGTTGGGTCTTGATTCTCCCTCCATTCAGCCATGAAATCGACTAGAGCTTGAGACTTGATTGCAGTGCGTGGCTTAAAGTCGATTGACAAAGCCCCCAATTCCACTGCCCACTTTGATATACTACCCGTGGCATCTTGATTATGAAGAATATCCGCCAGCGGGAAATCCGTAAACACAGTGATCTTGTATTCATCGAAATAATGGTGCAGCTTTCTTTATGCGATTAGAATTGCATATAAAAGCTTTTGAACGGCGGGGTATCGTACCTTGGATTCAGAGAGTACCTCACTGACGAAGTAGACAGGCCTCTGCACTCCAAATGCATGGCCTTCCTCGCCTCGCTCGACTACAATAACACTGCTGACAACATGAGTTGTTGCCGCGATGTAAAGTAGTAGATCTTCCCCCGGCAATGGTGCTGTGAGGATCGGAGGAGACTGAAGGTGATGTTTCAGATCTTGCGGAGCCCGCTCGGCTTTCTCCGTCCATTGGAACTTATCTTGGCGTTTTAGGAGCTTGAAGAAGGGTAGTCCTCTCTCCCCGAGTCGGGAAATGAACCTGTTCAGGGCTGCCATACAACCTGTTAGCTTCTGCACATCCTTGATTGTGACCGGAGCCTCCATATCAGTAATGGCCGAAATCTTTATAGGGTTGGCTTCGATGCCCCGATTGCTGACGATGGACCCAAGCAATTTCCCTGAAGGTACTCCAAAAATGCACTTGGTTGGGTTGAGCTTCCACCGAAATCTGCGCAGACTGCTGAACGTTTCTTCCAAATCTGCGATCAAATCGCCAGAATCCCTGGTCTTGATGACCATATCCTCCACATAGGCCTCAACGATCCGATGCAGCTGGTCCGCGAAGCACATCTGGATTGCACGCTAATAGGTTGCTCCTGCGTTTTTCAACTCGAAGGACATAGTTTTGTAGGCATATGTCCCGTACGGGGTGATGAACGCTGTCTTGATTTGGTCCTCCTCCTTGAGCGCAATCTGATGATATCCTGAATAACAATCAAGGAAACAAAGAAGGACACAACCAGCCGTCAAGTCGACAACTTGGTCAATGTGCGGGAGACCAAAGTGATCTTTGGGACAGTGCTAGTTGAGATCAGTGTAGTCAACACATATTCTCCATTCATTGTTCTTTTTCTTTACAAGAACGGGATTAGCTACCCACTCTGGATGGATTACTTCTTTAATGAATCCAGCCGTGAGAAGTTTAGCTATTTCCCGCTTAATCGCCTCACGCTTGTCGTGGGCAAACCTTCGCAGGCGTTGCTTTTTCGGCACCGCCTTTGGGTGTACATTCAAGTTATGCTCGATCAGCTCCCTGGGCACCCCTGGCATATCCGCTGGTTTCCATGCGAATATGTCTCGGTTAGCCCGTAGGAAACTGATGAGCGAGAGTTCCTATTTCTCACCTAAGCCCGCGCCAATAACGGCGGCCTTAGATGGTTCGCCCTCCTGGAGCTGGATTGTCTTGAGGGTCACGTCATCTGTCGACTGAATGCTCGATTTGCTGGCCTTTCTTGAAGGAATCTCCAGCCCGGACTGAGAAAGCTGCTGCGCGGCCGCGAGTGCTTCTCCCGAAGCATCTGGCACACGAGTAGTCGAAGCATACTGGATCGCCTCCTGATTGCAGTCATACGACTTCTTCAAGTCGCCCCGGAGAGTGAGTACCCCACTGAATCCTGGCATCTTGAGAAGCAGATAAACGTAATGTGGCACTGCCATAAACTTGGCGAGTGCCGGACGATCCAATATTGCATGGTAAGAAGATTCGAAGTTAGCTACTTCGAATTTGATGAACTCAGTGCGGTAGTTCTGCCTCGTGCCGAAGGTGACTGGAAGAACTACCGTACCATGTGTGGCAGAACTGCCTGAATTATTCCGGCTCAAGTGCGCTAGTCATCGCTACTCAGCCGATGCTAACTCAACGCACTTCAAATGGAACAACCCATTGGTCTGTTGGGTCTCCGCCCGATACAACCACGGTTCAACAGGATCAAAGCAGGTTTACCTTGCATGAAGGCGAGTTTATAATCACAGTACAGCTCATCAACTTTTAATTTATAGATACGCAAATATTATTACAAACCCTGTTCAAACTTAATGTAAACTTATACAAAACAGTGTTTAAAATGACAAGCTAAACAACTTGTCCATGCTCACAGTGGAAGGAAAATAAACACGCGACTACACACATCGCGAAGGTTGACACCATGCTCAGCCCAAAGCCTGGTGTCACTCAGGAGGGTCACTGCCAGCCGGGGACGGATCCCACTCCACGGACCAGCCATACGGAACAGAAGTTGGCCATGCAGAGTTATCCGTGGGGTTCTCGAAGGTTATACCTGAAAATGTTACTAGCAAGACTGAGTATTCTAATACTCAGCAAGGCTTACCCGGGATTGGGTATACTTAGCCCATAATTAGACTCATGAAGGCATTGCAAAGGTTCTGGGTTTCATTTCAGCTGAAAAGCAACAAAGAGTATAATCTATTTTCCAATTTTAGCTTTCAAATTCTAGTTGATTATCCATTCTAGGTAAGCACCTACACTAAGCAAGCAAGGTTGAGATTAACTTTCATCAAGACAATTCCATCAATAGTTACACTTCTTACTCTATGTGGCAGAAGGAATAAGCAGTCTCAATCTCTGCGAGAAACGGATGATTTTGAATCGAGTTTCAACCTTGCAAGGTAAACCTAACTCACACGCTTGGAACATCCAAAGATCGTTCCGAAGCAACCGTTTCCCTCATATTCCGGGTTATGGATCAGGGCCACCACAAGCGACTGCAGGACCGTACACACACCAATTGTGCAGAACGTACGTCTGTAGCGCGACTACATGATCGTACTCCTGTCTGCCATGCAGAACGCACTCCCACACATCGGTGCGTGTGTACAACAGAACTTAAAATGATCGAGTGGTGGAGACATGTCCATTTGCCGGGCCATTCAGGTACTAGGCTTACCGCTTTACCATATTTCGCGGCATATGGCTAGTACTTTCAAACGCTTAGCCACCACTACCACATATTGTGACCTTAAAAACTTTTATCAAAAGAGACAGGGTAAACCTCCTGGTCATGATACCGCACATGACCCTGTCCATTATCCTTATAGTGATTGCAGAATAGTAAACATGCAACTCCTATATCGCGCGAGTGACAGGAAATCACTCGACTTTTACCGGTCCTATTAAGCAGAGCATCTATACGATAAGGACTCGGGTACAATACATTGGATTCCTAGGAGTTATGCAACTAGGGTTTCATTTCAACTCCTAGACGTAATGCAATATATAAAATATATAAGTGAAATAGTAATAAATTGAAATACTGGGGTATGCATCGGGACTTGCCTTCTTGAGTGGGATTGGGGGCAGGAGAGTCAGAGACTTCCGAACTTTGGTTCGGAGCTTCAGTTAGATTCTTGGCGACGTTTGTCGGGTCTTCAGAAAACCCCTGGTCTTGTTCCAAGACTAGTTCGTAGTCTCCGCCGTCGAGCGTTGTCGGTTCTACATGACATGTAATGATTTAAAAGAGATGGTACTTGAGTTAAAGCTCTTATTTCACAATAAAGTTGTAATCCAACAATTTAATCAATATAGACTTATAAAGCAAGGGGGTTTAGTCTTAAGTTACCATTTACACTTAAGTTATGGTTAGAGTACTTGAATTACTAAAAACAGAAACTAAAACATTTGAATTTGAATTCTAACTGCAAGTTTAAATTCAAATCTTAGGTAAATAGAATTATAAAGTCTTGAAAATCTAATTATGAACTAATTATCAATATATTAGATTATGGTAAAAAGATCTAAATAAATAAGCTTTAAGAACATGCTTAATTAACTTCAAATCATTTCAAATTGAATTGCCCAAATTCAAAAGAACTTAAACTATAAAATAATACTAAACTTGAACCTTTGATACTAGCTTACACATGATCTAAAGATGCTTCTTACCAAAAATCTTAAGAAGCTAAGCTTGTATGCAAGAGTTATGTATAAAATACTGTCGGTGTTTAACCGGCTGCCCACCGAGGGATATACCCAAGGTGGTAAGTTTTGGGTGAGGAGACGCCGAGATCAGGAACTCGAAGGTACAAGGAACACAAGACTTAGACAGGTTCGGGCCGCACGGAGCGTAACACCCTACGTCCTGTATAGTTTGTATTGCCTTTGGTGTAGAATGATCTAATGATGTCCTGTCTTGAGAGGGGTCCCTGACCTCCCTTATATATCCATGAGGCCAGGGTTACAAAGATACTAACCAATACTAGCTAAGGAATCGTACTAGAACATATCTTGAGTAGATTCCTCCTATATCGGTTAGCCTTATCTCCTATTTAAACGGAATAAATAAGAGATAAGTAAGATGAATAAGAGATAAGACGGACTCAATCTCTTAGACCTCTTTAAACTACGTTATGTGCCCAGCCCGGTGGCCCCGGGTCTGACAAATACCCCTTTTACTTAGATTTAAAATAGATTCAAAAGTATTTAGTTTCATGTGACAGTTCATGTACTTGTAAGCTAGACATATATTTTGTTAGTGTGAAGTATGTGCTTGTTAGTGTAAAGCTTGTGTGTGTTTATGTAAAGCTTTTGAAAAATTTAAAGTGCGAGTAAAAGGGGTATTTTTGTAATTATGAAAAAACTAGGGTTGTTTTTGCAAAATGTAATTGGATAGGAGGTAACTTCAAAATAAGTGAAGGGTGGTTTTGCAAACATGTTTTTCTTACTTTATGTCCTATAAAAATATATATTTATCCAAAAAGTTACATTAGAAATGCATGTGTTGAATTGTATAAAAATTTGGGTAAAGTTGTGAAAATAGGGGTATTTATGTAATTTTATAAAAGTATAAGTCCTTTTGTGCAAGTAGTTGATTTACAAAAGTAAATTTCAAAGTTACTCAGGACTAAAGTGTAAAAGGTGCAAGTCATCATGACATGTCTATCCAATCATTATAACGTGTCTATCCCGTCATCATGACGTGTCATAAATGCTTGCATTTAGGTCCTAAATTTTATAAAGTTACACTCTTTAGGACAAAAGTAATTCAAATCCGACCTTTGTTCAAAATTTAACGTTAAAAGATATAAGCTTTGAGTTTTTGAACTTGAGCCCTAAAGCAATGTTGTAGAGATTGAAAAACTCTCCAACTTTCATTTTGGGCATTTCTTCATTAGGGTTTTAGATTAATGAGAAATTTATGTTTTACAGACAGGTCCCTGTAGTTTTCTAAATTTATGCATAAGTCCTTGGGAAGTCTCTTTTCTCTTTCTCCTCTATTTCTCTTCTCCCTGGCGCCCTTTCTTTTTCTCCCCACCGGCGGCACCTCTCTCTGGCCCCATCCTTATCCCTACCCCGGTTTTCCCCCCTCTCTCTCCTCCAAGCGGCGCTGGCGACCGCGGCGCGGACGCAGGCGCGCGGTGCGGGCCACGGCGCGGCGGATCCAGGTGCGCGCGAGCCGGCGCGGCGGCTCGGGCGTGGTGCAGGCGGGCCACGGGGGTGGCTCGGCTCGGGCGCGCGGGCGGTGCCAGGCTCGGGCGGGGGCGAGCGGCTGGTGGCAGCGCAGGAGCGTGGGCGAGCGGCTGCTGGCGGCGCTGGAGCAACGCGCGACGCGGGCGTCGCGGGAGCTAGCGGCGCAGGCGACGGCGTGCGCGAGCGGCTCGCGGAGCAGGTGCGCGCGAGCGGGCGTGGCTCCAGGCGGCAGCGCGGAGGCAGGCAGGCGCTGGCGGCGTGAGCTGGCGCGGGGTGGCGCACGTCAGGGCTAGCACCCGCGTCGTGCGAGGCAAGGGCCGGCGGCGCCCGCGGTGACGTGCGAAACAAGGGAAGGCGACACCCGCAGTGGCGCTGGCGGCTGCTGTCCAGGGACGGGAACCCGATCTTCAGGCCGGCACCGACACGGGCGGGCACGAGAAGGAGGCGGCCGCCAGTCAGGGGCGCCGCCACAAATGGAGCATGCATGACGAAGGCCGACGGATTGAAAGGAGAGGCGGCGACCGGACGCGATGAGCTCGGAGGAGCCGCGGTGCAGCCAGGCACGACGAGCTCCCTCCACCCGTGCGTAGGTCGAGGCAGGAGCAACGCGGCGCGGGTTCGACGCGCAGCGCAAGACCAGCAGCGGTGGTAGGCCGGCCCTAATGGTGTCGCAACAGGTGGAGAGGACGGCGGAGTTGCAGGACCCGGAGGTCCGAGCGGAATTGGACCGGCGCATCCGCGGGTGCGAGCGGGAGTGTTCGGCCGATAGCCGGCTCGGCTCGATTCCACAGGCGAGTGCGCGTGCAAAGCAACAGGCCACGCGCGAGCAAGTTGAGGGCCAGTGGTGTGAGAGCAGAACGGGAACAGCGCGCAGGAGATGCGACTGGGCGCGGTGATCCTGCAGGAGGCTACGCAGGTGTGCCGACCGTGTTTCTGCAGCACACGCGCGTGAGCAGTAGAGGCTTAGCCCGTGAGCAGGAGAACCTTGAGGTTCGCGGAGGAGTTGGCATAGCGAAACAATCCGGCTCCATCATCTTGTCCCATGGTCCACGACATCCAGCAACTCCTATTCCTCGTCGATCGTCCGAGCAAGACCGCAACACCTCAAGAAAGCTCCTGGACCCTCTTATCGAACCTCTCCGAACCCCTTCGCCGAAACATCGTCGCCGTGGCAAAGCCGACTACCGCCACCACAAGTTACCGTGAGGACTACCCCTCCGGCCATCCTCCACCCACCACAATCCCTGGCCAGCTTCTTCGTCACCCACGGAACCTCGTCACTGTCGAGCACTTCTCATCGCCGATCGTGTTCACCATGGGAATTCATTTTCCACCCGTTCTCCCCCACAACCAAAGTTACCCCAAGGTTTGCCCTGATCCACTGAATCTTCCTAATGCCGGCGACCCCTTTGCCGGAATATCGTCGTTATCTTCCTGTTCTCTGTTTTCCCCGACCAGGGACTTAATTGCTTTGATTTAGAAAGTTCTAGGGTGTTCTTTGTAAATTTTCCAGAATCTTCTTTATTTCAAACCAATGAACTTCTACATTTCATAGGAATTAGTAAGAAGTTCATAAAATACAAAAACAGTTTTGTTTGAATCTTTAGGTCAAAATCTACAAGTTTTATGTTGTGATCTTGAGTTGAAAGTCTTTGATTTGTGGTCTAAGTTAAATATTAGAAAATGAATGCTTTATTTGTATCTTATGTGATATGCATGTGTTGTAGCTGAAAGGTAAATCTTAGGATGTATGTCTCAAGTGGAGATATGTGATATTTAGTTAATCCTTTCATATGAGTGCTCATATCCCTGCCATCAAGACGTTATCCTTGTCTTGATTGCAGTCTCCTTAGGTCCTTTTCGTATAGGAATCTTTGTTAGTTCATGTGCATCTACTGCTTAGCTAATACATCTCTGCAGCTATACTTCAGCATCGGCTATCAGCTCAGCCGCTAAGCATCTGTTCCTTTGAGTCTATGTTGTTTCTGTGTAACAGCTGTCAACCGATGCATTTCTTTTGATATGCTTCTACCATCGGCTGGTTAGCTGATACGGTTGATATCTTTCTATTATCGGCTACTGCCGATACAATTCTTTTGTTCTGTCCTACATCGGCTGCACATAGTCGATGCATCGGAGATGCACACACGATCTTAAGGTTCTTACTATCGGCCGATCCAAGCCGATTCTAGTTGTTTTCCCTATCGGTCAAATATAGCAGATCAATCCTTAGTCTTCCCACACACTTCTATCAGCCGATTTATTGGCTGAGAGATTGGCTATATACCTATCGGTCACATACCCACAACCACACTCCTATCAGTTGCACATCTGTAAAACATGTCCCATCGGCACAAACCCATCATCCACATCCTCTTTAGTCTAATTCCGTACTTGTGGTCTCGTCAGCCTCGTCCGATATTAGTGTTCTGTCCCACCTAATTCCTGTAACAGGTCTAACTTAGATAACCCCATCGGCTATACATCACTCAATTGTGGTGCTGACGTAATCAAGCCAATACAACCACACCTAGTTACCTAGGATAACACTTAAGCACATCTCAGTTAAGACATAGCTGCTTTAGGAATCACCCCTTTGCTAAAGTAATCGATGCTTTCATCGATCAACTAGGAATCCGATACACCTATCAATCGGCTACACAGGCCAAAGTACCCAACCCTAGATCAGTAAGATAGCATAGTCGACACACCTCTGTTAGGCACGACCAAAGCACATCAATCGGCTAAACCTGATGCATCCTCATCGGTTAAGGCCAAGACCAATACACCAACCAATTAGATAGACCAGAAACATGCTGATAATCCAATCGGCAAGATCCTCCCTTGATCTACCTTTGAAACACTGTGCCTTTAATATTCCTATCTCTATCAGCCATTTTAACCTTTGGTGAAACCAAACCGGTTAATCTCTTCTACTCATATACAGAGATTGCTCTTACCGATTTCCCTTCCAAACAAGAAATCAGCAGATTTTCTAAAACTGTATAGATAGCTCCCCTCTTTATCAATTCTATCAGTTAAAATCTTTTTGTTCCCAATCGGCTCTATGATAATCCTCAACATATAGCCCTTTTTAATCAGTTGTCCTATTAAAGCTCTACCCAAGTTAGTTTCTAATCCTTTTTTATTGTTATGTGAGTAGTATGTTAAATGAGTGTTGAATTGCAACCTTATCGTGAATTAAGATAGTTTCATATGCACACTTTGAATGTAATGTTGCATTGCATGTAGATACGACTACTTCTGCAGACAGTACCCACAAGATCTCCCAAGAGTCTGCAGAGGATGTTTCTGAAGACCAAGTGAACATCACCAAGGGATTATCGGAAGCCCCGAACCAAAGTTCGGAAGATAATAATACTAACATCCCTGACTCCAGCCCCACCAGTAAAGGCAAGCCCCGATGCATATCCCAGTATTTCATTTTATTACAATTTCACTTATATATTTTATTTCTTGCATTACGTCTAGGAATTGAAATGAAACCCTAGTTGCATAAAATCTTAGGAATCCAATATATTGTACCCGAGTCCTTATCGCATAGATGCTCTGCTAAATAGGACCGGTAAAAGTCGAGTGATTTCCTGTCACTCGCGCGATATAGGAGTTGGATGTTACAATTCTGCAATCACTATAAGGATAATGGACAGGGTCATGTGCGATGTCATGACCTGAAGTTTTACCCTGTCTATTTTAAATAAAGTTGATAAGGTCGCAGCATGTGGTAGTGGTGGCTAAGCGTTTGAAAGTACTAACCACATGCCGCGAAATATGGTAAGTGGTAAGCCTAGTACCCGAATGGCCCGGCAAATGGACACGTCTCCACCACTCGACTTTTATTTTATGTTTACACGCACCGACGTGTGGGAGTACATTCTGCAAGGCAGACAGGAATACGGATCATGTAGTCGCGCTACAGACGTATGTCCTGCACAATTGGTGTGCGTACGGTCCTGCAGTCGCTTGTGGTGGCCCTGATCCATCACCCGGAATATGAGGGAAACGGTTGCTTGGAACGATCTTCGGATGTTCCAAGCGTGTGTGTTAGGTTTACCTTGCAAGGTTGAATTCGATTCAAAATCGTCCGCTCCTCACGAGGATTGAGACTGCTTATTCCTTCTGTCACATAGAGTAAAAAGTGTAATTGTTGATGGGATAATTTTGATGGATGATAAACTCTATCTTGCTTGTTTAGTATAGGTGCTTACTTAGAATGGCTAATCAAACTAGAATCTGAAATCTAAAACTTGAAAGTCGATTATACTCCTTGTTGCCTTTCAGCTGAAAATAAGCCCAGAATCTTACAATGCCTTCATGAGTCTAGTTACGGGCTAAAGTATACCCAATCCCGGGTAAGCCTTGCTGAGTATTAGTATACTCAGTCTTGCTAGTTATATGATTTTCAGGTAATGTCTTTGAAGACCCTACTCTTCTCCCCTGTCATGGCCCTGTGCTCTTCCAGACGGTTGGTTCGTGGAATGGGATCCGTCCCCGGCCAGCATGGATGACACCAAGTGATGTCATGCCCGGGCTTAGCATGACATCCATCTTGACGACGTGTTGTAAATCATCGCGTATGTTTTCCGCTGCCAAAAACCATAACTTTAACAGTTGTAATAATTTGTTTTCTAAATTTAGAACCTCATACTACTTTTGGGAACCCTTGTATTGTAATTCCCTGTGATGTACAATATGATGGTGACTGTATCTCTAGACTCACCTTCGTGTGAGGTAACCTTATTTGATCCCGACAGGCCAAGGGGTTATACCATTTGAAGTACGTTGGAGCCCTCTGAAGTGGACTTGCGTACTTGAGCCGGTATAATTCAGGTTGGTTCTGCCACATTTCATACCCAACTCTATTAATAATATTTGTAGAGCTTGAATTCTAGTTTCTAACAAAATCGGTTTGACAATTTTTGGAGTTTCCTACAATTTTCTACGAATTTTAAAAGCTAGCTGCTTTGCACACATGAAATAATACAAGAGTTCACAGGTATGCCCTCGGGTTCTTACACTAAGGCCCTTGGAACAGGAAAACTATTCATAGATAAGCCCTTGACTCTCCCCGACGTCGCCGGTGGATCTTCTCCGGCGCGTTCTCGCCGACGGCGAGGTCTCTGGCGAGGATGGATGGGCTCAGCATGACCTACGGGACATGTGGCACTGGTTGGGGGGGTGATGTGCTCGACTAGCAATGGCGGAGCACGGCCGGCGATGAGAGATGGCGGCGGCCGTGGTGGCGCGTCGTTGTTCCCGGCGAGGGGCCGGCGAACATGGAGGAACAAGGCGCGCGTGAGCACCGGGGGAGTGCGGGGATGCTTTCCCCCAACTTAATTTGGTCGGAGACCGAGCAGAAGGTGGTAATCGACGGCGGGGTGGATCTCGGGCTCTTACCGGCGGCGATGGCGGCCGTCGTTCTACAGGCTGGGGTGACGGAGGGTGGTGAAGGAGGGGCGGGATCGCTTCAGGAGGATGATGTGGTGCGGATGGTGCCTTTGGTTGGGGTGGAGGGGTTCTATACCGGCTGGTCGACTGAAGGCCGAGTGGCGGCGGAGGAAGGAGCTCGTCGGAGCTACGGGGAATGGTGCTGGGATGCAGGAAACCAAAATTGGAGGGGTTGAGGAGCACTAACGAATCACGGTGTAGCTCTGACTGCACTGGATCGGGGTTCAGGGGTGATGTGGGCGGCTGTCGACGGTGGCCAGGGACGGCGACGAAGGCCGGGTGGAGGAAGGTGATCGGAGCAGAGAAATTGAGTGGAAAAGAGATGTGCAAATGCCAGGACATGTGCTAGAGAAGCTAGAGGAAGAGCTCGGGGTCCAGAAGAGGATGTGGCCGCGCCCAAGCAGGAGCTGGCGCACTGACAGCGCGCGTGGTGGCACGGCGAAGCTCGGGAGCGGTAGTGCGTCGTGGAGGACGCGGGGCTAGACAGCACAGGGTCGAGAGGGCGGCGGCACGGCAGGGGAGTGATGCGTGGGATCACCGGAAGCAGGAGGTGGTGCTGGAGTCGCTGCGATGGCGAGCGGCGGTGAAGCTCGGCTCGGGCAGACGGCGGGCGACGTGGCGAGGCAGGGAGAGACAGCGCGGCTCGGGAGGGGGGGGGCAGTGGCGCTGGGCGGGGATGGCACGTGGCTTGGCCTAGAGCAAAGCAGGGACGGCAGGGGCGGCGCACATGGCCGGGACAGCGGTGGCGGCGCGCGGCAGAGAAAACAGAGGAGAGGGGGAGAGAGGTAGATGAAGGAGGACCCAAATGCAATATGACAGAAATGCAGGGACCCTACTGTAATGCTCTAATAACTTTCAAACCAGTGCCCAAATGAAGATGGGTCCAAAAGCAAAAATGTTTGGTTTTTCAAAATGGACAACTTTGCTTTAAGTTCATCCGCAGAAGAGCCAAGGATTTGAAGTTAGTATAAAACTTAGCAAAGTTTCCAAACTTTATACAAATTCTATTTTAAAATTGCACTACACTTACATCCCATGTGTAGTTTCACCTACATTTACGATTTAAGCACAAGTTTTCGAATTTTGCAAAACAACCCTCATACATTTAAATTCTACCCTCCATGCTTACCAATTTAACACTAAAGGACCTCTATTAAAGTATAATTATATAAACAACCCTTTTTCCTTAGCATTTAAATTTCTAAGCACACTTTTACCACATTTTGCACACAACTTCATACTAACATCTAGGGTGTGACAATACTAATTACCTGAGTGTCACAGCCTTCCCCCCTAGAAAGAATCTCATCCCGAGATTCCAGAACAGGATAGAATTGAATGATCAAGTTCGGAGGTTGGCTTGAAAGAAGTCTGGAAAATTATGCTGAAGGTAAGATTCAGTTTCCCAGGTTGCTTCTTCTTCTGTGTGATGATTCCACTGAATCTTGAACATTCTAATGGTTTCTCTTCTAGTGCTTTTCTCTTTAGTGTCTAGCACTCTAAGTGGATGTTAGGCCAGATCAGGTTCGATTTTGATGGCTTGGGAATCGATGATCTCGGTAGGAACCTTGACGCATTTCCTAAGTTGAGATACATGGAAGATGTTATGGATGGCCGCTAACTGAGAAGAAAGTTGAAGACGGTAAGCTACGGGTCCACAAATTTCAAGGATTTCAAAGGGTCCGATGTATCGAGGAGCAAGTTTCCCTTTTACGCCGAACCTTTGAATACCTCGGGTAGGAGATACTCGAAGATATATGAAATCTCCAACTTGAAACTGTAATGGTCTTCTTCATATATCAGCGAAGCTTTTCTGTCAAGATTGGGCTGCCTTCAGATTGTTTTGAATAGTCTGCACCTTTTCCTCCGCATCAGTGACAAGGTCCGGTCCAAAGATTTTATGCTCGCTGGTTTGTGACTAACTCAAAGGAGTTCGGCATCTGTGACCGTACAATGCTTTGAACGGAGCCATCTTAAGACTGATAGCTGTTGTTATAAGAGAATTCTGCTAATGATAAGCATTTGTGCTAATTCTTGTCATACTGAAGGACGCAGGCTCTAAGCATATCTTCGAAGATCTGATTTACTCTTTCAGTCTGTCCGTCTATCTGAGGATAATACGAGGAGCTTCGGATTAACTTAGTTCCAAGAGCATGTTGAAGTTGCTCCTAGAACCGAGCAATAAATTATGCTCCACGATCAGAAATGATCATCTTGGGTACTCCATGAAGACGAACAATTTGATCTAGATAGATCTCGGCATATTTCTTGGCATTAAACGTAGTATGGACATGAAGGAAATGTGCAGTCTTGGTTAATCGATCAACGATTACCCAAATTGAGTCATGTCTCAGAGAAGTACTGGGTAAGCCAACAATAAAGTCCATACTGATATCCTCCCACTTCCAAGAGGGGATAGGTAGAGGTTGAAGAATACCAGCAGTTTTCAGATGACTGGCTTTGACTCTTTGGCTTATATCACATTCTGAGACATACTTGGTAATTTCTCGTTTCATACGAGTCCACTAGAAGTTCTGTTTCAGATCCTGGTACATCTTTGTACTGCCAGGGTGCATAGAGAATTTGGATAGGTGGGCTTCATCCAATATCTGTTTACGGAGCTTATGGTCCTTAGGTACAACGATATGTTCGTTGAACCATAAAACCCCTTCTGGATCTACTCGGAAGCACTTATACTTCCCTTCTCCTTGTGTTATCTTCTGCTTAATGATTCTGACCCCTTTATTGCGCTGTTGAGCTAGAACAACGCTACCCCTAAGCGTGGCTTCAACTGAGATATGGTTCAAGTCACCTTGGGGAACGATTTCTAGATTAAGCTTTCTCATTTCCCAACAAAGAGTCTCATTGAAAGCTTCTACAGATAAACAAGAACAATGTGCCTTGCGGCTAAGTGCATCCGCAACGATATTGGCCTTGCCTGGATGATAATGTACTTCCAAATCATAGTCTTTGATAAGCTCTAACCAGCGTCTTTGCCTCATATTTAGGTCTGCCTGTGTGAAGATATACTTGAGGCTTTTGTGGTCAGTAAAAATATGACACTTCGTACCCATCAGATGATGTCTCCAGATTTTGAGTGCATGGATGACAGCTGCAAGTTCAAGATCATGGGTAGGATAGTTCTGTTCATGAATCCTAAGTGCTCGAGATGCATATGCAATTACTCGGTTGTCCTGCATAAGCACACAACCAAGTTCGGTTCCTGATGCATCACAATAAATGTCAAAGGGTTTTGACACATCTGGTTGAGCTAAGACTGGAGCAGTTGTAAGATGATCCCGGAGAGTGTGAAATGCATCTTCTCATTTTTTATCCCAAGAGAATTTAACTCCTTTATTTAGTAGTTCGGTCATAGGTTTGGCTATTCTGGAAAAGTCAGGAATAAAGCGGCGATAATAGCCAGCTAGACCAAGAAAACTACGGATTTGATAGACTGATGTTGGAGGTTTCCAATCCATCACTTCTTGTACTTTACTGGGATCAACAGATATACCATCACCAGAGATAGTATGATCTAGAAATTTCATAGTATCTAACCAGAATTCGCACTTGGAGAATTTGGCGTATAAGTGGTAGTCTCTTAATCACTGAAGAATGACATGAAGATGTTTTGCATGATCTAGGTTTTTAGAGTAGATCAGAATGTCATCAATAAAGACCACAACAAATTTGTCGAGTTCTTGCATGAAGATAGAATTCATGAGATACATGAAATATGCTGGAGCATTAGTAAGACCAAATGACATGACCAGATATTCATAGAGTCCATATCTGGTAGAGAAGGCTATTTTTGGAATGTCACTTGGCCGGATTTTAATTTGATGATAGCCGGAACGAAGATCAATTTTGGAGAATACTTTAGCTCCGGCTAGTTGATCGAAGAGAATATCAATGCGGGGTAGAGCATATTTGTTTTTGATAGTCACCGCATTGAGAGGACGGTAATCTACACATAGCCTTAAGCTGTTATCTTTCTTTTTCACAAATAAGGTGGGACAACCCCATGGTGATGCACTTGGACGAATAAAGCTCTTATCAAGGAGGTCTTGGAGTTGGATTTTTAACTCAGCTAACTCGTTAGGAGGCATATGATAAGATCTCTTAGAGATAGGGGCTGTGCCAGGTTGGAGTTCTATGATAAACTCGATATCTCGATCTGGAGGCATTCTGGGTAAATCGTCTGGAAAGACATCTGGGTATTCACAGACGACACGGATATCCTTTAACTTAATCCCGGTTGCAGCGTAGGTGTAAGAGTTACTGTACTCCCGTTGTGGAAGATAGAGAATGATAGGTTCATACTCAGGTGAATCTATCTCCATAGTTCGGGAAGAGATATCTAATGACACATGGTGCTGGGTCATCCAATTCATACCTAAGAGGACATCCATTCCTTCTAGGTCCAGTAATGTAAATCTGTCCTCATCAGATTTTTACCCATTTGAATTGGCACGCTTCTACAAACTTGGTTTGAGGAGATTTTACCGCCAGGAGTTGCTATCATATATACCCCACTAATAGGGTAAAGGTCCAAGCCTAATTTTGTTCTACACTTTGAACTGATAAAACTATGGGTGGCACCAGAGTCAAAAAGAACAATTACGGGATGATGGTTGATAGAAAAAGTACCCGTCATTATTGGTGTCCCCTCGGGGAGTTCGGAGAGAGTGGTGAGGTTCACCCTTCCCTGGCGGACTTGGACCACTTGCCTCTTGCCCTTGCCCTTGCTGGTTGGATTGGGTATCTGCCCTTGGAAAGATTTCCTAGGTTGAGGGTGTCTTCCTGGGTTGTTGTTTCCTGGGTTGGCTGGTAGAAAGCTCGGTCGCGGACCTTGTTGTTGTTGCTACAGAGGTTGTGGTGTCGGTGGTCGATTAAATCGTGCCTGCTGGGGTGGTCTAGCTACCCATATGCCAGGCAAGTTGCTTCGGGGCGGGGCTCGAGGAGCAGTGCTCGGGACCAACCGATACCTTGACGGTTGCATAGTTGTAGGCCTTGTGGGTGTCTTCCTTTTCTTTTCTGCTTTGTGAGCTGAGATGCAGTCTTCCTGAGTGATGGCCATGTTGACCAACTCATTGAAATTATCGGCCTTCACCAAATTCAGTCGTTCTTTAAGTTTAGTGTTCAGGCCTCGGCGAAAATGATCTCGCTTGCGGGCATCATTGTCCTTATGGTATCCCGTGAACTGGCACAAGTGGTTGAAATCTTGTCCGTATTGCATGACGGTGTGGGTTCGCTGAGTTAAATTCAGAAATTCATTGAGCTTTTGCTCAATGAGTCCTTCGGGAATGTGGTGTGCTCGAAAAGCGGTCCGAAACTCATCCCAAGTGATGACATGATCGGCCGGCTGCATGGCATGATAATTATCCCACCAGATGCGGGCAGTGCCATGGAGTTGTTGGGCCGCAAAGAGCGCCTTGTTCTCATCTGAACAGGGGGCAGGCAATAGGCGAACTTGGACTCGATTGTGGAAAGCCAAGCGTCAGCGTCAAGGGGTTCGTCTGCCTTATGGAACAGTGGAGGCTAGGTACTGAGGAAATCTTGATAATTTGCCACCAGGGGGTGAGGATCATCACGACCTCCTCGTGATTGCTGGCGGTGTTGGTTCTGCTGTGCCTGCACTAGCAGATTGAGGAGTTTTGTTTGTCGGGCCATAACCTCGGTTAGATTTGGAGGTGGTGGTGGCGGTTGCTGGGCTCCGCTGGCCTGATCTGCCCGGAATCCTTCCGGGGTTCCGCGAGTAGCTCCAACCATCTGAAACAAAGGAGATATTCATTATCAATCATATCCTTAATCCAATTTCAGATGATATACAATTACCAAACAGGAACGTAATTCATATGCTCCATTCAATCAACTCATTTCAGATGCAAGGATATCGAGAAAGATGATAAAGCACGAGGTTTAGATTTCTACCAAACACTGGGGGTCCTTACATCTTACATCAAGGCACTATAACTACTGCATGCCATTCCTTGAGTACACATGCCACATGTAGCACAACAAGTGGCTCTAGATCTAAGTAGACTACGCACTATATTTGTCACATCTTTCTACACTAATTACAGCTAGGTTGTCACCAACTTAAACAAGACTAAAAGTCATCATAGTTGCCCACGGATGACTGACTGCCTGAAGAGGAGTGATGGGGACTCAGGACAGGATCTCCATGCTCGGAATCGAGGTCTGAAACTCCCTCGATTTCCTCTGGATCTTCTTCTTCGGCTTTGGGTGCTGGTACAGCAGGAGGTGCTAGCTGCTGTTGGAGATCGTTGATTTGAGCATGGGCATCATCAACCTCCAGGATGAGGTCGCGGATCTATTCCTGGAGAAACTCAATGATTGTGTTGTGTTGGGTGATTATCGCATCAGTCTCATTGATCTGGTCTTCTCGGTGATGAATGGTCTCCTCTCGTGCAGCGATGATTTCTTCCTTCTCTGTCACCGAAGCTTGAAGCTGTTGTATTTGGGTGACTTGTCGATCAGCATTCCTGAAATGACCTTGCGCGATACTGATCAACTGACCCATACCGCGACGTAGTAGAAGCTGATAATGATGCTGAACATTCATAAACCGCATAGTACCCTGAAGCGCTTCTTCTGTTGAGCCTTCCAACCTGTGACTTTCAGGGACTTCCCTGAGGTTCCACTCAGGATCATTTGGATCCGTTGTAGGGAATAGACCGATAGGCCGTCCTGCAACTTTCCTTGGATGCTGGTTGCAGAAGAGGTGGATGGCTTCCAGAGCTGCTCCCTCAATTGTATCCACTATCCGATAACCTACCACGTCGACTTCGATAGGTTGCCATTGGGAGCGGAAAGGATGTTGAGGAATAGTCATTCTGACTCGATATCGGCGGACACCTTCTTCTAGATACTCCACTGCGTCATACTGTGGAGGCTCCGTATAAAGGAACGATCTTAGTGATTCCCAGAGAAGATGAGGAAAACCCTCCCAATGCAAGGTATTAGTGTGGAGATGCCCTGCAGGATCCCAGAAGACATTGGAAGGGGCTGCCATCTGCAACAAGAATGCAAATGGTGAGACTTATTTACCTTGCTAAAAATTCACAAGGTAAATGGAACGAGATAATCAATTCTGATAACAGCAAAGACTGGAAATCAGATGGATGCTTTAAGATACTCAACTTAGAGCTACCACGAAAATCCTATTAACCTTCTAGAGATAGGCAACACGCTATTCATCCTTAATAGAACAAAACATACATTGCATTCATTTATTTGATGATGGATTATGCATGCACGTACTATTCGACCTCACAACCAAAAACAACTGCTGAATATTTCCGGACTTACGTGGTTAATTTCGGTGGCATTACCCATACGTCTCTCCCTAATAACTAGTCGATAAGTCCTATCCGTCTTAACCTATTAATCGTGGTTAGTATACCTGCAGAAGATCACATTTATATATTATGAACCTTTCATGGCAGCACGACATGAAAGCGTTCCCAAACAGTACTGTTCACTATAGAAACAACATCTGTATAATTACCGCCGTACAGACAACTTTAACATACGTCGTTAAACAACGTATTCATGGGGGTACCGCAAAATGCGGGGGTATGAACAGCGATCGCCATACCCTGCGCCGAACCATATACTCCCAATATAACCAACCTAAGTTGATATATTGGCAGCATCTCAAGTAGGCCACTGCTTGAGAAACAGCGTTCGGTTTGCATCACCGACGGGAAGGCTAACTCCCCAGTTAGTTGAGGACCCTTACCTTCTTACCTCACAATCGAAGGTGTCGTTACAGAAAGTAAAATTGGGTTGTACATGAATTTAAGTTTTGGCGAAAAGTAGTGCTGCAAGTTAGAATTATACCCTATACATATATATATATATTCTAGCAGCCACCTAATATTACCCATATACATCCCTAGGGCTTTGCGTTCACCAACCTTAACGGGTCCAACGCACTTTGTAAATTCATTTGTTTAACAAATTTTACCCTGAAAACACTTTTTTTAAGAGCTACTGCAGTTGTAAGAGCAAACCTACAGCTCTGATACCAGCTGTGGGAGAACCGCCTGAATTATTCTGGCTCAAGTGCGCTAGTCATCGTTACTCAGTCGATGCTAACTCAACGCACTTCAAACGGAACAACCCATTGGTCTGTCGGGTCTCCGCCCGATACAACCACGGTTCAACAAGATCGAAACAGGTTTACCTCGCACGAAGGCGAGTTTACAATCACAGTATAGCTCATCAACTTTTAATTTACAGATATGCAAATATTATTACAAACCCAGTTCAAACTTAATGTAAACTTATACAAAACAGTGTTTAAAATGACAAGCTAAACAGCTTGTCCACGCTCATAGCGGAAGGAAAATAAACACGCGACTACACACGTCGCGAAGGTTGACACCATGCTCAGCCCAAAGCCTGGTGTCACTCAGGAGGATCACTGCCAGCAAGGGACGGATCCCACTCCACGGAGCAGCCATACGGAACAGAAGTTGGCCATGCAGAGTTATCCGTGGGGTTCTCGAAGGTTATACCTGAAAATGTTACTAGCAAGACTGAGTATTCTAATACTCAGCAAGGGTTACCTGGGATTGGGTATACTTAGCCCGTAATTAGACTCATGAAGGCATTTGTGGCACCCTAGGTGTTAAATATAGCAAGCCAATAGGAAAAATTGTTGTGTATGGTTTGAATTGTGTGAAATTTGAGTGAAGTTATAAAAATAAGGGCATTTATGTAATTTCACAAAAATACAAGTTCCTTTTATGTAAGTAATGGAATGGTAAAAGTAACTTTCAAAGTTACTAAGGGATAAAATGTAAAAATGAAAGTAAACATGACCAGTCATAAATGTTTGCAGGTAAGCCCAGCATTACATAAAATTCACATTCCTAAGGACAAAAACTTTATTAAGTTTAAGTTGAGTGCAAAAGTGTAAATTAGAGCAGTATACTTTAGGTTTTGAATTTGAGTCCTAAAGCAAAGTTGTAGGATTTGAAAAGTTCTACAACTTCTATTTTGACCGTTTCCTCATTAGAGCTTTGGATCAGTGGGAAAAATTTAGTTTACAGTGCAGTCTAAATTCCAACGAGGTCCCCCGGACCTCTTCCCCTCGTCTTCCTCCTCTGGCACCTCCTCTGCTTCGCCCGCTGCTCCTCTGCCGCCGGTGTCAGCACCGCTTCCCCAGACATGTGCTGAGCCTGAGCCGCTCCCCAGCGCCACCTCCAGCTCCTAGCCGCTCCATGCGTCGCCCCCAACCCGAGCGCCTCTCTTGCGCGCGTGCCACGCCGTCCCTCGGCTCTGCCACCGCTATCTCGCCGCCGCTGTGGCACTGCCCGTGCATGCCCCCTCGCTCCATCTCTTCTGGTTCAAGAGCAGCACTAGCTCCCTCTCTCCCCATTCCATTCTCGTTTCTGCTTTCTACTTCCCCAGAACCCCGAGCACCACCGCCGCCATCTCCTCCAACTCCGGCGCCATCCTGTTCGCCGTGGGCAGCCCACTCCAATCCTCCCCGCACCACCACAACCCCCTAGGAAGCTTCCCCTCACCTCACTGATGCTCCCAAGCCACTCCCTGTGACCGGACCTCCACCGGAGCTATTTCGCCGCTGTTACCGCTTCACCGGTGAGTTCCTGTCCGCCGTCGAGCTCTTACCTCCAACCCTCCTTCGTCCAATTCGATTACTCCAATAGCTTCCCCTCATCCTCCTGCAGCTATCATGCTCGAGCTTGGCCCTCCTCCTCACTGGGAACCTCCTCGTCGATGAGCACCCCTCCGTCGACGCCTCGGTCACCGTGGGAACGCCCCCTCCGACCATCCCCTTCCCTTTTCCAGGCCCCCAGCAGGTGCGCCTTGAGCTCCTAATGGTCGTTGACCACTCCTCCTCCAATCCCCGCCATTCCCCTCACCAGAATTTGGCTGGCGACCTCCCTGTCCTTCTTCCCCGACGAGCCAAGGGCATATGTGCGAAGATTTCAAAAGTTCTAAGGGTGTCCCTGTAAATTTCCAGAGCCCCCCCCCAATTCAAAAGCTGTGAACTTCAAAAATATGTAGAAAATTGTAGAAAATTCAGAAAAATGCTAAACTAGTTTTGTTGGAATCCTTGAGTTAAATTCGACTACTTTTATGTAGTGAATTTGAGCTATATGTGTGTATTTTCTGATGTAGATTAAATACTAGAAAATGAGTGCTTTATTTGTATCTCATGTTATATGCATGTGTTATAGCTGAATTTTGGAACCTAGGTTGTATATGTCATGTATAGCTCTGTGTAAAAATCTCGAGTTCTTTACTACTCATTTACTTAGAAATTGGAGTACTTTTGTTATATGTTGATGAAATGTTTAATTTTTAATTAAGGATGTTTCTGTTAGTATTTTTAATTGAAATTTATACCATAACTTCCTTTTTGCATTTCTAATCCATAGTAAAAATATTAGGATTATTAGTAGTCCATACATCAAGTTATGAATTTTTGCTTGTTCCCAAAGATAATTCATTATGCTAGTTTTTATTCATGAAAAATTAAGAAAATATTTTGAAGTATTGTTCTTGAGTAGTGTAATACATTCCCAAATTCTCAAACCATGATCAGGTGTAGAACAACTAAAATAAATAAAACTTGTTAAGTAGATCCATATTAATTAATAACCTAGGGTTATTAAAGTTAATTAGCTAGTCCAATAATTAAAGGTGTCAAGTGTAATTAATTTAAATATCTAAGATAATCACACATGTTGCCTTATGCAGTTAGTTAAATATTTAAGGTTACCACCCATGTTACTTAATGTAACTAAGTGGTTTAATTAATACTCGATAAATGACTGCCCAGTAAGGGGCAATTGTGCTGTTTGTTTATATGCAATGTTAAGTTTATTGAATTACAACTTTATTGTGAAGTAGAATAAAAACCTATGCATTTGCTAAACTGCATCCTTTACCTCACATATAGATTCGACGCTTTTCGCCGACGGTGATTATCAGATTCTCCCGGAAATTGGAATAGAAGTCTCTGAAGACGCCGGGAACATCATCGAAGAATTAACTGAAGCCCCGAACCCGAGTTCGGAAGAATTTATTAACGTTCCTGACCCCAGCCCCGCCAGTGAAGGCAAGCCCCGGACATAAACCCAGTATCTTATTTACACTACAATTTACCTTTATATATTTATATACTTGTGCATTAAGTTCTTAGGAGTTGTCTGGAAACCGTAGATGCATCTCCCTAGGAACCAATGTACTGAATTTAGAAACCGAGTCCGACTAGTGCTATGCTAATAGGACCGGTAGAAGTCGAGTGATTTCCTATCACTCGCATGATATAAGAATTGATTGATTACAATTCTGCAATCACTATAAGGATGACGGACGGGGTTATATGTAGTATCTAAGGATACCCCGTCTATGTTCATGAATTTGGTTAAGGTCGCAGTGTGTGGTAGTGGTAGTTAAGCGTTTGAAAGTACTAGCCACATGCTGCGAAATATGGTAAGCGGTAAGCCTAGTAACCAATCGGCCTGGCAAGTGGACTCGTCTCCCACCACTCGACTTTTATTTTTATGTTTACACGCACCAACTGTGGGAGTACGTTCTGCAACGCAGACGGGAATACGGTCATGTAGTCGCACTACAGACGTATGTCCCGCACATTGGATGTGCGTATGGTCCTACAGTCGCTTGTGGTGGCATTGTTCCACGACCCAGAATAAAAGGCAAATAGTTGCTTCGGAACGACCTGTTGGTGTTCCAAGCGTGTGAGTTAGGTTTACCTTGCAAAGGTTGAAATTCGATTCCGAATCGTCCGTTTTTCGTGGAGATTGAGACTGCTTAACTCTTTTGCCACATAGAGTAACAAGAGTAATGTTGTAGATGAGTAATACTGGTGTATGTTTAAAAAAAATCTACCTTTCTTGAGTAGTTACAGGTGCTCACTTAGAATGGTTAAAGGAACTAGAATCTGAAAGCTAAAATATGAAAGTAAGGATCTACTCTTTGTTGCTTTTCAGCTGAAACAAAACCCAAAACCCCATTAAAGCCTTCATGGTCTCGTTATGGGCTAAGTATACCCAATACCGGGTATGCATTACTGAGTATTAGAGTACTCAGCCTTGCCTTATGATTTCATTTCAGGTAATGTCTCTGAAGACCCTACTCTTCCCATGCCATGGCCCTATGCTTTGACTGATGGTTGGTCCGTGGAGTGGGAACCGTCCCCGGCCAACACCGACCATAACGAGTGAGATCATGCCCTGGCTTAGCATGATGTCCATACTGGCGACATGTACAGTTATCGTACCTTGAATTCCTCTGCTGTGAACTTGAATTTTTTTTAAACTGGTGAAAGGATCGATGGACCAAGAGGGGGGGTGAATTGGGCCTTTTTCAATTTCTAAAACAAGATAAAGCAACCTTAACCTATGCAAAACTAGAAAGGCACCAATTCACCAATCGGATAACCAAACAACCTACACAAGCTAGATAAGATAAGAAGAGATAAAGCCTAGCAAGGTAGAGCTAACCAGTGATCCCTAAATCAAGCACATGAATGAATTGCATGAAAGATAATGCTTGAATAAGTAAAATGGACAAGGGACAACCGGATTTTTCCCGTGGTATCGATGTGTTGGCACACACCCCTAATCCACGTTGTGACACTCACAAAGAGTATTGTCACCTCCCAAGTCACCAAGACGAGGGCGCTCACTAAGAGTCTCCGTTCACCATCCCGGTGTGGTGGAGATCAAGCCACGTACAAATCTCTTCTCCGGGCTTCCACAATCCTTGGCAAGCTCCGCGAGAATCACCTCGATCACCAAGATCGCCTAGGTGATGCCAATCACCAAGAGTAACAAGCTAAGGCCTTCACTTGAGCAAGAACCAATCACAAAGAATGGATGCACACAAGCTTCTCTCTACTCAAGTCCTTAATCTTGCTTCCTGAATGATTGAATGAACAAGTGTATGAAATGTTGAAGCTCAAGGTGGCTCTTGACTAAAGTAAGTGTGTTTGGGTGTTGCCTGGTGTCAAGAGTGGTAGAATGACCCATTGGAGGGGTATATATGGGCAGCTCACACGAATAGAGCCGTTGGAGAAAAAGCTGCCAGAAAAACTGCGTAGCGCCGGTTAATCCGACGTCCCTCCAATAGTCATCGTCGGTTTAACCGGTGAATGTAAACTGCCCCTTCTGAAAACTAGCCGTTACAGCTTGGGCAGATTAACCGTCGTTGCATCGGTTTAATCGGTGAGTGTAGTCATCCATTGATCAACTGAAATACCAAGTCACTGGACAACTGCACCGACGTCCAATTTCAAATAGCGTCGGTTTAACCGGTGAGTGTAGTTATCCATTGATCAACTGAAATACCAAGTCTCTGGACAACTGCACCGACGTCCAATTTCAAATAACGTCGGTTGAACCGGTGAATAGACTTGTCAAACTCAGCTGACCTTGTTTAACCGACGTATAGAAGAGTTGAAGCGTCGGTTAAACCGGTGAATAGGATTTTTCTGATTTTGCCTTTTCTGACTTGAGTCTTGAATGAAATCCAAATATTTCTTGAGATATAAGTTGAGAACCACTTATTTGAGCTTCTAGAAACTTGAGTGACCATTGTGTGCATCTATTTTCAAATGACCATGTCCATGCTCAAGTTACTAAGCCTAAACCCCTCTTAATAGTGCGATCACTACAAAACTATAAAACCTATACTAACCTAAGTGTCCTTCTCAACCTTATGACACTTAGGACTAGAAAGATCCTTAGTCTTGACATATTATTGAGTTCAATGCCGAGATCGCCTTTTTGAATAATGAAAATTAGGAGCCTCTTTTGACATATAACCAATATGAGCGATAATGATCTAAAAGTCTGCACAAACTCATTAGTCACAATAATGGTTGTCATTAATCACCGAAACATACCTTAAGGGCCTAGATGCTTACAATCTCCCCCTTTTTGGTGATTGATGACAACACAGACATAAATAACGAGAGAGCGAGAAAGATATGGCAAGAATAAACACAAGCAAACTCGAAAGAAAAGAACCAAAGAGCTCAACGGCTCAAACGAAATCCATAGATATGTCTCAAAAGCTCAGCATGCTCAAATGACAAATGTACATATCCATGAACTAAAACCAAATATAATACAATAAGAAACAACAAAGTCCTGATCGAGCTCTGCTCTCTCTAATGCTACCCTCCCCCTGACTCTCACTCCCTCTCCCCCTTTGGCATCAAAGCACAAAAAGGATAGCTACTGATCCGGCTGACGAGGGACGGCGAGGAAGCGATCCGGGTCATCATCATCGTCGTCGTCAGACGGAGGATCCTCGGTGACGGAAGGGAGCTGCTGATCTGAGCTGCCGGCAGGTGCTGAGCTGACTGGAGGTGTAGCTGTCGTCGAGGCTCTGGTGCTAGCACTGCCGGGGAGAGGATCCGTGGAGGTAGTAGCCGGCTCAGCAGAAGATGTCTCAACATCTGAAGTAGTAAGAGCTGATGCTGCCGGCTGTGACGACTGCTGAACTAAGGACACCTCTCCGCCTCCCCCTGAAGGTAGTGGCTGTGGTACGACGGGGAGGCCAACTGACTGCACTGCTGAGGATGACTCCTGGAAGAGTGAGGTCGCAGGCAGTGGAGAGAAGAGAGGACGACTCGCAGACCCAAGTAATGCTGACAATGAGAACATGATCTCCGGGGTCGCAGAAGAAGCTGGAGCAGTGGAGGCCGGAGCTGGTGTAACTGCAAGTGGTGGTGCTCCGGTGCCCTGAAGGCCTGACTGTCCTGGCTGCTGTGGGGCGAGTCCGGTGTGAGAATATAGCTGTGAAATCATCCCGAACATCGCCATCATGCCCTGCTGCATCTGCTGAAACTGAGCGTCTGTCCTCTGAGATACTCGGTCAATGAGGCCGACAAAACGCTCCTCTGTAGCAGCTCGCTCTCGGGCGGCCTCCCTCTGAATCTCTGCAAGCTGGGCCTCATGGGCTCTCCTGGCCTCCTCCTGAGCACGGCGATCCTCCCTCTGCTGTGTGACCAGCTGCTGCAAAAGTACGGTGAGCTCAGACGGCTGAGACACCTGAGACTCGGAAACTGTGGTAGCTGCAGCAGCTGACACTGGAGCTGGCTCTCCGGAACCTCCTGCCTCGTGATCATGACTCGCTGGAGCAGGTGCAGGGAAGTACTCCTCATCCTCGGAGGAGTCTGACTCTAAGTCTGACCAATGAATCTCATCATCTCCTCCGGGAAGCTGTGCCTCTGCGGCTAGCAGTGCCTCGTCCTCCTGGGCAACACGGGCCTGAACCTCAGGTGACAGCCGTGCCATGGCAGCACGATCTGCCTGTCTCCCTCTCCTCCTGTCTGAGGGTGCTGTCGGTCGGTAAACTGGAAACCAGGGGACCTCGTCCTGCCGGTATACAGCACTGACCGGTGACTCAGCTGGCACAATCATAGAGCAGATAAAACTGATCCAGTGAGCATATGGAAACTGACGCACGACCCCCATCCCATCAGTGATAACATCCTCAATCTCAGCCAAGATAAAATCAACTATGTCAAAAGGCTCATGAGTGAGTATGTGAAGAAGTAGTAGCTGCTGCAGACCTGTGAACCCCTCTGGGTAGCCACTCCTCGGGAGTAACGTCCTCCGGAGTGCCATGTGAACAGCGTATGCTTCGGGGGTCAGCAGGCTGGGGACTCTGGCGTAGGAGGCTGGAAAGGGCTGGCGGAAGCACTGTGAGATTGCCTCATGAGAAGGTGCAATTCCGCCAATCATGGCTCTGCGCGGTGGATCTGCATCACCATATACCATCTCGTGCAGGGAGACGTCAACAAGGTCAACTCCAAGAATCCCAGCGAGAGTCGCTCTGGACAAACCAAACACCTGCCCCCCAAACATGAAGTGAACAGCTCTGCGCTCTGGGGCTATCCAAGCTGTGGCATAGAAAACCCTGACCCAATCCTCAATGTATCTGTTCCTCTCAATCGAGAGCAACCTGGGCAGACCCCTGAAGTGATCAAAGTGTTCCCTGACATCGGCTCCCCCTGCAGCTGTCCTCAGTGAAACCCAGTCTAGTACTCTGTGAGGAAAGATCCTGTGGCCCCGCCTCTGATAGGTCTCGTAGAAACTGGCCTGAAGGAGCGTCCAGAATCTGCGATCAACCCTGCTGTCTCGTGTCACCGGGAACCACTCCTCCTCCTGTACACTCCACCTGAGCCTCTTGACCTTCGCCGCATTGGCCTTGGTCAAGTTCTGGAGCAGCACACCTGGCTCCAGACGCACGACAGTGTCCATGCGGAACACTGCGCGCTCGGCCGCTAGGGCCTCGGCTCGACGAGCTGCTGCAGCTGCTGCTGTGGACCTGCGAGGCTCCTGGGGCTGGTGACCTCCTCGCGTCCTCGGTCCAGTGCGACGCTCGGTCGCTGGTGAAGTGTCCTCTACGGGGACGTCTGCCGGGTGCGGCCAGAACGTCGCAGAGCTGGTGACTGCTGTGTATCCTGCCCCTGAGACTGCTCAGACTGCCCTTTCTCTGAATCTGAATCGGACTCTGCCGCTGAAGGTGACTGCTCTGACTCTGCTGCTGCTGCGGCTGTGGCTCTGGTGGCCCTGGCACCTCTGACTCGGCCCATCCCTCTGCCTCTGCCTCTGCCCCTGGCTGGCGTGTCCCTGATAGCGAACGGACGAGCACGGCCTGATGCCTGCTCCTCGGCGGCCTTAGCCACCATCTCGGCCCTCTCGGCCTCTCTCGCTGCGCGAGTCCGCTTGCGAGCGGGCTCCTCGACCACTATCTCCTTCCCCTTCCTCTTGTCACGACCCATCTCGACAAGCAACGGAATCAAGAAAGCGGAGCGGTGAGCGAGGGCTAGCGCGATGGTTCGAGCAAAATGCCGAACACGTGGCGTGCGAGGCGTGTATGCGTGTATGTGGTGCAATGCGCGGGCAGTGGCACGGTGGAGGTGCAGGTCGTGCAAGCGACGGCGTGGATTGCACTGGCAATGGGACGGTGGAGCTTGGGCGGCGCTGTGGTGGTGGTGACGGCGCGGTGGCACACGGGCGCAAGCGTGCGGGGCGGTGTGCGTGTGCGCGGGCGGCAGGTGACGGCGGCGGCGCGGGCGCAGGCGGCAGCGGGGTGAAAGACGGTGGCGGCGGCGCGGGAATGCGGCGGCGGCGATGAGCGGACGGCGAGCAGCGGTGGATGGCGACGGCGGTGGACGGTGATGGCGGCGGACGACGGCGGCGGTGACGGGAGCGAGGGCGAAGACGAGGGGATGAGCAAAACACGAGTGGGAGTGAGAAGTCGTGACCGGTCAAGAGAGAAATATGACATGTGGCCCCCGCAGTTTTTCTAATCGCCGGTTGATCCGACGCTTAGGTTTTGAACACCGGTTGATTGCGTCGGTGTAGTTTACCAGAAACTCTGCCAAATCTGCATCAGTACGCCGGTTGAACCGATGATCTGAAAAGTGAACTCGTCGGTTGAACGATGCAAATATCAGTTGATTTTCAGGTCGGAAGCATGTTATGTTCACCGGTTGATCCGATGATGCAAACTTTGTATACACCGGTTGAACGTCTGAAATGACTGAGCTGAGGCTGACACTTAGTATCGCCGGTTAAACCGATGGGTATAGATCCATTGAACGTCGGTTTAACCGGTGAACCCAAAAACCCTCTCTCAGCTCACTTTTCTATGCTAAGTCCAATGAACTTATAAGATTCAACTAAACTCAAGTTAATGGACTTGCATAGGCGACTTTACCCCTCAAAGTAATTAGAATAGCTTAATAACTTAAATAGTTTTTCTTTTCAAAATCAAGGATAAGTCGCAAGAGAGACAAAGCGCCAAATTAAAATGTATGAGCCATGTCATAGGAATATTGAAGGAGGAAGGCTTCAAACTCACCATGACATTGCTCACTAGGCAATAACGCACCTAACACTTTACTCTTTTCACTTCTCATGAATTAAGATCTTGCACGTAAAACAAGTCTCATTTTCATCAAGTGATCTCCTTTGTGACCTTTACGCATGCAATGATAATGCAAATTACAAACACATGCGAAAGAAAGGTAAACATGAGATGCACAACTATATGACAAGAAATGCATAGCGAGAATTTAAGATCTACTAGTCAAGTTTGATCCCACGGAAAGCTTCATCATGATGAGCCTTTCTACAAGCCTAGAGGAAAACAAGTGGACCACCACCTCTAGCTAAACCCTTGCTCATCACTATCTTACCATGGTTAGACAAGTGTCCTATATGTATGCATTTTTCTATATGACATGGCAACTTACATGACGTTTGCCGCATCTAACACATTTAGCTCATTTCTTAGCCTAACAAAGGTACTCTCGTCTAAAGGTTTTGTGAAAATATCCGCCAATTGCTCCTCGGATCTCACACCTTGAAGGGAAATGTCCCCCTTGGCTTCGTGATCACGCAAGAAGTCATGGCGAATATCAATGTGCTTTGTGCGAGAGTGTTGAACCGGATTCTTGGCAATTTTTACGGCACTTTCATTGTCACAAAGGAGTGGTATTCTTCCCAGTTTCACACCAAAGTCCAAAAGGGTTTGCTTCATATATAGAATTTGGGCACAACATGCACCGGCTGCTATATATTCCGCTTCCGCGGTGGACAAAGCCACGGAATTTTGCTTCTTACTCGACCAAGAAACTAGAGAACGCCCAAGCAAGTGGCAACCCCCGGAGGTACTCTTGCGATCGACACGGCTTCCGGCAAAATCCGAATCCGAGTATCCCAAGAGATCTAAGCTAGCGCCTTTAGGGTACCACAAGCCTATGCTAGGAGTGTGCTTGAGATATCGAAGGATCCTATTCACAGCAAAAAGGTGTGATTTCTTAGGGTTAGCTTGAAAACGGGCACACAAGCACACACTAAACATTATATCGGGCCTAGATGCGGTAAGGTAAAGCAAAGACCCTATCATTGAACGATAGAGGGATTGATCAACAGGTTTACCGTCCACATCCAAGTCGAGATGCCCATTTGTAGCCATAGGAGTCTTAATTGGCTTACATTCATCCATCTTGAACTTCTTCAGGATATCTCTAGTATATTTTTCTTGATAGATGAATGTCCCTTCCTTCATTTGTTTGACTTGAAAACCAAGGAAGAAAGTCAATTCACCAATCATGGACATCTCGAATTCCCTAGACATCATGGTAGCAAACTCATGGCTTAGTAAATCATTAGTTGAGCCAAAGATAATATCGTCAACATAAATTTGACAAATGAAAAGATCCCCGTTGACGTCTTTTGTGAACAAAGTGGTGTCCACCCTCCCGATCTTGAAACCTTGCATGATTAGGAAGTCACGAAGCCTCTCATACCAAGCCCTTGGAGCTTGTTTGTGTCCATAGAGTGCCTTGTGCAACCTATAAACATGGTTAGGATTCCTCGGATCTTCAAACCCGGGAGGTTGCTCAACATAAACAAGTTCGTTAATAAAGCCATTTAAGAACGCACTTTTCACATCCATTTGATATAACTTAATATTATGATGTGAAGAGTAAGCAAGAAGAATGCGGATAGCTTCAAGTCTTGCGACCGGAGCAAAAGTTTCACCAAAATCCAAACCTTCGACTTGAGAAAATCCTTTTGCCACAAGTCTTGCTTTGTTGCGTACCACCACCCCATGTTCATCTTGCTTGTTTCGAAAGACCCACTTTGTGCCGATAATGTTCTTGTCTTTCGGAGGAGCTTCGAGGACCCATACTTCATTGCGGGTGAAATTGTTCAACTCTTCTTGCATGGCATCACCCAATCCGAGTCCTCAAGTGCTTCCTCTATGCTAGTGGGTTCAATACAAGAAACAAACGAGTGATGTTCGCAAAATGAAGCATACTTAGAGCGAGTTCTTACTCCTTTGGAAGGACTACCAATGATTTGACCGATTGGATGATCCTTGGAGATGCGACCATGCTTCACTAGCGGTATTTGCGTGGATGCTTGTTGGGGTGGATCATGAGTGACTTGCGCTTGTGGTGGAACATTTTGCTCTTCTTGTTCTTGGATTTGGGGTGTTGGCGTTGACACATTTTCTTGAGGTAGTGGATCAACTTTATCTTGATCTTCATTCACTTGGGGTGCCGTGGAGGTGTTTGGCAAAGATGAGGAATTTCCTCCCCCTTGATCATTGTCTTCATGCACCTCTTCCGGCTTGATATCCCCAATGGACATCTTCTTTAAGGCTTCTTCAATCTCTTCATCCCCTACATTTTCATAGCCAACAACCTCCTCTTGGGAGCCATTAGATTCATCAAACTCCACATCACATGTTTCCTCAACTAACCCGGAGGTTTGATTGAATACTGTATATGCTTTGGAGTTTGATGCATAACCAAGAAAGAAACCTTCATCACATCTACTTTCAAACTTACCGAGCCTTTTCTTCTTATAAATGAAGCATTTGCAACCAAAGACTCGAAAGTATGATATATTTGGTTTCCTCCCGGTGATGAGCTCATATGGAGTTTTCTTGAGGAGTCGGTGAGGATACACTCGGTTGGCTGCATGACACGCCGTGTTGATTGCTTCCGCCCAAAACTTCTCGGACGTGCCATAATCATCCAACATTGCTCTTGCTAGGGTGATGAGTGTCTTGTTCTTTCTTTCCACCACACCATTTTGTTGGGGCGTGTAGGTGGCGGAAAACTCATGTTTGACTCCTTCTTCATCGCACCATTCTTCAATCTTCATATTTTTGAACTCGGTGCCGTTGTCACTTCGGATCTTCACGATTGGGGAATTGTATTCCCTTTGAGCTTTTCTTGCAAATGACTTGAAGATTTCCGGAGTTTCACCCTTATCGCCTAGAAACATGACCCAAGTGTAACGTGAAAAATCATCAACAATTACTAGGCAATAGAGGTTACCGCCAATGCTCTTGTATGAAGTTGGACCAAAGAGATCCATGTGTAGTAGCTCGAGCGGCTTGGAGGTAGACAACATCGTC
Source organism: Panicum hallii (assembly GCF_002211085.1). Taxonomy (NCBI): domain Eukaryota; kingdom Viridiplantae; phylum Streptophyta; class Magnoliopsida; order Poales; family Poaceae; genus Panicum; species Panicum hallii. The sequence continues at coordinate 29,031,971 of NC_038042.1, forward strand.
TTGATAGGATGATGAGTTGCAACTTGCTTCCCGGCTTGACATGCTTTGCATAGCTTGTTCTTGTCAAAAGTGACGTCCTTTATGCCGGTGATCATCCCTCTCTTGTGGGCTTTCTTAAGGTTGCTCATGCCAATATGAGCAATTCTTCTATGCCAAAGCCACCCAAGAGACGACTTGGTGAAGAGGCAAGTCATGGTGCTTGTTTGCTTTGTAGAGAAATCCACCAAATAGATATTGCCATGCCTAAACCCCGTGAATACCAATGACTTGTCTTTTTCATGAGTCACTACAACACCATTCTTGTCAAAGGCACACGTTAGTCCAAGATCACATAATTATGCAATAGAAATGAGGGTTAAAACTAAGTGCTTCTACAAACAAAATATTTGAGATGGATAAATCTTTTGTAATTGCAATTCTACCCAAACCTAAGACTTTCCCCTTGAGTTATCACCATAGGTGACATGTTCATGATCGCCGGGGTCTTCAAGTGAGGTGAACATGCTATCATTGCCGGTCATATGTTGAGAGCAACCGCTATCAAGTACCTAATGTTTTCCACCGGCTTTGTAGTTCACCTACACACATGAGAATTTATTTTGAGTTTTCGAAACCCAAACAAGCTTTGGGCCTTGCACATGTGTGACGAGAGCTTTTGGGACCCAAAGTTGCTTGGGGAGCTTCTTCTTCGACTCCTTAGCAATTTTGCCAATGAACTTGGCCTTCACCTTGCCCTTCACTTTACTCAAGAGAAAATGATTATTTTGGAACATTGATGAGTAATTCTTGGGTAATTTAGGAAGAGGACGTGATGGTAAAGTGCACTCCCTAGTGTGGTGCCCGGTGACTTGGCAATGTTGGCAATATGAGCCAACTTCCTTGATGAAGCTTGTCTTGATCTCCGGAGAAGGAGTTGTAGCCATGTTTGGCTCCGGAAATGAACCAAGACCTCTCTTACCATAGTCACGGGCATTGTTAAAGAGAATCTCCTTGTGGATGTATTCTCCCCTTGAGAGTTTCTCCACACTACTCTTGAGGCTTGCCACTTGATCCATCAATTCCTTTTTCCTAGAAGAGGCAAGCTTGGGCACAACATTAGTGGCATATGCATCAATGAGTAGGTCATCACATGAAGTAGAAGCATTGACCTTTTCATGAACAACTTTCTCAAGACTTGGGTCAATTACTTCATAAGCAAATTCAAGTTCTTGATACTTGTGAGCCAACTCCCTATGCTCTTGTTTGAGCTTTTTGTGGCTCTCTTCAGCTTGCTTAGCAAGTACAAGTGACTCATTGTGCTTTTTGAGCAAGTCATTGTACTTACTAAGTAAGTCGGAGTGGGCAAGCTCTAACTTGGCATGAGTGCTCTCAAGAATTTTGACTTTGCCTTTTCCCTCTTGATGACGGATGTATACTCATTGATGAGGTTAGTGAATTCATTAGGATCAAGCTCTTCATCACTATCATCTTCACTATCCACCTCACATACCTTGGTGTTACCTTTTGCCATGAGGCACATAGGAGGCGGTGGTAGAGGTGGTTCTTCATTGGTGAGGGCGATAGTGACAATGTCTTCTTCATCACTTGAGTCTTCGCTTGATGAGACATCGGTCACCCACTCTTGTTTCTCTACCAAGAAACTCTTCTTGGTGTGCCCTTTCTTCTTTGGGAAGAGCTTGGTCTTCTTGTCATGGGTCTTCTTCTTCCCAAATCTCTTGTTTTTGTTCTTTCTCTCCTCTTCTTCATCATCGCTTGAATCATGGCGATGCTTATTCTTGTTGTCCTTGCTTCTTTTGTCCGGCTTGGGGCAATTTGGACGGATGTGTCCTTTTTCGCCACAATTGTAGCAAATCTTGTTCTTGACATCCATTGGCCGGAACATTCCCTTCTTGGAGTCAAAGTTGAAGCCCTTCTTATTGATCTTCTCATTCAAGCGTGTGAACTTTCTCATCATGAGAGCAAGCTCTCCATCATCTTCAACATCGGATGAGCTCTCATGAAGATGATCTTCTTCATTGCTTGAGCTTGAGTCTTGTTTGACCATCTTGAGCTTGCGGGATTTGTTTGTCTTGGTCTTTAGAGCAATTGACTTGCTTGATGTTGGCTCTTCGGACATACCAAGAATGCTCATTTCATGAGCGCGAATTTCGCCCACAAGTTCTCCTACTTCCATTGTGGCGAGATCCTCCTTTTGAAGCATAGCATTGATAATGTTATACTTGGGCTTCGGGAGTAGCATGAGGATCTTGCGATTGATGGATGCACTTTCAATTTTGGATATTTCAAGTGCATTAATGTCCTTGACAATGACATTCAAGCGAGAATACATATCATTGCAATTTTCATGAGCTAGCATTTTGAAGGAATCATACTTAGCTCTAAACAAGTGATATTTTTGCTCACGAACTTTGATGGAACCTTCATGTATCTCAATGAGCTCCTTCCAAATATCACTTGCTAGTTCCATACCATTTACTCTAGCAAAAACCTCCTCACTAATAGCTTCAAAAATTGCATTTCTAGCTCTAGCGTTCCATTTTAATTGATCGGGGGTGGGATCTCCGGTGAACCCGACTTTAGTTGCCAACCATACTTCGGGGGCAATCGCATCAAGGTATGCGGCCATGCGGACTTTCCAATAGGCAAAGTTCTTGCCCTCGAAGTGAGGCGGCGAACCACCCATCTTGGCCATAGCTCTAGGCGGTGAAGCCTAATGATCCCAATGAGCAACGAGGCTCTGATACCAATTGAAAGGATCGATGGACCAAGAGGGGGGGTGAATTGGGCCTTTTTCAATTTCTAAAACAAGATAAAGCAACCTTAACCTATGCAAAACTAGAAAGGCACCAATTCACCAATCGGATAACCAAACAACCTACACAAGCTAGATAAGATAAGAAGAGATAAAGCCTAGCAAGGTAGAGCTAACCAGTGATCCCTAAATCAAGCACATGAATGAATTGCATGAAAGATAATGCTTGAATAAGTAAAATGGACAAGGGACAACCGGATTTTTCCCGTGGTATCGATGTGTTGGCATACACCCCTAATCCACGTTGTGACACTCACAAAGAGTATTGTCACCTCCCAAGTCACCAAGACGAGGGCGCTCACTAAGAGTCTCCGTTCACCATCCCGGTGTGGTGGAGATCAAGCCACGTACAAATCTCTTCTCCGGGCTTCCACAATCCTTGGCAAGCTCCGCGAGAATCACCTCGATCACCAAGATCGCCTAGGTGATGCCAATCACCAAGAGTAACAAGCTAAGGCCTTCACTTGAGCAAGAACCAATCACAAAGAATGGATGCACATAAGCTTCTCTCTACTCAAGTCCTTAATCTTGCTTCCTGAATGATTGAATGAACAAGTGTATGAAATGTTGAAGCTCAAGGTGGCTCTTGACTAAAGTAAGTGTGTTTGGGTGTTGCCTGGTGTCAAGAGTGGTAGAATGACCCATTGGAGGGGTATATATGGGCAGCTCACACGAATAGAGCCGTTGGAGAAAAAGCTGCCAGAAAAACTGCGTAGCGCCGGTTAATCCGACGTCCCTCCAATAGTCATCGTCGGTTTAACCGGTGAATGTAAACTGCCCCTTCTGAAAACTAGCCGTTACAGCTTGGGCAGATTAACCGTCGTTGCATCGGTTTAATCGGTGAGTGTAGTCATCCATTGATCAACTGAAATACCAAGTCACTGGACAACTGCACCGACGTCCAATTTCAAATAGCGTCGGTTTAACCGGTGAGTGTAGTTATCCATTGATCAACTGAAATACCAAGTCTCTGGACAACTGCACCGACGTCCAATTTCAAATAACGTCGGTTGAACCGGTGAATAGACTTGTCAAACTCAGCTGACCTTGTTTAACCGACGTATAGAAGAGTTGAAGCGTCGGTTAAACCGGTGAATAGGATTTTTCTGATTTTGCCTTTTCTGACTTGAGTCTTGAATGAAATCCAAATATTTCTTGAGATATAAGTTGAGAACCACTTATTTGAGCTTCTAGAAACTTGAGTGACCATTGTGTGCATCTATTTTCAAATGACCATGTCCATGCTCAAGTTACTAAGCCTAAACCCCTCTTAATAGTGCGATCACTACAAAACTATAAAACCTATACTAACCTAAGTGTCCTTCTCAACCTTATGACACTTAGGACTAGAAAGATCCTTAGTCTTGACATATTATTGAGTTCAATGCCGAGATCGCCTTTTTGAATAATGAAAATTAGGGGCCTCTTTTGACATATAACCAATATGAGCGATAATGATCTAAAAGTCTGCACAAACTCATTAGTCACAATAATGGTTGTCATTAATCACCGAAACATACCTTAAGGGCCTAGATGCTTACAACTGGTTTGTAATAATAAGTTTTAAGTTCAGAACCTTTGTTACTTCTGCAAACTCTTGTAACATAAGTGCTTGAGATGTAAAATGTGATGGTGATTGTATCTCTGGACTCACCTTCGTGCGAGGTACCTTGTTGGATCCTGCTTTCGGTGGTTTATCGGGACGTTACCCGACAGGCCAAGGGACTACACCGTTTGAAACACGTTGGAGCCCTTGAGAGAGAGGACTTGCGTACTTGAGCCAGTGTAATTCAGGTTGGTTCTGCCACAGCATTGCAAAGGTTCTGGGTTTCATTTTAGCTGAAAAGCAACAAAGAGTATAATCTATTTTCAATTTTAGCTTTCAAATTCTAGTTGATTATCCATTCTAGGTAAGCACCTAAACTAAGCAAGCAAGGTTGAGATTAACTTTCATCAAGACAATTCCAACAATAGTTACACTTCTTACTCTATGTGGCAGAAGGAATAAGCAGTCTCAATCTCCACGAGAAACGGACGATTCTGAATCGAGTTTCAACCTTGCAAGGTAAACCTAACTCACACGCTTGGAACATCCAAAGATCGTTCCGAAGCAACCATTTCCCTCATATTCCGGGTTATGGATCAGGGCCACCACAAGCGACTGCAGGACCGTACGCACACCAATTGTGCAGAACGTACATCTGTAGTGCGACTACATGATCGTACTCCTGTCTGCCATGCAGAATGCACTCCCACATGTCGGTGCGTGTGTACAACAGAACTTAAAATGATCGAGTGGTGGAGACATGTCCATTTGCCGGGCCATTCAGGTACTAGGCTTACCGCTTTACCATATTTCGCGGCATGTGGCTAGTACTTTCAAACGCTTAGCCACCACTACCACACACTGCGACCTTAACAACTTTTATCAAAACAGACAGGGTAAACCTCCAGGTCATGATACCGCACATGACCTTGTCCATTATCCTTATAGTGATTGCAGAATAGTAAACATGCAACTCCTATATCACGCGAGTGACATGAAATCACTCGACTTTTACCGGTCCTATTAAGCAGAGCGTCTATGCGATAAGGACTCGGGTACAATACATTGGATTCCTAGGAGTTATGCAACTAGGGTTTCATTTCAACTCCTAGACGTAATGCAAGATATAAAATATATAAGTGAAATGGTAATAAATTGAAATACTGGGGTATGCATCGGGGCTTGCCTTCTTGAGTGGGATTGGGGGCAGGAGAGTCAGAGACTTCCGAACTTTGGTTCAGGGCTTCAGTTAGATTTTCGGCGACGTTTGTCGGGTCTTCAGAAAACCCCTGGTCTTGTTCCAAGACTAGTTCGTAGTCTCCGTCGTCGAGCGTAGTCGGTTCTACATGATATGCAATGATTTAAAAGAGATGGTACTTGAGTTAAAGCTCTTATTTCACAATAAAGTTGTAATCCAACAATTTAATCAATATAAACTTATAAAGCAAGGGGGTTTAGTCTCAAGTTACCATTTACACTTAAGTTATGGTTAGAGTACTGGAATTACTGAAAACAGAAACTAAAACATTTGAATTTGAATTCTAACTGCAAGTGTAAATTCAAATCTTAGGTAAATAGAATTATAAAGTCTTGAAAATCTAATTATGAACTAATTATCAATATATTAGATTATGGTAAAAAGATCTAAATAAATAAGCTTTAGGAACATGCTTAATTAACTTCAAATCATTTCAAATTGAATTGCCCAAATTCAAAAGAACTTAAACTACAACATAATACTAAGCTTGAAACCTTGATACTAGCTTACACATGATCTAAAGATGCTTCTTACCAAAAATCTTAAGAAGCTAAGCTTGTATGCAAGAGTTATGTATAAAATACCCCTTTTACTTAGATTTAAAATAGATTCAAAAGTATTTAGTTTCATACCCAACTCTATTAATAATAATTGTAGACCTTGAATTCTAGTTTCTAACAAAACCAGTTTGACAATTTTTGGAGTTTCGTACAATTTTCTACGAATTTTACAAGCTAGCTATTTTGCACACATGAAATAATACAAGAGTTCACAGGGATGCCCTCGGGTTCTTGCACTAAGGCCCTTGGAACAGGAAAACTATTCACAGATAAGCCCTTGACTCTCCCCGACGTCGCCGGTGGATCTTCTCCGGCGCGTTCTCGCCAACGGCGAGGTCTCCGGCGAGGATAGATGAGCTCAGCATGACCTACGGGACATGTAGCACTGGTTGGGGGTGATGTGCTCGACTAGCAACGGCGGAGCACGACCGGCGATGAGAGATGGCGGCGACCGTGGCGGCGCATCGTCGTTCCCGGCGAGGGGCCGGCGAACATGGAGGAACAAGGCACGCGTGAGCACCGGAGGAGTGCGGGGATGCTTTCCCCCAACTTAATTTGGTCGGAGACCGAGCAGAAGGTGGTAATCGACGGCGGGGTGGATCTCGGGCTCTTACCGACAGCGATGGCGGCCGGCGTTCTACAGGCTGGGGCGACGGAGGGCGGTGAAGGAGGGGCAGGATCGCTTCAGGAGGATGATGTGGTGCGGATGGTGCCTTTGGTTGGGGTGGAGGGGTTCTGTACCGGCTGGTCGATGGAAGGCCGAGCGGCGGCGGAGGAAGGAGCTTGTCGGAGCTGCGGGGAATGGTGCTGGGATGCAGGAAACCAAAATTAGAGGGGTTAAGGAGCACCAATGGATCATAGCGGAGCTCTGGCTGCACTAGATCGGGGTTCAGGGGTGATGTGGGCGGCTGTCGACGATGGCCAGGGACGGCGACGGAGGCCGGGTGGAGGAAGGTGATCGGAGCAGAGAAATTGAGTGGAAAAGAGATGTGCAAATGCCAGGATGTGTGCTAGAGAAGCTCGAGGAAGAGCTTGGGGTTCAGAAGAGGATGTGGCCGTGCCCAAGCAGGAGCTGGCGCGCCGGCGGCGCGCGTGGCGGCACGGCGAAGCTTGGGAGTGGTAGTGCGTCGTGAAGGACGCGGGGGAGACAGCACAGGGTCGAGAGGGCGGTGGCACGGCAGGGGAGTGACACGTGGGATCGCCAGAAGCAGGAGGTGGCGCTGGAGTCGCTGCGACGGCGAGCGGCGGTGAAGCTCGGCTCGGGCAGATGGCGGGCGACGTGGCGAGGCAGGGAGAGACAGCGCGGCTCGGGGGGGGGGGCAGTAGCGCTGGGCGGGGATGGCACGTGGCTTGGCCCAGAGCAACGCAGGGATGGCAGGGGTGGCGCACATGGCCGGGACAGCGATGGTGGCGCGCGACAGAGAAAACAGAGGAGAGGGGGAGAGAGGTAGACGAAGGAGGACCCAAATGCAATATGACAGAAATGCAGGGACCCTACTGTAATGCTCTAATAACTTTCAAACCAGAGCCCAAATGAAGATGGGCCCAAAAGCAAAAATGTATGGTTTTTCAAAATGTACAACTTTGCTTTAAGGTTCATCCACAGAAGAGCTAAGGATTTGAAGTTAGTATAAAACTTAGCAAAGTTTCCAAACTTTATACAAATCCTATTTTAAAATTGCACTACACTTACATCCCATGTGTAGTTTCACCTACATTTATGATTTAAACACAAGTTTTTGACTTTTGCAAAACAACCTTCATACATTTAAATTCTACCCTCCATTCTTACCCATTTAACACTAAAGGACCTCTATTAAAACATAATTATATAAACAACCCTTTTTCCTTAGCATTTAAATTTCTAAGCACACTTTTACCACATTTTGCACACAACTTCGTACTAACATCTAGGGTTTGACAATACTAATTACCTGAGTGTCACAGTCTTCCCTGTGACACCCTAGGTGTCAATTTGTATCACATTAGGTATGAAATGTAATGCATGTGTTGATTTGTATAAGGTTGGATGTATTTGTAGAAGTAAGACCCTATGTGTAATTTTATAAGAATATGAGTCCTTTTGTGCAAAATGCATGAGTTACAAAAGTAATTTTCAAAAGTTACTAGGGGCCAAATTATAAGAATGCAAGTAATCATGACTTACCTGAAAACTTGCGTTAAGGCCCAAGTTATGTGTGAAATATTTAGCAAGGACAAAATCTTATAAAATTTAAAGTTAGTCCAAAGTTTTAAAATAAAGTTGCATACTTCGAGTTTTTGATTTCAAACCCTAAAACAAAGTTGTAGAGTTTGAAAAGTTTTACAACTTTCATTTTGAACACTTTTCCTTTTGAGCCCTAGCTTAAAAGTTATCGCTGGTTTACAGATAGGTCCCTGGAACTTCAGAAAATTGCAAATCAGTCCAGTCGTCTTCTACCCTCCCACGGCTCCTCTGTTTTTACTGCTCGCCGCCGCCGCCGCCGTTCCTCGGAAACCCGGCCGGTCAGTGCAGCCCCCTTGCTTCCCCCTCACTCCTAGGCGCCGCCCTAGCCCTGCCCTTTGCCCTAGCCCGCCCCCGTGGCCTCACCTCGCGCCCCCACGCGCTCAGCGCCGCCGCCGGCTCTGCCACCTCCACGCCGCCGTGGCGCCCGGCCATGCGCCCCTCCCTTCCCTTCTCCTCTCTATAAGAAGCTACCCCGGGACCTCCTGAAGCATTTTCCCCATCCCCTTGTGCCTCTCCCTCGCCGGAGCGTTGCTCCCAGTACCACCCCGCCGCCGCCCTTCGGCCTCCACGCCGGCGGACCTCCTCCGGCCGTCCCCTCTCCTCCCAAGCACGCCAATCGGTGCGCCTCAAGCTCCTAGTGCCCGTAGGCCAACTCTTCTCCACCCTTGACGCCCCACCTCACCGGAATTTGGCCTTAACCCGCCGCCGGTGCCCTGTTTCCGGCCATAGGGACCACATTGCAAGGTCTCAAATCTTTCCGAGGGCCTATATGAAAGTTTTCAATCCTTTCTCCCTTTTCAATGTGCTGAACTTTGGAAATTCCTAGGAAATCATAGAAAATTCAAAAAAATATAAAACCAGTTGGGCCTGAATCCTTATTTCAAACTCTATTACTCTTGTTTTATGACCATGTTATGAAAATATATGATTCGTGCTGTGTTTAAAATAGAAGTAAATGAATGCTTGTTATTTCATGTGAGTGGTATTTTTGACTTGTAAATTCAATAGAAAATTGTAGGAAATTCCAAAAATTGCAAAACTAGTTTTGTTGAAAACTAGATTTTGAACTCTACAACTTCTATTGAGTGAGTTTGATATGAAACCAAATAGATTTGAATCTATGTTAAATCTAAGATAAGAGAGAGTGTAATATCCATAGCTCTTACATGTTAACTTTATTGATTATGATTTTTGATATGCAATCTCCATAGATTAAGTATGAATTGATGTGGAATTTTCAAACCTAATCTTGTTTTGTAATTTAATTCTTTTAAGTTGATCAATTCAATTTGTTTTATAGTAGAATTAACTAAGTCTTTTCAGTAAAGCTTATCTAATTAGATCTTTTAGTCAAAATCTTTTAAGTGTGCAATAGAGCTGTGTTTAAATTTTCAAAACTTTGTAACTTTAATTATCCAAGCTTCACATTCAAATTTGAATTTAATTTTGAATATTTTAACTCTTGTTTACAATTAAATCAATGTTATAGTCATGAGTTAAATGTTTATGATTCAAAGCTTAGGTTCCTTTTTGTACCATGAGTTCTTGAGTGTTAGCTTTTGGATTGCAACTTTACCGTGAATTGAGATGAAAGTGTGTGTATCCATTGAACTCCATGTTGCATATCATGTAGACTCGACCACTCTCGCCGACGGAAATTACCAGCTAATCCCGGAACCAGAAGGAGGATGTTCTGAAGACCCTAAGGACTTCGTCAGGGGATTCTCTGAAGGCCCGAACCAAAGTTCGGATGTTATTAACTTGACTAACCTCAGCCCCACCAGTAAAGGCAAGCCCCGGTGCATAACCCAGTAATTAAATTACTACATTATGCAATCTTATACTTATATATTATATCCTGCATTAAGTCTAGGAGTTGAAATGGAACCCTAGATGCATTGATACTAGGAACCAATGTTTTGAACCTGAGTCCATATCGGCTAGATGCTCTGCTAAATAGGACTGGTAGAAGTCGGGTGATTTCCTGTCACTCGCGCGATATAGGAATTGTAATGTTTACATTCCTGTTATCACTATAAGGATGACGGACGAGAGTTTTATGAGGTATCATGATTGAGGTGATACCCCGTCTGTGTTGATGAATTTTGATAAGGTCGCGGTGTGTGCCGATCGGGGTTAAGCGTTTGAAAGTACTAACCACATGCCGCAAAATATGGTAAGCGGTAAGCCTAGTAGCCAATCGGCCCGAGGAGTGGACATACCTCCCACCACTCATCTTGCTTCTTCTGGTTACTTATGTTCGATTGAGGAAATACGTGTTGCAAGGGCAACCAGGAATACGGGTTTTGTAGTCGCGCTACAGACGTATGTCCTACACTTTGGAAGTGCGTATGTTCCTACAGTCGCTTGTGTTGGACCTATCCACAAGTCGGAATGAAAGGCAAACGGTTGCTTCGGAACTATCGTTGGATGTTCCAAGCGTGTGAGTTAGGTTTACCTTGCAAGGTTAAATTCGAGTCAGAATCGTCCGCTTCTCATGAAGATTGAGACTGCTTAATCCCTTTATCACACAGAGTAACAAGAGCAACTATATGATGAGTAATACTGATGGTTGAGATAAAGAGCTCTACCTTGCTTGCTTAGTTATAAGTGCTTATCTAGAATGGATAATCACATAGAACTTGAAAACTAAAAGTTGAAAATAAGGATTTACTCTTAGATGCTTTTCAGCTGAAACTAAACCCAGAACTATTATAAGCCTTCATAAGTCTAGTTATGGGCTAAAGTATACCCAATTCCGGGTAAGCCTTGCTGAGTATTAGTATACTCAGCCTTGCTAGTTATATGTTTTGTAGGTATTGTCTTGAAGACCCTACTCTTCCCTTGCCTTGGCCCTGTGCTCTTTCAGAAGGTTGGTCCGTGGAATGGGATCCGTTCCCGGCCAGCACTGGTGATATCGAGTGATGTCGTGCCCGGGCTTAGCATGACATCCGTCTTGACGACGCGTTGTAATCGTCGCGTATGTTTTTCCGCTGCCAAAAACCATAGCTTTAGCAGTTTGTAATATACTGCTTCTGAAACTCTTGTAATGTAAATCTCTATGATGTAAAAATATGTGATGGTGATTGTATCTCTGGACTCACCTTCGTGAGAGGTAACCTTATTGATCCTGTGTATCGGTGGTTCATCGGGATGTTACCCGACAGGCCAAGGGATTATACCGTTTCAAGCACGTTGGAGCCCTCGGAAGTGGACTCGCGTACTTGAGCCGGTATAATTCAGGTTGGTTCTGCCACATTCCCCCTAAAAAGAATCTCGTCCCGAGATTCCGGAACAGGATAGAATTGAATGATCAAGTTCGGAGGTTGGCTTGAAAGAAGTCTGGAAAATTATGCTGAAGACAAGATTCAGTTTTCCAGGTTGCTTCTTCTTCTGTGTGATGGTTCCACTGAATCTTGAACATTTTAATGGTTTCTCTTCTAGTGCTTCTCTCTTTAGTGTCTAGCACTCTAAGTGGATGTTCTGTATAGGCCAGATCAGGTTCGATTTCGATGGCTTGGGAATCGATGATCTCGGTAGGAACCTTGACGCATTTCGTAAGTTGAGATACATGGAAGATGTTATGGATGGCCGCTAACTGAGAAGGAAGTTGAAAACGGTAAGCTACGAGTCCACAGATTTCAAGGATTTCAAAGGGTCCGATGTATCGAGGAGCAAGTTTCCCTTTCACGCCGAACCTTTGAATACTTCGGGTAGGAGATACTCGAAGATATACGAAGTCTCCAACTTGAAACTGTAATGGTCTTCTTCGTATATCAGCGTAGCTTTTCTGTCGAGATTGGGCTGCCTTCAGATTGTTTTGAATAGTCTGCATCATTTCCTCGGCATCAGTGACAAGGTCCGGTCCAAAGATTTTACGCTCGCCGATTTGTGACCAACTCAAAGGAGTTCGGCATCGGTGACCGTACAATGCTTCGAACGGAGCCATCTTAAGACTGGTTTGATAGCTGTTGTTATAAGAGAATTCTGCCAATGATAAGCATTTGTCCCAATTCTTGTCATACTGAAGGACGCAGGCTCTAAGCATATCTTCCAAGATCTGATTTACTCTTTCAGTCTGTCCGTCGGTCTGAGGATGATACGCGGAGCTTCAGATTAACTTAGTTCCAAGAGCATGTTGAAGTTGCTCCCAGAACCGAGCAATAAACTGTGCTCCATGATTAGAAATGATCGTCTTGGGTACTCCATGAAGACGAACAATTTGATCTAGATAGATCTCGGCATATTTCTTGGCATTATATGTAGTATGCACAGGAAGGAAATGTGCAGTCTTGGTTAATCGATCAACGATTACCCAAATTGAGTCATGTCTCAGAAAAGTACTAGGTAAGCCAACAATAAAGTCCATACTGATATCCTCCCACTTCCAAGAGGGGATAGGTAGAGGTTGAAGAATACCAGCAGTTTTCAGATGACTGGCTTTGACTCTTTGGCTGATATCACATTCTGAGACATACTTGGCAATTTCTCGTTTCATACGAGTCCACCAGAAGTTCTGTTTCAGATCCTGGTACGTCTTCGCACTGCCAGGGTGCATAGAGAATTTGGATAGGTGGGCTTCATCCAATATCTATTTACGGAGTGGTCGTGGTACCGCCGGTGCGATGGACATGATCTCCCGAAGAAGCAGCTTCTGGTCCCGTCTGGAGCCAAAATCCCCATCACCTCCGAAGATGACGTTGACGGTCTTCGAAGCATCCTGGAACTTCAGGTTGCGCCCTTGATCCTCTTGGTCGTCATCCTCAGGTTCTTTGTCCGCAGGCTTCTTATTCTTCTTACCACCACCGGAATTGCTGAACGTCCTCCGGAGATGGTAGCAGTCGATAGCTGCATGGTTGGCACCTATATGCCATGGGCATTTCTTCTGTAGGAGCTTCTCGAACTCTTCCAGCGTCGTCGACTTCTTGCCTCGCGGAGGACGATCCATAGCCGCGATGATATCATCTGGCTTACGTTTTCGGGGTGGACCCGAAAAGTCCTACTGGCCTTTGTCATTGCGGTTCTCATTTGGGCGCCTTAGATTGCTATCTTGATGCCGCGGGAACCGCTCCTGCATCTTCTCCTCCTATTTGGACCAATCGTGCATCATATCACGAAGGCCCACAACAGTCTTCGGCCTGTTCCACCCAAAATCCCTGTAGATGCCTGGGTCGGTGATGCCGTTGTAGAAGCAGTCGATGATGTCGTCCTCCAAGATGTTCGCGATGGTGGCGCGGACGTCGAAGAAGCGACGTGTGTAGGACCGCAGGAGCTTGTTACGTTCCTGTTTACACTGAGCAAGATCGTGACGAGTACCTACGCAAGCAATCGCTCCTTGGAAGTTGTCGATGAAGACCCTCTTGAGCTGTTCCCAGGAGTCCATAGAGTTGTTGTTAAGCCTCTCCAGCCAGGTGAGCGGCGCAGGGTCCAAAGCCATCGGGAAGTAGACGACTTTGGTGATGTTCGAGCCCCCTGCAACCTCAATGGCTGTGGAGTAGCAATGTAGCCACTGCTAAGGAGCCTGCTTGCCGTCGTACTTGGTGATGCCGATCGGCTTGAAGCCCTCAGGGTACTTATAGCTGCTGAATCGCACAGAGAAAGCTGGGAAACGATCACTGCAATCAGTCCCTTCAGTCTTGACTTCTTCACGTACCTTACGCCTGGAGGAGATCACAATCCGCGCATTGCGGCCTTCATTAATGTGCTGACGCAAGTCTTCTGTAGGAGGCTGATGATTGGCCTATCGCGGGTTACCCCCTGAAGGTGGCTATTGCCTCCTGCCAGGGGCCTGGCTCCTGCGAGCATTGTTGTTGTTGTGGCTGGGCTGATGTCAAGGGCGACCGCCAGCCATTCGGCTATGAGCCTGGCTCCGACTCTCACCCACGCACTCCTCCCTGATGGTGGACGCTGGGTTTTGCTGATCCAACTGGATCTAGGCCCTCTGTGCGTAAAGAAGTGCTTGACGCATGTCCGGATCGTGGCTGCGCTCGAGGATGGCCGTAACCCTGGCAATGTTGGCCACCGGGGTCCTGAAACCCCGTTCGCTTGTGGCGACAAACTCAGGGTCAAGCTCGCGATACATAGACCGCCTACGCTCGTTGGCCCTCCTTCCCCGAATTGCGCAGGCCCTGTTCCTGGCCCTCCGCGCCTCGCGATCGGCGTCGTTCTCCTCGCCGGCGTTGGTAGTGGCCTCATCTTTAGAGACCACTTCGAAGTCGACGATGGGACAACCACCATCATCCTCGCCTTCTTCCTCCATTAGCACCTGGTGGGAGGTGAGCTCGTCAAAGCTTGCGTCGACTAGTTCAGTCAACTCCTTCGCCGCGGTGGCCAACGGCCTGCCCTCCTGGAAGGGCAAAGGCTCGAGATGAGCCACAAGTCGACCCTCAGTCTCGAGTAGATCAGAGAGCGCCATGCCCCTCCAATGCACAATGCGCCCCTCCGGCATGGAGGTGATCATCAGATCACTGGCGCCAAAACAACCCGAAGCCCCCCGACACGCGGTGGCTTCAGGCCTTCCAACCTGGAGCAGAGAGTCCAGGTCCTTCTCTAGCATGGAGAGGGACTCAGAGACGTTGGCCTCCTGGAGATCAATGGCTGGATTGCGTGAACCAAGTCGGGATCGGTTACGCGAATCCTTAGATTGGAACGAGTCCAACCCAAGGGAAATTGCCGCAACGCTGGATGAAGTCGAGCCTGGAGCAGACTCCATCTCGATCTTTGTTGCAGAAGCATGGGTCGACAAGCCATCGAGATTGTCGATGAACTTGTCGAGGTCGCTGCGGGGATCCGCAACGGAAATCTTTGGTTTCATGTCGATGAGGAATTGCCGAAAATTTCCCTCACCGTCTGCGATGCAGACCCACGAGCCAAAAATGAATGTCGTACCCTAGGAGGGAACTGACCTGGTAAATTTGAAAGATGCCATCGAGCTCGCCGGTGGATCTTCGACGCGATCCCCTACCTGGCGTGCCAGCTGTCGGTGTTTAACCAGCTGCCCACCGAGGGATATGCCCAAGGTGGTAAGTTTTGGGTGAGGGGACGCCGAGATCAGGAACTCGAAGGTGCAAGGAACACAAAGCTTAGACAGGTTCGGGCCGCAAAGCGCGTAACACCCTACGTCCTGTATGGTGGTTTGTATTGCTTTAGGTGTAGAATGACCTAGATATCTTGTTTTGAGAGGGGTCCCTGTCCTCCCTTATATATCCGAGAGGCCAGGGTTACAAAGTTACTAACCAACACAAGCTAAGGAATCATACCAGAAGATGTCTCGGGTAGATTCCTTCTATATCGGTTAGCTCTATCTCCTATTTAAACGGAATAAATAAGAGATAAACGAGATAAATAAGAGATAAGACGAACTTAATCTCTTAAACCTCTTTAAACTACGTTATGTACACAGTCCCGTAGCCCTGGGTCTGACATGCCCAAGGAACTGATCGAGCATAGCCTAAATGTACACGCACAAGTTGTGCCCAAAAAGCAACGCCTTCGCCGGTTTGCTCAAGACAAATGAGAGGCAATCAAAAGGGAAATAGCTAAACTCCTCACGACTGGCTTCATTAAAGAAGTAATCCATCCAGAGTGGGTAGCTAATTCTGTTCTTGTAAAGAAAAAGAACAATGAACGGAGAATGTGCGTTGACTACACCGACCTCAATAAGCATTGCCCAAAGGACCACTTCGGGCTACCGCGCATCGATCAAGTCGTCGACTCGACGACGGGTTGTGTACTCCTCTGTTTCCTTGACTGCTATTCGGGGTACCACCAGATCGTGCTCAAGGAAGAAGATCAAATAAAGACCGCATTTATCACCCCGTTCGGGACACATGCCTACAAAACTATATCTTTCGGGTTGAAAAACGCAGGTGCAACCTATCAGCGCGCAATTAAAATGTGCTTCGCCGATCAGTTGCATCGGAATATTGAGGCCTACGTGGATGGCGTGGTCATCAAGACCAGGAATCCTGAGGATCTGATCGCAGACTTGGAAGAAACGTTCAACAGCTTACCAAAGTTCCGATGGAAGCTCAACCCAACAAAGTGCGTATTTGGAGTACCATCAGCGAAATTGCTCGGGTTCATCGTCAGCAATTGGGGAATTGAAGCCAATCCTAAAAAGATCATGGCCATCACTGACATGGAGGCTCCAGCCACAATCAAGGATGTGCAGAAACTAACAGGATGTATGGCAGCCCTGAACAGGTTCATCTCCCGACTCGGGGAGGACTCGGGGAGAGAGGACTACCCTTTATCAAACTCCTAAAGTGCCAAGACAAGTTCCAGTGGATGGAAGAGGCCGAGCAGGCCCTGCAGGATCTGAAACAACACCTACAGTCACCCCTGATCCTCACAGCACCACTGCCGGGAGAAAATCTACTATTCTATATTGCGGCGACAACTCATGTCATCAGCAGTGCCATCATCGTCGAGTGCAGCGAGGAAGGCCATGCATTTGGAGTGCAGAGGCCCATGTACTTTGTCAGCGGGGTACTCTTCGAATCTAAGGTATGATACCCAGCAGTTCAGAAACTTCTATATGCAATACTGATCACATCAAGAAAGCTACGCCATTACTTCGACGAGTACAAGATCACTGTGATTATGGATTTTCCGTTGGTGGATATTCTACACAATCAGGATGCCACGGGACGTATATTAAAGTGGGCAGTGGAACTGGGGGCTCTGTCAATCGACTTCAAGCCACGCACTGCAATTAAGTCTCAAGCTCTAGTCGATTTTATGGCCGAATGGAGAGAGAACCAAATTCCAACTCCAGTCGACAAGCCAGAGCACTGGACTATGTATTTTCATGGATCTCTTAAGCTCGATGGCGAAGGTGCTGGAGTCCTATTTATCTTCCCGAAAGGCGAACAACTGAAGTATGTCCTCCAGATCCTTTGGGAGGTATCCAATAACGAAGTCGAGTATGAAGCCTTGCTTCGCGGGCTACGTTTGGCGATATCACTAGGCATCAAGCGACTACTTGTATACGACGATTCACTCTGGTCATTTAGCACGTCAACAAAGAGTGAGACTACAACAAGGAGACAATGGATGCCTACGTACAAGAAGTGCGCAAGCTGGAAAACCAAATTTCTGGATTGGAGGTTCATCACTTGATACGGGAACACAATGTCTGCGTAGATATAATATCCAAGCTAGGATCCACCCGTGCACAATTCCCAACAGGAGTTTTCATCCAGGAGCTGAAGCAACCATCCATCAAGTCCTCACCTCAGATAACCACTGATACTGACCCTCAGAAGCCCGATCGGGAGGTTATGATGCTCCGGGAGGACCGGAGAGGAACTTACATCGACTTCATCCGGGACCAAAGACTACCAGCGGGGATGTACGCAAAAAGCACAGCGGCAGCTCGTGTCGCAGAAGCAAAGGTTTTGTCCTAGTCGACAATAAACTCTATCGGCGTGGCGCACGATCAGGTGTGCTCATGAAATGCGTCACGGGAGAAGATGGCTATGACATACTGCGGAGATACATGAGGGAGTATGTGGCAACCACGCAGCTTCAAGAACGCTAGTCGGGAAAGCATACAGAGCTGGTTTTTGGTGGCCCACTGCAGTGTCAGACGCTGAAGACCTGGTGCGGAGATGCCAAAACTGCCAATTCTTTGGCAAGCAATCTCACGTCCCAGCCCACAATCTTATCACCATACCACCATCCTGGTCGTTTGCCTGCTGGAGCCTTGATATGATTGGGCTATTTACAATAGCGCCAGACGGTTTTACCCACACATTGGTAGCAATCGATAAGTTTACCAAGTGGATCGAGTACAAGCCAATAACCAAACTCACACCAGACAGAGTCGTTGATTTCACCTTCGACATTCTACATCGCTTCGGCTTCCCGAACACCATCATCACACACCTGGGATCAAACTTCACAGCTAACCAGTTCTGGGAGTTCTGTGAAAATGCATGCATCGAAGTCAAATACGTCTCCGTTGCACACCAAAGAGCCAACGGTCAAGTCGATAGGGCGAACGACATGATAATCGAGGGCCTCAAGAAAAGACTCTATGATGAAAATAGCAAGAAAGGTGGAAAGTGGATACACGAGTTGCCACATGTTATCTGAGGGCTCAGGACTCAGCCGTCCAAAGCCACAGGACAAACACCATTTTTTCTTGTCTATGGCTCCAAAGCAATTTTACCGGCTGACATCATGTCGAAATCTCCAAGGGTTGAAATGTACAACGAAGGCGAGGCGGACGAAGCAAGGCAGCTAGAGCTAGACTCTGTCGAAGAGGCTCGCTGCACTGCTATTGTTCAGTCAGCACGATGCCTACAGGGGATCCAACGATATCACGACCGCAACGTCAGAGAACGGTCGTTCAGTGTAGGCAATTTGGTCCTACGCCGCATCCAAGAAGAGTCAGGATTACACAAGCTCAATTCGAGATGGGAAGGACCGTTCATCGTCAAGCAGATTACAAGACCGGGGTCTTATCGTCTACAATACCCCGAGGGCCAAGACGTCCCAAATTCCTGGAACGTACAGAACCTACGAAAGTTTTACACATAAGAAGACACGCAATGATAGCTGTTCTTCGAGCGCCAAGGCAGTTACCTTCCGAATCAATTTGGAGGCCATGTGCCACAGAATCGGAAATTTAAATTCTCTATTAAAATTCAAAGGCAATAGCCACGTTCAAGTTTCATATAAATTGACTACTTGCTACGAACATGATAGTTGTTGCGATGAGGATCGCGTACTCCGAACAGGTTAGATCCGCTCGATCGGATTCAATCTAACTTGTTTGACGGGCTCACTTGAGGAGCTATATCGACTACTCCCAGAGTCGCTACACTCGGGGTAGTATTGACTACTTGCTACGAGCATGATAGTCGTTGCGATGATGATCGCGTTTTTCCAAATAGGCTAGATCCGCTCGATCGGATTCAATCTAACTTGTTTGACGGGCTCATTTGAGGAGCTATATCGACTACTCCCAGAGTCGCTGCACTCGGGGTAGTATTGACTACTTGCTACAAGCATGATAGTCATCATGATGAGGATTGCCTACTCCGAACAGGTTAGATCCGCTCGATCAGATTCAATCTAACTTGATTGACGGGCTCACTTGAGGAGCTATATCGACTACTCCAAGAGTCGCTGCACCCGGGGTAGTGTCTACTACTTAGCCTATGCACGTGGATGGCAATCTAGAAATTACAAGACAACGATAGTATAGATAGCACTGACAGATATATTACAAGGAGAAGAGTACTTATCTTTACAATAACTCATTCCTGTTTTATACTCTCTACTATTTTTTTAGCTACAGGCCTGGCCTCTAGAAGGTACTTGCTAAACTGTTCTTCAGAGCAGTCTGTAGCTACACCCTATGCGAGTACCTCTAGTCTAGCCTTAGGCCAAAACGACTTTACAAGACCTAAGGCATGGCTAACATATGTTGTGGAGGCCTCGGTGACGAAGCTGAGGACTTTCTGTGGAGCTCCGTGAAGTCGCTCCAGCAGGGATTGTCCGTCTGCTGCGCCGTCTTCCAGCGGATCCACTACTTCAACCAGCTGTCGAGCGGCCACCCTTAGGTCCTCCAGCTCTTTCTGGCGCTGTTCCTTCTCTTCGCCCAGCGTCTTGATCTGCTAAAGGCAATCGATGAACTGCTTCTCAGTATCGGCGATCACCTTCTGCAGCTTCTCGACATCATCTGTATGATGATATAGCATATTCTTCACATCAGTAAGTAACTCTTCTTTATAAGCTAAGAGTTTCTTAAGCTCTGCGGTGAAGACAATGTTTCAGAACACAAGACCAACTGCTAGAGAAAGTACACGAGCGAGGAAAGGACTAGCCTTGATGCACTTTTTTCTGCTTCTTGAGGTGTTCTTGGAGCTCGGAGTTGGACTTCTCAAGATTACGGATGTCATTCTTGAGCAGCCATGTTTCTTGTGTCCGTCCTTCTTCAGCTTGTCGAGCTCTTTGCGAAGATCGATGTTCTTTCGGATTTCTTCCTCAATGCGTCGATCCTTCGCTTGGAGCTCCCGGAGGCCACTCTCGACTGCCTTCAGCTTCTCAGATTTTTCTTGAGAGCGTCTGGCCACATCCTGTATAAGGGGGAAGACTGAGAAGACAAAAAAACTCGACAAAGCATACTGGCAGAAGAGCAGTCATGCCTTACCAAGTTAAACCTGTACATCTCCTTGGAGATCTTCTGGAAATACCTCATGTTGTCGACCGAGAGGAGAGGATCATCCAACAGATCATTGGTGACAATGTTCTTGAATCCTCTCCCAAACATTAACAGAGTTCCAGAGTTGCCAGAAGTACCCGCAGCCTCTTCAGTTGATGGCTGCGGGGCACCTGCAAGTCGAAAAGCGTTCAATAAACAAAGCCTACGATCTAAGCAGTTAGCCGCAGGGGGACAGACACTTACCTGTGCCTTCCGCAGGAGCGGCATCGGTGGCCTCGACTTGTTCACCACCACCGGCACTGGATTTGATTTACTGGGGGCTCAGGAGGTGGTGGGTCGGGCAGAGTCGCGTCCTCATTCCCGGGCGGCAGCAGTTGTGCGCTTTCCGCTTTAGGTTGTCCGACTGGCGGCTCAGGGGCTGGAGTAGACGAGATAGGCTCTGGCTCATCCAACCCCAAAGCAGACGAAGTCCTAACAAAGCAGAATCAGATATATCATCAAACAAGTTGAAAGAGTAGAAGATACATTATGAACAAGAAGCTGCACTCAAAGAGAGGATTTCTTCATGGCGGGCTTCTTAAGCCTTAGTACCCGTGGCTTTACAACCACGGTACTCATTACCGGTGGTGGGGTCACACCAGCCGAGGGCGCGAGATGCCCCGGCGAGGTACCCTCCACGGCAATGGTCACAACCCCTGCAGAAGTAGTCGACGGGTCCGTCCCAGCAGTTTCTGCAGAACCACCTGCTGGAACATCATCCCCAGCAAATGCGGTCCCGACCACCTTTCGGCGCTTGAGGTCAGGAGGAGAAGAAGAAGGACTGCAACACAGACAAAGTAAGCATCCAACAACCACAAGACTTGATAATTCCACAAGACGGCAGTCCCATACCTGGTGGATTCAACTACATTCGCTTTGCGCTTGCGTACCATCCGAAAGAAGGGGTGGAGAGATTCGGCTAGCTTGGGGCTTGTCAAAGGAGGTGAAGGCGGAGAACGGATCTGATTGGGGACTCGGAAATTACTCAGCGGATTGAAGATTGGAAGCACGGGTTTTACCCTAAGTTACCGTGAGGTTAAATAACCAGCGGCCGGATACAGGTTTACAGCTCCGAATTTGAAGAGTCATCACAGGGAATATTCGGAAGATGAGGGGTTATTTGGTGGATTTTTAGATAAATTATTTGATTAACCATTTTTCAGGGTTAATTGTCCCAAAAAAGGGGCTTTTCGAATTCCAAATCTAACTTCTATCATCTGTACTATCACACCAATTATTTTCCAAGGGAATATTTTTTCACTGCATGCCATGACCATTGGATCCTTTTTTCCAAGCCTGAGAGATTTGGATTCAAGGCTTGGGGGCTGCGGGATATGTGGCATCGACTTCTTATTTTTCGGATATATTCGAAGAGTAAGCAAGGAAGATTCAAGACTAATGTGACCCTCAGCCTGATTCTTAGATTCAACCTAAGGCTCAGGGGCTACTCCATATGGAGTGCGATTTTCCATCGCTCCCCGTACCAAAGAAGTAATTCGGGGCACGAGCACCTCATAGCTTCGATGCAACCAAGGAAGTACTCGAAGAAGAACTTCAAGACGGAGATTCAAAAGAAGCCGAAGACTACTTTAGAAGTATTCGAGGAGCCTGCAGTACTCAGCTACGAAGAGCTCGGGGGCTTGTCAGACCCGGGACTACGGGACTGTGTACATAACGTAGTTCATACAGGAATAGGGGATAGAACATGTCCTATACCTTATCTGTGTTGTACTCTACTCGCATGCGAAGTAGAACTAGTCGATACAGAAGGAAACTACTCGAGTTGTACTCGAGAAAGATTCCTAAGCTAGTGTCGGACTAGGATTCATGTAACCCTATCCTCCCGGATATATAAGGGCGGGCAAGGACCCCTTCAAAAATACATCAACACCCAAGACAATACAAACCACCAAACAGGACGTAGGGTATTACGCACATCGCGGCCCGAACCTATCTAAACCTCGTGCTGCTTGCACCTTCGAGTTCCTGATCTTGACGACACCCTACCTAAAACTCACCACCTCGGGTATACCACTCGG
Source organism: Panicum hallii (assembly GCF_002211085.1). NCBI lineage: Eukaryota > Viridiplantae > Streptophyta > Magnoliopsida > Poales > Poaceae > Panicum > Panicum hallii. Next base: position 29,054,630 of record NC_038042.1, read on the forward strand.
TGGGCAGGCGGTAAAACACCGACAATAGCCATACGTAGGTTACAACTAAATGATCTTAAATAAATAATGTATAAACTATAAAATTTTAGATATTACCACTACAACTTTGATAAGGAGCTACTCTATATCCGAGCTTGTTTAAAAAAATCAAAAGTTCTCAATTTTAAAATTAGAGAATTTATAATAATTTTCTGAACCATTATATGACCTTAAATGAAAAAAATATGACCATTATATGACCGTCTCCAGAGAAAATAGGATGTTGGTACAGATTGTTTTTTGCAGTTGTGCTTGTAGGGAGCAATGACAAGCTTATCCTCGGAAGTGTCGATGAAGCCATGACAAAATGGTAGGACGACGGAAACCCGATCTCTATGGGGTAAAAAGAAATAAAACAACAATAGCAAGAGAACCTCCGGGTATAGGGTGTGTTTGATTTAGCTGTGAGCTGTTAAAAAGCTGCTGTGAACTTTCTGCTGTATAAAAGCTGCTGTGAGATGATAGCTGTGAAAAAGCTGAAAGTCGTTTGGTTCACCCTGCTTTGAGAAAGCTGCTGTAATAGCTTTAAAACCCTGATATACTATATTTATACTCAAAATAATCGCAGTACATAGATTGTTCGGTTTACATGACTTGTCAGTGACTAATTTAAAGTTCAAATAAAATAACTAAAACATGAGACATACCTCTATGCTACTTATTGACTAACCAAACCATCAGCTATCATCTCATGGATACTGTTCATGGTAACCTCGTTATGCCCTTCTACCTCGTCACCTTGTTGTGCTGCTGCTGTTTCATGTGCCGCTCGAGGCATGTACTCCTCATTTGCATCACATCTATCAAACTCTTTATCGCTCAAATGGCTATCACGAATTATATATAGTTTACATGTATGTTTTTTCACGATGTGGTTTGTTTGTTCTAACGCACTATTCCTTAGCCCATTTATATCGATGGTGTAGTGCAACTTACCATAGAACCAATCAAATGCTTGTGCAGAATCATTTGACAAAAGAGAAGATGAAAATTTGTTGTGAATAGCAAGCCACATGCTTGACAGCTCTTAATCGAGAGTTCCAAATTATTATGGAGTTGCTTACCGGGGGTAGGGCAGCGCCGGGGGCAGGGAACGCACCGGGGGGGGGGGGGCGCCGGGGGCAGGGAACGCGCCGGGGGGGGGCGCCGGGGCTGGGCCGCGCGGGGGAGAGGCGGCGCCTGGGCGGGGCCGCGCGGGGGGGGGGGGTGGAACGCGCCGGGGGCGGGGCAGCGCCGGGGGGGAGGGCGGCGCCGGGGGGAGGGGCAGCGCCGGGGGGAGCCGGGGGGCCGCGCCGGGGGGGACCGCGCGGGGAGAGGGCGGCGCCTGGGGCAGGGCCAAGCCATGGGGAGGGCGGCGGCGGGGGCGGGGCAGCGCGGGGGGGGGGGGGGAAAGGCAGCACCGGGGCAGTGGCGGTGTTGGGGTGGAGAAGGGGAAGAACGAAGGGATAAGGAAAAAGAAACGAATCGGTACGTGTGTAACGAGTGGCAGTGGGTAATTTTACCGACTTTGGATCGCCCCCAACGCAGCAGAAGCAGGTCCCCGCCTGCTTCGCGATTTGCACCTGGGGAAGCAAGTTGCGTTGGCAAAAGCAGCGACACAAGCATGTTGTTTGGTTTGGCTTCTACTTTTTCACAGCAGAAGCAGGGTGCAAAAGCAGAACCGAACATATCCATAATCTCGAGTGGATCAAGCTTGATGCTCCCACCCTTATCCTCATCTCTACCCGTTGGCAAAAAACAGAGAGGAAGAGAGAGATAGAGGAGGGGTGAGGCCTGCCCAGTGGGCGAGCTTGTCGAAGCGGGATGCAGCCCAAATGGCGCCGCGCGGCGGCTCGACGGCCCCATGAGCCTCCGCCACAACCGCACACTCGCGCTTGATGGCGGTGCTGAGGGAGGAAGGGGGCGCGCAAGCCAGATGTGCTGTGGGGGTTATGGTTGTAGTGTGGATGATAGAGTCGACAATGGAAGGGTGGGGTGCGGCCATCTGATGACCCAAATTGCGCGGCAGCCTAGGGCCCACGGTCCTCCTCTACGCTCAAGTGTAATGAAATTGCGCTCAAGGGTAGAGGTAGTGGCAGTGCTAGTAGGGGGTGGCGAGGATGGTGGCACTCGCGGCGGGAAGCCGCCTGACAAGATCGGATAGGCCATGCGAGAGGTACCTCCCTTTGCTATTGGACTACGACGGGCGCGAGAGATCAGAGGGATCAGTCATGCATCCTGCTAGGGTGCTATCCCCATGGAGATCGATATATGTAGGATCAGCGCAAGGGCAGTGGAAGTCTAAGGCATAGGATTGGTTGCCTAGACTCATGATACCATATATACGAAGAATGGATTGCACATAATTATGGGATATATTGTATTGAGCATCGAGAGCGAATATATAGAAATAAGGAATATATAGAAATAAGGATGAAAATGGTAAAGATAATTTTCGACCGACAGTCGGATTGCAAGGGGTTTTCATATTAAATGTATCATTCGGATTCAGTATCCGAATCCAGCTATTCAAGATCCAATCCGTATCTATATCCAGATGATCAAAGATGGATACCTTATATGTATATCAATGTCCGGTCCATATCCGATACATTTTAGACTATCCGTACTTGAATTCTATCCGAGAATAAAATAATTATCTATATTTATATCCATAGATATCTGTCTGTATCCGATCTGTTTTCATCATTATATAATAATATAAGATTTGGGGGCCAAGAAGCCTCTCTGAGATACTCCGTATTTTATATACTACCCAATATACTCCGGTCAACAAAGCAGAAATGAAAGCAGTCTATATAATGCTGAACCAGAAATCGGGTTAATTAAAGATAGATTCCTCCTTGAGAGGATTTCACGGGTACTGCACCTCATTCGCAGCACGCCACGTCGCCTGAACGGGCTCTCCGATTCGCTCACATCCGCTCCGAGCTGGGACGCCTCCCTCTGCTGCAGCGTGGGTCCCTCAGATCACATCACACGTCAAAAAAGCAAGGACTCCTGTGGATTTGTGCAGAGTAGAAAAGGACGGTTGCCTGACCGGTGGACCAGATACTTGCTGGCTCCACAGTCAGCTGCTTTAGACTGTTTCCAATGGTACTCTCTGAACCGTTCTGTACTCTGTATATAGATCTATACATAGAGAAGATTCTGTTCTCTATTGCTCCAGCAGCGTTCTTTAAATGGTCTTTTAAAATAGAGAACGCTACAGGTTTCCTCTATATATAGAGATTCTCTCTCCTCTTCTCTAATTTTTCTTTACATTTTAAACATTGAATTAAATAAAAATAAAATATATCTATAGTATTTGAGATATGATAAATACGTACGTACAAAAGTTTGGAACAAAATACGTTTCTAATATAGGGTTTAATGTATAGAGAACGAGATTTATAGAACGTTGTTGGAGAGAAATGAGATATAGAGAAGAGAATCTTGTAGAGAATTCTGTAAATGAAGGATACAGACAACGAGAACCATGGTTGGAGACAGCCTTACGAGCAGGAACAGTGGCCCGTGCTCCTGGGAGGACGAGCACCGCTTCTCCCCGTTTCCGCCGCACGCCAGCCCTCTGCTGCCTTAGCCTCGCTGAAAGGTGGGTCTCGACCATGCATGCCCCTACAAGCAACACAAAGCTGCTCCTGGACCATCTGCTTGAGAAAAAAGGGAGAGGAGAGGCCGGTGTATACTCACTCCGTCTAAAAAAATACAATTTTCACTTTTGAGAAATTAAATAATTTTAAATTTGATCAAATTTATATAAAAAATTACTAATATTTATATCTTCAAATAGATATAGTATAAAAATATATTACATAACTAATATAATGATACTTATTTTATAACATAAATATTGATACTATTTGTATACATTTGGTCAAAATTGAAAGTGTTTGACTCCTCGGAAAATGAGGGTTGTATTATTTTTGGAACAGAGAAAGTAGGCTCGAGTCTCTGGCTACCACCGCTGAGGGTTAATGTTCCATCCTTAACTAATGAGCCATCATTTGTTAAAAAAAGAACAAGTGAGTTCAAGGCAGCGAAAAATAAATTGCTATAGCAAAAGAGCGAGTACAAGGTAGCGAAAAATAAATTGCTATAGCAAAAGTAACCATTTGCTAGATCACAGTTTTTATAAAATTGATAGTGTTACATCATTTTTCATAGTAACAAAACTATATTATTGTACTTAGCCTTGCAAAAAGATTTCTATTTTCGGGCACTCCTCCCCTAATCCCCTATCTACATGTTCTCATGCTTATATAGTATATATGCTATTTGCTACTTTCTTCGGATATAATTTTTACTATTTTCTATATGTCTCAGCAAAAATTACAAGCACATGCATTTGAAGTAGCCACATGTGAAATACACATGCTTATGATTACTGCAACATTTTTTAACATCACATCCTCATCCAAACGTGCCTGCCACCTGATAAATATTACCTTTACTGTAGAAACCTTCAGTTGGTATTAACAAGCTCTATAACAACTAACAATTATTCTAAATAACTATATTTACAATTCCAACACCGATGCTTAGGAGGAAGAAGGGGATCAGCTCATTTTATTTACACAGTGGCAGCCACACCTCAATCTACATGTGAAGACTTGCTGCTTCATGCTACCAATTCAGCCCTTTTGTAATATGATGCTCCCAGCGTTAAGCGCGTGTTATATTCTAGTGAAAGAATTTCTGAAAGAAGATGAAGTACCCAGACTCTAAGAGCACAGGGAAATCTTGACGAACCCGAGAGAGCCGGCCTACTAGCATTTGATCCATAGTCACCACCGATTGTGACAGTACAACGTATTTGTTCCTAAAGTAACTAGCTAGCCATCAATCAAGAATGTTGCAACAATTGCTTCAATGCTTCATGAATTTGAATGGTCTTGCAAGATGGCTTTGACCAGCAAGTTGCCACGTCAGCTGAAAGAGCTACCAATGCCTCCGCTTGGATGTTCACCCAGAGATCATAATTGCTTGAAGATTGTAAATTTCTCTTAAGAGGATGGCTAAAGGAAGCCGAATACTACTCTATATAAGAAGGTTACAGATAGTAAGTGTTGCACCATTCAGCGTAATGTGACATACAGTAATTATTAGACAGCTCATTATTGTCCTCGATCAGGAGGTGGCTGTAAGTGTGAAACTGAACCATTCGTTCTCTGTAACAAGTCGACAACACATCATTGACCTCCGATCCACTGTACCAAACTATCCTATCCTACGAAATTAATCTGATGGAATTTCCCACATTATGAACACATCCTGATACCTCAAACCAAACTGCCCAAACATCTGTCCTGAGGCTATACCAAGGAACTTGTGAATGTCCTTGATCGAGATGAAGGGCTGGGGGAAATATGTGCCAGTTGAGTGCCTGATTTTGGACTCATCCAGGACATCTTGATTTCGACTGCTTGTCAACGCTGACTCCAGTTAGCTCAGAGGAAACAGAGGTAGAGCAGTATAGTGTGGACTTGTGGAGGCTAGGCAAACCAGTGAACCCTCTCAACGGTTGAAACTCTCTCACGTGCTTCCTGACGTCTCTCATTCATAGCAAGTACGTCAAAATACATGTTTGGGGCAGCTGTGAGAACTGCCCAATTTGACATCATTTAAGCGAACCGCCAGTCCTTATCATGAAGATAAGAGATAACACGCGCTCGCACAAATGGCGCGCCACGGGTTAACCCACATCTAAACTATAAAGGACCGACCCATCATTCGCTAAAAATGATATCAAATCCGGTAGTCCCGGTATGTGCTCCATCATATACCCAAGATCATACATACGCACATACCGTCACAAGCCCATACATCACCGATGATCCATAAAGAGTAAGTTTTAATATAAAGGTAAACAACTAACTATTACAACATTAATATAAGGGAAGGTTCCAATCTAAAATTTAAAGGTTCAAATACGAGATACAAGCCTTGGGCTCACAAATAACATTAGAGAGGGATATAAACCATAGAGTTTAATGTTCAACATGATATTCCCAAATACGATTGCACAGCGGAAAAATATAACGAGATAGAATAATGGCATCTTGCTTAAGGACACCATTATAACTGCATCGGCCTACTCCTCACCCGCACCGGACTCGGCGGGGTAGAAATGGCCGAACACCACTTCCGGCTCACCTACATCTTAGTTAATAAAGCAACATGAGTACAAAGGTACTTGCAAGACTTACGCGAATAAATAACAACCAAGAATTATGCATATGAAGGCTCACAAAAGGGGCTTTAGGGTTAAGTAATATTAGATAAGCATGAGCTCCCTAATTCCACCACATAACTTCCTAGCATTTCAATTAACTTGCCCAACCCACATCGAGTTTTAGTTAATTAAATCAACCAACCACTTTGCATCATAAAAGAGGTAACACGTACCCAACAAACAAGACCAAAAGTTCTACGAAGAATTCATAGGATAAAGAGCTTGCTCATAACCGAAAGCGCGGCAATTCGAATTGATTTGTTAACCTTGCAAGGGTGTACTTCTTTACCCACACGACACAAGGACCATGCGATTCACTCAACCGATCACGTTGAGCAAGGGGGTACTCGCATCAACCTTTCCCGGCAAGTTTCAACCGTTGAACATCACGCCTAACTTGCGCGGAGAGTTACCTAGGTCCACCGGGGACACCACTAAGCCTCTCTACAAAGCCCTATAGCCACGTATCTAGGCCGTGCCTCAAAGATTAGAACTAGAGGGTAATCGGTGTATCCATCCCATGAATGGATATGTGGTAGTACGATATGTGCTCAATACCGAGGTCATCCACGGACGGTCCTTAACCAATTCAAGCGGACTATGCCTCCGAGACTCCTTTCTCTAGGCCCTACCTTCCGCTCGAATCATGACATAACTTCCCAACTAACCCTTCCAAACTTCTAACATTTCAACCGAACAAGCGCGGAAATAGCTAAAAGTGGTATAGTGAGCAAGGTGACCCTATTCCAATGTTTCTTGCAAACTAAAGACCATTTCTAAGCATGGCTAAGCATTTTCTTGATCAGTTAGGTGTTAACTACATGTGTCAAGGACATGAAAGTAAAAGCAAGGGAAGTCATAGTACGAATTAGGACCGATGATGCAATAGATAAACATATAGTATAAACATATATACCCAAGTGAAATAACTAATTCTAAACAAATTAAGCGGATCAAGGAATCATGCTTAGCTACTTGCCTTGGTTTTCTTCTTGTTCAACAACAAACTCGGCTCCCGGCTCGGTCTCGACGGTCTCGGTGGGCTCAACGGGTTCGTCCTCCGGCGTAACGGTCACTATAATGCATGAATGAGATGTGTGCATTAGGATGACGCCAATGATATGAAAATGAGATGACAGCTATGACATGGCAATAGAAGAAAAATATCACTCCAACAAGGAAGCAATACAACAATGGCACAACAAAGCTCGATTACTCATTTTTAATCCTAGAGACCAATAAGCGAAATTTGCTCAACAAGGTACTTAACAAGCATAAATCATGATTTAAATTATGCACATCAGGAATCTCAAAAGGAACTCATGAGATTTGAATTTGCAGCAAGATTATTTTTAGAGAATTACTTATGCACTATACAATTTTCAGCTACTAGAATCAAGTTAAATCTTAAAAGGTATACAAAGAATTCTCATAAATCCTCAAAGAATTACCAGAGACAAAAGACATGATAACTAAGGTAACAGAAGTGGTTTTGCCACTTTATCACTTTTCACACTAAAGTTATAAAATTAATAAGCTTACAGGCAGAAAACTATTAAACACATTACACCCTACCAAACAGACTAGGGTTATATAGAAAGTTGCACCATTAGATAGAGCCACCATTAGATAGAGCATTTCACAAGGAATCTAACAAGATTTGGTTTGGCATTTGTGAAGCATTACAAAGAAAGATAAGCAATTAACTGGATTTAGAAAGGGTAAAAATAACTTAAATTACAGGACCCTAACATGCTCAACCCTAAATTTGCGTGATAGATCTATCACAAAGCATCCAAACAAAACAAATTTCACTATTTTTGGAGACCTATACAATTTTCTAGGCATTTTACAAGTTGATAGCATGAAATAAAAGAGGGAAATGGGCAGAAAACGCTAGATCCACCCAGATCTAGCGCTCCTGGGCACCGACAGGCGGGCCCAGGCTGCCAGCCCTGGGCTGGGCGAAGTCAAGGCCGGGGCATAGGCCTTGACTCGCCACAGCATAGCCAGGGCGCGCCCACGACACAGCCCGCGCGCGGCGTCGCGACGTCCGACGGGCGGCGACGCGGTGGGGGCGCGAACGGGGCGCGGGTGCACGCGCACAGGCACCGTAGCACGGTAGGGGTGCTCGCCCACGGCACGAGCGAGCGGCGGCGCGGCGGAGAGCGGCGGCACGGAGGGAGATGCGCGTCGGGGAGAGGCTGCAGGCAGAGGGGAAGGTGGCGGATGGCCGGGACCGAGCGAGGGGGAGGAGGGGACGGTGTAGGCGCGGGCAATCGGGCGGAGGCCCACCGACGGCGGCGGAATGCGATGGCGGGCGGGCGGGCGGAAGAGGAATCGGCATTCTGGTGGCGCTAGGGTTGGAGAGAAGGGGAACGGCTGCGTTCGAAAATGGAGGGAGAGAGGGGAGGCGAACGGGCGGGCGCGCGGGATAACTCCCGCCCGGGGCCGCGCTGCCCAATCGGCGGGCGTCGAAGTGACGCCGCCGCGCGGCCAGCCAACGGGCGGGCGGGGTTGTGCAAGGAAGACGGAGGGAGGGGCTAACGCGCTGGCCCGGGCGCGTGGGGAGGGGCGGTGTGCGGCTGACAGGTGGGGCCGGCAGGGAAAATCACCCGAAAAACAAAGCTCTAGTTTCTAAATTCAAAAACTGCTATTTTCCGGGCTCCAAAATTTCCCAAATTTTTACTGGAGAAATATTAAGTTACCAAGAACATAATGCAACAATAAAAACTCAAAAAGCTTTTAAATATTGTCCACAAAAATTCCAACAATCCTGCAGTTTTCGAACTTTCCAAGAATTTTATGGCTGGGGATAAGCATAAAAAAATTGAGGAAAAATGATGACAATTCACCATTCGAATTCTAGTATTTAAATAAAATGTTTGGTGGCAATCCAATTAACAAAGTTGGAACTTTCTTCACAACCTTCACTCAAACAAGACAAGAAAAAATAATTTCACTAATCCAACACATGCACATGATGTTTGATTATGCTTGGATGATGCTCATGATGCTGTGGTTAACTTTTTATCATGCTTAAATGTTTTGGGTCGTGACAAATCTCCCCCCTTAAGAAAATCTCATCCTGAGATTTGGTAGATGGAATGCGATAAAGTTTCAAGTGCGATAAGGCCATATTCACCTAGACAAAATGAACATCTAAGAAAGGATGTACAAGGTGGGGGTGGTGGGGAGTAGTAGGACAATCCTAGTTTCTCTTTGATGGTGATTGTGTACACATATATGATATCTAGAAAGATGAACTTCATGAAGAAAGTTGGGTGCGATGGGGGAGGGCTTGAGGACTCACTCATGGAAGAAGAAGTCGGGGTAGTCTTGACGCAAATGATCTTCATGTTCCCATGTAGCTTTGTCTTCGGAGTGGTTGCTCCATTGAACTTTCACAAACTTCACCATACTTCGCTTTACCTTCCTTTCATCATAAGACCCGCTTGAAGATTAAATGTTTCAAGGTCGATGGCGTCGGTAGGGACACGAAGAAACTTCTTCAATTGAGAGATATGGAACACATTGTGAATGGTGGAAAGTGATTGGGGAAGATCCAATTGATAAGCCACCATTCCAATCCTTTTTGTGATTCGAAAAGGTCCGACGAAACGAGGTGCCAATTTACCCTTAACCTGAAAGCGACGAGTGCCCTTGAAAGGAGAGACCTTAAGATAGACATGATCACCAACTTTGAAGTGGAGTTCTCGGTGGCGACGACCGGCGTATATCTTTTGATGGGATTAAGCAATGCGAAGATTTTTGCAAATGATCTTGACTTGGTCCTCGGCATCCTTCACTAAATCCGGGCCAAAGAAAGGCCTTTCCCCGGACTCGAACCAATTAATAGGCGTTCGACATCGCCGTCCATAGAGAGCATCAAAAGGAGACATCTTGATACTTGCTTGATAACTATTGTTGTAAGAAAATTCCGTGAACGGCAAGCAAGTGTCCCATTTCTTCTCATACACTAGAACACAAGCTCTTAGCATATCTTCGAGGATTTGAACCACTCTCTTGGTTTGGCCGTCGGTTTGAGGGTGGTAAGCGGTACTATAGGTAAGGTCGGTTCCCATGGCTTCATGAAGACTTCTCCAAAAGTGGGCAACAAATTGAGGACCACGATCGGAGACAATTGTTTTTGGAACACCATGAAGGCATACGTTGTGAGTGAGATATAACTCCGCATATTGCTTAGCTCGGTAGGTAGTCTTGACCGGTAGAAAGTGGACCAATTTGGTTAGACGGTCAATGATTACCCAATAGAATCATACCCTTGAGTAGTCTTCGGTAACCCGGTGATAAAATCCATCCCAATATTCTCCCACTTCCTTGATGGAATAGGCAAAGGTTGAAGAGTACCGGCCGGTTTGAGATGCACGGCCTTAACCTTTTGGCAAACATCGCACTCGGCGACGTATTGAGCGATTTCCCGCTTCATGCGAGTCCACCAAAACTTTTGCTTGAGATCTTGAAACATTTTGGTACTACCCGGATAAATAGAGAATTGAGAGTTGTGAGCTTCATCAAGAATTAGATGCCTCAAGTTGTGATCCTTAGGCACAACAATATGCTTCCCAAAGAATAGGACTCCTTGATCATCACAAGAAAAATATTGAGCTTTACCCTCCTTCATCAAGGTACGAATTCGGGCCATACCTTTGTTATTCTTTTGAGCTTCCTTAATTTGATCACAGAGATCGGACTTGATTATGAGAGCACCAAGATAACCCTCCATGACCATTCCCATTTCAAGTTTTCAGAATTCATCACAAAGAGTATGAAGGGGAGGTCCCATGGTCAAACAATTGCATTGGGCCTTGCGGCTTAGTGCATCGGCAACGACATTCGATTTACCAGGATGATAGTGAACTTCAAGATCATAATCTTTGATTAACTCAAGCCACCTACGTTGCCTCATGTTGAGATCGGATTGGGTGAAGATATATTTAAGACTTTTATGATCGGTGTAGATATTGCAATGATTTCCAAGAAGATAGTGACGCCATATCTTTAGAGCATGGACAACGGCCGCAAGCTCCAAATCATGGGTTGGATAATTTTCTTCATGTCGCTTGAGTTGACGAGAGGCATAGGCCACCACTTGGCCTTCTTGCATAAGAACACAACCAAGACCAATGCGAGAGGCATCACAATAGACATCAAAGTTCTTGTGAATATTTGGTTGGGCGAGAACGGGAGCGGTAGTAAGATGATCTTTGAGAGTTTGAAAGGCTTCTTCACAAGCTTGGGACCATTCGAACTTGACCCCATTTTTCAATAGTTCGGTCATAGGCTTGGCAATTTTTGAAAAGTTTTCTATGAACCGGCGATAGTACCCCACAAGCCCAAGAAAACTTCGGATATCGGTGACATTTTAAGGTTGTTTCCATTCAAGAACATCTTGCACCTTGCTAGGATCGACGGCGATGCCATCCTTAGAGAGAACGTGACCAAGAAAAGATACTTTCTCAAGCCAAAACTCAAACTTGCTAAACTTGGCATATAGACGATGCTTTCGAAGTTTTTGCAATACAATATGGATGTGGTGCGGATGATCATCTCGAGTCTTCGAATAGATAAGAATATCATCAATGAAGATAACCACAAAGATATCAAGTTCCTCCATGAAGATACTATTCATCAAGTACATGAAATACGCCGGTGCATTGGTGAGGCCAAAGGACATGACGGTGTACTCATAGAGACCATATCTAGTAGAGAAAGCCATTTTTGGAATATCTTCTTGGCGAATCTTAATTTGATGATAACCCAACCTTAGATCAATCTGTGAGAAATAGCAAGCTCCCGAAAGTTGGTCAAATAAGATATCAAGAAGGGGGTATTTATTTTTAATGGTGACCTCATTCAATGGACGGTAGTCAACACACATCCACAAGCTATCATCTTTCTTCTTCACTAATAGGGCCGGGCATCCCCAAGGAGAAGAACTCGGACGAATGAAACCCTTATCCAATAGGACCTTGAGTTGCTCTTTCAATTCCTTTAACTCATTATGAGGCATACGGTAAGGGCGCTTGGAAATGGGAGCCGTCCCGGGCATTAGCTCAATAACAAACTCCACCTCACGATCGGGAGGCATGCCTGGTAATTCATCCGGAAAGACATCCGAATACTCGCAAACCAGGGGAATATCTTCCAACACTGTGGCTTCGGTACCTGTCATGGCATAGAGACAAACTTCCTTTTTGGCGAGAGAGAGAGAGACGAACCCTATTCCCGGAGGGGTGCAAGAGATCGATGGTTCGTGGCCCACATTTGATAACCCCATCATGTTTTCCCAACCAATTCATTCCAAGGATCACGTCTAAGCCTAGCTTATCTAGGATGAGGAGATTTGCTCAAAAGGTGGCTCCCTCAATAAGAATTGGGACTTTATCTACAAAATGTTTTGAGATGATTTCCCCACCCGGTGATTCTATGTGGTATGCTAGGGGTAGGGTTTGCATTTGAAGTTTACTATGCATCATGAACTTCTTGTTAATGAAAGAAAGGGTTGCTCCGGAATCAAAAAGGACAAGGGCAGGATGAGAATTTATGAGAAGCGTACCCATGAGCACATCGACATCTTCCGGAATCTCTTCCGTGGTGGTGTAGTTGAGGCGGCCACGCTTAGGAGCTTGTGATGGCTTGGCTCCTTGACGTGGGGCTTGCGGTGGAGGGTTGTTAGGCCTTGGTGCATTGGATGTACCGCCTTACCTTGGAGACGGACAATTCTTGGAGACGTGGCCCATGCCACCACAATTGTAGCATGGACCCCTTGCGGCACCGCTTGGGTTGTTCCAATAGGCATTGGCCGGCCTTGGAGCTTGTCCTTGAGGTGGTTGAGGGTGGCGCACAACCCACATAGGGCGTGGTGGTTGCGCACCCGGCGCACGAGGTGGGGGAGGTTGTGGCCCCACACGTGGGCGGGAGGAGCTACCACCCGCCAAGTTAGGAGCGGGATGCTTGTGCTTGGCCTCAAGTCTCTTCATCTTGTGTTCGGCGCGGATAGCAATATTCACCAAGTCATTGAAGTCATCAAACTTGGTGGTAGAGAGTTTGTCTTGTAGTTCTTCTGAGAGGCCGTCATAAAACCTCTCCCGCTTCTTAGCATCGGTGGACACTTCGTCGGGTGCATATTGAGAGAGAGCGTTAAAGGCATTGACATAGGATATTACATCCCGATGACCTTGAGTGAGATTGAGGAATTCCTTCTTCTTGATGTCCATTACACCCTTGGGGATATGGAAAGAGCGAAATGCCATCTGGAATTCCTCCCACATAAAATGGTGATTTGCAGGTTGAGAGGCCTTCCAATTCCGCACCAAGCCCCCAGGGCATCATGAAGTTGGTGAGCGGAGAATAACACCTTCTCATGTTCTTCATATTGGATGAGATTAAGCTTCTCTTCAATGACATGAAGCCAAAAATCCGCATCGAGAGGATCCTTGGAACCACGGAAGATGGGTGGGTTGGTGCGGAAGAAATCCCCATACTTGTTCACTTGAGGCTCCTCTCTAGGAGCATGATTGCCGGTGTTGCCCAAGTTGCCAATATGGTTGACCAATTGCTCGAGGAGTTGAGTTTGTTGGGCAAGCACATCCGCGAGAGTGGGGTGATGGGAGTGTTGGGAAGATCGTTGTTGTTGTTGTTCTTCTTCTTCTTCTTCCCACCCGAACCGTTCCCGTTGTTCGTGCCGATTCCCGAACGCAAATTCATCCTAGCAAGAATTTAAGATAGGTTAGCGACCAAGAAAGAAAGGTAATGATCTTAAGGAGGAGTGATGAAATGATAAAACATAGATAATGATTTGACATAAGATTGAGATTCGAACGATAACTATCAAGAAAATTTTATAAACATCCGGTTACTAGAGACATGTATTTGACAAGCGCAAACGATTTGAAGATCATCATTCGAGATCACTAGGGCAGATTTAGAGATCAAAAAAGGACAAGAAAAGGTTACTTACATGCTTCATAATTAATATATGCGTATGAGTGCATGCATGCAACATATGAGTGCAATATGTCGTTACCTCACATCGTTCCCACACAATAATTTAAGGCTCATAATAAATTTTTGGGAAGCATGCATAGATGGCACACGATTAACTTGCATAAATAAGGCTACTAATAAAACATCGAGTCATAACCATAACCACGAGACCAACTTAACTTTAGTTCACAAGCATTCAACAAGTTCAACCAACACAAAATGAGCGCGTCTTAACGTCCTAGCGCTTAATTCCACCTTACAACCGCATTACCCCAAGTGCTACGACCCTCCTACCAGCACTTGGAATAATGGGCGACCTTCCCCCTCACTAAACGATAAACGAGTCACGGGTCAAGTAGCTTTGGGAATCCCAAAAGATTCACGCGGGTGGGGGGCTTCACATGGAACCGACGCACGTGCAACCCCATCGAAATGGGATTGTACGATCCTCTCGCCTCGGCCCATGTACCCACCACATGCGGAAAGCGATGCGAAGGAGGCGCCTCCTCATGCGGCGTGTTCCGCGGCCAGTCATCCATGATCTTCCTAGGCAACTTCATTGACCGAAGGTAGGGCTCCACTTGGTATTGGAGGTGGGCGAGACGACTCCTTGTCTCCTCCAGCTCCCATACCAAACTAATGTGCCATCTCATAGGTGGAAACGGTGTCCGCCATGCACTTCTCCAAGGTGTAAGGCCCAACCGGAGGGGAGACAATGTGAACAATGGGAGCCTCGGGTCCCCGCACCGGAAGGTAGGTGAAAGGAGCCTCCCAAAGCTCACGGTGCTCGTAGCGAAGGCGGGTGATGGCTTCACGTGCCACCTCTTGAATGACCATCTCCACCGAGGTACCACAAGCACGGAAGTCGTACTTCACTGCTCCTACCACCATCCTCGCCTCAAGGTGGAGGGTCGCCATGTAGTCCACCAGTCCAACTCCATAACCACGAGCATAGACCTCATACTCGGGCCGAAAAGTGTAGTGCGCCCTCCTCAACATCTCATTGAGGATCGCAGGGAACCCAGTCATCTCCGGAGCGTGGGTCGCCATGATCAACTTGGCCATCTATTCATAAAGACATGAGAGATTAAGCATATTTAATTAACAGGTGAAGCAATAGAGGGAAAATTAGCTCTAAGACCAAGGGAGAAAGTTAGCAATTAATCCTTATGTTCAAATTTTTACAAGAAATAAATATTAATGCAAGTACTCAATTTTATTCCTCTCTCAACCCCTTTAAGCAAAATTTTAAGTTCACTTCATGGAACCTCGGCTCTGAAACACGCTGTGAGAACCGCCTAATTTGACATCATTTTAAGCGAACCGCCGATCCTGATCATGAAGATGAGAGCTAACACGCGCTCGCACAAATGGCACGCCACGGGTTAACCCACATCTAAACTATAAAGGACCAACCCATCATTCGTCAAAAATGGTATCAAATCCGGTAGTCCCGGTATGTGCTCCATCATATGCCCAAGATCATACATATGCACATACCGTTACAAGCCCATACATCACTAATGATCTACAAAGTGCAAGTTGTAATATAAAGGTAAACAACTAACTATTACAACATTAATATAAGGGAAGGTTCCAATCTGAAATTTAAAGGTTCAAATACGAGATACAAGCCTTGGGCTCACAAATAACATTAGAGAGGGATATAAACCATAGAGTTTAATGTTCAACATGATATTCCCAAATACGATTGTGCAGCGGAAAAATATAACGAGATAGAATAATGGCATCTTGCTCAAGGACACCATTATAACCGCATCGGCCTACTCCTCACCCGCGCCGGACTCGGCGAGGTAGAAATGGCCGAACACCTCTTCCGGCTGACCTGCATCTTATTTAATAAAGCAACATGAGTACAAAGGTACTTGCAAGACTTATGTGAATAAATAACAACCAAGGATTATGCATATGAAGGCTCACAAAAGGGGCTTTAGGGTTAAGTAATATTAGATAAGCATGAGCTCCCTAATTCCACCACATAGCTTCCTAGCATTTCAATTAACTTGCCCAACCCACCTCGAGTTTTAGTTAATTAAATCAACCAACCACTATGCATCATAAAAGAGGTAACACGTACCCAACAAACAAGACCAAAAGTTCTACAAAGAATTCATAGGATAAAGAGCTTGCTCATAACCGAGAGCGTGGCAATTCAAATTGAATTGTTAACCTTGAAAGGGTGTACTTTTTTACCCACACGACACAAGGACCATGCGACTCACTCAACCGATCACGTTGAGCAAGGGGGTACTCGCATCAACCTTTCCTGACAAGTTTCAACCGTTGAACATCACGCCTAACTTGCACGTAGAGTTACCTAGGTCCACCGGGGACACCCCTAAGCCTCTCTACAAAGCCCTATGGCCATGCATGTAGGACCGTGCATCAAAGATTAGAACTAGAGGGTAATCTGTTTATCCACCCCATGAATGGATATGTGGTAGTACGATATGTGCTCAATACCGAGGTCATCCACGGACGGTCCTTAACCAATTCAAGCGGACTATGCATCCAAGACTCCTTTCTCTAGGCCCTACCTTCCGCTCGAATCATGACATAACTTCCCAACTAACCCTTCCGAACTTCCAACATTTCAACCGAACAAGCGCCGAAATAGCTAAAAGTGGTGTGTGAGCAAGGTGACCCTATTCCAATGTTTCTTGCAAACTAAAGACCATCTCTAAGCATGGCTAAGCATTTGCTTGATCAATTAGGTGTTAACTACATGTGTCAAGGACATGAAAGTAAAAGCAAGGGAAGTCATAGTATGAATTAGGACCGACGAAGAAATAGATAAACATATAGCATAAATAGATATACCTGTTATCACCATAATTTAGATGAGCCAGAAAGGTGGGCCGAAGAGCAAGTGGGCTCGAAGGATAGCCATAATGGGCTTGCGAATTGGACCTTAGGCAGGTGTTTGAGGCCAAGGTTGGCCGTGTATCTAGATAGGCATGTGTGTTTAAACAGTTTAGATATAGATAGTTAAGATTTGTGTCGTGTTTAGTTAGGATTGGTTAGGAAAGGCGAGTCTATGAACTATAAATATGTACCCTGGGTGAACAATTAAAAAAGATCAATCAATCATTCATCAACAACTCTCGGCACATCGCCACCCCTGTTCTAGGGTTTCTCGGGTAAGTGCCGTGCGGCCCCGATCACGCCTCGCGTGATCGTGGCAGCAATGTCCTTACTTGTTTACCTTTCGTGTTTCTCATTCTGAAGTGTTATTGATGATGAGTAGCACTAGTTATCTTGACGTGTATAGAGTAGCATCAGCTCTTCCATACTTTAATCATGCTTTGCTTGTTATCTATGAACGTGTAGCCGTCCTTGTATTAGATCTCGGGTATAGGGATGGCGCTTTGCTCTGTTCTCATTTAGTAGATCTAATCTGTTAAGGTTAATCTTTGTCAACCGAAGATTCAGTTTAATATCTGTTTGATTAGGCCCTTCAAACGGGTTGAATGTTCCGGCAGTATGCTTGGTACTTTATAACAGCTTAAAAAGGGATTGTTCCGAGAATCGGCTTTTGGTTGGTTTTTAGGCCTCTGTTTAGGTTGTTGTTTTGTTACCTCCCATATTTGTTAGGCTCAATTATGTGTAGGATGTTTCGATTACGCAGTGAAAGCTTTAATTGTCGTAGATTGGATTAGCTTAATATTTACAGAGCAAGATTTATATTACCATTGGGCATATTTGCTTTATTTATAGACCCGATCCGGTATTGAACACAATCGGCTCTTTACAGCCCCCCTCACTGGGCCCATCAGCGAAGCACGTGTCTGTGCATGCAGGAAACTAACACATAACACCTTCCTGATCAGGTACAAGGTCAGATGGCACGCCTAGCGATCCAGAAGCTAGGACATGTGCCGGATCTCGGGCCGTTGACCGAGGGACCGGGGCCCACCAGCAGTGCCGGGAGCCTCCCGGCTCCTCGTGTTGCCTATCGCTGCTCGCCAGTGGATTTTGACCGACAACACATTCTGGCACGGCCAGTGGGACCATCTTCGCCATCTTCATCATCTTCATCGACTTCATCATCTTCTTCGACTCCATCGACTGCCGTTGACGGGATGGCAAGGCATGAACCGATCACCGACGAGGAGCTGCCTGCTGAACATAAGCAGAGATATGACGAGATTAAGGCTCTCCTCAAAGCTGATCTCATCGGCTCTTTCGAGAGGACCCGCCACCATGGTGTCAGGTGGAAGGGGTTTTCACCCGAAGGCGCCCTTGATGGAGAGGATCTGTCCATCCCGTCGGAGGACCGTACCAGAGCTCTACGGCAGGAAGTAAACTACGTGGTGGCTCACTCGCTACACTGACATTCTGAGAGCTTGGTTAACTCTTTCGAGCGTGTTGTGCTGCGCATGGTCTAGGAAATTATGAAGCATTAATACTCTCCAACGGGACCTACCTTGGGGAGTTACAAGGGAGAATTGCCGTTTCAGGCTAGCCCACCACTGCCTTATGCGCTTGCAGCTGCAGAATCACATGGCTCTCCGGCCTATGTTATTTACAAAGTGGGAGGTGATCCTGTAGATCACCAATTCATCCGCGAGCCGCCCAAGGAGATCCCACATGGATATATGTGTGCTTATATACCAGATAGTAATAATCCGGTACATTCAGTACAGTGGGCGGCTGGAGGAGTTTCTGTTGCAGATGCAGACAAACAAGTGTGGCTAGCTGCCTATGCTACCAGGCCGAGTCACAATAGTGCGCACTCGGCCCTAGGAGCGCAAACAGTAGATCAGATCAGTGCCATCTTAAGAGATCAATTTGGCATTTTACCAAAGAGGAGGGCGATCGGCTATACCAAGCCGTATCCTAATGATTACGATTTAATTCCCTTACCGCCTAAGTATCGGCTTCCTGAGTTCACCAAGTTCAGCAGAGCAAAAAGATCTAGCTCTATCGAGCACGTGAGCCGATACTTAGCGCAATTAGGGATGATCTCGGTATCAGATCCCTTGCGAGTAAGGTTTTTCTTGCAATCTCTCACAGGGCCAGCATTTGGGTGGTATACATCATTAGGCCCAGATTCGATCTGCAACTGGAGGAGCAATTTCATATTCAGTATCACTCGAAAGCTGCAGAAGCAGGAATTGCCAACTTCGCACAAGTGCGGCAGAAGCGTGGGGAGACTGTGGCAGAATACATCCAACGCTTCAGAGAGGTGAAAAACCGGTGTTACTCGACTCGGATTTCGGAGAAGGAAGCGGTCGAGCTAGCATCTTTGGGATTACTAAAGCCGATCAGGGATCTGGCCTTTCAATTGCAGTTTAATTCTTTGGCACATTTGATACAAAAGTTAACAACGTATGAGCAGCGCCACCCAGAGCTATACCAGGGTAAGTTCAAGCGTCAAGTGATGATGATCGACACAGAGGAAGCTGAAGACTCTGGGGATAATCAGGAGGTGGCAGTCGCAGAATGGACTCGGTGGGCAAACCCTGTGTCCTATAAATGGGTGAAACAAATAGGGCCTGCGAAAGGGTTCGACTTCGACGTGAGCAAAGTTGAACAGATATTTGATCTGTTATTAAAAGAAAAACAGTTGAAGTTTCCTGAAGGTTATAAGCCTCCTACAACGTAGGAACTGAAGGGGAGATCATATTGCAAGTGGCATGACTCTTTCACCGACAGCATAAGCGACTGCAAGGAACTTCGTCGGCAGAGCCAATCGGCTATCGAGCAAAGCCGATGAGCAAAGCCGATTGATCTTGGGCCAAACCGCCATGAAGGTCGATACCCAGCCTTTCCCGAGTGTGAACATGGTAGAAGGTTGCGACCGGTCTGCGAGGAGGCAATTGGATTTCGTGCTCGGCATCAATATGGCAAGGTTGGCATCACACCGCCAAACCAAGAATAAAGAGGCTAATCCTAGTGATCGGCCCCAAAAAGAAGAAAAAGGATATGTCGCAGAGGAACAGGTGAGGCATGTCAGGAATCCGCGACCAACTTCTTCTGATCTCCTCAGAAAGTATGAGTACCAGTACCAATAGCGTCTCTGGCGTGAGTCAGAAGAAGAGGAGTATGAGCGCCGTACTGGAAAGCATTTGAAGAAATAGGAAGACGCGCGTGATCATTGGCATTGCCCGTTCTTCAGGTACTGTTGGGATTCTGGCATGAGTCGATTGCCTACTACCAAGGACTGCCCAGAGTGCGGACCTGAGAGGCAAGATGCAAAGGGGGGCTCGGTCTTTCGGCGTTTGGGACCTGTGCTATCTCAGCAAGTGCAGATTCAACCACCACAAAGAAGGGTGGATTTTGGAGAAGAAGAGGATAAGTATCACCATCCGCGCTGGTGCCCTTATGGACTTAACCATTCTCAGAAACATAGGATTCAGCGGTTGCGCAGCCTGGAAGAAGCTGAGGCTAGATATCTTGAGTCATTAAGGAAAGCGCGCCCGGATTTGGCGGATAAAGTCCACTATGTGCAGAAAAGGGAGTCGCGCCCTTCCAGGAAGGAGTGGCGGCCGAAGTTGACAAGAGCCGATGAGAGGACATCGGCTGATACGCATATGGTGTTTGTGCTCCCTGCAGAATTCCATGCTCGAGCCCATGAGGAGTCATCAGTAGCCCAGCTTGACTTGGGGCCCCGGCCGATAATATTTGAGAAGCCACAAGCAAAGAATTTCAAGCATTTGAAGGCTTTATATCTCAAGGGTTACATAAACGGCCAGCCCGTTAACAAGATGTTGGTGGACACAGGGGCGGCAGTTAACATAATGCCGTACACAGATCTGCGCCGCTTGGGGCGGTCCACTGGAGATCTGATCAAAACTAACGTCACGCTAAGTGACTTCAACGGGCAGACTTCAGAAGCTCAAGGCTGTGGCAGAACCGCTTGAATTATTCCGGCTCAAGCGCGCTAGTCATCGCTATACAGGCGATCCTAACTCAACGCACTTCAAACGGAACAACCCATTGGTCTGTCGGGTCACCGCCCGATACAACCACGGTTCAACAGGATCAAAGCAGGTTTACCTCGCACGAAGGCGAGTTTACAATCGCACAACAGCTCACCAACTTTTAATTCACAGAATATTAAACATTATTACAAACCATTTCAAACTTAAGTATACTTATACAAACATTGTTTAAAAATCACAAGCTATGCAAGCTTGTGTAGAGTTACAGCGGAAGAAATAAACACGCGACTACACACGTCGCGAAGGTTGACACCGAGTTTAGCCCGAAACATGGTGTCATTCTGGAGGGTCACTGCCAGCCGGGGACGGATCCCACTCCACGGACCAGCCAAACGGAACAAAGATTGGCCATGTTGGACCATCCGTGGGGTTCTCAAAGGTCATACCTAAAAAATAGACTAGCAAGACTGAGTATACTAATACTCAGCAAGACTTAACCGGAATCGGGTATACTTAGCCCATAACTAGACCAGGGAGGATTTGAGAGGCTCTGGTTTTCTTTTGCTGAAAAGCAACAAAGAGTATGATCTAACTTTCATATTTTAGCTTTCAAATTCTAGTTTCATTAACCATTCTAGGTAAGCACCTATACTAGACAGGCAAGATAGAGATTAACATCCATCAAGATTGTTCCAACAATAGTTATTGTTCTTACTCTATGTGGCAGAAGGAATAAGCAGTCTCAATCTCTACGAGAAACGGATGATTCTGAATCGAATTTCCAAACCTTGCAAGGGTAAACCTAACTCACACGTTTGGAACATTCAACGATCGTTTCGAAGAAACCGTTTGCCTTTCATTCCGACTTGTGGAACAGGGCCACCACAAGCGACTGTAGGACCATACGCACACCAATGTGCAGGATATACGTCTGTAGCGTGACTACATGACTGTACTCCTGTCCGCTGTGCGAAACATACTCCCGCACGTCGGTGCGTGTGAAAAACCAAATTACAAGTGGTGGGAGGTATGTCCACTCCTCGGGCCGATTGGTTACTAGGCTTACCGCTTTCCATATTTCACGGCATGTGGCTAGTACTTTCAAACACTTAACCACCACTACCACACACTGCGACCTTATCAAGTTTTATCAACACAGACGGGGTAACCTTTTAAGTCATGATACTGTACATGACCCCGTCCATCATCCTTATAGTGATTGCGGTATAGTAAACATTCAATTCCTATATCGCGCGAGTGATAGGAAATCACCCGACTTCTGCCGGTCCTATTAGCAGAGCATCTATTCGATACGGAATCAGGCTCAATACATAGGTTCCTAGTATCCATGCATCTAGGGTTCTATTTCAACTCCTAGACTTAATGCAAGATATAATATATAAGCATAAAATTGTATAAATGTGGTAATTTGAAATACTGGGTTATGCACCGAGGCTTACCTTCTTGAGCAGGCCTGGGGGCAGGGATGTCAAGGTCTTTCGAACTTTGGTTCAGGGCTTCAATTAAAGTCTTGACGATGTTCGCAGGATCTTCAGAAATCCTTTGCTCGGTTTCCGGGACTAGCTCGTAGTCTCCATCTTCGAGTGTTGCTGACTCTACATGATATGCAATAATTTAAATTAGATGGTTCTTGAGTTAAGTATTTTATTTCATGATAAAGTTGCAATCCAACCAATTGATACATACAACTTCATAAAATAGGAGATTTGAATTCAAATTCACTAAGTATACTTTAATTCAATATCAAATTACTTGATTTAATAGAATTAAGTCAAAAAGTTTGATTTTTATTTTGAAATCCACAAAGGCTCTAGCCTTGAATTTTTGTGGGTAATCTATCTTCTAGTGGATGACCTTACTGTGAATTTTTCATAATTTTCTAAAAATAGAAACTAAAGTGTTTGAATTAAGTTCAAATTTCAAGTTTAAATGCAAACCTTAAGCAAAATAGTGTTGTAAATTCCCAAAATATTTACTGTGGACTACTCTAGTTCAGAACATCACATGGTAAAAAAAATCTAAGCATGAAAACCTTAGTAACATGCTTGAATAAATTTAAACTATTTCTAGCTTGAATTGCATAAGTTTAAATTAATTCAAACTAGAGTTCAGTACTATAGGTGAATTTTTCACACAAGATCACTTATACCCTAAACAAGCTACTCACCAAAATTCATAGGAAATAAAGTTAACATGCAAAAGTTATACCCTAAACTTCTGGAGTACAACAAAATTGGTTTGGCAATTTTTGAATTTTTCTACAAATTCCTATGAATTTTACAAGTTGGCTGATTTGAATAGGGAGGGGGTTCTGATTTTCTATAGAAAGGCCCCTGGAAAGATTCAAATCTTTGCAATTGGGTCCTTGGCCGGGTTACACAGGAAAGCCGATCGGGGCCGATCAAATTCCGGCAAGGGGGCTCACCAGCGGCGAGGGGCAAGTGGGGGAAAAGGTTTAGGAGCTCATGACGGTCATGGTGGTGGCCGGTGTTGGGGAAGAGAAGGGCCGAGGCGGCGGGTCGATGGCGAACAGAGACGAGCGGCGGAGGTCTGAGGGACGGCGATGTCGTTTCGGTGGCCGGAGGGCAGGAGAGCGGCAGGGAAGTAGCTGGGAAGCTTCTACGTGATGATGTGGTGCTGGTGGTGTGCTTGGCCGGGGTTAAGAGGCGGTGCATCGACGGGA
This sequence comes from Panicum hallii, assembly GCF_002211085.1. NCBI lineage: Eukaryota > Viridiplantae > Streptophyta > Magnoliopsida > Poales > Poaceae > Panicum > Panicum hallii. Next base: position 29,078,526 of record NC_038042.1, read on the forward strand.
CAACAGCGAGGCTGAGCGGCGGCGGAAGCTCGAGCTCACCGGCGTAGTGGTCCGGTCGTGCTGGTGCAAGAGAGAGAAATTGGGCGGGCTGGGGAGCACCAGTGGGTAGTGGGGGTGCTTCTAGAGCACTAGATAGGGGATAGGAGGCGGCGGACACGTCTGTCAATGGTGAGCTGAGGCAGCGGCGGGGCTCCGGCGAGGTGGGGAGCTCGGGAAAGCGAAAGGCAGTGGAAATGCATGTGTGTGAGCGCAAGAGTGAGTCCGTGGGGAGCTCCAGGACGTGCTCAAGGTCCAGAAGAAGGCACGGCCATGCGGGACCAGCTGCTGACAACCGGCAGGAGGCGTGGCGGCTCGGGGCGACGGCGGCGCAACGTGGAGAGGCAGGGAGGGGTCCAGCGTGGGGTGGAGAGCGGCGGAGCGGGTGCTGGGGCGGCACGTGGTGCAGAGGGAAGAGGCGCGGGGGCAGCAGGTGCTCGGCACATGGCCGGCGAGGGCGGCGGGGGTCGGGCGCAGAGAAAACAGAGAGGGGGACTGGAGGTAGACGAAGGGGGACTTAGTTGCAAATTCCCAAAAGTATAGGGACTCCATTGTAAAGCCTAGTTAACTTTCAAACCATAGCTCAAATGGAAATGTGCCCAAAAGCAAAAGTGTAGAGTTCTATAAGATCTACAACTTTGCTTTACGGTTCAGCTTCAAAAGAGTTAAGAATTTGAAACTAACATGAAACTTAGCAAAGTTTTAAACTTTAAAGAAATCCTATTTAAAATCTACACTACACTTGCATCCTTTGGGTAGTTCCACCTCTATTTGCGGTTTAAAAGTAAGTTCTTGACTTTTTGCAAAACAACCTTCGTATGTTTTGATTTTACCTCCCATTCTCACCCATTTTGCACCAAAGGACCTAAATTTTCCAGAATTACCAAAAGATCCTTTTGCCTTTGCATTAAAGTTTTAGCACACATACATAAAATCAAGCATACACACTTTATACTAGAATCTAGTGTGTCTTAACCCTAAATACCTGAATGTCACAGCCTTCCCCCCTAGAAAGAATCTCGTGCTGAGATTTTGGAATAAAATAGAATTGGACGATCAGATTTGGGAGTTGGCTTGAAGGAAGTCTGGAAAGTTTTTCTGAAGATATGATGCAGTTTCCCAAGTCACTTCTTCTTCAGTATGATGATTCCACTGAATTTTGAACATCTTGATGGTTTCTCTTCTAGTACTTCTCTCTTTGGTGTCTAGTACTCTGATGGGATGTTCGATATAAGTTAGATCAGATTCGATTTCGATGGCTTGGGGATCGATGATCTCGGTAGGAACTTTGACACACTTCCTAAGTTGAGATATATGGAATATATCATGAATGGCCACTAATTGAGGAGGAAGTTGAAGACGATAAGCTACGGGTCCACAAATTTTGATGACTTCAAAGGGTCCAATGTATCAAGGGGCAAGTTTTCCTTTTATGCCGAACCGTTGAATACCCCGAGTAGGAGATACTCGAAGATACACGAAGTCTCCAATCTGGAACTGTAATGGTCTCCTTCGTATGTCAGCGTAGCTTTTCTGTCGAGATTGGGCGGCTTTGAGATTATTCTGAATAGTCTTCACCTTTTCCTCTGCTTCAGTGACAAGGTCAGGTCCAAATATTTTACGTTCGCCGGTTTGTGACCAACTCAAAGGAGTTCGGCATCGGTGACCGTATAACGTTTCAAATGTAGCCATCTTGAGACTGGTTTGATAGCTGTTGTTGTAAGAAAATTCTGCCAATGACAAACATTTGTCCCAATTCTTGTCGTACTGAAGTACGCAGGCTCTAAGCATATCTTCTAAAATTTGATTTACCCTTTCTGTTTGTCCATCTGTCTGAGGATGATATGCGGAGCTTCGGATTAACTTAGCTCCAAGAGCATGTTGAAGTTGCTCCCAGAATCGAGCGATGAATTGTGCTCCACGATCAGAAATGATCGTCTTCAGTACTCCATGGAGACGAATAATTTGATCTAGATAGATCTCGACATACTTTTTGGCATTATACGTAGTATGCACGGGAAGGAAATGAGCGCTCTTGGTTAATCAATCAATGATTACCCAAATGGAGTCATGCCTTAGAGAGGTGTTGGGTAAGCCAACGATAAAATCCATGCTGATATCCTCCCACTTCCAGGAGGGAATGGGTAGAGGTTGAAGAATACCAGCAGTTTTGAGATGAATGGCCTTAACTCTTTGGCAGATATCACACTCCGAGACATACTTTGCAATTTCTCGCTTCATACGAGTCTACCAAAAGTTCTGTTTCAAATCCTGGTACATCTTGGTACTGCTAGGATGCATAGAGAATTTGGACAAATGGGCCTCATCCAACATCTGCTTACGAAGCTTATGGTCCTTGGGTACAATGATACGTTCGTTGAACCATAGAACTCCTTCATGATCTACTCGAAAGCACTTATACTTTCCTTCTCCTTGTGCTAGCTTTTGCTTGATGATTCTGACCCCTTTGTTATGCTGTTGTGCTAGGATGATGTTATCCCTAAGCGTAGCTTCAACTGAGAGATGGTTCAAGCTACCTTGAGAAATGATCTCTAGATTGAGCTTCCTCATCTCCCAACAGAGAGTCTCATTGAAAACCTCTACTGACAAACAAGAGCAATACGCCTTGCGGCTAAGTGCATCCGCAACGACGTTGGCCTTGCCTGGATGATAGTGTACTTCTAGATCATAATCCTTGATAAGCTCTAGCCAGCGTATTTGCCTCATATTTAAATCTGCTTGCGTAAAGATGTACTTGAGGCTTTTATGGTCAGTATAGATATGGCACTTTGTACCCATCAGATGATGTCTCCAAATCTTAAGTGCATGGATGACAGCTGTGAGTTCAAGATCATGAGTAGGATAGTTCTGTTCATGAGTCCTGAGTGCTCGCGATGCATAAGCAATCACCCGGTTGTCTTGCATAAGCACACAACGAAGTCCGATTCCCGAAGCATCACAATAGACATCAAAAGATTTTGAAACATCTGGTTGAGCTAGAACTGGGACAGTAGTGAGATGTGCTCTGAGAGTGTGAAATGCATCTTAACATTTCTGATCCTAGGAGAATTTAACTCCTTTCTTTAGCAGTTCGGTCATAGGCTTGGCTATTCTTGAGAAATCAGGAATGAAATATCAATAATAGCCAGCTAGACCAAGGAAACTATGGATTTGATGGACTAACGTAGGAGGTTTTCAGTCTAATACTTCTTGGACTTTACTGGGATCAATGGATATACCGTTACTGGAGATAGTGTGACCTAGAAATTTAATGGTATCCAGCTAAAACTCGCATTTGGAGAATTTGGCGTACAAGTGGTGGTCTCTCAATCTTTGAAGAACAATATGGAGGTGGTTTGCATGATCTTTCGAATTCTTGGAATAGATCAGAATGTCATCAATGAAGACCACTACGAATTTGTCGAGTTCTTGCATGAAGACAGAGTTCATGAGATACATGAAGTATGCTGGGGCATTGGTAAGACCAAATGACATGACCAGATATTCATAGAGTCCATATCTGGTGGAAAAGGCTATTTTTGGAATATCACTAGACCTTATCTTGATTTGATGATATCCAGAGCAGAGGTCAATCTTAGAGAATACTTTAGCTCCGGCTAACTGATCAAACAGAATGTCAATGCAGGGTAAAGGATACTTGTTTTTGATGGTTACCGCATTAAGAGGACGATAATCTACACATAGCCTTAAGCTATTGTCCTTTTTCTTCACGAACAGGGCTGGACAACCCTATGGTGAAGAACTTGGACGAATGTAACCCTTATCAAGGAGGTCCTGGAGTTGGATTTTTAACTCTGCCAGCTCATTGGGTGGCATACGATAGGGCCTTTTGGAGATAGGGGCTGTGCAAGGTTGTAGTTCTATGATAAACTCAATATCTCTATCCGGGGGTATTCCGGGCAAATCATCTGGAAAAATATCTGGGTATTCGCAAACAATAGGGATGTCCTTTAACTTGACCCCTTGTACAGCATAGGCACAAGAGTTATTGCACTCCCGTTGTGGAAGATAGAGAATAGTAGCTTCATGATCAGGTGAATCTATCTCCATAGCTCGGGAAGAGATATCTAATGACATTCGATGCCTAGTCATCCAATCCATGCCTAGGAGAACATCCATTCCTTCTAGGTCCAATAACAGTAAATCTATTTTTATCAAATTGCTACCCAGCTGGATTGGCACCTTTCTATAGATTTGATTTGATGCAATTTTACCGCCTGGAGTCACTATCATATAGGCTCCTTTAGTAGGATAGAAATCCAGGCCTACTTTGGTTCCACACTTGGGACTGATAAAACTATGGGTTGCAACAGAATCAAAAAGTATAATCACGGGTTGATGGTTTATAGAGAAAGTACCCGTCATTATTGGCGCACCCTCGGGAAGTTCGAAGAGAGTTGTGAAGTTCACCCTCCCCTGGCGGACTTGTACCATCTGCTTCTTGCCCTTGCCCTTATTGTTCGGGTTGGATGTTTGCCTTTGGAAAGATCTTCTGGGTTGGGGGCAATCCTTAATAAAATGGGACGGGCTGCCACAATTGAAACAACGATAGTTGTTGTTTCCTTGATTGGGTGGCGGAAAGCTCGGCCGCGGGCCTTGCTGCTGTTGTTGTTGGGGTTGTGGTGTCGGTGGCTGATTGAATCGAGCCTGCTGAGGTGGCCTGGCTACCCATCTGCCTGGTAGATTGTTCCGGGGTAGTGCTCGGGTAGCAGGGTTCTGGACCAACCGATACCTTGGCGGTTGCGCAGTTGAGGGTCCCGTGGGTGTCTTCCGTTTCTTTTCTGCCCTATGGGCTGATATGTAGTCTTCTTGAGTAATGGCCATATTGACCAATTCATTGAAGTTGTCGGCCCTTACCAGGTTCAACCGTTCTTTAAGCTTTGTGTTTAGGCCTCGATGGAAGCGATCTCGCTTACGGGCATCAATGTCCGTATGATAACCCGCATATCGGCATAGGTGATTGAAGACCTGTGCATATTGCAGAACTGTGCGGATTCCTTGAGTCAAGGTCAGGAATTCATTGAGCTTTCGCTCAATAAGTCCCTCTGGAATGTGGTGCGCTCTGAAAGTGGTCCAGAATTCGTCCCATGTGACAACATTACAAGCCGGCTGCATGGAGCAGTAATGGTCCCACCATATGCGGGCGGTGCAGCAAAGTTGTTGGGCTGCGAAGAGTGCCTTATTCGCATTTGAGCATGATGCAGACAATAATGCGAACTTGGACTCTATAGTGCGGAGCCATGCATCCGCGTCGAGGGGCTTGTCTGCTTTATGGAACAGTGGGGGCTGAGTGCTGAGAAAGTCTTGGTAACCAGCCGAGAGATGTTCATCACGGCCTCGAGATGGATGATGAGACTGGTTCATCTGGGCCTGTACTAGCTAGTTAAGGAGTTATGTCTGTCGTGCTATGACTTCCGCTAGATTTGGAGGGGCTGGTGGCGGTTGTTGGGAACCGCTAGCTTGGTCTGCCTTGAAATCTTCCGGGTTTCCACGTGTAGCTCCAACCATCTGAAACAAAGGGGATGTCCATTATTAACATCATGTCCTTACTCCCATTTTCAGAAGATGTACTGCAGCTAAATAGATTTGTAAGTCACATATTCTGTTCAACCAACTCATTCCAGGTGCAAAGATGTTGAAACAAGATAACAGAACACAAGGCTTAGATTACAAAGCAGACACTGGTTGTCCTTAACATATTACATCCGGGTGGTTCGATTACTACGGGTCAAGCCATATGTACACATGCCACATATAGTACAACAAGTGGCTCTGGGTCTGGTAGACTACCCACTACCTATGTCACAACAGTCTACACTAGTTACATCTGAAAAGATCGACGATTTGGAGAGACTAGAAATCGTCGAGGTCGCCTACGGAGGACTGGCTGCCGGAAGAGGAATGATCTGGTTGAGGATTAGGCTCTGGGTTTCCGTGCTTGGAGTCGAGATCAGAAACTCCCTCGATTTCCTCTAGTTCTTCTTGTTCGCCTTCAGGTGCTACAGGTACAGCAGGAGGTACTGGCTGTTGCTGAAGTTCATCGATGTGAGCATGGGCATCGTCAACCTCAAGGATAAGGTCGTGGATTTGCTCCTGGAGGAACTCGATAATTGTGTCACGTTGAGTGATTATGGCATCACTCTCATTGATTTGATCCTCCCGGTGAATAATGGTCTCCTCTCGCTCTGCGATGATTTCCTCCTTCTCCGTGACCAATGCTTGAAGCTCTGCTATCTGAGTGACCTGTCGATCAGCATTTCGATAGTGACCTTGAGCTATACTAGTCAACTGACCCATACCGCGGTGTAGCAGAATCTGATAGTGGTGCTGAACATTCAGGAATCTGATAGTACCACGGAGTGTTTCTTCGGCTAAATCTCCCAGCATATGACCATAATGAGCTATCCGGAAGTTCCACTCGGGATCACTAGAATCTATTGCAGGGAATAGGCCGATAGGATGCCCTGCAACTTCCATGGGATGCTGGTTGCAGAAAATGTGGATGGCCTCAAGAGCTGCGGTCTCAATGTTGTCGACGAGACGATAGCCAACCACATCGATTTCAATGGGCTGCCACTGAGAACGAAAAGGGTGCTGAGAAATAGTCATCTTGACTCTGCACCGGGGAACACCTTCTTCCCTATACTCCACTCCATCGTACTGTGGGGGCTCGGTGTAGAAGAATAGACTAAGTGATTCCCATAAAAGACGGGGAAAACCCTCCCAGTGCAAGGCATTGGTATGGAGATGCCCTGCATGATCCCAAAAGATGTTTGAAGGAGCCGCCATCTGAAACAAGAATTCAGATGGTGAGATTTTGAAGGATGCTGAAAACCCAACTAAGACTACCACAAGAATCCTATTGAAACCACACTAATATAGACAACACTCTATTTGTCCTTAAAAGGACAACACATTTAATGCACTCATTTTAATTATTGATGGATTATGCATGCACGTACTATTCGACCTCACAACCAAAACAATTGCCGAATATCTTCGGACTTACGTGGTTAGTTTCGGTGGCACAATGTTTACGTCTCTCCCTAATAACTAATCGGTAAGTCCTATCCGTCTTAACCTCTTAATCATGGTTAGTTTATCTGCAGAAAACCATAGGTATATAACATAAACCTTTCATGGCAGCACGACATGAAAGCATTCCCAAACAGTACTGTTCACTATAGAAATAGTATCCGTACAATTTCCGCCGTACGGATGACGTTAACATACGTTACTTCTGCAACGTATTCACGGGGTACCATTTAAAACGGGGGTATGAACAGCGATCACCATACCCTGTGCCGAACCATATACTCCCAATATGATCAACTAATCGTTGATATATTGGTAGCATCTCAAGTAAGCCACTGCTTGAGAAACAGCGTTCGGTTCGCATCACCGACGGGAAGGCCAATCTCCCTCAGTTGGCTGAGGATCCTTACCTTCTTACCTTCTTATCTCAACGTTGAGGAACGGATAATACCATTAGATATCTAGGGTTAGTTGTGCTCGAAAGTAAGTTTTAACAAAAAGTAGTGCTGCAAGTTAGAACTGAACTATATGCATATACATACTAGTAGCCACCTGATAATTCCCATATAATTCCCTTAGGGCTTTACGATCTAAGCACCAACCTTGACGAGTCCAACGCACTTTGCAAATTCTTTTGTTAAGCAAATTTTTATCCTGAAAACACTTTTAGGAGCTACTACAGTTGTAATAGTAAACCTATAGCTCTGATACCAGCTGTGGCAGAACCGCCTGAATTATTCCGGCTCAAGTGCGCTAGTCATCGCTATACAGGCGATCCTAACTCAACGCACTCCAAACGAAACAACCCATTGGTCTGTCGGGTCACCGCCCGATACAACCATGGTTCAACAGGATCGAAGCAGGTTTACTTCGCACGAAGGCGAGTTTACAATCGCACGATAGCTCACCAACTTTTAATTCATAGAATATTAAACATTATTACAAACTATTTCAAACTTAAGTATACTTATACAAACATTGTTTAAAAACCACAAGCTATGCAAGCTTGTGTAGAGTTACAGCGAAAGAAAAATAAACACGCGACTACACACGTCGCGAAGGTTGACACCGAGTTCAGCCCTAAACATGGTGTCATTCCGGAGTGTCACTGCCAGCCGGGGACGGATCCCACTCCACAGACCAGCCAAATGGAACAGAGATTGGCCATGTTGGACCATCCGTGGGGTTCTCAAAGGTCATACCTGAAAAATAGACTAGCAAGACTGAGTATACTAATACTCAGCAAGACTTAACCGGAATCGGGTATACTTAGCCCATAACTAGACCAGGGAGGCTTTGAGAGGCTCTGGTTTTCTTTTGCTGAAAAGCAACAAAGAGTATGATCTAACTTTCATATTTTTTCTTTCAAATTCTAGTTTCATTGACCATTCTAGGTAAGCACCTATACTAGACAGGCAAGGTAGAGATTAACATCCATCAAGATTGTTCCAACAATAGTTATTGTTCTTACTCTATGTGGTAGAAGGAGTAAACAGTCTCAATCTCCGTGAGAAATGGACGATTCTGAATTGAATTTCCAAACCTTGCAAGGGTAAACCTAACTCACACGTTTGGAACATTCAACGATCGTTCCGAAGCAACCGTTTGCCTTTCATTCTGACTCGTGGAACAGGGCCACCACAAGCGACTGTAGGACCATACACACACCAATGTGCAGGACATACGTCTGTAGCGCGACTACATGACCATACTCCTATACGCTGTGCGGAATGTACTCCCGCACGTCGGTGCGTGTGAAAAACCAAATTATGAGTGGTGGGAGGTATGTCCACTCCTCGGGCCGATTGGTTACTAGGCTTACCTGTCACACCCGATTTATAAAGAACATAAATTGAGCAATCATATATGCGCCAGGATCAAGTCACGCATATATACAACAGATTATCAAGATATCACAACACATGTCACGAATAAAAGCGTATAAATTATAAAATGAATATCTTTATTACAACTGAATCAAGAATCAGTTCAAGGAATGAGGAAGCGTAAAATAAATACATGAAGAGCGGGGCGCGACAGGGACGTCGACTGGGAGACAATCGCCTAGAAATCGTCGAAGCCGCTGACGTAGTCCTCCACGTCGCCTGGTACTGAGCAGCAGTCGAAGATGTCCGGAATAGAGCAGAAGAGAGGAAGAGGCAAGTGTGAGTACGCAACTTGTACTCAACAAGTATAACACGAGTATGAGGCTCTAGGGTTAGCTGACTCAACTGCAGTAGCTTTTAATCTTGGCAAATTTTATTGAAACTATTTACTATAAGTGGATGAATTACCATGAACCCAAATTGCATAAGAAATTAATCAATGCTAATTAAGAACTACTGAGAACCATCCAAACCAAAACCACCCGGGGAATCTCCCTAATCAAAGATTAATAACCCCACTAATCAAAAGGAGGATCTGGGCCGCTCATGACTGTGAGCACAGCTGATATATCAGTTTTACACTCTCGAGAGGTTGCACAACTTTACCCACAAGTCGTGAGCTACGCTAGTGGTTCATCACACTTCCTTAGGTGAGATGGCTAGCAAGCACACTACGAGACCGTTACAAAGGACCACGTTGGTAAGGTGTAACCGCTAAGGATTCTGGATCAGCGACGACGGGGCCCACCTCCGGGGGTACAAGACACATAGCACAGACCAAGCCGGAGGAGCAGGGACCATTGAAGCTTACCACCCCTCTTGCCCATGCAGGTAAGTTACTCCCGAACCAAAATGACCTAATTAGTAAGTCAAGACCGTCCCATTCCAGTCTTGTGGTTGCGCGGTTGTCCCAGGTTGTCGCTCTATGAACCGGTCCTTATGGAGAGTGGCCAACCAAGCACTAAGCACCGTGCTGGCCCCCTAAACCAAGTTTCTAACAAAACATCTTTTACGGAGACGTGAGCCACTCAAGCACACAGCACAGAGGGCCACGCTCAGGATTAAGTTGCATAAGACCATTAATCAAATTTAATTAAAAAGGACCAAGTTTGTTATAGCGCAGCAACCTAGCACAACTAACCATAATGCAACCCCAAGGATATATATATATATATAGGATATAAAGTGGCTAGGAAAGTCCTTATAGGCATACAGAATTAAAATGCAATATGACATTTGTATTTAGAAGTGATAGGAGGTTCATGTTATACTTGCCTTCCTCAAAGTTCTCCTGCTGCTGCTCAAAAGCTTCAGAAGATGGTGGCTCCTGGTACTGGTCCAAAGGCTCCGCGTCTACTCACGATCATCAAGCATAGTCCACACATACACACATGCACAACCATAATAAACTATAAGAAAACAGTACACCAATACAATAGAACAGCACACAAAACTGGCCTAGAACTATTCTACACGTTACAACGATCGCGTGGATATAAAGAACACCTAAAACGGAGCTAAGACGCGAAATCTAGGGCTAAAACAAGATTCAGGGACCTATCTGCGAGAAAAAACAGAACTTCCGGGGGTTCTGCGCAAAAACCGAGTATCTAAACGCAAATAAAGGGTAGACACAGGAGCTAGCACGTGAAAATCCAAGGCTTGGACGGCGGGTTCAAAAACCGGAAAGCTCAGGGGTCTAAACGAGAAGAAAAGGACCTGTCTGCGAATACTTTTGAACTAGAGATGGATGGCGGGTTAATTCCTCAAAAGGGCAGGGGCTCTTTAACAAAATTGCCATGGCTGAAAGGGGGGGGGTACGCGGCTTCTAATCTGGGCGGTTGGATTTAAATCGAACGGTTCGGACGCATTCCGGTTCGAACGGTCCGATTTGAACAGCGGGGTCCGGACGGTCCGATCTGGATCGGACCGGTCCGATCTGATTGGGCTCGCGGGGACGGCGGTTATGCACGGCGGCTCGGGCAAAGGGCAACGCCGGCGAGCGGCGTTCTGGGCGCTACGGTTAGCTAATGCCTACGACTTCTGGTGCAAAAGGACCAGGGGTAGGAGGCGAGGCTCACCGAGGGCTGTGGAGGCTGGAGACACGACGGAGTGAGGAAGACGACGACGTCCGGCGGCGGAGAGGATCGGGCTCCCGCGGGGATGGGTGATGCCGAGGTGGCCGGGGTCCTTGGCTGGCGTAGATCGGCTCCGGGGACTCCTGTGGAGGTGCTCAAGGGGTTAAGGGGGACCCACAAACGCCGGCGGCGACGAATTGGAACGGCGGAGCGGCTCACGGGCGGCGGCTTCTTGATGAAATCCCGTCGATACGAAGGCGTCGGATCCAATTGCTAGGCTAGGGGAGCTTCGGGATGGCGAGGGGAACCGGGCGCGGAGGTCGTGGCGGTCTGAGGCACGGCGGAGCGCCCGGACCACGGTGAGGCCGAGGGCGTAGCGCGGCGGAGGAAAAAGGAGGCGGCGGCGCTGCGGGTCTCCAGGGGTGCTGCTGCAGCTAGGTTTAGGGTTCTAGGGCGCGGAACCTTCTTGTAGGGCAGCGGCCCACATTGGCGTGCGGGCCCAGGCTGGATCACGGCGGCCGGGGACTTCGGAAGTCGTTGCGCGCCGGGGAAGAAGGAGGAAGAAGGGGCCGACAGGTGGGGTCGAGCTGGGGGAATGACCAAGAAAGAAGGAATAACTGAGGAAAGAACGAGAATGACTGAGAAAAGAAGGAATGACTGAGAATATAAGGAATGACTGAGAATAGAAGGAATGACTGAGAGAAAGGAAGGAATGACTGAGAACAGAAGGAATGACTGAGAGAAAGGAAGGAATGACTGACCTACTTTCCTGTTTCCTCCCTTTTCTTTTTCAAACCAACTCGATTCTATTTGAATTCAACCCCTATGCACTCAACCAAATAAAACTTATGCACCAGCATGAATGCACAAACATGTTGAACCTAAAATAAATTTTAATTCTTTGCGTTTTAAAATTACTTTAAATGCAAGGTAAATTAGAGAAAACTCTGGAAAATTTTATTAAAGCCCAAACAAATTCATTAAAATTAGGGAAAATTACATCAGGGTGTTACAAGCTTTCCATATTTCACGGCATGTGGCTAGTACTTTCAAACGCTTAACCACCACTACCACACACTGCGACCTTATCAACTTTTATCAACATAGATGGGGTAACCTTTCAAGTTATGATACTGCACATGACCCCGTCCATCATCCTTATAGTGATTGCGGTATAGTAAACATTCAATTCCTATATCGCGCGGGTGACAGGAAATCACCCGACTTCTGCTGGTCCTATTAGCAGAGCATCTATTCGATACGGACTCAGGCTCAATACATAGGTTCCTAGTATCCATGCATCTAGGGTTCTATTTCAACTCCTAGACTTAATGCAAGATATAGTATATAAGCATAAAATTGTATAAATCTGGTAATTTGAAATACTGGGTTATGCACCGAGGCTTGCCTTCTTGAGCGGGCCTGGGGGCAGGGATGTCAAGATCTTCCCAACTTTGGTTCGGGGCTTCATCGCAGGATCTTCAGAAATCCTTTGCTCGGTTTCCGAGACTTGCTCGTAGTCTTCGTCATCGAGTGTCGCTGACTCTACATGATATGCAATAATTTAAATTAGGTGGTTCTTGAGTTAAGTATTTTATTTCACTATAAAGTTGAAATCCAACTAATTGATACATACAACTTCATAAAACAGGAGATTTGAATTCAAGTTCACTAAGTATACTTTAATTCAATATCAAATTACTTGATTTAATAGAATTAAGTCAACAAGTTTGATTTTTATTTTGAAATCCACAAAGGATCTAGCCTTGAATTTTTGTGGGTAATCTATCTTCTAGTGGATGAGCTTACTGTGAATTTTTCATAATTTTCTGAAAACAGAAACTAAAGTGTTTGAATTAAGTTCAAATTTCAAGTTTAAATGCAAACCTTAAGCAAAATAGTGTTGTAAATTCCCAAAATATTTACTGTGGACTACTCTAGTTTATAACATCACATGGTAAAAAAATCTAAGCATGAAAACCTTAGTAACATGCTAGAAGAAATTTAAACTATTTCTAGCTTGAATTGGATAAGTTTAAATTAATTCAAACTAGGGTTTAGTACTATAGGTGAATTTTTCACACAAGATCACTTATACCCTAAACATGTTCTTCACCAAAATTCAAAGGAAATAAAGTTAACATGCAAAAGTTACACACAAGGTACCCTTTTGTTAAACTTTAAAATAACTCTAAAAATATTTTATTTCAAACTGAACTCCACTAACAAAAGTTGTAGAGTTAAACTTCTGGAGTACAGCAAAATTGGTTTGGCAATTTTTGAGTTTTTCTACAAATTCCTATGAATTTTACAAGTTGGCTGATTTGAATAGGGAGGGGGTTCTGATTTTCTACAGAAAGGCCCCTAGAAAGACTCAAATCTTTGCAATTGGGTCCTTGGTCGGGTTACACAGGAAAGCCGATCGGGGCCGATCAAATTCCGGCGAGGGGGCTCCCCGGCGGCGAGGGGCAAGTGGGGGAAAAGGTTCAGGAGCTCACGGCGGTCACGGGGGTGCCCAGTGTTGTGGAAGAGAAGGGCCAAGGCGGCGGGTCGACGGCGAACAGAGACGGACGGCGGAGGTCCGAGGGACGGCAACGTCGTTCCGGTGGCCGAAGGGCAGGAGAGCGGCAGCGAAGTAGCTGGGAAGCTTCTACATGATGATGTGGTGCTGGTGGTGTGCTTGGCCAGGGTTAAGAGGCGGTGGATCGACGGAACGACGGCGAGGCCGAGCGGCAGCGGAAGCTCGAGCTCACCGGTGTAGTGGTCCGGTCGTGCTGGTGCAAGAGAGCAAAATTGGGCAGGCTGGGGAGCACCAGTGGGTGGCGGGGGTGCTTCTAGAGCACTGGATCGGGGATAGGAGGCGGCGGACGCGGCTGTCGACGGCGAGCCGAGGCAGCGGCGGGGCTCCGCGCGAGGTGGGGAGCTCGGGAAAGCGAAAGGCAGTGGAAATGCACGTGTGTGAGCACAAGAGTGAGTCTATGGGGGGCAACAGGACGTGCCCAAGGTCCAGAAGAAGGCATGGCCACGCGGGAGCAGCTGCTGGCAACCGGCAGGAGGCGTGGCGGCTCGGGGCGATGGCGACGTGACGTGGAGAGGTAGGGAGGGGTCCAGCACAGGGTGGAGAGCGGCGGCGCGGGTGCTAGGGCGGCACGTGGCGCAGAGGGAAGAGGCGCGGGGGCAGCAGGTGCTCAGCACATGGCCGGCGAGGGCGGCGGGGTCGGGCGCAGAGAAAATAGAGAGAGGGGGACTGGAGGTAGACGAAGGGGGACTTAGTTGCAAATTCCCAAAAGTATAGGGACTCCATTGTAAAGCCTAGTTAACTTTCAAACCATAGCTCAAATGGAAATGTGCCCAAAAGCAAAAGTGTAGAGTTCTATAATATCTACAACTTTGCTTTAAGGTTCAGCTTCAAAAGAGTTAAGAATTTGAAACTAACATGAAACTTAGCAAAGTTTTAAACTTTAAAGAAATCCTATTTACAATCTACACTAAACTTGCATCCTTTGGGTAGTTCCACCTCTATTTGCGGTTTAAAAGTAAGTTCTTGACTTTTTGCAAAACAACCTTCATATGTTTTGATTTTACCTCCCATTCTCACCCATTTTGCACCAAAGGACCTAAATTTTCTAGAATTACCAAAAGATCCTTTTGCCTTTGCATTAAAGTTTTAGCACACATACATAAAATCAAGCATACACACTTTATACTAGAATCTAGTGTGTCTTAACCCTAAATACCTGAATGTCACAAAGGTGTCCTCAGTGTGGATCTGACCATGTGAAACAAGACCGTCCCGACCTCTTTCTTTATCGTCAATAGCAAGAGCACATACAACGTCCTACTTGGCAGGGATTGGATTGATACCAACTACTGCATCCCTTCCACAATGCATCAATGTCTAATCCAATGGGATGGAGATGAGGTAGAGGTAGTTCATGCAAATGACGCGATTGAGATCTCACATGCAGCTATGAGCATTTGGGACGCAGAGGACCAAGAGCCGATCTCAGGGATGAGTTTGGAAGGCTGCGATCGCATTGAAGCTACAAAAAATGGGATGAGGCTGGTCTTATCCACTGGCCTTATAGAGTAGAGGAGTCGCGAAGAACAAGCTGCTCCAACACATTTGTTGAGGCCGATCCCCACGATCGGCCCCAAAAAAATAAAGTACAAACCTTTGATGACAAGTGTTTTACATAATCATAGCTATTATAGAAAGGCCCGCTTCGACAGCCGACCTTACTATTTTTGTAAAGTTTCGAAAAGCAATGAAAGACATGGAGCGGCCGATCTCGACGATCGGCCAAAATTCTTTTTATTATCTTCTTTGTCCATCTGCAGTGTTGACTTAACAGATGATGGGAAACTAGGATATGGGTTTACATAGGCTGACGAGCTCGAAGAAGTAGATATTGGTCCTGGGGATAAGCCACGACCAACATTTGTCACCAAAAAGTTACGCCCATGTTTACGAGAACTGAAGATAGCTTTGCTAAAAGAATATGCAGACTGCTTCACCTGGGATTACACGGAGATGCCTGGGTTGGACAGACGCATAGTCGAGCATCGGCTCCCTCTCAAGAATGGATTTCAGCCGTTCCAGCAGCGAGCACGACAGATGAAGGCTGAGGTTTTGGTTGAAGTCAAAAAGGAAATAGAGAAAATGCTAGAAGCAGGGTTTATCAGGCCTTGCAGGTATGCCGAGTGGATTTCAAGTGTTGTGCCTGTGCAGAAGAAGGACGGCCGATGGCGAGTCTGCATAGACTTCAGAGACCTCAACAGGGCTACTCCAAAGGATGAGTATCCAATGCCTGTTGCAGAGATGTTGATCAACGCGGCTACTGGTCATAAGATCTTGAGTTTCATGGATGGCAACGCTAGTTATAACCAGATCTTTATGGCTCCTGAGGATATACATAAGACTGCATTCAGACTACCTGGGGCAGTGGGTCTGTTCGAGTATGTGGTTATGACCTTTGGTTTCAAGAATGCTGGCGCTACGTATCAGCGTGCGATGAACTACGTTTTCCACGACTTGATCGGCAAGGTAGTGGAAATTTATATTGATGATGTCGTAGTGAAGTCTGCGTCAGTTGAAGGGCACCTGGAGGACTTACGATGAGTTCTGGAACGAACCAGAAGGTTCGGGCTTAGAATGAATCCAAAGAAGTGCGCTTTTGGCGTCTCGGCTGGTCAGTTTTTGGGTTTTTTGGTTCATGAAAGGGGAATCGAGATCGGTCTAAAAAGTCAAGAAGCTGTGCGCACCATGGTATCACCTACTACGAAGAGGGAGCTCCAGCAGCTCATTGGCAAGATGAACTTTGTCAGAAGGTTTATTTCCAATCTCTCTGGACGGATTGAGCCTTTTATGGAGTTGGTGAAAATTAAAGCCAATGAAGAGTTTCGCTGGGGGGCAGAGCAGCAATAGGCCTTTGAAGAGATTAAGGAGTATCTGTCAAAACCATATGTGCTTGTTCCACCCCAACAAGATAGGCCATTTTACATATACCTATCAGTTGGTGACACCTCCATCGCGTCGGTAGTGATACAAGTGCATGACAGCAAAGAGAGGGTTGTATTCTACCTCAGCAGAAGAATGCTAGACGTGGAGACAAGGTATCCTGATATCGAAAAGTTATGCCTTTGTCTATTCTTTACATGCACCAAGCTTCGTCATATCCTACTACCAGCTTCACGGGATCACGGCGAAGCTGCTAGAGGTGATGGTGTGGCTCGAGAAGGGGCGGGGCGAGCTGACGAAGGTGGCTCGAAGCGGTTCGGTCGGGCGGCGTAGGTCCGGCGAAAGTAGTCGAGCAGAGGAAAGAAGAAGGCAACAGCGGGCACGTGAGGGGATAGAAGAAGTCGAGGAGCATCCTGGAGCATGCTTCAAGACCAAGAGAGGGCACGGCGAGCAGTAGCAGCTGCTGGCGGCCGACGGCGTGCGTGGCGGCCACGGGCGATGCTCGGGCAGAGGCGGGGCGGCATGGCGCGCGCGGAGGAAGGCCAGAGGAAGAAGAAAGGGGGGGCGCCAGGGGCTGAGGTATAAACTTCAAAAACTCCAGGGACCTTGATGTAAAACTAGATTTTCTCACTGTTTTATATCTCAAATGTAGAAAATGGTCAAAATAAGAATTGTAGAACTTTTCAAAACCTACAACTTTTATTTAGGGTTTAGATTCAAAAACTCAAAGGATAGAGCTTTATGTTAAAACCTTGGACTTAATTCAAACTTTATAAAGTTTTTGTCCTTATTAAGGTAAGTTTCATGTATTTTTGGACTTAATTGCAAATTTTACGTACTGCAATGATGACTATTATTCTTACACTTTAACCCCTAGTTGTCGGTGTTTAACCGGCTGCCCACCGTGGGATATACCCAAGGTGGTAAGTTTTGGGTGAAGGAACACCGAGATCAGGAACTCGAAGGTGCAAGGAACACAAAGCTTAGACAGGTTCGGGCCGCAAGATGCGTAACACCCTACGTCCTGTATGGTGGTTTGTATTGCCTTTGGTGTAGAATGACCTAGTGATCTTCTGTTTTGAGAGGGGTCCCTGACCTCTCTTATATACCCGAGAGGCCAGAGTTACAAAGATGCTAACCAACCTCCGCTGAGGAATCATACCAGAACATATCTCGAGTAGATCTCCTCCGTGTTGGTTAGCTCTATCTCCTATTTAAACGGGATAAACAAGAAATAAACAAAATGAATAAGAGATAAGACGAACTTAATCTCTTAGACCTCTTTAAACTACGTTAAGTGCCCAGCCCGGTGGCCCCGGGTCTGACAAGCCCCCGAGCTCTTCGTAGCTAAGTACTGCAGGCTTATCGAGTACTTTCGAAGCAGTCTTCGACTTCTTCTGAAGCTTCATCTTGAAAACCTTCTTCGAGTACTTGCTTGACTGCATTGAAGCTATGAGGTGCTCATGCCCCGAATTTTTGTTATGGTGCGCGATTTAAAAATCGCACTCCATATGGAGTAGCCCTCGAGCCTTAGGTTGAATCGGAGAATCAGGCTGAGGGTCCCATTTGTCCGTAATCCTGCTTATCCTTCAAAAAATTTGAAAAATAAGTAGTCGATGCCACGTATCCCGCAGCCCCCGAGCCTTGAATCCAAATCCCACAAAATTTGGAGATAAGGATCCAACAACCGTGGCATGCAGGCAAAAAATGACAACCTGCGAAATTACCAAAATGATGGCACAGATGATGGGTATTAGATTATTATTTCAAGAAACCCTTTTTTTCGGGCCAACTAACCCTGAAAAAATGGTAAATCGAATATTTTAATCTAAACATTCCATCCAATGACCCCTCAGATTCGGAATATTCTCGGAAGTGACTCCTGAACTTCAGAACAGTAACTTTTCCCCACCCCGCTGGTTATTTAACCCCGCGATAACAGTAGGAAAAAATCGTGCTTTCAACCCGCATTCCGCCAAAAGTCACCAAAAATCCCCAATCTGAGCCAAGCGCCGCCGCCATCCCCCCTAGGAGATTCTCCCGCTCCGACCTCCCCGCCCCTCTCCCTGCAGCCCCCGAGCATCTCGTGGCCAGCGCATC
This sequence comes from Panicum hallii, assembly GCF_002211085.1. Lineage (NCBI taxonomy): Eukaryota > Viridiplantae > Streptophyta > Magnoliopsida > Poales > Poaceae > Panicum > Panicum hallii. The sequence goes on from NC_038042.1 coordinate 29,097,143, forward strand.
GGAGATGGCGTCCAAGAAGTCAGAGATCGAGGAAAAGAGGAAAGAGACGGAGCCATCAACCGCGGAATGGACACACAGTAAGTGCTCCCTCAACAATCTGAACAAACTAGTTTCCGAGGGGTTGCTGCAAGAGAAGAACCTTGTCAACTGGTGCCCCTCATACCGTGAACCTTTCCCCATGGAGAATGTCGACGAAATCATCACATTCCTCCATTTTGCCGAACGGGGATTGGCCCTCCCCACTTGTTCCTTCTTTCGTGGCCTTCTTTATTATTACAGGCTTGAGCTCCATCACCTCAACCCTAACTCCATTTGCCACATTTCCATTTTCATCCATTTCTGCGAAGCCTTTCTCGGAATCGAACCCCACTGGGATCTATTCCGCTTTCTCTTCCGCGTCAAACCCCAGCCTACCACGAAGAAACTGTCTGTAGTAGGGGGCGCCGACATCCAACTGCGACAGCAGGCCGGCAAAAAATACCTTTCATACAAATTCCCCTCAAATCTTCCTGGATGGAAAAACCATTGGTTTTACATCGAAAACCATGCTCCCCATCTTCCGACGAAGTCGAACAGACCCCCGGTAGTGAGGTGAGAATGGAACCTTGAACCCTCCGGCGGGGAAATGGATCAAGTCAGAGAGCTGCTGGACGTCATTGAGGCACAGAAGAAGAAGGGAGTGACCGGCGCCTCCGTCATGTTCGCATTTTACAAATGCCGCATCCAACCCATCCAGCAGCGCCATCACCTGGGCTTCGAGTACACAGGCCCCGCTGATCCTTCTCGCATGTGCGCAGAGGATTTGCCCGACGACGTCGCGCTCCAGCGGGTTCAGTGGGTGCTGCTAGACGTGGACGCCGTGCCGTACGTGCCCACATTGTTTTCCGCACGAAATCCGCCCAAACCAGTAAGAATTCGACTTCTTTTGCTGAAGATGGACGCTTTTGCACCGTTACATAAGTGAAGAACTTTCTGCAGGGACACACGGAGCTGTACCGCAGCTACCCGCCACGACCTAACGTCCCCCGACCAGATCACCTCCTCCCCTCTGCTGCCGCTGCAGCCAAGAGGGCTCGCCTTGCTGCAGCTCAATGCAGCAACGAGTCCACCGAAGGCATGGGCTCGCAGGCGGGAGAAGAACCCGAAGAAGAACCGCGCCGGGACAACTCCTCCGACCAGAGCATGGAGTTGACCGGCGCTTTACCACCGGTGCCAAAGAGCCATCGACTAGTGCGCAAACGCAAGGCGCAAGAAGTCGAGTCATCCAGGTACTGAGTTGCTATTTTGATGAGTTGCAAAGTGTCAATAGCATTGAATACTGACAGTATCCACTTGTAGTCTTCCTGCTCCGCCGCCCGGGACCGAACCCGAGGAGGTGGAAACAGGCCCATCCGCCGTCGCTGCAGTGACCATTGTTGTGGCGGGGACCACTCAATCAGCCGATCAAGCCTCGCCGCCGATGACAGGGATTCCGCGACGGGCCTTGCGGGTGAAAAAGGCTGCCAAAAAGAAATCTACACTGTAAGTTTACCTCCGGTCGCTTGAAAATATTGCTCTTGCCAGCTTGTATAACAACGACTTCGATGTCATCAGGGCTGCGAGCGCGGTGCAGCTTCAGCTGGACCCGGGCACGGCTACTGCAGCCCCAGAGCCATTAACCCGGGCTAATCCTTCCGGTGCGGAACCGGCCCCAGCTGCTGCAGCATCCAAGCCATCGGCGCCTAGAGAACCGACACCCCCGAAGCTGGCCCCCGAAGCGGATGCGACGCTCCTCGACTTGCCGCCTCCCGAGCTCCGACATGACGAAGCCGAAACTGGTGGCAGAGAACAAGTCGAAGCCCCTGATGTCGCCCCTACTGATGGCACAGGCAAGCGTTTATCCGCCCGTGGCCTGCTGCCGGGGCCTGGGCACAGTGTATTGACAACTTTTGTACTTGCAGGTGTCCGGCAACCACCGCCCGAAGACATCGCAGGGTCTTCGAGGAACCCCCGTGAGGTATTGAGGGCTGGGCCGGGGTACAAGAACGTCATCACCACCGACCTGGTAGACGACACCTTGCTGTCGGCTGAAAATTTGAGGACCTTCAAGAGCACCTTCAAGGAACTATACGATTTCTCCATGGTAAGACTTGAGTGATATTCCGGTTGTGCACATTGATGGGCTGTTTTGACCCGATTTCCGCCCGTTGCGCAGCATGTAATCACCAAATCCCAGAAGAAATCAGAGAGGCTATGCGCAGTTGTGAATGATGCGAAGGAGTTAGCTGCCCTGGACAAGCGCATCTCCGAGGAGAAGATGAAAAATTGCTATCTGTAGCGAGAGCTTGATATACTGAAGCAGGAAAGAACTCGAGAGGTTCGGCTGCTCAAGAATGACCTGAAAAACCTCGAAGAGGCCAACTCCGAGCTCCAGAAATAGCTCAAGGAGCAACAAGCGGAGTACCAGGAGCAGCTCAAGTTAGAGAAGAAGGCGCACCAAGGTAGGCCCCCGCTTCCCTCGAGTACTTTTTCTTTAGTAATTTCCCTTGGTTGCTGAAATATCCTTGCCGCAGAGCTTAGGAAAATAATAAAATACAAAGAGGAGCTGCTTACTGACGTGAAGAATATGCTGTATCGCCGTACAGATGATGTTGAAAGGCTGCAGAAGGTAATCGGCGACACTGAACGGCAGTTCGTCGACTGCCTTCAGCAGATCAAAACGCTGGGTGAGAAGGACGAACGGCAGCAGAAGGAGCTAGGGGACCTCAGGGGGGCCGCCCAGGAGATGGTGGATATGGTGAATCCCCCAGAAGAAGACGAGGCGAGCCCGCGGCCCCTGCTCGAGCGACTCCGCGAAGCCCCGAAGAAAGTGCTCAAATTCTTGTCTGAGGCTCCGGTCGCATGCATTAGCAACGCCCTTGCGTATGTAAAATCCTTCTTGCCGAACGTGCAGCTGGACATTTTTGCGCAGGGAATGGCAGCAGACTGCACGGACGAACAATTCGACGAGTACCTGCGAGAGGCTCAACCCGTAGCGGAGCGAATTGTACATAATGTACTGCAGGATTAGGGTGTGAGAAACAAGTAATCATTCCCTTATGTAAATACTTCACTCGATATCTCTACTTGTTTGCGTGCTTAGCTGAATTGGGTTCAGGCTTACAAGGCTCCAGTTGTAGATGCTTCCCTGGGTACAACGACCCGAAGGGTAGCTAATACTCGTCTAACAGATTAGCCACAACTCGATCGAGCGGGTCTAAACTTGTTTAGGGTTCCGTCAGGAACGGGAGTCGAAAGGAGATGATCGTGGCCGTAGCCCCCGCATCATTCACGACAAGAAGTCGATTTATAGTTGTTTCTGTAGGCGACCATGGCCGTCGTGTAAGTAAAAAGGAATGTACAACCCGGGTCATGTGGCTCATAGCCGCCACCACTCACCGAGGGTTCCGTCAGGAACGGGAGTCGAAAGGAGATGATCGTGGCCGTAGCCCCCGCATCATTCACGACAAGAAGTCGATTTATAGTTGTGTCTGCAGGCGACCATGGCCGTCGTGTAAGTAAAAAGGAATGTACAACCCGGGTCATGTGGCTCATAGCCTCCACATTGATTCGGGGAAAGGAGACCTTCTGAGCCCTCGCGGATTCAGCGATCGCCGGGCCTCGACTTAAGGGTAGAATTTGCGCAGGTTCTGAACGTTCCAGGAGTTCGGGACATCGTGACCCTCAGGAAATTGTAGTCGATAAGACCCTGGCCTTGTAACCTGCTTGACGATGACTGTGCCCTCTCACCTTGAGTTTAGCTTGTGTAGGCCAGATTCGTCTTGAATACGACGCAAGACCAATTCACCAACATTGAATGACCGCTCCCTGACGTTGCGATCACGATATCGCCGGATCCCCTGCAGGTACTGAGCTGACTGGACAAGAGCGGTGCAATGAGCTTCTTCCACAGAATCGAGCTCTAACTGCCGCGCCTCGTCCACCTTGCCTTCGTTGTACATTTCGACCCTTGGAGACCTCCACATGATATCGGCTGGTAGAATGGCTTCAGATCCATACACAAGGAAGAAAGGTGTTTGGACTGTGGCTTTGGACGGCTGAGTCCGAAGCCCCTAGATGACATGTGATAGCTCGTGCACCCATTTGCCTCCCTTCTTGCTCTTCTCATCATAAAGTCTCTTCTTGAGGCCGTCAATGATCAGGCCGTTCGCCCTTTCGACTTGTCCATTGGCACTTGGGTGTGCAACCGAGACATATTTAACTGCGATGCAAGCATTTTCGCAGAACTCCCAGAACTGGTTTGCCGTGAAGTTTGATCCCAAGTCCATGATGATGGTGTTGGGGAAGCCGAAATGATGCAAAATATCTGAGATGAAGTCGACGACCCGATCTGGCATGAGCTTGGCTATCGGCTTGTACTCGATCCACTTGGTGAACTTGTCGATGGCCACCAGCACATGGGTAAAGCCGCCTGGCGCCATCGTGAAGGGCCCGATCATGTCGAGACTCCAACAAGCGAAGGGCCAAGATGGCGGTATAGTGATGAGGCTATGGGCGGGAACATGAGTCTGTTTGCCGAAGAATTGACACTTTTGGCACCTGTGCACGAGATCCTCCGCGACAGTCACTGCGGTGGGCCACCAGAAACCGGTCCTGTATGCTTTACCCACCAGCGTTCTTGAAGCCGCATGGTTGCCGCAGACGCCCTCGTGGATCTCCCGCAGTATGTCGTAACCATCTTCCTTTGTGACGCACTTCATGAGAACTCCTGACCGAGCGCCACGCCGATAGAGCTTGCCGTCGACCAAGATGAAGCCCTTGCTTCGTCGTAAGACGCGTGAAGCTTCTGCGCTCTTGGCGTCGATTCCCGCTAGTAGCCGTTGGTCTCGAATGAAGTCGATAAAAACCTCTCGCCGGTCCTCCTGCAACACCATAACCTCTCGATCGGGTTGTTGGGGACCCACGTCGATGGTTACCTGCAGAGAAGACTTGATGGATGGCTGTTTGAGCTCCTGGACGAAGACTCCCGATGGGACCAGGGCACGCGTGGACCCCAGTTTGGACAAGGTGTCCGCGCCAACATTGTGCTCCCGCAATACATGATGAACCTCCAGGCCGGAGAATTTGCTTTCCAATTTGCACACTTCCTGTACATAAGCATCCATTGTCTCCTTGTTGCAGTCCCATTCCTTGTTGACCTGCTGAACGACAAGGAGAGAGTCGCCATATACAAGTAGTCGTTTGATCCCTAGTGATATCGCCAAACGGAGCCCGTGAAGCAAAGCTTCATACTCGGCTTCGTTGTTGGATACCGCCCACAGGATCTGAAGGACATATTTCAACTATTCACCTCGTGGAGAAATAAGCAGAATACCAGCGCCGCCGCCGTCGAGCTTGAGGGACCCATCAAAATACATGGTCCAGTGCTCTGGCTTGTCCACTGGGGTTGGGACTTGATTCTCCCTCCATTCAGCCATGAAGTCGACTAGAGCCTGCGACTTGATTGCAGTGCGTGGCTTGAAGTCGATAGACAAAGCCCCTAGTTCCACTGCCCACTTGGATATGCGCCCCGTGGCATCTTGATTATGAAAAATATCCGCCAACGGGAAGTCCGTGATCACAGTGATCTTGTACTCGTCGAAGTAATGGCGTAGCTTTCTGGATGTGATTAAGATTACATACAAGAGCTTTTGAACAGCTGGATACCGTACCTTGGATTCGGAGAGGACTTCGCTGACGAAGTAGACAGGCCTCTGCACTCCAAACGCATGGCCCTCTTTGCCTCGCTCGACTACAATAGCACTGCTGACAACATGAGTTGTTGCCGCGATGTAAAGTAGTAGATCCTCCCCTGGCAACGGTGCTGTAAGGATCGAAGGAGACTGAAGATGATGTTTCAGATCCTGCAAGGCCCGCTCAGCCTCCTCCGTCCATTGGAACTTATCCTGGCGTTTCAGGAGCTTGAAGAAAGGTAGTCCTCTCTCCCCGAGACGGGAGATGAACCTGTTCAGGGCCGCCATACAACCTGTTAACTTCTGCACATCCTTGATTGTGACAGGAGCCTCCATATCAGTGATGGCCGTGATCTTTACACGGTTGGCTTCAATGCCCCGGTTGCTGACGATGAACCCGAGCAATTTCCCTGAAGGCACTCCAAAGATGCACTTGGTGGGATTGAGTTTCCACCGAAATCTGCGCAAACTGCTGAATATTTCCTCCAAATCTGCAATTAAGTCGCTGGATGCCTTGGTCTTAATGACGACGTCGTCCACATAAGCCTCAACATTCCGGTGCAGCTGATTCGCGAAACACATCTGGATCGCACGCTGATAGGTTGCTCCTGCATTCTTCAACCCGAAGGACATTGTTTTGTAGGCGTAAGTCCCGTACGGGGTGATGAAGGCAGTCTTGATTTGGTCCTCCTCCTTGAGCGCGATCTGATGATAACCATAGTAACAATCAAGAAAACAAAGAAGGACACAACCAGCCGTCGAATCAACAACTTGGTCAATGCGCGGCAGCCCAAAATGGTCTTTTGGGCAATGCTTGTTGAGATCAGTGTAGTCGACACACATTCTCCATTCATTGTTCTTTTTCTTTACAAGAATGGGATTCGTGACCCACTCTGGATGGATTACTTCTTTAATGAATCCAGCCGCGAGAAGTTTGGCGATCTCCCGTTTAATGGCCTCACGCTTGTCGTGGGAAAACCTCCGCAGGCGTTGCTTTTTAGGCGTAGCCTTCGGATGTACATTCAAAGCATGCTCGATCAACTCCCTGGGCACCCCTGGCATATCCGCTGGTTTCCATGCGAATATGTCTCGGTTAGCCCGAAGGAAGCTGACGAGCGCGAATTCCTATTTGTCACCTAAGCCGGCACCAATGATAGCGGTCTTAGATGAATCTCCCTCCTGAAGCTGGATCGACTTGAGGGCCACGTCATCAGTTGACTGGATGCTCGACTTGCTGGCCTTCTTGGAAGGAATCTCCAGCCCGGATTGGGAAAGCTGCTGCGCGGCCGCGAGTACTTCTCCCGAAGCACCTGGCACGCGAGTAGTCGAAGCATATTGGATTGCCTCCTGATTACAGTCATATGACTTCTTCAGGTCGCCACGGAGGGTGAGTACCCCACTGAGTCCTGGCATCTTAAGAAGCAAATAGACGTAATGTGGCACTGCCATAAACTTGGCGAGTGCCGGTCGACCCAATATAGCATGGTAAGAAGATTCAAAGTTAGCCACCTCGAACTTGATGAACTCGGTACGGTAGTTCTCCCGCATGCCGAAGGTGACGGGGAGGACCACCGTACCCAGCGAGTGTGCCGCGTTACCTGGGACGATGCCGTAGAAGGAAGACTTACTGGGAACCAGCATGTCCTTGAAATCCAGGCCCATTTTCTTCAAAGTGCTGACGAAGATGAGATTGAGCCCACTCCCGCCATCGATTAGGACCTTGGTGAGCTTGACCTCTGCCACCACAGGGTCCAGGACCAAAGGGAACTTACCGGGCTCTGAAAAGCTCGTCCACTGGTCGTCGCGGGAGAACGAGATGGGGACCTCCGACCAACGGAGTGGTCGTGGTACCGCCGGCTCGATGGACAAAATCTCCCGGAGGAGCAGCTTCTGATCCCGCCTGGAGCAAAAATCCTCGTCTCCCCCAAAGATGACGTTGACAACTTTTGACGCATCTTGAAACTTCGGGTTGCGCCCGTGGTCCTCTTGATCATCATCCTCGGGTTCTTTGTCAGCAGGCTTCTTGTTCTTCTTTCCGCCACCGGAGTTGCTGAACGTCCTCCGAAGGTGATAGCAGTCGATGGCGGCGTGGCTGGCGCCCGGATGCCATGGGCACTTCTTCTGCATGAGCTTCTCGAACTCCTCCTGCGTTGTTGACTTCTTGCCCCATGAAGGACGATCGATAGCCGCGATGACATCATCTGGCTTTCGCTTCCGAGGTGGCCCCGAAAAGTCCCACTGGCCTTTGTCGTTGCGGTTATCGTTTGGACGCCTCAGGTTGCTGTCCTGACGCCGCGGGAACCGCTCCCACATCTTCTCCTCCTGTTCGGACCAATCGTGCATCATATCACGAAGGCCCACAATAGTCTTTGGCCTGTTCCGCCCGAAATCCCTATATATGCCCGGGTCGGTGATGCCGTTGTAGAAGCAATCGATGATGTCATCCTCCGAAATGTTCACGATAGTAGCGCGAACGTCGAAGAAGCGACGCGTGTAGGACCGCAGGAGCTTGTTACATTCTTGCTTGCACTGGGCAAGATCGTGTCGAGTATCTGCACAGGCAATCGCTCCCTGAAAATTATCGATGAAGACCTTCTTAAGTCGTTCCCAGGAGTCGATGGAGTTGCTGCTGAGGCTTTCCAGCCAAGTGAGCGGTGAAGGGTCCAAAGCCATCGGGAAGTAGACGACTTTGGTGATGTTTGAACCCCCTGCGACCTCAATGGCCGTGGAGTAGCAACGTAGCCAATGCTGAGGGGCTTGCTTGCCGTCGTACTTGGTGATGCCGATCGGCTTGAAGCCCTCTGGGTACTTGTAGCTGCTAAAACGAGCAGAAAAAGCAGGGAATCGATCGCTACAGTCAGTACCTTCAGTCTCGACTTCTTCGCGGACCTTGCGCCTGGAAGAGATCACGGTCCGCGCGTCGCGACCTTCATTGATGTGCTGGCGCAGGTCCTCCGAAGGAGGTCGATGATTAGCCTGTCGCAGGTGACCCCCTTGCGGTGGCTGTTGCCTCCCGCCAGGGGCCTGGCTCCCACGCGCATTGTCGTTGCTGATCTGGTGTCAAGGACGACCGCCATCTGTTTGGCTGTGAGCCTGACTTCGACTCTCGCCCACGCGCTCCTCCCGGATGGTGGGTGCCGGGTTGTGTTGATCCAGCTGGATCCAAGCCCTCTGCGCGTAGAGGAGTGCTTGACGTACCTCCGGATCATGGCTGCGCTCGAGGATGGCCGTCACCCTAGCGATGTTGGCCACCGGAGTCCTGAAACCCTGCTCGCTTACGGCGACGAACTCAGGGTCAAGCTCGTGATGCATAGATCGCCTACGCTCGTTGGCCCTCCTCCGCCGGATTGTGCGGGCCCTGTTCCTGGCCCTCCGCGCCTCTCGATCGGCGTCGTTCTCATCGCCAGCGTTGGCCGTGATCTCATCTTCGGAGATTGCTTCAAAGTTGATGATGGGAAGATCCCGATCGTCCTCGCCTTCTTCGGCCATCAGCACCTGGCGGGAGGAAAGGTCGTGAGAGCTTTCGTCGACTAGTTCAGTCGACCCCTCCACCGCGGTGGCCAATGGCCTGCCCTCTTGGAAGGGCAATGGCTCGAGGTGAGCTACAAGCCGTCCCTCTGCCTCGAGTAGATCGGAGAGCATCATGCCCCTCCAATGCACAATGCGCCCCTTCGGCAGAGAGGTGATCTCCAAATCACCAGGACCGGAACAACCCGAAGCCCCTCGACACGCGGTGGCTTCAGGCTTTTCGTCCTAGAGCAGCAAGTCCAGATCCTTCTCTAACATGGAGAGGGACCCAGCGACGTTGGCCTCCTGAAGATCAGTGGCCGGTTTGCATCAGACGAGTTGAGATCGACCATGCGGATCCCTAGATTGGAACAAGCCCAAACCAGGGAAAGTTGTCGCAACACCAGAAGAAGTTGAGCCTGGAGCAGACTCCATCTCGATCTGTGCTGCGGAAGTATGGAGCGGCAAGTTGTCGAGCTCGTCGACAAACTTGTCGAGGCCGCTGCGAGGATCCGTAGCGAAGGTTTTTGGCTTCATGTCGATGAGGAATCGCCGAAAGTTGCCCGCACCATCTGCGATGCAAACCCACGAGCTAAAAACGAATGTCGTACCCTGAGAAGGAACTGACCTGATGAAACTGAAAGATGCCATCGAGCTCGCCGGTGGATCTTCGACGCGCTCCCCTACCTGGCGCGCCAGCTGTCGGTGTTTAACCGGCTGCCCACCGTGGGATATACCCAAGGTGGTAAGTTTTGGGTGAAGGAACGTTGAGATCAGGAACTCGAAGGTGCAAGGAACACAAAGCTTAGACAGGTTCGGGCCGCAAGATGCGTAACACCCTACGTCCTGTATGGTGGTTTGTATTGCCTTTGGTGTAGAATGACCTAGTGATCTTCTGTTTTGAGAGGGGTCCCTGACCTCTCTTATATACCCGAGAGGTCAGAGTTACAAAGATGCTAACCAACCTCCACTGAGGAATCATACCAGAACATATCTCGAGTAGATCCCCTCCGTGTTGGTTAGCTCTATCTCCTATTTAAACGGGATAAACAAGAGATAAACAAAATGAATAAGAGATAAGACGAACTTAATCTCTTAGACCTCTTTAAACTACGTTAAGTGCCCAGCCCGGTGGCCCCGGGTCTGACAAGCCCCCGAGCTCTTTGTAGCTGAGTACTGTAGGCTTATCGAGTACTTTCGAAGCAGTCTTCGACTTCTTCTGAAGCTTCATCTTGAAAACCTTCTTCGAGTACTTGCTTGACTGCATCGAAGCTATGAGGTGCTCATGCCCCGAATGCTAGACGTGGAGACAAGGTATCCTGATATCGAAAAGTTATGCCTTTGTCTATTCTTTACATGCACCAAGCTTCGTCATATCCTACTATCAGCTTCACGGGATCACGGCGAAGCTGCTAGAGGTGATGGTGTGGCTCGAGAAGGGGCGGGGCGAGCTGACGACGGTGGCCCGAAGCGGTTCGGTCGGGCGGCGGAGGTCCGGCGAAAGTAGTCGAGCAGAGGAAAGAAGAAGGCAACAGCGGGCACGTGAGGGGATAGAAGAAGTCGAGGAGCATCCTGGAGCATGCTTCAAGACCAGGAGAGGGCACGACGAGCAGTAGCAGCTGTTGGCGGCCGACGGCGTGCGTGGCGGCCACGGGCGATGCTCGGGCAGAGGCGGGGCGGCATGGCGCGCGCGGAGGAAGGCCAGAGGAGAGGGGCTAGGGCGGCGGCCGGCCTGGGGGCGCCGCGTGGGAGCTGCCAGAGCAGGAGGTGGCGCCGGCAGAGCTGCAGCGGCGGTGAGCGGTGGCGGCCTGCTTCTCGGCAGAGGGGGAGTTGAGGAAGAAGAAAGGGGGGGCGCCAGGGGCTGAGGTATAAACTTCAAAAACTCCAGGGACCTTGATGTAAAACTAGATTTTCTCACTGTTTTATATCTCAAATGTAGAAAATGGTCAAAATAAGAATTGTAGAACTTTTCAAAACCTACAACTTTTATTTAGGGTTTAGATTCAAAAACTCAAAGGATAGAGCTTTATTTTAAAACCTTGGACTTAATTCAAACTTTATAAAGTTTTTGTCCTTATTAAGATAAATTTTATGTATTTTTGGACTTAATTGCAAATTTTACGTACTGCAATGATGACTATTATTCTTACACTTTAACCCCTAGTTGTCGGTGTTTAACCGGCTGCCCACCGTGGGATATACCCAAGGTGGTAAGTTTTGGGTGAAGGAACGCCGAGATCAGGAACTCGAAGGTGCAAGGAACACAAAGCTTAGACAGGTTCGGGCCGCAAGATGCGTAATACCCTATGTCCTGTATGGTGGTTTGTATTGCCTTTGGTGTAGAATGACCTAGTGATCTTCTGTTTTGAGAGGGGTCCCTGACCTCTCTTATATACCCGAGAGGCCAGAGTTACAAAGATGCTAACCAACCTCCGCTGAGGAATCATACCAGAACATATCTCGAGTAGATCCCCTCCGTGTTGGTTAGCTCTATCTCCTATTTAAACGGGATAAACAAGAGATAAACAAAATGAATAAGAGATAAGACGAACTTAATCTCTTAGACCTCTTTAAACTACGTTAAGTGCCCAGCCTGGTGGCCCCGGGTCTGACACTAGTAGAATTTAAAAGTTACCTTTGTAATTCAAATATTTTGCATAAAAGGACTCATATTTTTGAAAAATTACACATAAGTCCTTATTTCCACACATTCACTCAATGTCACTCAATTCAATACCTACATTACACATTCTTTCCTAATGTGTTACAATTTTGACACCTAGGGTGTCACAGATCAAGAGGAAGATTGATGAATATCCTAGGTGTTGGCACGAGGTCTTATCAGAGGCATTATGGGCATAACGTATCTCTTGCCATGGAGCGACAAAAACTTCCCCTTATCACCTAGTGTACGGGCAGGAGGCTGTTTTACTATGGGAAATTACGACCGGCTCGAGGCGTGTAGAGTTCCAGAATGACTTAACAGCTGAAGAGTATGCTACTCTGATGAATGATAATGTTGAGGACCTCACGGAGCTCAGGCTTTGGTCACTTGAAAAGATCAAAGAAAATAAGGCCAAAGTAGCCCGCACATACAACAAGAAGGTCAAGCCGAAGGAATTCCAAGTTGGAGATCTAGTTTGGGAAGCAGTGCTACCATTGGGAACTAAAGATGCAGTGTATGGCATGTGGTCCCCAAACTGGCATGGGCCGTATAGGGTTGACCTAGTCCTATCTGGGAATGCGTATGTGCTTGAAGAGTTGGATGGCATCAAGTTTCCAGTGGTGGTCAATGGTCAACATCTCAAGAAGTACTTCCCGAGCATGTGGGATGGTGAACAGTAAAGCCGATGCTACACATCAGGCTGTAAACCAACTAACGGGCCCGAACAAGAGAAAGTCGACGCTGTGCGGAAGGATATGAGCCGACAGAACCCGATGGCGATATATCCCAGGACACGTACAAGGAGAGAAGGCCGATGTGTGCAGTCGGCCCACGTATATAAAAGAAAAGAAGAGTACTTCACACCCAACACATTGAGACGATCAAATAGCCGATGTGTGACCATCGACTTTAGATTTTTAAAGGTATACATACAGGTTTATCTGTTAGAAGTAAACCTACTGAAGACGGACACGATCAACTTCAGCAATCACTGCTTCGTCTTCCCCGTTGACTCGTGACACCACTTGCTTGCTCAAAGTGCTCACCTCCGCAAGATCTACCTTCAGTTGAGCGGTCAAGGCTTCTGCTTCCTGTTTGGAGTTGGCAATAAGGTCTTTCTCTTCTTGGATGCGCTGCTCGAAGGCCCGGACCCTAGCTTTGAGGTCTTCTAATTCTTTCTCTAGAAGATGAAGCCGTTGAGAATGCACAGATGTATCAGCATTAGCATCTAGAACTGCCTTCTTCTCGTTAAGAGACCGGCACCGCTCAGCAATATTGGCCTTCAAGGGGGCTTGAGAGCGACGGATCTCAATCCTGTGACGAGCCTGTTCTATTCTTGCCCGAAAGCAAGGGAGGTGCCCGATCAGCCAGAGCTTGATCTGAAGAGCTATAGGAAGTTGAGAATTGATTTCCTCGAGAATATGCCTTACTGTACTGGAGTCCTGGACCAAGGTGTCGATCGGAGCCGATAGAAGGTCCTTCACGCGAATAAGTTGATTGATGACACTGGTCGAGTCCGGTTGAGGATCGTCAACTTCTAGTATGGCCGAGCTGACAAATGCAGTTTCAAATGCAAGCAACTCCGAGAGGTTCAGGCCCTAGAAGAAGGCATGTGAGTAGGGCAGCATAAGCAAGGATGTAAGCAATCTGGTGATAAAACATACTTGTTCTGGACGAGGAGTAACAACAGTCGATGAAGTAGTGATCGGCTCCTGAGGACGCGTCCTTTCTGAAGGAGGAGCGATGACAGTGGGAGAAGCGATGATCGGCTCTTGGGGACCTACCCTTTCAAAAGGAGGAGTGACGGCCGATGAAGTAGCGGTCGGCTCTTGCAGGCGCGCCCCTGTCGGAGGAAGGCTGACAGCCGATGAAGCAGCGGTCGGCTCCTGCAGACCTTGGATCAGAGCATCAACCGGCGTTGCAGGGCCTTCCAGAGCTTTCGGGATGGGATCCTGAAGGGTGACCAGGGCGCTGACCGGTGCCAGAAAATCTTCTGGGGCTTCTGCAGCTGAGTCCTTTTTGCACGTGGGCTCCTTCCCACTAGAAATATCCACAATAACGGGCTGCAAGAAAGGGGAGCATAGTCAAAGTAAAATGTATATGCGCAGAGGATCGATTATGAGAAAGGTGATCCAAACCTGGCTAGGAATCGGAGCTTCTTGACTGGTAGAAGATGGCCCAATTTCCTTCTGAAGTTTCCTGACAAGCATCTTCCTCACCTTAGTGTGAGCTCGGGAGGCTATAGCGTCAGAAGACCGTTTCCGCTTGGGGGTCAACTTCGCGGTGCTGGGCTGGATCCGCAGGATGCCTTTTGAAGGGGGAGGTGCGTTTTTGCCGAAGCGTACTACAGGAGCAACTGGTAGTAATCGAAAGTTGGATCTATCATCGTTCTTAGGCTCCGGACCATCCTCTTGCTGCAAAGGAGCGAGTGGGATCATAAAAGGAATTCAGCAAAATCAGGAGGAAGAGCGATGGGCTGACGGTGATACCTCTTCTTCAGGGACTTCATACTCGGCATGAATTTGCTACAACATCGGCCCCAGGGTTTTCCGAAAGACATGGGTCTTCCACATCGACCACCAGATCTCGAAGTCAATGGCCGAAGAAGTGAATATGAGGTCAGCAGGGATTGGGATGAGAAGGTATGGAAATAGGCTGTAGCATCTTTGGGTGGTGACAGCATCAGGCAGGTCGACCCTGTTCATTGTTAAACGATGAAGGAGGAAGTGGGGAGGAACTATCCCAAGGCCGAACTGCCGGGCTGCCACGACCGGCTAATAGAATTCATATCCTGGTTCGATGATACGATTGGAAGTATTCATGCGAACTGGGAGGAGACAAGGACCAATCATGATAGAATACAGACGCCGGTGTCGATATCATCGGCGAAGTCAGCCAATCTGAAGGTGGCCGGGCTTTCAAAAATTTCAGACTCAGTGTAAGGGAGGAAGATCGAGTTGTCTAGGCCCCTGTAGAAAATCCTAAACCACTGCGAAGCATCTGAAGGATTTAATTTGCCACCAGGGAGGCTGTACAAGGCCTGACCGAAGCTGGTTCATCGAATCTGCCTCCCACTTTGGTCCGGGAAAGAATTATTGGCCAAGGAGGGGAAATTTGGGATGAAATCCTGGAAGTAAAGGTGAGCCCACAATTGGATGAACCGCCAGGGACCACCAGTCCTGAGTTTCTTCTGGGAAAGGAGGCTCAAAGACATCAGATGAAGGTATCTGTAAATTTCTCCAAGAAATAATTTGCCGAGGCTAATGGTGTGACCTTTGGCCAGCTCATATGATAGAGGGAGGTAATTCTTGGTTGGAGCAAGGGAAGGACCACAGAATAGGAAGTGCTCTAACCAAAGATTCAAGAAAGTTGTGTGTTCCTTCTCTGTCACAGGGCCTTTGGTTTTTTGGTGTTGATTCAGGTATGCACCTCAGTTTGTGCACTCTGCTTTAGAAGATAACTTGAAAGGAACTTCAGATAATCTGTAAGCATAGGGATAGGTTGATGAAATGTCCAGGCCAGTGATCATCATCACGTCCAGAAGAGTTGGAGTCATTGGTCCATGACCAAAGAGAAAACAGTTTAAGGTATCGGACCAAAAGTAGCCGATGGTCTTCAGAAGGTTCTCATCTTTTTCAAGAGGGGATAGAGACAGGGACAGAGCATCGGCTATCCCTATGGACTCCCATGTGGGCTGGTAGGTGTTCGCCACTTTGTTAAACCAAATTACTCAGCCCTCAGGAGGGTTCGGCTAGGCACGAAGGCTATCGGACCAGGAGTCTAGTTCTATGTTTTGGCTCACAAATGGAATTCGATTGGCTTCGCAAGAAATCAGATCTACGGATTTTTCGTAAGAACGAGGCCTGAGACAGAAAGAATTGGGGGAAGAAAGATGCGGCAAGAGGATATCGGAAACCTGAAGAAATCCACAAAAAGCCAAATAATCGGAGAGAGATCATTTAATGGCGCAGGAAATTTCGTAATTGCTGCATTAAATTAGCAAGGGTCGGAGTCTTACCTTCAGACCAAAGACATTTGCATCGATGTTTGAAGACTCCGCCATCGGAAACCCTGATGAAGATCGAGGATTCAGGAGATAGATTTAGGGTTGGCAGCGCAAGCTCGAGTTTGTGTTCTAAAGCTCAGACGCGAGTTTTGTGGCTAGGGTTTATGAGTAAAGGGTTTTTTGGAGAATAACTGGATTCGGGGAATCTTTAGAGATCTATTTGGGGAAGGATCTGGATTTAAGCAGAAAATAAAATGAATTGAAGAGTTGGTTTGAATCCGGATCGGCTTAATTTGAGGAAAGGGACCGATGCGTTGCTATCGGCTCTTAATGGATCGGCTTTAAAACGGGTCGCGGTAGGAAAAGAAGATCTTATTTACAATAAGGAGTAAGTACAAAAGGGGAGCCGATGGCTCCTAGGGCCGATCCATCGGCTTAATGCTACAGTCTACTACCAGAAGATGCCGGAGGTCTTGTAGCGCTTGGTTGGTGGAGCCGTGCTGACGTTGCTTTCACCGTTGCTGCCATCGTCGTCGCTACCGTTTCCTCCACTGCTGCTGCTGGTGAAGCCGTCGTTGCCTTTGGTTTCTTCATCGCCATCATCGTCATCATCCTCCGACGACCCGCCAAGGAGGAAGTTTCCTGCTACTGAATCCTCCTCGGTTGAGGAGGAATCGGCTTCTGCTTCCGAAGAAGAGGAGAAGTCTTCTTCCTAGGACACGTCGTCTTCGACATCCTCCTCCAGTTCATCGCCAAAGAGTAGGAGGAGTTCTTCACCATCGGTCAGGGACTCGTCATCCTCTGACCAAAATTGGAAGTCCCATTCCTCTGCATCCCAATGCAGTGGGGCAAAGATTTCGTAGGCGGCTATGGGGTCATGTTCTGGAGTAGGCTCTCAAGTGGAGTCGGATTCGAAGGAGATGGCGGAAGAAGCAGAGGAAGAGGAGGAAGCCATTACGAGGGGAAGGAAATTGAGTTAGGCGTGGTTGCTAATGGCTGAAGAAAGAAGATGATTAAAAGAAAGTTACTGGGGATAGGTTTATAAAGACAAAGTGGAAGGTGAATCAGCACCATAACGGTTTCCAAGGAGCTTGATGCAGAGCGGTCACATCCCTTGGAAGTTGAAGAGGCACGCTTGTACGGATTTCAGAAGTCGAAAAGACGAGGCGATTAAAAGGAAAATAGTTTTGGAATAATTATTGCCGAAACCAGGGGGGCATGTGTTATCACCATAATTTAGACGGGCCAGAAAGGTGGGCCGAAGAGCAAGGTGGGCTCGAAGGATAGCCATAATGGGCTTTCAAATCGGACCTTAGGCAGGTGTTTGATGCCAAGGTTGGCCGTGTATCTAGATAGGCATGTGTGTTTAAACAGTTTAGATAGAGATAGTTAAGATTTGTGTCGTGTTTAGTTAGGATTAGTTAGGAAAGGCGAGTCTACGAACTATAAATATGTACCCTGGGTGAACAATTAAAAAAGATCAATCAATCATTCATCAACAACTCTCGGCGCATCGTCACCCCTGTTCTAGGGTTTCTCGGGTAAGTGCCATGCGGCCCCGATCACGCCTCGCGTGATCGGGGCAGCAATGTCCTTGCTTGTTTACCTTTCGTGTTTCTCGTTCTGAAGCGTTATTGATGATGAGTAGCACTAGTTATCTTGATGTGTATAGAGAAGCATCAGCTCTTCCATGCTTTAATCGTGCTTTGCTTATTATCTATGAACGTCCAGCCGTCCTTGTATTAGATCTCGGGTATAGGGATAGCGCTTTGATCTGTTCTCATTTAGTAGATCTAATGTGTTACGGTTAATCTTTGTCAACCGAAGATTCAGTTTAATATCTGTTTGATTAGGCCCTTCAAACGGGTTGAATGTTCCGGCAGTATGCTTGGTACTTTATAATAGCTTAAAAAGGGATTGTTCCGGGAATCGGCTTTTGGTTGGTTTTTAGGCCTCTATTTAGGTTGTTGTTTCGTTACCTCCAGTTTGTTAGGCTCAATTACGTGCAGGATGTTCCGATTACGCAGTGAAAGCTTTAATTGTCGTAGATTGGATTAGCTTAATGTTTACAGAGCAAGATTTATATTACCATTGGGCATATTTGCTTTATTTATAGACCCAATCCAGTATTGAACACAATCGGCTCTTTACAGCCGATACCGGGAAACATCCGATGAGCCGATCACGGCTCGGACTAATATTTACACGTGTCTGTGCATGCAGGAAACTAACACATAACACCTTCCTGATCAGGTACAAGGTCAGGTGGCACGCCTAGCGATCTAGAAGTCAGGACGTGTGCCAGATCTTGGACCGTTGACCGAAGGACCGGGGCCCACCAGCAGTCCCGGGAGCCTCCTGGCTCCTTGTGTTGCCTGTCGCTGCTCGCCGGTGGGTTTTAACCGACAACAATACCCAAGTGAAATAACTAATTCTAAACAAATTAAGCGGGTCAAGGAATCATGCTTAGCTGCTTGCCTTGGTTTTCTTCTTGTTCAACAACAAACTCAGCTCCCGGCTCAGTCCCGACGGTCTCGATGGGCTCAACGGGTTCGTCCTCTGGCGTCTCGGTCACTATAATGCATGAATAAGATGTGTGCATTAGGATGATGCCAATGATATGAAAATGAGATGACAGCTATGACATGGCAATAGAAGAAAAATATCACTCCAACAAGGAAGCAATACAACAATGGCACAACAAAGCTCGATTACTTATTTTTAATCCTAGAGACCAATAAGAGAAATTTGCTCAACAAGGTACTTAACAAGCATAAATCATGATTTAAATTATGCACACCGGGAATCTCAAAAGGAACTCATGAGAGTTGAATTTGCAGCAAGATTATTTTTAGAGAATTACTTATGCACTATACAATTTTCAGCTACTAGAATCAAGTTAAATCTTCAAAGGTATACAAAGCATTCTCATAAATCCTCAAAGAATTACCAGAGACAAAAGACATGATAACAAAGGTATCAGAAGTGGTTTTGCCACTTTATCACTTTTCAAACTAAAGTTATGAAATTAATAAGCTTACAGGGCAGAAAACTATTAAACACATTAAACCCTACCAAACAGCCTAGGGTTATATAGACAAGTTGCACCATTAGATAGAGCATTTCACAAGGAATCTAAAAAGATTTGGTTTGGCATTTTTGAAGCATTACACAGCAAGATAAGCAATTAATTCGATTTAGAAAGGGTAAAACATAACTTAAAATACAGGACCCTAACACGCTCAACCCTAAATTTTCCTGATAGATCAATCACAGAGCAACCAAAAAAACAAATTTCACCATTTTTGGAGACCAATACAATTTTCTAGGCATTTTACAATTTGATAGCATGAAATAAAAGAGGGAAACGGGCAGAAAACGCTAGATCCACCCGGATCTAGCGCTCCTGGGCACCGACAGGCGGGCCCAGGCTGCCAGCCCCAGGCTAGGCGAAGTCAAGGCCGGGGCGCAGGCCTTGACTCGCCACGGCACAGCCGGAGCGTGCCCACGATGCAGCCCGCGCGCGAATGCGCGCGCGGCGTCACAGCGGCCGACGGGCGGCGACGCGGCGGGGGCGCGAACGGGGCGCGGGTGCACGCGCACAGGCAGCGCAGCACGGCAGGGGTGCTCACCCGCGGCACGGGCGAGCGGGGCGAGGTGGTGAGCGGCGGCGCGGCGGAGAGCGGTGGCGGTGGAGGGAGACGCACGTTGGTGAGAGGCTGCGGGCGGAGGGGAAGGCGGCGGACGGCCGGGACCGAGCGAGGGGGAGGAGGGGACGGTGTAGGCGCGGGCAATCGGTCGGAGGCTCACCGACGGCGGCGGAATGTGGCAGCCGGCGGGCAGGCGGAAGAGGAAGCGCCGTTCGGGTGGCGCTAGGGTTGGAGAGAAGGGGAACGGCTGCATTCGAAAATGGAGGGAGAGAGGGGAGGCGAACGAGCGGGCGCACGGGATAACTCCCGCCCGGGGCCGCGCTGCCCAACTGGCGGGCGTCGAAGTGATGCTGCTGCGCGGCCGGCCAACGGGCGGGCGGGGTTGCACGAGGATGACAGAGGGAGGGGCTGACGCGCGGGCCCGGGCGCGCGGGGAGGGGCGGTGTGCGGCTGACAGTTGGGGCCGGCAGGGAAAATCACCCGAAAAACAAAGCTCTAGTTTCTAAATTCAAAAACTGCTATTTTCCGGGCTCCAAAATTTCCTAAATTTTTACTGGAGAAAGATATAGTTACCAAGAACATAATGCAACAACAAACACTTAAAAAGCTATTAAATATTGCTCACAAAAATTCCAAAAATCCTGCAGTTTTCAAACTTTCCAAGAATTTTATGGCTTGGGATAAGCATCAAAAAATTGAGAAAAAATGCTGACAATTCACCATTCGAATTCTAGTATTTAAATAAAATGTTTGGGGCACATCTAATTAACAAAATTGGAACTTTCTTCACAACCTTCACTCAAACAAGACAAGAAAAATTAATTTCACTAATCCAACACATGCACATGATGTTTGATTATGCTTGGATGATGCTCATGATGCTGTGGTTAACTTTTGATCATGCTCAAATGTTTTGGGTCGTGACAGCAGTGATAAGCCATAGATACAAGGAAGCTCCGGGAGCCCCTTGTTTCTTTCAAGGGACCGGCTGGGTTGGGCTTATATACAAGGGCGAAGTAGAAACGTGAATGTGAAGTATAGTTTTAATAAGAGCGCAGCCCCCACACATGTAACTACATGTGCACATCTATGCACTTATGAACTACTTACTCTTTAATTTCGAGGAATATCTTCTTATGGGCAATACATTATCCCGTTTGAAAATATTATGCAGTTCATGCGCTTCAGATTGCAATGAGTTGCACTCTGTTTTTCTATGTCTGGCCTCTTCTATTCTAAAAATAAAGAAATTACAAAAAATAATTACTTGCACAATGCATGCTATCGAACTGATACACATTCAAATATACAGATACAAAACTGTATTAAAAAACTAGATCAACTGATCACGCAAACTAGATGTACCAAATGTTATGATCACCCTTAGCCCTCTTTAGTTTCTGGCTTCAAAATTCAGAACCTCGGATGTAGTGTCTGCTTATGCATGCCCCACCATCTATCCAACACCTTGCTCACTTCATTCGTCACAAAGAACTTTAGAGTAAAATGCACCGATTCTCAATGTTGCTCAGAGATATTGCTGTAAACAACTATTAAGGAGTTGCGTTGAGACATTCAAAATCTTGTGAGCATCAGAAGCCCTTCACATGCATGCAACCAACTTAAAAGACAACAAGATTGGAGTGGCCGTTTTTATAGTTCCATTAAGGTTGAACATATTATTCTCTCTCATAGAAAGAAGTACAGATACAATAAGCAGCTCTAATGATCTAGTCTAGATATTCATCTCCTGCTTTATGAAATGATCAACCTTGCTAACGACAAGGTTTATCGTACAGGCACAGTAGACTGCTGCATGTCGTCTCTTAATCTGTTTCCTCGATGCCTCTGATTCCAAGAGTGTGCGTGCATGAACCACTTGCCAGCTGCTTCATCGATATCATCTTTTAAAACACTTCCAACAGCTTAAAAGGGAATGGAATAAGTGAAGACAAAAATAAAGGAAGTAGCTAGAGGCAAGAGGAAACAGTGCAATTCATCGGAGGAGGAGAGCAGGTTTGGAGACAGGGATGTGTGGATGGTATATATGCACATATACAACAGTACAAGTGCATACGGTAAATAAGTGCTTAGGATTTTTTAGCCTAATTCACTTGCTTTTTAGGAGCTCCCAGCTACTCCATGTCGACAAGTCTCATGATTACTTGCTTTCAGTTTCCAGATCTAAAAGTTATTCACAAAAACAAGTCTGACTAAACATATTTACTATTTTTGTACATTAATTTACTTTATCAAACTTTTAGCTGGAGAAGATTCTATAACATACATGGTCTCACAAATTCACAAAGCATCGCAGACTAATGACAAACACTTGTCTTGCAGAAGGCAAACCAAATACTTTTGAAATTCAACTTAAGACGGTGAAACTGAAGCCAATAATTATTTAAGGTTTTGTTCCCATGCCAAAGAGCCCAACAGGGTCTTGCTCCCACGCAATTAGCAGCAGATAGAGTGACCTCATGGACTAGGCAAGCAAGACACATTTTTTTTCCAGGGCAAAGTAGGACACATTGTTGGTGTGGTTTGCCCAATCTCTTGCAGTCTGGCTCTTGACACATTCTAGAAGTACTTGGAGAGATCTCAGGTACTTGCTTGAACCTGTACGATGCACACTGAAGCACAAAGACCTTAAATAGCAGCCCAAGAGGCCAAGAGGGTCTTCCCAGATTTTTTGTGAAAAATAGAGCATGTGTGTGGGCCTCTTCCTGGATTTGAAATATACTTTTTTAACATTTTACGCTTTGGTACCGGTTGGTGACACCACCCGGTACTAAAAATCTTTCTTGGAATAGTTGATGATGCCTCACCTCTAGATTATGATAGTACTAGGCAATTAGGAATCCCTACGGCACTGTGTTGCACTGGGAGATATCCTGAACTAGTGTCGTGAATGCCCGAGTGTTTCCAGCGCTGCTTTGAGTTGAAATCCAATGCAACCAACGCTTTCATGGACCGTGGTCATGTTGGGGATTTGATCAATAGGCACACTTCTTGTACTCCTTCAGAGCGTAGGTTCCTTTAACAACACTGGACGATCTTATCGTACTGGCTTGGATGTAGAAGAAGAAACAGCACTGGGGCGAAGAAGGAAGCAACGCTGGTGAGACGGACGAGCTGACGCAGGCAGGGTTGGGACCCTAGGCAACGTAATATGTAGGGATGAAGATTGAGTTACCCAATAACTCAGGAGGCTTAACACCAAGTGGAACCAAAATTAAGTGGGCCAATTTATTGGGTATTTACACTACACTTTATAGTTAGGGTACCGGGTCATTGGGTTGACCCACTAAAACCTGCATCCTGACTGGCAGGACTCTGATGAGCGGACAGCACGGCCGGCCAGCTGGCTAAACCCAATAATGATTCGGTGCTGTGTGATGAGAAGGATTTGGTGAGGATTTGTCCAGAAATCTAATTTCTTGTAAGAATCATGTAAACTTACTGGATGAGCAATCAAATGTATGGTCGCTTACTCAGCTAGTCGAGCAGCAGGATACCCACGAGGCAATTATATGCAATCCGTACATAGCATCAACAAGAGAACATTCACTTGCAGAAAATTTACTGATCATCCGAATGGACCAATGGCGTCGCTGAAGAGTATAGTTGGCCAAATGGCCGCACCGTACCGTATGGGCACGGGCACTGACAGTCACGGCACTAAGCGGCACAGCACTAGTGTGACACCCTAGGTGTTTGAATGTAGCAAACAGAGGGAGAAGTTGTAATGTATGTGTTGAATTATGTGAAATTGAGTGAAGTGTGTGAAAATAATGGTTTATGTGTAATTTCTCAAAAATACAAGTCCTTTTGTGCAAAGGTTTTGAATTACAAATGTAACTCTCACTTCTACTAGGGGTCATAGTGTAAGAATATTAGTCATCATTACCTTGCATAAAAACTTGCATTTAGGTCCAAAACCTAATGAAATTTGCCTTCAATAGGACAAAAACTTGATAATTTTGAATTTAGCCCAAGAGTTCAAAAATAAAACCTTATTCTTTGAGTTTTTGAACTTGAACCTTAAAGCAAAGTTGTAGTTTTTAAAAACTTCTACAACTTTCATTTTGACCATTTTCTCATTTGAGCTTAGAAATAGTGGGAAGTTTTTTTACAGTGAAGTCCCTGTAATTCCTATAATTGCAGATAGGACCCTAGGATCCCCCCCCACCCTCTCCTTCCTCTGTTTTCTCTCTGCTGCCGCAGCCGCTGGCCGCTGTTGCCACGCCGCCCAAGGCCAGCTCCTGCTCCAGTGCCGCTCCAAGCGTCGCCAGGAGGCTCTGCCACCGCCTTAGCGCCTCCCCGCTGCCCTCTCCCGCGCATGCCACGATGCTCCGCCGCTGCCCGAGCCGCCAGCAGCTGCTTGTCGTCGACCGCCGTGCCGTGCCATGCCCTCGTCTATTTAACACCTAAATCAAGTTGCTGCGGCCCCTCTCTCGCCCGCTCACTCGCTCCCTTCTTCTTTTTCTGGACCGAGCACTGCCGCCGCCGTGAACTCCATTGCCGTCCCTCCGCGCCGCCGTGGACAGCTCGCCCCGCCTCTTCTCGATCCACACCAACCCCTCCAATAGCTTTGCCTTGTTCCCGTGAAGCTCGCCAGCCCCTCCATCACCGCCCTTGAGCACCGAAACCACCTCGCCGTCGATCTCCCTCTCGCCGCCGTCCCGGGTCCCCGTGGGGACCAACCCTTCCGACCATCCTAGCCCCCGCCAAGCGGCTCTTGTGAACCGCTTCGGCCCCCTGGAGCTCCTTCCCCACCTCCGATCCACCACCGGTGAGCCACCTCGCCGGAACGCCACCGTTCTCCTCCCTATCCCCTGTTTCAATCCGGCCAAGGATCTGGTTGCTTTGATTTCAATCTTGTTAGGGTCTTTTCTGTGAAAAACCAGGGGTATATTGAGAATGAACAATTATGCTAGATCCTGTTCATTAAAAATTATGCAAATATTTTTGAATGATATTTCTAAGTTGCTTAACATGTCCATAAAGTTTCAGCACCTGAATCTATCTGGAACTCTAGATATAAATATATCTTGAAATAATAGTGCTGATTTTGTTTATTTTTGTAGCACTGTTCCTGTGGAGATAAAATTCTGATAAATTTACAGAAGCTTTATTCATGCTTCACCAGTACTCAATTAAACTTATAGCTCCAGTACTACAATGGTTTGCTCTGTGGAAATAAAACATGTTCTAGGTGCTAATTAATTGAAATATTTCTTCTAATTGATGTACTGCATAAAATATTCTGAAAATTTTAGGATAAGATTATTTCAATTAGGTCTATTTATACTAATTTTTTTAGTGTTATTAATCACTCATGACCTAGAGTTTGATTGTTAATCAAAAATAAAAGTTTTTAATAATAATGACCCCATTTCTTTAAAGAATAATTAGTCTAGTTCCCAAAATCCACTAATGATGTTTAATAGAATTAGTTTGTTAACTTAGGATCACCACCATGCTATCTAGTGTAATTAGTTTGGTTGCTTAGAGTAACTAAACATGTCACTTAATGCAATTAGGTAGTTTAGTTTATACTCGACAAATGATTGCCCAGTAGGAGAATAGATGATATGTTTGCTAAATAGAATATTTATTTATTGGATTGTAACTTTATCGTGAAATGAAATGAAAGTGTATGCATTCCCTAAATTATAATATTTGCATATCATGTAGACTCGACGACTCTCGCTGACGGAGATTATCAACTAATTCCGGAACCAGAAGAAGGAATTTCTGAAGACCCCGGGAACGTCACCGGAAATTTGACTGAAGCCCCGAACCCCGGTTCGGAAAGTTTTAGTGTTGACATTTCTAACCCCAGCCCTACCAGCGAAGGCAAGCCCCGGATATAAACCCTATTTTCATACACTGCAATTTAAATATTAATTTATTGTACTGAAGCATCTAAGTCTTAGGAGTTGTATGGAAACCCTAGTCGCATATTCGTAGGATCCTATGTACTCTATATTAGAACTTGAGTCCGAGTAGCTGCTATGCTAATAAAACCGGTAGAAGTCGAGTGATTGCCTGTCACTCACGAGCTTTATAGGAGTTGCAATATTTACATTCCTGCGATCATTATAAGGATAATGGATAGGGTTGTGATTATGATTCATGACCTTGGCAGAGATCCCGTCTGTGTTGATAAAAATTTGATAAGGTCGCAGTGTGTGGTAGCGGTGGTAAAGCATTTGAAAGTATTAGCCACAAGCCGTGAATTATGGGTAAGCGGTAAGCCTAGTAACTGATCAGCCCGAGGAGTGGACATACCCCCCACCACTCGTAATTTGGTTTTTCGCACACGCACCAACGTGCGGGAGTACGTTCCGCACAACGGACAGGAGTACGGTCATGTAGTCGCGCTACAGGCGTACGTCCTGCACATTGGATGTGCGTATGGTCCTACAGTCGCTTGTGGTGGCACTGATCCACGAGTCGGAATGAAAGGTAAACGGTTGCTTTGGAACAATCGTTGGATGTTCCAAGCATGTGAGTTAGGTTTACCCTTTCAAGGTTTGAAAATTCAATTCTGAATCGTCCATTTCTCGCGGAGATCGAGACTGCTTGATCCCTTTGCCACATAGAGTAATAAGAGCAACCTTACGACTATCAAAGATGATGTCTGTTTAAAAAGATTCTACCATGCTTGAGTAATTATAATTGCTTACCTAGAAGGGATAATTAACTAGAATCGGAAAGTTAAAATTTGAAAATTAAGGACCTACTCTTTGGTGCTTTTCAGCAAAAGACAAACCCAGAACTTTTCACAAAGCCTTCATAGTCTAGCTACATGGCTACGTATACCATTGTGACGCCTTGAAAATTCACCAAATTAAATCACGCGCTAGAATGTTTTGTTTAAAAGCCGTTCGCCGTCGAAACCCTGACCTTAACCCTTTCTGACCGACGCTAAGCGTGACCGCTGTCCCATCCCGCGCCGCTCGACGGTCCGACGACCGCGCGCGGCCACTATCCACAATCTACGCCGACGCAACCCCTTTTTCCTCCTCGCACTGCGCGCTCCTCCGCGCGTGGCCGACCGGCCGCGGTCACCGCCGCGACCGGTGCCGGCACTTCTCCCTCCCTCTTTTTCTTTTCTCTCTTTCTCCCTATTTCTCTTCCTTTCCCTTTTTCCTTTTCTTTTCCTTCCCTTCCCTTTTTCTTTCTTTTCCCTTTTTCTTCCTTCCCTCCCTTTCCTTTTCTCCTTCTTTCCTTCCTGTTTTCCCTCCTCCCCTCCCCTGCTCCCGAGCACTGCTCAGCCGCGCCGCCCTTCCTGCTTAGCCCCGAACCACGCCACCCCGCCCTCGCGTGCACGCCGCCGTACGCCCGCCACTGCCGCCCCGGCCTCGCCGCTCGCGCCCCCGCCCCGGACCCGCGCCGCGCCGCGCCACGCGCGCACGCGCATGCCCTGTTTCCCCGCGTGCCGCACCGCTCGCCGCGTCACCCGCCACCCCGCCGCGCGCGCCGTCGCTTCACCGCCGCTGGCGCACGGCCCGCCCACTACCCCCACGTGCGCAGCGCTCCGCCCCCTGGCCCGCGCCACGCCACGCCGCACGCGCCCGCGCGCGCGCCCAGGACCGCGCACCGCGCCGCCCGCCGCTGCTGCGCCCTCCCTCGCCGCTCGCGCCACCACCTGTGCTTGCACAACCCCTCCCCACGTACGGCCCCAGCGCCCTCACCGCCACGCCGCGTCGCGACGACAGCGAGCGGTCGAGGCGCCATTAATGGCGCCCCGCACCGCCCGCCGGCCGCCACCACCCGAGGACCTCCTCCCCACCGCCATTCCCCTATAAATAGCCCCCACCCGGCACCCCCGGCATCCTCACAAACCTCCACCGCCACCCAGTCCTCGCCTCCCCAAGCTCAGCGCCGCCGCCGCGCATCGCACTGCCGCCGCCCGCCGGCCTCCGTCGCCACACCTCCCTGCTCCACCCCAGCCTGCGGTAAGTGGGGGAATCGACTTCCCTTGCTCCCCTCTCCCTCACCCCCTGCCCCGGGCCGCCCTCGGGCCCTGGCCGGCCGGCGAGAGGCCGCCGCCGCCGCCCCTGTCCCCTCCTCTGTTCGGTCACGGGAGGGAGGGGGAAGAACAGGGCAAAATGCCCGATAACCCCCTGCCCTTGCTCTCATTTCTAAATAAGGACCCCCCCCCCCCCCCCCCGTTCTAATAGCTCCCTTTCGCAAAAGAAACCCTGCCCATTCTATTATTTCAAATTGAATCCCTCCGTTACATAAAAATCCAACTATGCCCGACCCCCTCTAGCATGCCCTGGGTATTGCTAGGTGTTGCAAATAGGCCCCTACCCTTTTCAGATAATCACGAATAAGCCCTTAGACCCCCGTTTAACCCCTGAAACCACCTTTAACTCGTCATTTTATGTGCGAAATGACCTCCGCTCGACCCAAAACTTTACCACGCCCTTTCTAGTATAGTTTTAGCCATGCCATTAAGAAACCACCCAAAGATATCACCCCTAACTCCGTAACTAAATTATTTCCGATTCAAGCCCAACGATAAAAGCTTTTAGTTCTTTCGCTTGATTGGGTGTCTGTTTGTTGGCGTCGTAGGACACGGAGTGAACGAAGAAGTTCCCGACTGCGACCAAGCAACCGAGGACCAGTTCTACGACCCCGAACCCGAGGGACAATACTTCGATCAGGACCTTCCGCAAGGACTTGACGATGGCAAGTTCAATTCCGCCCTTTGATGCATATTGTTGTCCTAGTTTTTATAAACACAACCCAGTGGCCTGTTTTATAAAATTGCATGGTTTTGCGTGCCGTAAACATGGTAGGATAGCCACCCTTGTTGTGATAACCATACTTTGAACACCTGATTTTATAAAGAAAATGCGTGTGTGTGGGAAGGGATAAAATGTGGTTTTGAAAAGTGAGTCAGACGGGATGGATGGCATTTCTGTGTGAATTGCCGTTGGTGTGCTCGTACCTGTGTGGTTGAGCGTGAAAGGGAGATATCCATCTTGTCACTCCTAAGGACCGAGTTGATGTGTCGTCTCACCTAGCTTCCTGTCGTGCAAACCACTTGACCGTTGTATGGGCAACGGCTTAGCCTAACCCCACTAGTTAGTCTGATAGCCATCAGGAGAGCTGGGAGCAACGGGTGATCAAGGAGACGAGGTAAGCTCTGTGTGACTTATGCCCTGGTTAAACCTCGGTGTTAGGTCAAATGACCCCTTGATAGATCCTGTGGTGGCTAGCCAGATCTAGCTAAGGTGGGTAAGGGCTTCGATGGGATCTGCACCAGCACTAAGGTGTACGTGCTGTGGTACCCCACCTGTGGGTAAAGTTGCACACCTCTGCAGAGTTAAAATCTATTCGAATAGCCGTGCCCACGGTACTGGGCAAGTTACGGTGTGGTCACATAACTAGTGTTTCTCTCGGGGAATGGTTGGACTGGTGTGGGTTGTGTGGAAATGTCCGGCCGCCGTGCCGTGTGCTACGACGGACGGGGAGTCCGGTAGCAGTTTTAAACTGGATCCTGTGTGGATCAATGCCATGTGCTCCTTGATGCTTAATGGACTGTTTTGAAAATGTTTTAAATGAACCTTTGCATAAAGTCGAGTTTTCTCGCAAATGAACCATAACCTTATCCTTGGATTATCCTTTGCATTTACTTCTGATATAACCCCCTCCATGGGTGTGAATGGACTTGCTGAGTACGTTCGTACTCACCCCATTCTTACTTCTACAGTGGAAGATCCCGACTACACCCCCGAAGACGTCGAATAGGGTTCCGTCCTGCACCCAGTCTTGCCTGTGGGTGAGGTCACCGTTGGAGCTCCGCATGGCGCAAGACTCTGATGATCCCCTTTTCGTAGTTAGTGTAGTGGTATGGGTTTTTGTTGTAATCCTCGCGATAGTGGCGCTTCATTGCCCATTACCGCGAAGAGTTGTACGGTGATGTACCATCTGATGTAATAAAAGTGTTATCAGCCTCCTGGGACTGATAAAGTAACACTTTTAAAGTCTTCCCTAATGGGGGGACGCTTCAGGTGGTATCAGAGCCGTAGGCTGGCCGTAGGATGTGACCCTAGGAATGAGACCCCTTTTCAGACCCTAGAACTTGGCCCGATTTAGAAACTTTCTGCACAAACACTCACCACTGGTCTTTGCCTTGTTCCAGATGGCTGGCAATGGATGGGTTAGCGGAATCTGCCACGCAGAGCCCGGCCTCCCCAAGCTACTAT
Organism: Panicum hallii; assembly: GCF_002211085.1. Classification (NCBI taxonomy): domain Eukaryota; kingdom Viridiplantae; phylum Streptophyta; class Magnoliopsida; order Poales; family Poaceae; genus Panicum; species Panicum hallii. The sequence continues at coordinate 29,126,914 of NC_038042.1, forward strand.
TGCTCAGCTTCGAACGCGTTGGGATTATGGAACCGCCAGAGTATGCCTACCGTGAGTACATCGCAGGAGGCACCCTTCGGTGCGACATGATGGTTTTTGTGGAGAGAAGCACCCGCTACCTTGATGTGGATCCTTGGTTCATCTCCACCACTGGCTTCCGTTTCCCCGACACCTATCGGAAGGCCGCCCGTAAAGCCCTGCGACGGCTGCGTGTGCTTTACAGACACCACCTTCAGCGGACTCCTATGGGATTTTTCCCACCCGCTGAGGGAAGAGGACGCACCTGCATTGCCCGAATGAGGAGACTTGGACGAGAAGAAGAAGACCTAGAGGACACGGTCTCCCACCTGTCCATCTACCTTACTGGCTTGGATGCACTCTACCGCGAGCAGGCGGCACAACTGAAGCAGCTAATCCATGGGATTGAAAAGTTAACCCAGGAGTTGGAGGAGCAACGGACAAGAGCCGCAAGCGCTGAGTATTCTTTAGCTGCCCTCCAAGCCCAGATGCAAGAATACGAGAACCGCAACGGAATAGGTGGATGGATAGAGGAGGAAGAAGAAGAACCCATGGAAACCCATTGGGATAAGGGTACTCAGACCGAAAACGAGATGGATCGGTTCCTTCCAATAAAGAAGCGCTCTATCAGGACCGAGAAAGAATCCCCATGATAGGATTAGCACCCCTAGCTAAAACCCTACCCTAATGACCACGTATCTATGAAAACTGTACCACCCTTGTTGTAATAATAAATATCATCTACTCCCTTTTGCACCTGTACCAGGTTGTTTACCCTGTTTCTGTTTCAGATGGCTGAGGAAGGATGGACCCAGGGCGATTGCCAAGCTGCACCTGGTTTTCCCGGCCTCTTAATCAACACCCTGGAGAACCTTGGCGTTGCGGAACGCCCAAGGTACTATAGCCGAGAGTACGAGCACCATGGTACCCTCCGCTGCAGGGTGATCCTGGTCATCGCCAGGAGCAACCGCTACCCCGACATCCAACCTTGGCGAGCGACCGCCACAGGGTTTAGACACCAAGACACCTACCCCTTGGCCATCCGAAAAGCACTCCGTTATTTGTGCCGGATTTTTGAAGAACACCTCGCCCCCACACCAGCGAAGTTCTTCCCGCCTGCCATCAGAACCCCAGTCTGGGAAGCACGCATGAGAAACCTGGAACGACGTCGCCACGAAGAAGGCCCCCTGTACCAAGTGGCTACCTACCTAGCCGCCCTGGACCAACTCTTTGATGAGCAAGCCAACCTTCTGAGGGAACAGACCCATCGAGCCGAGCAAGCAGAGCTCGCAGTAAGGTTACAGCAGATCCGAGCCGCCCACGCCGAGGCGAGAGCCGCAGCCGCGGTCAGCAGCGAAGCAGTCGCCCAAGAAAGCCTCAGGCAGGCCCAAGACCGGCGTATGCAAGAGTGGACCCAAAGTGGAACACCAGGCAATTGGAGAAGATCATGTTTTACTCGGGACACCCGTCATAGGATGGGGAACACTCTTTGGGAACACACACGCTCCACCCGAGAACCCTGAAGGTTCGGCCGCCACCGTCGAAGGGGGTGCTGCAGCACAACCCTTGCCAGATGGAAACCCAGAAGACGGCGAGCGAGAACCTCTCACCCTTTCCGCCCCGGAAGAAGGCACGCCTCGCGAATAGAATAACCGACGCCGTCCCAGTGATGCACCCCCAGCTTAAGACGTGCCCTTAGACAAGACCTTGGCCGAGTAGCACGAGACCTAGTCGTACCCCCAAGTTGTACCCCCCTTGCAGTAATAAAATGGTTTGTGCTTGTTGTTTGTGATGTGTGTGCTGGTTTGTTGTGTGCTGATTGTTTATATGAGTACCGGCAGAAGGTAGATTCTACCTTATATATACGAATTAAACAACTTAAACATCACCTAATCGTAACCCCACTCTACCCAATCAACAGATGGTTCCCCGGAGCATCACGAGGGCCTCCCGTGGCCGGAACCCCGCAGCCGCTGGTGCCGGAGCACAGCCTGCTGGACAAAATCCTCCTCAGGCAGAACAAGAAGTAAGCCAGAACCGAGGAGAAAATCAAGGAGGAGAGCAACTACCACTACCCCCGCCCCTCGGAGACCTGGCGCAGATAATTCACAACCAGACCCTCATACTGGAGACTCTGGCCAATGCCCTCCTTAACCGGCAGCCACGAGGGCAGAATATGAATGACAAGCTGACAGCCTTTCTAAGGACCAAGCCGCCCACCTTTGCCGGATCCTGCAACCCGCTGGATGCAGACGACTGGTTGCGAGTGATTCAGAGGAAACTCGAACCATTCGAGTGCCAGGACCGGGACAAAGTCCTTCTAGCAGCCCACCAGCTCACCGGAACAGCATTATCGTGGTGGGAAAACTATTGTGCCGCAGCCGAAGATGCCTCTACCATCACCTGGGGAGAATTCGTAAGAGAGTTCCGCCGCTATCACATTCCTTCTGCCACCATGAAGCGCAAGGCGGATGAATTCCGCGCACTACAACAAGGAAGCATGTCGGTGGAAGAATACACCCACCGGTTCATAGAGTTGGCCCGATATGCGCCGGAGGAAGTGAACGACGATGATAAGAAGCAAGATATGTTCAAGAAGGGATTAAGCCCAGAACTACGGACCTTGCTTACCCCTCAGATTTATCCGGACTTCAACACCCTGATGAACAAGGCTATCCTCACGGAAAGGGCCAAAGCTGAAGAGAGGAAGGATAATAAACGCAAATTCCTGGAAAGTAAGGCCCGCCAACAGGACCGTTTCCAAAAGCCGAGGAACTCCAACTACACTGCACCAAGATCTCAGGCCCCAATGCAGTATAGGACTCAGCCCCAAGTGACAGGACCACGGGCCCCTGACACACAGCCTAGAAGCCAGAATACCATGAGGGCCCCACAGAGCAATGCAAGTCTGGCCGCCTCCGACAACAACAATGTTAGGGCCTGTTTCTACTGCCGTGAAACAGGGCATTACATTGCCAATTGCCCTTATGCCAAGAACAAGCCGGCTACATCAGCCTTCTCCAACTCGGTGAATGGACCCAGACCAGCCCTAACCGGCGCCAACCGAGTGCCTATTCGCAATAACGACAACAGCCAGCAGACGAAGCAGCCTCAGCAATCATTTGGACGAGCCCGCGTCAATCACATCGACGCGTAGGAGGCCCAAGAAGCTCAGGGCGTAGTGCTCGGTGAGTAACTAGTCAACTCAGCCCTGGCAACAGTACTATTTGATTCTGGAGCATCGCACTCGTTCATATCCTCAAGCTTTGTGGAGAAACACAAAATACCCACAGTACTACTAAAAACACCCCTACTAACCCGGACGCCTGGGGGCGACATCAATTGTCGATTAGGCTGTCCATGGGTAAGGATTAATTTAAGTGGGGTAGAATTTCTAGCAGATTTAGTAGTACTTAAGTCTGGGGGAATAGACGTGATTCTTGGGATGGACTGGTTAAGCCGACACAATGGTCTCATAGGCTGCACCGACAAAGTGGTACACCTAACAAACCCCGAAGGAATACAAGTGGTCTGTCATACCCGGGATAGTAAGTTTGACCCAATGGTGTTTAGCATGAAAGCCAAGCCCTTAGAAGGAGTCCCGGTAGTAAACGAATACCCAGACATCTTCCCCGAAGAACTTCCCGGTATGCCACCGGATAGGGATATAGAGTTCGTCATTGACCGTATCCTTGGAACCTCCCCTATAGCCAAAAGACCCTATAGGATGGCGGCATCTGAGTTGACAGAATTAAAGAAACAACTAGAAGAACTGCAACGAATTGGTTTCATCAGACCAAGCTCGTCGTCGTGGGGAGCCCCAGTGCTGTTTGTCAAGAAGAAAGATGGAAGCATGAGGTTGTGTGTAGACTACCGAGCACTGAACGAGGTCACCATTAAGAATAAGTACCCCCTTCCCAGGATTGATGACCTGTTCGATCAGCTAAAAGGAGCCAAGTATTTTTCCAAGATCGACCTAAGGTCGGGATATTTCCAGCTCAAAATTAGAGAAAGTGACATCCCTAAGACAGCTTTTGTCACCCGTTACGGACAGTTTGAGTTCACCGTAATATCCTTCGGACTAACCAATGCCCCCGCCTATTTTATGAACCTCATGAATAAGGTATTCATGGATGAGCTAGATAAGTTTGTCGTAGTCTTTATTGACGACATACTTATCTACTCCAAGAGTGTTCAGGAACATGAGCAACATCTGCGGGTAGTGTTGGAAAAGCTAAGGAAGCATAAACTATATGCTAAATTTAGCAAGTGTGAATTCTGGCTGGAGAAAGTAGCTTTCCTTGGTCACATTCTGACCGCGGAAGGCGTATCACTAGACCCAGAGAAGGTCGAAGCTGTGTCCAATTGGCAGCAACCGACCAATGTTAGTGAGATCAGAAGTTTTCTTGGATTAGCCGGGTACTATCGAAGATTTATTGAGGGATTTTCTAAGGTAGCCCGACCCATGACGGAACTTCTTAAGAAGGAGAAGAAGTTCGCCTGGACAGAACCTTGTGAGAGAAGTTTTCAGGAGTTGAAGCGAAGGTTGACAACCGCCCCAGTGCTGACCCTACCGGACATTCATCGGGACTTTGTCATCTATTGTGACGCATCCCGACAAGGATTAGGGTGTGTACTGATGCAAGACGGGAAAGTCGTTGCATATGCTTCCCGCCAACTTAGGACTCATGAGCAGAATTATCCGACCCATGATTTGGAATTAGCAGCCGTAGTGCATGCCCTTAAGATTTGGAGACATTATTTAATTGGGAATAAGTGTGAAATTTACACCGACCATAAGAGCTTGAAATATATTTTCACCCAACCGGATTTGAACCTAAGGCAGAGGAGATGGTTGGAGTTGGTTAAGGACTACAATTTAGAGATCCATTACCACCCCGGAAAGGCAAATGTAGTAGCCGACGCCTTAAGCCGGAAATCCTATGGACCCAAGGATGACCATCTACGCGAGGAAATGGCACGATTAAATGTGCACATTGTTCCTCGAGGTTCCAGCCAAGTGCTAAACATCCAATTGACACTAGAAGATGGAATTAGAGAGGCCCAACGATCGGATCAAGAGTTAGTGAAGATCTGCAAACAAACCGGAGAAAACAAAGCGCCGGGTTTCAGAGTAGACGATAAGGGGACATTATGGTACGAGGATAGGATTTGTGTGCCCCGGGATGGAGACTTCAAGCAGATAATTATGGACGAAGCCCATAACTCGGCCTACTCCATCCACCCCGGATCCACCAAAATGTATATGGACATAAGGCAAAAATATTGGTGGAATGGAATGAAAGCAGATATTGCACGATTTGTAGCACATTGTGATACTTGTCAAAGGATTAAGGCCGAACATCAGAAACCAGCCGGATTATTGCAACCCTTGCCTATCCCGGTTTGGAAATGGGATGAGATAGGGATGGACTTCGTAGTGGGTTTACCCCGAACACAGAAGGGACACGATTCCATATGGGTAATAGTGGATCGACTCACTAAATCGGCTCATTTCATACCCGTACGAACCAGTTACGGCGGGGAAAAGCTGGCAAAGCTTTATGTGGAAAACATAGTAAAGTTACATGGAGTGCCTAGCAGAATTGTCTCAGATAGAGGAACTCAATTCACCTCTAGGTTTTGGAAAAGCCTGCATAAAGCCATGGGCACCAAGTTAGATTTCAGCTCCGCATATCACCCGCAGACGGATGGTCAAACCGAAAGGGTGAATCAGATTATGGAAGATATGCTGAGAGCATGTGTCCTGACCTACAGGAAGGACTGGGAGCAGAGTCTGCCCTATGCAGAATTCTCGTACAATAATAGTTACCAAGCCAGCTTGGGCATGTCGCCATTCGAAGCCCTCTATGGAAGAAAGTGCAAGACTCCCCTGATGTGGTCAGAAGTTGGGGAACGTGCACTAGTAGGACCTGCGCTCATAAAAGAGGCAGAAGAAAAAGTAGCAGAAATCCGCGAGAAATTGAAAGCGGCTCAGTCCCGACAAAAGAGCTATGCAGACAAGAAGAGGCGGGAAATAAGTTTCAATCCGGGAGAATTTGTCTATCTCAAAGTCTCACCCATTCGAGGGACACGAAGATTTCAGGTACAAGGAAAATTAGCCCCCCGATACATTGGACCGTATCGAGTTCTGAAGAGAGTCGGAATAGTGGCATACCAACTAGAGTTACCAGAAGAAATGTCAGATATACACCCAGTGTTTCATGTTTCGCAATTGAGAAGGTGTTTGAGAGTACCCGAGGGAGAACATGTGCCGGTAGAAACTATAGATCTACAGCCGGACCTGCGATACCAGGAAGTGCCGATTAAAATTTTGGACACTGTCACTAGGAGGACACGAAACTCCGAAGTACGGATATGCAGGGTTCAATGGAGCAGACACGGAGTAGAGGAAGCAACCTGGGAACGCGAGGAGGCTCTAAAGAAGGAATTTCCCCATCTGTTTAGGAGCCAGCCGAATCTCGAGGACGAGATTCATTTAAGTGGGGTAGGTTTGTGACGCCCTGAAAATTCACCAAATTAAATCACGCACTAGAATGTTTTGTTTAAAAGCCGTTCGCCGTCGAAACCCTGACCCTAACCCTTTCCGACCGATGCTGAGCGTGACCGCTGTCCCATCCCGCGCCGCTCGACGGTCCAACGACCGCGCGCGGCCACTATCCACAATCTACGCCGACGCAACCCCTTTTTCCTCCTCGCACTGCGCGCTCCTCCGCGCGTGGCCGACCGGCCGCGGTCACCGCCGCGACCGGCGCCGGCACTTCTCCCTCCCTCTTTTTCTTTTCTCTCTTTCTCCCTATTTCTCTTCCTTTCCCTTTTTCCTTTTCTTTTTCCTTCCCTTCCCTTTTTCTTTCTTTTCCCTTTTTCTTCCTTCCCTCCCTTTCCTTTTCTCCTTCTTTCCTTCCTGTTTTCCCTCCTCCCCTCCCCTGCTCCCGAGCACTGCTCAGCCACGCCGCCCTTCCTGCTTAGCCCCGAACCACGCCACCCCGCCCTCGCGTGCACGCCGCCGTACGCCCGCCACTGCCGCCCCGGCCTCGCCGCTCGCGCCCCCGCCCCGGACCCGCGCCGCGCCGCGCCACGCGCGCACGCGCGTGCCCTGTTTCCCCGCGTGCCGCACCGCTCGCCGCGTCACCCGCCACCCCGCCGCGCGCGCCGTCGCTTCACCGCCGCTGGCGCACGGCCCGCCCACTGCCCCCACGTGCGCAGCGCTCCGCCCCCTGGCCCGCGCCACGCCACGCTGCACGCGCCCGCGCGCGCGCCCAGGACCGCGTGCCGCGCCGCCCGCCGCTGCTGCGCCCTCCCTCGCCGCTCGCGCCACCACCTGTGCTTGCACAACCCCTCCCCACGTACGGCCCCAGCGCCCTCACCGCCACGCCGCGTCGCGACAACAGCGAGCGGTCGAGGCGCCATTAATGGCGCCCCGCACCGCCCGCCGGCCGCCACCACCCGAGGACCTCCTCCCCACCGCCATTCCCCTATAAATAGCCCCCACCCGGCACCCCCGGCATCCTCACAAACCTCCACCGCCACCCAGTCCTCGCCTCCCCAAGCTCATCGCCGCTGCCGCGCATCGCACTGCCGCCGCCCGCCGGCCTCCGTCGCCACACCTCCCTGCTCCACCCCAGCCTGCGGTAAGTGGGGGAATCGACTTCCCTTGCTCCCCTCTCCCTCACCCCCTGCCCCGGGCCGCCCTCGGGCCCTGGCCGGCCGGCGAGAGGCCGCCGCCGCCGCCCCTGTCCCCTCCTCTGTTCGGTCACGGGAGGGAGGGGGGAAGAACAGGGCAAAATGCCCGATAACCCCCTGCCCTTGCTCTCATTTCTAAATAAGGACCCCCCCCCCCCCCCCCGTTCTAATAGCTCCCTTTCGCAAAAGAAACCCTGCCCATTCTATTATTTCAAATTGAATCCCTCCGTTACATAAAAACCCAACTATGCCCGACCCCCTCTAGCATGCCCTGGGTATTGCTAGGTGTTGCAAATAGGCCCCTACCCTTTTCAGATAATCACGAATAAGCCCTTAGACCCCCGTTTAACCCCTGAAACCACCTTTAACTCATCATTTTATGTGCGAAACGACCTCCACTCGACCCGAAACTTTACCACGCCCTTTCTAGTATAGTTTTAGCCATGCCATTAAGAAACCACCCAAAGATATCACCCCTAACTCCGTAACTAAATTATTTCCGATTCAAGCCCAACGATAAAAGCTTTTAGTTCTTTCGCTTGATTGGGTGTCTGTTTGTTGGCGTCGTAGGACACGGAGTGAACGAAGAAGTTCCCGACTGCGACCAAGCAACCGAGGACCAGTTCTACGACCCCGAACCCGAGGGACAATACTTCGATCAGGACCTTCCGCAAGGACTTGACGATAGCAAGTTCAATTCCGCCCTTTGATGCATATTGTTGTCCTAGTTTTTATAAACACAACCCAGTGGCCTGTTTTATAAAATTGCATGGTTTTGCGTGCCGTAAACATGGTAGGATAGCCACCCTTGTTGTGATAACCATACTTTGAACACCTGATTTTATAAAGAAAATGCATGTGTGTGGGAAGGGATGAAATGTGGTTTTGAAAAGTGAGTCAGACGGGATGGATGGCATTTCTGTGTGAATTGCCGTTGGTGTGCTCGTACCTGTGTGGTTGAGCGTGAAAGGGAGATATCCATCTTGTCACTCCTAAGGACCGAGTTGATGTGTCGTCTCACCTAGCTTCCTGTCGTGCAAACCACTTGACCGTTGTATGAGCAACGGCTTAGCCTAACCCCACTAGTTAGTCTGATAGCCATCAGGAGAGCTGGGAGCAACGGGTGATCAAGGAGACGGGGTAAGCTCTGTGTGACTTATGCCCTGGTTAAACCTCGGTGTTATGTCGAATGACCCCTTGATAGATCCCGTGGTGGCTAGCCAGATCTAGCTAAGGTGGGTAAGGGCTTCGATGGGATCTGCACCGGCACTAAGGTGTACGTGCTATGGTACCCCACCTGTGGGTAAAGTTGCACACCTCTGCAGAGTTAAAATCTATTCAAATAGCCGTGCCCACGGTACTGGGCAAGTTACGGTGTGGTCACATAACTAGTGTTTCTCTCGGGGAATGGTTGGACTGGTGTGGGTTGTGTGGAAATGTCCGGCCGCCGTGCCGTGTGCTACGACGGACGGGGAGTCCGGTAGCAGTTTTAAACTGGATCCTGTGTGGATCAATGCCATGTGCTCCTTGATGCTTAATGGACTGTTTTGAAAATGTTTTAAATGAACCTTTGCATAAAGTCGAGTTTTCTCGCAAATGAACCATAACCTTATCCTTGGATTATCCTTTGCATTTACTTCTGATATAACCCCCTCCGTGGGTGTGAATGGACTTGCTGAGTACGTTCGTACTCACCCCATTCTTACTTCTACAGTGGAAGATCCCGACTACACCCCCGAAGACGTCGAATAGGGTTCCGTCCTGCACCCAGTCTTACCTGTGGGTGAGGTCACCGTTGGAGCTCCGCATGGCGCAAGACTCTGATGATCCCCTTTTCGTAGTTAGTGTAGTGGTATGGGTTTTTGTTGTAATCCTCGCGATAGTGGCGCTTCATTGCCCATTACCGCGAAGAGTTGTACGGTGATGTACCATCTGATGTAATAAAAGTGTTATCAGCCTCCTGGGACTGATAAAGTAACACTTTTAAAGTCTTCCCTGATGGGGGGACGCTTCAACCATGAAACAGGTGCCTTATTGAGTATTAGAATACTCAGTCTTGCAAATTTAACTATATTTCAGGTAATCCTCCTGAGGACTCTGCTCTGCCTGTGCCCTAGCCCTATGCTCTTCCCAATAGTTGGTCCGTGGAATGGGATCCGTCCCCAGCCAACACAGGTTCCTCCGAGTGATATTGAGCTTGGGCTTGGCTCGATATCCGTTTCGTGATGTCTGATAGTGTCATATTTTACTTTCCGCTGCAGATACTCACCCTTTAAAACGGTTTTGTATAAATTCTTACTAGTTAGGTCTTACTACTATATATATATGAAGCTAATGTAGTATTATGCCTATGATGTAAAATTGTCGGTGCTTGTATCTCTGGACTCACCATCATGCGAGGTACCTTGTTTTGATATTGAGTTAGGTGGTTTTATCGGAACTTTACCCGACAGACCACGGGGTTACACTGGTTGAAGTGTGGTTGAGTCCTTGCCGCCTTTCGAAAAAGAATCAGCTTACTTGAGCCAGTGTAATTTAGGTTGGTTATGCCACAACTAGTGCCGCCGTGCCGATGTCTCGGCACTAGCACGACACTATGTGCCAATGGCCATGCCGGGCTGTCTCACAAGGTACGGTAGTGCCCGTGCCGGCACTGGCACAAAGTGCCTCACACAAGTCACAGAACAGCTACACAAGAGATCACAAACAAAAAAAAGTCTCAAAATACCAATCCATTAGGAGCTTAGTGCAATGGCTGCCTCGTTAAAAACCTGTCCAGATAAAACTCACCCTTGTGAGAAATCCTAGACAGGAAAATAGTACAGCCAAGCTCCATTAAAGAGTTCATTGTCTTACTCTTATGTCAACAGCACAAGTCCACATCCAGCACCAGCAGACCAGCAGTCACAAAATATTACAGTCCCATTGCATAAATGTTCATGAATCAAAATAAAGTCCTTCAAATGCTTCTTCAAGTTCCTTGTCCTCCACATTTTGTTGTAGCCTTACTTCTGTAGCTTCCCAGTCCTTGATGCAGGTCAGGATCTCCACCATTTTGGGCTTCAGCTTCCTTCGCCGCTCCTTGATGATCCTACCAGTCATACTAAAAGTGGATTCTGAAGATATGGTGGACACAGGAACAGTTAAGATATTTTTAGCCATGATTGAGAGTACTGGATATGTAAGTTTATGCTGATGCCACCAGTTCAAAATGTTAAAGTCATCAGTTAGATAGTTGACAGTGTCACAGTCCAAGTAGGACACAAGTTTCGGAAGCATTAGAAGCTGATGACCTTACCGAATGCAGCAGAGAAGTTGCTGATGTATCTCTAGACATGTTAAGACTACCAGGCAAGATACCACCACCCAAACCAGCACCACCATTATCATAAATTTCATCCCAAGCAGATCTTGACTTACCAAATAGGACGGGAGGGTCAAACCTCCTCAACCTAACAGCACCATATTTCTCATCATACTTATTGTACACATTAGTAAATCTAGCTCTAGTACCAAACAAATAAGCAACATAATCCGTACTGGTGAGACTACCTAACTTTCTAAGCACTCTAGTAAAACCTTTCATTTTAGCTCTAAAATCCAAGATGAATGCAAAAGAATAAAGCAAAGGTATGTTCCTCCAGTACTTATTATATTTGTCTATCATAGGTTAAACCACAGATCTAATGTGCACATCATTAGCATAATTTTTTAGGTGTAGAACAATCTTAACAAGAAAATGAATCATAAGTGGAAATGTAGGATAATACACACCAGACAATGCAACTGTTGAATCATAAAAGAGCTCAAGAAATGATAGCACTTTTTGTGCCACAGCCCAATGCTCATCGGTTAACAACAAAAGCTCACCTTCAACCCTAAGATACTGAGTATGGATGAAAGTAGTGAAAGGGGTCTTATGACGAAATAGATGGTTAAGCATTAGAAAGGTAGAATTCCACCTAACATCCATGTCCAGCTGAAACTTTCTAGGCATAACACCAGTTGCAACGCAGTAACTTTTATATGCAGCAATTCTCTGATTAGAGGAATTTAAGAATGATATTGCAGTTCTAAATGTTTCTATCAAGGGCTTAAGAGTAGTTAGGGCCTCCTTAACAATCAGATTGATAATATGACAGGCACAACGCTGATGCAAGAACATAGAATTAAGTGCATTAGATGATGCATTAGATGATGCATACTCTAGTTCATCAATAACCTCAAAACCAAGGTATTTAGACAGGATAGGTCTTCGTTTTTGCATGGCTGCAGCATTAGATGATGCATTTTCTAAATAACAGCAAACACCTTTTCAGTCCAACCATAATCAGCAAGCACAAATACAACCCGGTCAGCAATATTTTGTCCATTTTGGGACACATCAATAAGAACTAGACCAAGCACCCTCTTCTCTAGTTGCCAATCAGAGTTTATGTAGTGAGTAACAACACTAATATAGTCCTCTTTGGCATTACCAGACTAAATATCAGAGGTTAGACACACACAATTAACAGAAGCACTAGAAGTCTCAACAAGCTTAGCCTTGCAATCAGTGAAGTACTTCAGTATATCTCTAGTGGTGCTTTGCCTAGACACTCTAGCATATTTTGGGGTTATGAGCAATTTTAATATACTCTTCAAAAGCCTCAGATTCATCCATAGAGATAGGAACATCAAGTCTAGCAATCAATCGAACCAGTTGAGTACGAGCAACCAGAGGACAGTAATCCCAACTATGCATACTACCATTAGGATTAAAAGAGATTTGAGACTGAGACATGCGAGTCTTTTCACGCTTCTTAATGCAAACTACAATATGCTGGGAAAAGTGACCAGTGCCACCAGTAGAGAGAGTAGAGTACTCCTTAGAGCAATGCAGGCACCTAGCTCCATACCTGACCGTCTTACCATTGATGTTTTTGAATAGTTTTTCGTAGTCATGCCAAACAGGAGAGGTAGAGGGACGTGATCACTTGACGCTGTTCCCGTCCAAGGGAGGTGCAGATGGATCATCAGTGTCGTCGATGCTGATGGGATCATCAGCGACACAGCCGAACATGGCCTCGTGGTCCTCGCGCATGTCGTCCTCGTCGTCATTTCCGGCCAACCCGCACAACCGCCGCTCTTCATTCATACCCACCTCAACCGTCTCGTCATCAGAGCCGGCCATCATCACTCGCCAGTGACCTAGTTCCTCAACAGCTGCAAAACAAACAAGATCTGGATCAGGGAAACATTAGAGAGAAGAGATGATCCTAGATCTAGGGTTAGGGTTGCACTTGCACCTTTGCAGCCGGAGCACCAGGATTGCCGGCGATGTCGATGAAGCACGGATCCAACCCTCTAGTTCCTCAACAGATCTAGTCTACATCTGCAGAAAGAGTGAGAGACAGTGAGACTGAGACACACACACTTTGACACACACACGGAGAGAGAGGATTCGAGGGAAGAAGTCTTACGCTAGATCTGGAGCACCAAAGTTGGTGGAGTCCGGCGACGGTGAGGTCGACGACGATGGAAATGATGAGGTGGACGACAAGGAGAGGAGGAGGCTACATCGTGTGTGCGTGATCGAGATGAGGGGTCTAGATGGACGTGCCGTGTGCGAGTGCCGGCCCTCGGTGGCTCAAGGCCACCGGAGCCCGAGAAGACGAGAGGATGGAGGAGAGAGGGGCGAGTCACAGAGAGGAGAGCGAGAGAGGAGAAAATGAGCGGCACGGCGAGTCAGGCGAGAGGAGAGAAATGAATTAGGGTTAGGGTTAGGGGAGGCTGCGGCCGACGCGCCGCGTTATGTAGCCCTCGCCCAACAGACCATCATCGTGCCACCCACGTGCCGGCCCATTAAGCATGTCGTGCCCGTGCTAGTGCCACGTGCCGCGAATGCAGCCCAAGCATGGCACTGGTCCAGGCACTAGCATGGCACTAGCATGATGGGCCACGTGCTGGGCTATTCTAGGGCCGTGCTTTCTAGTGCCGTGCAAGTGCTGGCCCGACGGGTCTGGCCCGTTTGGCCAACTATACTGAAGAGTGGAGGCGCAAATAAACAATAGAGGTGTATGCAGAGAGCGCCCCCTACGGAAGGGTGGACCAGCTACCCCAGCTACCCGCAACACAGAGCCCGACCTCCCCTCCGATCCCCAGCTCCACAATCCCCAGAGCTCACTGACTGGAGTCGGAATCAGGTTAAATCCGGCACACATGCCATGCCATGCCATGTGACCACACACGGGTCCTCACGCTGGCAACATACCTGCACACACTGGAGCAATCGACTAGGAACTTCCCCTCTTAGCACATGTCGTCCATGTGTCTAGTACCGGCACACATGCCATGCCATGTGACCACACACGGGTTCACACGCGCCATGTGCCATATGTCCACGTCCCTAGCACGCACACGCCCATGTAACCGCGAGGGTCAGCTCTGATACCAATTGTAACATCCCAGTTCCAAATATGGCTCAGTTCTACTTGCACATTGAGTAAAACACGCACTCGCACCAACCCCGCTTACGCTTTCCTTCTCGCTTCGCGTAAAAGGGTTAACCAGGGATTGAAATGTACTTGGCACTTGGGTTTATATATTGGTGAGACTCACTCTCAACTAGTAAGGTGGGACAACTCTCTACACATGCCATGCCACTCGCACTTGGGCCACTAGTGGGCTCAAATTCATCCTTGTTGGGCCGGAATATCACAATTATACAGTAGAAACACTTGCTGGGTATCCCAAGTATAGATATGATGAAATTTCTTTAGCTATTCCCTTTCATTCTGTGTTAGTACCAGTACATCGCTTTCAAATTTGAAAAGTTTACCGACCTAGAAAGTTATGTGCCAAGACTGTGTCTCCAAAATTTGCAACTAAAAACATCGGACGAATGAGTAATAAGAATCCACGGACAACTTCAATTTGGTCGTCTTTCTTTTTGCTTCGGAACATACTTGATAAACTTGGCAATCTAGAGCATGACACACGCTAGACAATAGTATGTGCTCAAAGATGTTTTCAATGACGCTCCTCATTCTATCTCCTGTTATATGTGCGGGTTACTTCTTTTGTCTGCTCATCCAAAAGTGAAAGAACCTGATTGGGTAATGAGAACAGAGTCAGTCACAATTCATAGCTAACAAGATCAAGTTGGAGCCTGGAGCAAAGAATGTGGACAAGTAAGGTGCATACATGAGACTTTCTCACTGTAAGAGTTTATCTGAGTTGGTTGACGCTATAGATTAGCTTTACCATTAGCTTTTAGATGCTTACTTAGAGTTAAGGCATGCACAAGTCCGTATGTCAAAGGATCACATAAAGTTCAAGTAATATTTGTCATTGCCTAGCAACTCCAAGAGCCTAGGTATAATTCTAGCTAAATTTAGAGTTTTAAGAGTCATGTAAAAAAAATAAAAAGCTTCTTAGATGGTAGGGTTACCAACAGACTCTCCAAAAATAGACTCTCCATATTCAAAACGTTTGATCCTGTGGGCTTCCTCCATCTGATGCGTCCCGTGGGACGCTTCCTGTCCGAGGGCTTCATGATACCAAGCAGCGCGAGAGCAGCGGATCGGAGAAGCCGGTAGTGCCGGCCATCGGAGAAGGGTGCGACGCGGGAAAGAGGAGAAGCGTACGGCGCGTCGCAGACCCTGGAAGGCCGCCGCCGGAGGCGTCTGTCCGTCCGCCTGCGGCTCAGTGTCGCCACTCCATTCGTCCACGGCGCCGCTTCTCATCTACGTCGACTCGGCCACGCTCGCTGTCCTCGTTGTCGCGTATGGAGTCAGCTGATGAATTCAATGAGTTTGTAATGAATAAATTGATTGATCCCTCCTCTTCAGATGATGAGGATGACCTCTTTTTTGTGCCGCGCATATGATTATTGAGGATTCGGTTAATCATCCGGGTTAAATTGGTTCCGTTGAGGGACATGACGTACTACATCGTGAAAGACTGCTCTAGCATGGTATTCTTTACAAAGACTATTTCTCAGATAATTCTATGTTCCTAGAAAAGACTTTTAGATGCAGGTTCACTTGTTTTGCATATTTTTTCTATAATTTTTATGTGATGTACAGTATTGCTAATTATTAAATTGCATTGTGACATAGGTTTCGGATGAGGCGGCCTGTATTTCTTCGCATAAAGGAAGCTGTTGAGGAACATGACAAGTATTTTGTGCAGAAGAGGCATGCAACCGGTGTGCTGGGGCTATCTTGTTTGCAGAAGGTCATTGCGGCTTTACGTATGTTAGCTTATGGAGTACCGGCTGATGCTTTGGATGAGTACATTCGTATTGGTGAGAGCACCGCTCTATAAGCTTTGAGAAAGTTTGTAGTAGCTGTTGTTGAGGTTTTTGGAATGAAGTACTTGAGGATGTCTAATGAACAGGATACCGCTAGCTTACTTGCAACTGGAGCAAGCAGATGCTTTCCAGGTATGCTTAGATCTATAGATTGTATGCATTGGAGTTGGAAAAGATGTCCTACTGCATGGCATGGGATGTACAGGGGATATAACAAGGAGCCTACAATTATACTGGAAGTGGAAGTAGTTGCATCTAAAGATCTATGGATATGGCATGTATTCTTTGACATGTCTGATTCACACAATGATATATATGTGCTTCAAAGATCTCCTATATTTGCAAGGCTTGCTGAGGAGGAAGGTCCATAAGTTAATTATAACATCAATGGACATGATTATTCAATGGGTTATTATCTAGCAGATGGCATATATCCGTCGTGGGCAACCTTTGTTAAGACCATTCCAGAGCCACAAGGTAACAAGAACAAATATTTTGCAAAGGCACAAGAAGTGTGTCGAAAGGATGTTGAAAGGGTATTTGGGATTCTACAATCTCGCTTTGCTATTGTTCGTGGGCCGGCTGGATTGTGGGATGAAGGCACGCTCCATAATATTATGATGGCTTGCATCATAATGCATAACATGATTGTTGAAGACGAGCGAGATGGGCATAGGGGACAATATGATTACAACTTCGACGATATGGGACAATATGTTTGCAACTACGATGACATGGGAGAAAGGGTGTCGGTTTCCCATAATGATGCACCTGAACTTGATATTTTCATTCAGAATTACAAAAACATGAAGAACAAGGAAACACACACTCAGCTCAAGGCAGACCTGATCGAGCACTTGTGGCAGAACATCCAGATTTATACTCTATTGAATAACTATTGGGGGCCATGATACATCTGTTTATGCATTTAGAATTTATTTTGTGAGCTGTGAACTTATATGTGTGAGCTATGAATTTGTTTTGCAATTTATGTGAGCTGTGAACTTATATGTGTTAGCTATGAATTTATTTTGCTCATCATGTGAGCTGGTAGAAATGTGAGATGTACAGAAGGTGAACTTATATTCAGTGAACTAATATCATACAGCAAGGCAATAATTCTCGGGCCAAATCAACCATATACAGGCCAGTGCATCCAGATGATAAAAATATATCATACAGCAAGGCAACAGCTCTCAAATCAAGCATATACAGGCCAAATCAAGCATATACAGGACAGTGCATCTAGATGATAAAAATATATTGCAAAAACAACTCTTGTTTAAGTGCACAGTACCCAGAACAAGGTAGACAAAGTTTCATGACCGACAAAGTTAGACAAAGTTTCATGAACTGAACTGACTGAACTGACTGATCGAACTGAACTAAAACTAGACAAAGCTAGATATTGCAACGTCTTGCAAGTATCTCATTCTGACGCCATTCATAATATTGCTGTTGTTTGTAGTTCATAGTGCTCAAATCCAAATCAATAATTCTGTCCTCTTCCTGCTCTCTCTCCAACTCAAATTTTTCATCTCCAATTTGATCCTTTCTTCCTGCAGGGCAAAGGCTTTGTTGCACCTCTCTTCTTTCTTCAAGTCTTTCTCAAGGTCAGCTTCTTTCTTCTTTGCCATTAGATAGTCCACTGCTTCGATGGTCGAACGTTGCTGTAGCTTTTGTTTCTCCTACTTCTTTCCGTCAGGTCTTCCTGATGGTTCACCAACATCACCACCAGCAGCAGGGGCAGCAAGGGCATCTGCAGGGGCAAATGATGCAGGCGATGAATTTGCCACTGTCTTCTGTTTCTTATTGCTTGTTTTTTGCGGTTCCAATTTCCTTGCGCTTATCCATCCGCTTGGGCTTATCCTTCAGGATATTCCAGCAATGCATCAAGGTAAACTTCCTCTGCTTCTTGTCTTCGGCCTTGAAAAGTGCACATCGATCTGTGATCTGCACATTTCAAACCAAAATAAATTAAACATGAGAACAAAAAAATGAGACAAATGATCATACCACTCAAATATTGTATTTACCTTGTCATCAACTGTGGAACCACTTTGGTTTCTAGCCTCAATCCTGCACAGACATCCACAAAACACATTCACATCATGCCGTATACCGGACCAACGATTCATTAAAGAAACTTCTGTACAAGTTGACTCGAACGTCTTGTTTGCATGGAAATATTCATATATTCTTCTCCAATAGGTGCCTTGTGATTGATCAACTCTTTGTATAGGATCCATGCCCACATTTAGCCAAGCTGATACAAGATGTATGTCCTCCTCAGAACTGAATTTTTTTGTTCTACCCTGAGAACTCTTGGCTGTTGCTGGAGTTTGATGGATGATTGGATCACTAGTAGGTGCGGCATCTTGAGAATCTTCACTCTCATTCGCTAGGAGGTTAGTGTAATACCTTAAATCCGTGGCACCTGTGACAGAATAAACAATATATCATATTTGCATACCATAACCTATAGTTATTATAGCTAAATAAAACAGGAACACAAGTTACAAACATGTGAACATATACTATCAAGCTAAATATACCCTTTTCTGGTTTCTATTATCCATCCTCCAGTTAAATTATGCTATCAAGCTGTGATACTATGCATAATTATGCTATCAAGCACTGTTGTGGCTCATAGATATGTTGGAGTTACACTAAACAATGTTCTCTGTAACTTAAGTTTAAGACATATAACAATACAAGTGGAAACAGTTCAGGATGACAGACGCATGCCAGTAGTTTTAACCTTGCCCTAATCATTCAGTATAAACATATTTATTGGTGAAGTAACAAATTACCACACATATGAAAGGATCACTAACTATTGAGAACCAGTTCAAGAGGTCACAGAATTTTTAAACAGTAGGTACTGAGCATACAAGGCAACACAGTTAATCCCCTGCTTTGACGAGCTCGTGTAAATTTACTATGCATGATACAAATGACGAGCCATCAGATGGCCAGACGAGCGAACAGTCTGTGCATGCAGGCGAGTGCAAGAACTCGAGGAAAATACGGCGGATCTCTCCAGTGCATCCCTGCGAATTCTCCAATTGCTCATCATTGAACGGGAACTCGGCGGATCCATTCCACCCGCCGTTTTCCTCATCCGCCGTTGAGCGGGAACGCGGCGGCCTGAACGTGACGTCAGCTCGACGGCGGCATGGCGGGGGGGCGGCGCGGCGTCCAGGGCGGGAGGGCGCCGGAGCGGCGGTGCGAGGGCGGCAGGGCGCGGGATCCGGCGGCGGGGTGTGCCCATACGGCCTCCGCGACCGGCTCCTCCGCCTCTGCCCCAACCGCGCGCACCTGCGGCCGTTGTGGAAGCCGGTGGCAGCGCGGGAGGAGGAGGACGAGCAGGAAAAGGAGGGCGCGCGCGAGGGCGGGAGGGCGCGCGGGAGGGCGGGAGCGGTGCGGGAAAGAGGAGCGCGAGCGCGGGATTCGGGAGATGGCGAGTCCAGCGCCTCGGCAAAGAAGCCTAGCGAGCGGGAGGGGATGCCGAGCGAGATGGATTAGCGAGGAGGAAGGGGAGGCTATTGGATGCGTGTTTAACGGACTTTTTTTGCTTTTTTACAGATCCAGATGGGTTTTTCTAGTTTGTTGAAGTTGCTCTTATTGGCAAACAATACATCGAACCAATAGGTCCCAAAGATCAATCTAATGGAACAATACATGGAAATAATAGGTCCCAAAGATCAATCTAATGGAACCTTTTTGATAATTAGCTAGCTTAAATATGCATTAACTGTAATGTTATTAGCAACCAAAAGCATTTTCATTTCTTTCACCTAAGCATAGCCAAACCACTCAGCTTTTGAGACCTGAAAAATCTGGCCACGTCGTCACTATGAGCTTAGTTTGTAAGGGGAGACTAATAGCAATAAAAAAAACGGTGGCTCCAAGCATGGCATTTTTGGAATAAATTTACAAGATCAGAGTATACGCACAAGGAAATAACAAACCGAATTCTAAAAAAATCAAGTCTCGCAACATAATAAGTATTGAAAAAGAAGCAGCTCCGCCTGAAGAACCAGCGGTGGAGCATTTGTCATCTTCATCTTCTTTGAACCGAAGAATTTTCATTAATCCGAAGAATTTCTGAAAAGGTGAAGGCTAGTGTCCACACTTCCAATTTTGCAAGCGTGTATATCATGCTCGGTGAGGCAGCAACCATGCACCACGCCGTCAGGCTCCCACATTTTTTTCAAAAAAGGATGATTCACTTACGAGGATGGTGGTCAAAGAATGAATAAACGGCCAGGTAAATCGTGGCAAGCCTCACGTAGAGTATACGGAAAATGCCAGCATGAGAATCATGGTATCTTCCAATTTGCAATGTAACGAGGCCATGTTTTATGGGAACAGAAGGAAATAAAAAGATTTCTTCGAGGTTTATTTACTCGAGATAGTAAACGTTTTAATCTGCAGTTCATTCATGAGAAATGTGACATTCTGGCCCAACAAGAATGAATTTGAGCCCACCAGTGGCCCAAGTGTGAGTGGCATGGCATGTGTGGGGAGTTGTCCCACCTTACTAGTTGAGGGTGAGTCTCACCAACATATAAACCCAAGTGCCAAGTGCATTTCAACCCCCGAGTTAACCCTTTTACGCGAAGCGAGGACGAAAGCGTAAGCGGGGTTGGTGCGAGTGCGTATTTTACTCAACATGCGAGTAGAACTGAGCCATATTTGCAGCTGGGGCGTTACAAGAAATCCGTACGAAAATAAACATTTTTCATGCCAGTTTTATGGGAGCTTCATGAAAACTAGAAAATTTGCGGTACCATTAAATTATGTATTATGCGGAACATATCATTCCTTTGCCATGCAACGAGCAAAAACCGTTTAAGACTTGCAGTTCTTATGCTTTCGTCATTTGGTGCTAGCGCAGGTAGCCAGCGATAAGGCCAGTTAAAAATTGTAGAGGAGGCAGATAATGAATTGTGACCGTGTGCATGCTATTGCTGCCTTCAGGTGGTCGTTGCGCTATATTAATGAGGCCAAGACCCAGCGATAAGGTCAGTCGGACTCGCGGCATAGACTATGCGCTGTCATCTCCGCAAGAGTCTGCCTGCTCCTGCTCGCATCTTCATCTTGTTCCATTCGGCAACGCCATCCATGGTGCAATATGAAGCAACCGCCGGAGCTCATTGGCGCGGAATCCGCGGTTGGGGGGGGGGGGGGGGGGGGGGGGGGGGCGGGGAATGGGGCCGCTTCCTCCAGTATCCTCCGGTTTAGCACCGAGTGCGGTCCACCTCGCACCTCCGCCACACGCAGCAGCCGGATCTTTGACCGAGACCGGCGCCCCGCACCCATCCCGTCCGGCGTCTCGAGTCCGGAGCCCCACTCGTGCCTAGCAGATCTGCCGCGCGACCCCCAAGAAGCGCGCAGGAGGCGGTTTAGATCGGCCGGCGGTAAGCGCTCCGACCGGCCGACCCGGCCCATGCGCGCTGCACCGCGCCGGGGCTTCGCGGCCGCAGGGGCCAATACTAAAGATTAATGGTCAGGTAGGAAATACTTAAGCATTATGCATAAACTACTAGAAATTTGAACTTTTGCAACGCTAAATAATTGTGGCAACAGAAGCCAAATCATGGCAATATATCTCAATTTCCGTAATATGATGGTTGTTGGCAGCCGTGGCAAGTACTCGTGTGATTTAAACTTTGGACCTCGTTCTTTTATTTCGTTGCAACAGCTATGGTATTTGCATGTAATGAAGCATTGTATTAGATAGTAATTATAATGGCAGATATCATAACAATATTATGTTAATATTGCAATGACAAGTGGTAATAATTACAATAAATATGATCGTGGCAATAAAAGTGCTATAACCACCATATTTTTGTAAATGGTGGAAATAAAGTATTCTTGCAACGGTATATTTTTTGGTAAAAAATAATTAGAAGTTAAAAACTATAAAAGTTGCTACTTGATTTTTTGGCAAAAAATAATTAGAAGTAAAAAACTATATAAAAGTTGCTACTTAATAGCTTTGAACCTTGGACCTAAAAAACTACAAACCTTTACCACTGCATTAGAGAAACTTTTATTCTTTATTTGCTAATTGTTTACTCTTATCCTCTCTATTCACCATGAGAATAAATAAAAAAATATTGCAATAGTTAGAAAATGTGGCAATAATATTCATATATTGCAACACTACTTCACTCGTGATAATAATAACTTTTTTGTTGCAACCATTTTTGAAATATAACCACACTAGTTTAGCATGGCAAAACAATCACCTTAATCCAACAACGTAGGCTAATGTTGCAATAGATTAATATCTATTGCAACAAAGTTGAACATATGGCAATGCAATAAAATTCATGGCAATACAATAGATATATTGCCACCAAATTTCAAATTTTGACAATATCACCTACTTATTGAAACAATTTATATGTTGTTGCAATATTAGTGATGGTAGGGAAATATTTATTACCTTCAGGCGCTAAAATGCTTTTTGATATTGAGCTCTTTGCCTGCATAGTTATTTTAAGTGGGATCCGACAAATATTAAATTTGAGGTATATGTCTGTAGATCAAGAATATAAATTTTATATAGTAAATGAAAAAATTGAAATGCATATAAATTATGTGTAGCACAACATGCAATTATGAAGTAAAAATTTTACTCTTAAATGACATTTTATATTCAGTCGCATTTCCTATTGGATTTGGATTAATTCTATTGCATTGTAAAAGGCAGAATAATTAGCTTACTGCTTAATTGAGAGATTCACAATCAGTTGTGGAAAGTAGGTGCTACTCTTTGCAGGGCTGCTTTTGCTTACTGAACTGTTGCCGAGTAGTATCTCTGTTTGTTCATCAGTTAATGTATTTTTTTCTATTGGTGTCGGTGTCAATTTCAAAAGAAACAGTAGGTCTATATTTTTATAGAATGTGAAAATTAGTATTCAAGCTAAGTCTATTGTAAATTTATTTGCAATCTTGATCCAGGAACAATATCTCTATAGTCTAAAAATTTAGAATAGTTATTACACATTGCAATGTCTATGTTTCTAATTATTTAATTGGAGGATATGTGTTCAGACCATTGAACACTGAAAATTGGAGGCTATTGGATTATTTATAGTTTCCTTTTAAAATGTTTACTAATCCAGATTTCACATATTTGCCTACTTAGGTTATTGATGCATTAATAATAAATAAATAGCATATTTGTGTTTGCTAGGAGGGAGCAAAACAGTATTTTAGAGACTCACTGACCACTCATCTGGAAGGTAAGGGAATCACAAGGTGTTACTCTGAAAGGTGCTGCTTTTTACTTCCTGTAACTCTTTGGTACAGGAACTAACCACAAGGTGGTACTCCTCCGGAAGATAAGGGAACCACAAGGTGTTCGCTAATGCGACCTTGATGCGCAAATTTTGGAGGCCCTGCTATTGGAACTCTGGAATAAGTCAAGGTCTGAACACATTACATTTCTGGGTAGCTTGATACTGAGCCACTTTTATCCTTGTTTGATCTATGTAAATTTTGAATCTGAAAGCTACTGTTTGTTTCATCCTGTAACTCTCTTTGGTATAGGAACTTCTTTTTGTATTGTTTACTTTTGAGATGAATGCATTGTTCACGGAATAGATGCAGATACAGAAAATAGATACAGGAAGACTCAGATATGTAAAGGAAAAAGCAGTGGAAGCTTACCAATCATAGATTCAGTTGAGATTTATGAGGAAAACTTCCAAGTGCTTTTGTGACTTATCAGATTCCGAGATTGCTTTGCTAGTTTGCTGGAACAAATGACCCTCCGTATAGTCCTTACCAATCTTTTTTATAGTATGCAAGTGTGCAGCATGGCTGCCGTCTGGATCTTTCTTGCATGACTCGAGTTTTTGCGAAACGTGAGTCTAGTGCACACACGGTGGCATCTGCAACACGGCTGTCGTCTAGATTTTTCTCGGCTGCCTCGAGTTTTCTGAAACGCGAGTCTAGCGTAAGAACGGTGGCACACTTGTGATGCATGATAAAGATTTTGTGCGTGCCATTCATGTCGTCCATACCTAATCGAACGGCTAAAAATTAATTGGCTGACGTGGTCCAACCAAACGAGCCGGAATGCACCGGCTCTAGAGTTAAAAGATAAGCTGTTCCCTTGGCAGAATTATTACATATGCTCCTCAAGAAAAGAACACCGCCCTCAAAGAAAATTTTAATTGTGGTAGTTCAGTTCCGAGATGTGTACCGTATTATTGTTTTGCAAATTTGGTTTGCATGCTTTATTTCAGTTTCCTCTGGCCTACTGCTGCATGTTATGTTAGTCACTGGCTAGGTCTGTTTCAGGTTCGTTGGGTTTGTCGACGCTAAACTTTAATCCCGTCACAATGAATATTTGAACACCGATTAGAAGTGTTAAATATAGGCTAATTATAAAACCTATTACATAAATGGAGGCTAATTCACGAGATGAATCCATTAAATCTAATTAATCCATAATTTGATAATATTGTGCTACAGTAAACATATGTTAATGATGAATTAATTAAGCTTAATAGATTCATCTTGTGAATTAGTCTCCATTTATAACAGTTAGCTCATATTTAGTGACCCTAATTGGCATCCAAATATCCGATGTGACCCGGATTAAAAATTAGTCTCTGGATCCAAACACCCCCTTAGTTTGGTGGGCTATATATACAGATCAACGAACATATCCTGATTGTTGCAACAAATAAAATCATAATATGGTATGAAGAATGCCAGGCATCATATATACAGACTGAAAAAACCAGCTGCTAGCAGTGACTTGTATACTGATGGAGATTAATAATTGATGTCGACCTCAAACCATAAATCGAGCGGTCACTTGTATACTGACAGTGTACCAAGGTTTTGGAATGAGAGGCATCATGAAGCAACGTCGCTCATGTTCCGATCCTCTCGGAAACACATTGATCGATCTGCTAGAAATTAAAGGGTTTTGACTCCGTGGTTGTTCTAACCACGTGGATGATTTGGAAGGATCGCAATGCTCGAGTCTTCAATTGGATATTGAACAATGAAGACCAAGTGGTGTCAACCATCATCGCGGAGGCTGCGGATTAATATTTGAACCAGGCTGGCTTTTGTGTGCTGGGTCGGGTCGCAACAGTTGCATGTGCATTGTGCAATAGCTTTCGAACTTCTTCGGACCCTTGCTGTCATTCCTGGGCAATGATAGTGATTAGGATGTAACATTTCTCCTTCCTCTTAATAAAAACATGTTCAGGTACGATCGTGAAAAATACTCCCCTATCCTCTCTGTAATTTATTGTTTTGCTTGCTCCGGTATTTTGAATAACTAGGGATGGACAGTCAAAAACCGTCAGAGTTCTCTATTTCTGAAGCTCGGATGAAACTTGTCTATTTTCGCAAAAAAAAAAAAAAGAAACTTGTCTCCCGCGTTGGCGAGGTGCATAGGCCCGTTTACCATATTGTATGGCCCATTCTTCCTGTATTGTCTTCAGGGCCTCAAACAGATCATCTTGTACATGACTTCAGCACTTCTGAAATGAATCTGATGTTTAAGGTGGCAACATGGAAATTTCATCATTATATTTGGCATAAAAGTTCATCACAAAAACATTTATTGTAGCCATATCTTTGTTTTAGATAACTGAGATAGTCCCCAATCTCTGCACTAACCGTGGATGTACACAACAATATAAATAAGACCGTAAGAAACATATCTTGTTGGACTTGGAGGCATACGGAAATAATGCCTCGGGGCTGAAGTACAGAGGACAAAAATCCTCTGAATTCAATTGTATTCAAATCTGCGGCTTTGTTCATACCAATCATATTGATCACTAAGCACGTTGCTTTTCAACAAAACTGATCGTCCAGATGCCACTATCTTTGTCCAATGCTCCATACATCTGTGCGTGGATGGAAAACCAATCACTACTGATCCACCATTGCACGACATAAAAGAGAGATGACCATCACAAAAGAGACATACTTTAGTTTCAGAACTTGCAGTTGGAAACACCTCAATGAAAAAAAGAAACACTCTTCTATCAGTCACAACCAAGTGGACTACTTACTGCCATTGGTTGCGTTGCATGATGGGATGATTATGCGATTCTTTTTTAATGATGGGTTACGAGGAAAAGTGGTCCTTTTGATTGGATTAAAATTAATCTCACCTACAATTATGCCCTATATTATTCGTTGTCATACATAACCATACTTGAGTTACCATAGCTTTTTCTCAATTAGTGTTTGTTAACTGTTATAGAGTTTTAATACCATTTTTGCGCTGCATGATGATCTAACAAAACAAGACAAAATACATGTTATATATCTTCCAAAGACATGTATGTACATGTATGTATGTATGTATGTATGTATGTGTGTGTGTGTATATATGTATATATATATGTTCTAGTAGTAAGTTAGGCGTGCTATGTTTCAAACAAGATTTGCATAAACATTCTAATGGAGTTTCTTACAGAGTTGCTTCATCTCATTGTTCAAGTTGCTATCATGCCATTTTACGACTGGGGCTAGTGCGTAGTTTCCACACTATTAGATCTATATTGCAGATTTTTAAAGCTAGATTGTAACAAGCATGAGGCTAATTTAAAATCTTATATTGTGGGAGTATTGGGACTATATGGGCCTATCAGACCCATCGCTACTAGAAATAGGAATATCCATTGCTAGAAAAAGACCTATCGGCCCATCCCAAAAATACCGGTACGAACTAGACCCGGTACTAACAGTACCATTAGTACCAAGTCTAGTCCATATTGATATTTTTTTTTCGATGGGTACCGATTGATAACACCAACCGGTATTATAAGATTCACATTAGATTAGAACGGTTGTTATTACCATCCGGTATTAATGCTTCTAGCTACATTAATACTATTGGTAACACCACCCGGTACTCGTGTGAACCTTTTAGTATTGGTTGATGTTACCACCCAATACTAAAAAGGTCCCCATGGGTCAGTAAAAGGAAAGTATCTTTTTCAATCCCAACTTCTGTATAGGTGAGTTGGTAAGGAAGGTATGCGCGAGGCAAGATGATAAAAAAATAAAAGACAATCAAACACACAACTTTCTATCACAAACACACTGTTAATGTATAATTTTCCTTTGTGTTCTATCATTTCCATGTGCTTTTTTGCGTGTGTGAAAGCAGACAGATTAATGTATATATTAATCTTCTTGTGCGCTCAAATTCCAACACAATCGTCAAACTAAGTCAACACCCTTAAGAGATATTGCCAATTATAGTAGTGCAAAGATAATGCTTATTTATATTATACTAGGAGGTAAGGATTGTCTGCTTTAGTGGTCGTAATACAATCTCTATGCCCAAAGGTAATGTGGTTTGAGCGTGTATGCAAAAAGATTGCGAACTGTGCAGCCTGTGTGGAGTGTCCCACCTCAGCTATATACCAAAATGAGGGTTAGTGAATTCTTTACCCGTGTGTCACGCCTGCGAAGACAGTACAACATTGCGTTGGTATGGCCAACATTTGGAAGCAAACCAAATAGCAAATAAATCTTATTGGCACCATATCGATTTTTAAAAAAGGTTGGCAAACTGAGGGTAGCTCGGCTGGTAAGATTATTTGTGATGCAACCTACCCACCTAGGTTGAGTTCTCAACTCGATGTGATTGCTCTCATTTACTAGGTTTGTTTCACGATTTAACCAGCACGCTCTTTTATTGGTAAAGAATGTGCCAGTTTAGTCTCTTGTAGCGTAAGGTCAAATATTTGAAGCATGACATTCCCCTCCAAGCATTATTGGTCAATTCAATTTTCTTTAACATCAAGAGTTAGCGTCATACTTGTGTTGCTATTGCAACCTACTAGCTAAGCTGACATCCGTTTCAATTTTGTATCCTGGACGCCTTTGATTCAGCGGCGGAGGATCCAGTGTGGCAAGGTATGGCAACTGCCATACCTACGCACGCACGGAATCGGTCAATCGGTACCAAAATTTTTTAGTCACCCGCCCGCCCCTGCGCTGCTCCCGCCCCGAGCGCCGTCGCTGGCCGCCCTGCTCCTTCGCCCGCCCGCCCGCCCGCCCTGCTCCCCGCGCCGCCCCTCACTCCCCCGGACCCCGGTCCCCCCCCACGGCCCCACCCCCTCCGGGCCTCCGGCCTCCGCGCGGGCGCCGCTGCCCCTGCGGCCTGCGTGCCGCCCCTCTCTCCCCCGGTCCCCCCCCACGGCCCCACCCCCTCCGGCCGTCCGGGCCTCCGGCCTCCGCGCGGGCGCCGCTGCCCCTGCGGCCTGCGCGCCGCCCCTCTCTCCCCCGGTCCCCCCCCCACGGCCCCACCCCCTCCGGGCCTCCGGCCTCCGCGGGGGCGCCGCTGCCCCTGCGCCGCTGCGCGCCGCCCCAGCCCCTGCAGCCTGCTCTCGGCTCTGCACTACAAGCCTGCACGGCTGACGGCTGCACGCCTGCACCGCTGCCTGCACGGCTGCACTGCACAGCTGCAGGCTGCAGCCGCAAGAGGGAGAGCGGGCGATTGGGCGAAGGTGCAGCAAGCCAGCAAGCAGCATTCAGGCATTCAGCAAATCAGCACTTCATCACTTCATCAGTACAGGTCGCAGGCTCGCAGGTGGAGCAGGAAGTGAGTGCCTTTCTTGGTTAAGTGTAAATTTAAAAGAACAAAAGCAAGTAATCCCAGATGTGATTGAGTGCTAAGTGTAACACTCTAGTCCTGACATACCTCTACAGGTTAAGAAATTGCAAAGGCAACTCCAAGAAGAATTACAGAGATGGCTGGTAATGGAAAGGGAAAAAGAAAGATATCTCAAAAAGGTATTCTTGTGATTCGCAAAAATTGATTGGTTTATTTCACTTTTACATTGACTGATAATTGATTTTATTTTTACAGGTTTAAAAAGCTATTTTGGCACTGATTCCAGTGGTTCAAGTAGACAACCAAGTACTCGTGGTAGTGGAAATGCTCAACAAGAGGTTGAAGATGGGCAAGATCATTTTGCGCTTGTAACAACCAGTGTAGAAGATGAGTTTGCTCAAGCAACAACTGGTGTAGAAGATGAAGTTGCTGAAGCAGAGCTTCAAGAAGGTATAACCGAGTTCAACCCGGACTATATCATATCGGATCCAGGACTTCGTATTTCAATTGATCGTTTTGCCCCTAATATTAGAGATGAAGTTAGAAGGGCTTTTATAGCTAAAGGTCCTTTTCAACCAATGGATCATAAGTTTCCTACCTCGAATGATAGTAGGAGTTTTCAAAAGAAATGGTTTAAGCAATACAATTGGTTGGAATATAGTGTGGAGAAGAATAAAGCTTATTGCTTCTATTGCTATCTTTTTAGACATGATCGAATAGAAGAGAAATTTGGTCATGATGTTTTTACAAAAGTCGGATTCTCGCAATGGAAGAATGGTTATTTAACACTTCCAAAACATGTTGGTGGGCCTAGTAGCATTCATAACTTTGCAGCAACATCATATCATGATTTTGATAACCAAAGATCAAGTGTAAGAAATAAGGTGTCAACTCATACGAAAGATGCATTGGTCAAATATGAAACCCGAGTGGAAGCTTCCTTAAGTATTGTTGCTTATCTTGCTTTGCAAGGTGAGCCGTTTCGGGGGCATGATGAAACTTCTAATTCATTGAATAAGGGCAACTTTTTGGAAATGCTTGATTGGTATAAGGAAAGGAATGAGGAAGTGAAACGTGCTTTTGATGAGTTGTGTCCAAAAAATGCAAAAATGACTTCCGGCACGATTCAAAAAGATCTTGCAAACTCTTGTGCACAAGCAATCACAAAGGCAATAAAGGAAGAAATGGGGGGTTGTCTATTCTCTATTCTTATTGATGAATCACGTGATATATCTATCAAAGAGCAAATGGCCATAGTTGTTAGATTTGTGAACAAAAAAGGGGAAGTCATAGAAAGATTTTTGGGTATCAAGCATGTCAAGGATACAGCATCGGAATCATTGAAGAAAGCATTACTTGAAGTGTTAAATGATCATGGTTTAGTTGTTGCAAATATACGAGGGCAAGGGTATGATGGTGCTTCCAATATGAGAGGAGAATTTAATGGTCTTCAGAAATTGATTAGAGATGAGAACCCTTTTGCTTTCTATATCCATTGTTTTGCTCATCAATTGCAATTGGTAGTTGTTGCTGTCTCAAAATGCGCCTCATCTATTGAAGATTTCTTTGAGTATGTGACACTAATTGTGAGCAGCACTTCCACTTCATGTAAAAGGAAGGATTTATTGCTTGATAGACATCGATTGAATCTCTTGTCTAAATTAGAGAGTGGAGAAATATCATCTGGGAGAGGTAAACAACAAGAAACATCATTGGCAAGACCTGGAGATACAAGATGGGGATCTCATTATAAGACTTTACTTCGTATTGAGTCAATGTGGGATTCAGTAATAGAAGTGCTAGAAATTGTGAATCAAGATGAGCGCAATCCATCTAGGGCAGGAGGATTGGTACAAATAATGGAGTCTTTCAGCTTTGTATTTATCATGAAGATGATGTTGCAAATCCTTCGTATTACAAATGAGCTCTCACTCATCTTGCAAAGGAAGGATCAAAATATTGTTCAAGCTATGTCTTTGATTATTGATGTCATGACACGTTTGAATAATTTGAGAAGTGAAGGTTGGGAACCATTGTTTGAAGAAACAAAAGCCTTCTGCCTTGCAAAATGTATCCCAATACCAAATATGAGTGATCAAGTACCACGATTTGGTCGATCAAGAAAAGGTGGGAGAAACAATATCACTCAAGATCATTATTTTCGTGTTGATATCTTCTATGCTGCAATTGATGCTCTTACCACGGAGTTTGATCACCGCTTTAATGAGCGGTCCTCAGAATTGCTTGTTGGATTTTCTTGTCTTGACCCTAGAGATTCATTCTCTAAGTTTGATGTTGAGAAACTTGCTCGTATTGCGGATATCTATTATGATGACTTCTCTTTTGATGACCGCAAGACCATAAAAGATCAACTTCAAACTTTCATCATTCATGTGTGGCGACTTGAAGAATTCAAAGTTTATTATGATCTTGCAAGCCTTTCAAAAACAATGGTTAGACTTGAGAGACACATTATTTTTCCATTGGTTTATCGTCTCATTGAGTTGGCATTGATATTACCGGTGGCGACAGCAACAGTTGAAAGGGCATTCTCAGCTATGAAGATTATTAAAACTGAATTGCGCAACAAGATGACTGATGGGTGGTTAAATGATTTGATGCTGTGTTACATCGAAAGAGAAATATTCAAAGGTCTTGATCTTCAACAAATTAAAAAGGCATTTCAAAAAAAGAAAGACAGAAAAATGCAATTTCCTAGATCTTAATTGGTATGTATATTCTAGTTTTGTTATGAATTTTTTTCTATACAGGTTAAATTAGTTTTGATCACTAACTATGTCTTAAATTTGCAGATTCATCGTTTATTGATATGTTTATGTGGATTGTACTGCTTGCAAGTAATTTTAATGCATCATATAAGAGGTAACATCTATCGCTATGGTGCTTTTGATTTATGTCTTGCGTTTTAGTTTGTGTCGTGCGCTCGCGGACTCGCCAAGTTGCCATACCATAAACTTTTTGCTGGCTCCGCCACTGCTTTGATTCATTGAAGTATTTAATCTGGGTACACAGCCATGCCATCACTAAAGAGCCACTCGAGTTTTTTTATTTAAAAAAACAATCACCCTGTGGTCTGGTTGGCATAATCTAATCACCATTGTTGTATCATATACCTCCATGTTCTTGACGTTGCAAGATTCTGTTATTGCTGCTGTATTCAAAAATGGTGACCGAAAGGCAAAAGAGCACTTGGCAATGTCCGCCATCCAGATCGCTTCTCATTAGAATTTTCTTTCTCTGTTTCAAACCATTTCCCATTGTTAGAGCCATCTACAGTACCACCCCCGTCGTCAGCATAGGCATTTTTCAACTCGAGGTAGTCTTCGTCGTAATGACGACCGTACCTGTCGGGCTCGTTTCCGGAGGAAATTAAACCTGCAGCCG
This sequence comes from Panicum hallii, assembly GCF_002211085.1. NCBI lineage: Eukaryota > Viridiplantae > Streptophyta > Magnoliopsida > Poales > Poaceae > Panicum > Panicum hallii. The sequence continues at coordinate 29,158,968 of NC_038042.1, forward strand.
CCGGCAAGCGCATGAATACAAGACCTTCGTGGCACCCGTGGAAGACTGAAAAGTATTCAGGGTTCAGGGACGGATCGAACCAGCAGGCCGACAGTCACCAACGGCGGCCGATATCGGAAAAAAATTCTGTGGAGACGGTATGCAAATCCATTCGTGTGCATACCCCGACGCCGATCGCCGACGCGTGGACACCCTTGCGATCCAACGCCACACGCCTTGCTGGGAAGCCTGAAGGGCTCGCGTGCACAGCTTGGCTTGCCTAGCGCGCCGCCGCCGGACAGGAGGCTCGGCTCACACCATAATTTGGCTTGCCCAGCGCGACGACCTGCCGCCGCCGCCCGCCGCCCGCCGCCCGCCGCCCGCCGGCTCTCTTCCCGCACCTCGCGCAGCTGATCCCTATCGCCGTCGGTATGATCCTCAGCCGGAGCCACCGCTTCAATTCCTATTCGCCGCGCTATCGACTCATCTCGCGTCGTCAGCGACAGTCCCCATGACGACGGCATGGGGCGATGGGGGAGTCTCCTTGCTACTGAAATCAGCCGTGCCCTTGTACAGGAAGCAACAGATACATGAAGCTACAACTAAGCAACTAAAGTTTGTCCTGATGCAAATTCATCCTGGTTCCTTGTAGGATAAAGCAACAGATAGATGACGCTGTTCTATTCCCACGTTGTAGTGATCTAATTGTAGATGTAGATTGTTTCAAAGGATCAGTGTATAACATGCGGATGTCTTACTCGTGAATGTTTCAGTTTTCAATCCATTGTAATCTTGCTTTCCTAACAGGGCTATCTGAGTACAGTGAAATATTCAGAAACATAAAGCTAGCTGCACCTAGCTGTCCTTTCCTGTTTGCAGCAAAATCAAGAGATGAGCATGTAAAAGACAAAATTAGCTGCGGAAAACACCCCACATTGATGATGATATAACACATCATTTTTCTTCAATTTATAGATGATCTCAAGTATCAACTCTTTTACATATCAGCAGTTTACAATCAACAATCTCTGAACAATTAACAATACAACGGCATCTGACACATTGAATCCTGAAGTTCACTGAATAAAGTGCAACATAGGTAGATTCAGCAAAAGGAGTTGGTTTACAATCTGCACAAATGATGTAGAAGCAATTCAGCAAAATGATTCGTAGGTTGGCATGTCAGCAAACGGAGCTAAGAATTGAGGGATTTTGTAAGCTTTGAACTCGCAGTGAATACACAACCTTGAATACACATTGATGTCCATCACAGAAAAAAAAGGGAGAAACCTGACGAGCAAGAAGGAGGAGACGCCACGATGGTGAGCAACCTACCAATTTCGGCCTCAGCGTTTGAAGTCGTCACCGTTGAGGCGGCGGTGGTGGCGTCGAGACCTAGGGCGGTGCCTTGGAGGAGACGTCGGCGGCTACAGCCTACAGCGAGCAAATCTGGGCTCAAGTTCGCAAGAGCCGAGTGCCTAGAGCCGTCGCGCTGGGCTGAGAGCCGAAAGTTAACGCAGACCTGGGCATCCTAGCAGGCGGTCGTAGGATCCAGAAAATCGCCACGCGTCGGCAACCGGCATCTGGTATGCACAGGAATCGATTTGCATACCGTCTCCACGGAATTTTTTTTCCATTTTTGCAAGTGGAAGAAGCTGCCATGGCTTTCTTTAATTAATTTACCATTCCTCGCAACCATCATTAATTAAAAAAGAGAAGGAAAGGCTTGATGGCGAGCGGTGAACCGACCGAATCACCAGCGGTATGCGTGGCGGCACATGAAAATCATGGTCTCGTGCAGCTGGCGTCGCGCAAGCTTCATGACGCTGCTGCCGCCGGCCGCGAACTAACCGTGTGGGATCACGAGGAAATGCATGGGCGCGTGAGCGAGCGGCCCAGCGCGGCGGAACGAGGGGTGGGAGGGAAGGAACAAGGAAGGTCGAGAGTAGAGATGTAAATGAAACTGATATTTTTCCGACCGACCGATCGAGAGGGGTCAGATAGTAATTTGGATATTATTTTCGGATATCCGGATATTTTCTCGGATATCGGATTGAATTCGGATACTCTTTTTCGGATATCGGATTCGGATAGAAGATGAGTAGTTTCCGTCGGATATCGGATATCCGGTCAGATAGTTCCGATTGTAAAGTTGGTATCGGTGTTTTACCGCCACGCCCACCGAGGGATACCCCTGAGGTGGTGAGTTTGTAGGTAGGGTGTCGCCGAGATCACGAACTCGAAGGTGCAATGAACACAAGGTTTAGACAGGTTTGGGCCGCCTAGAGCGTAGTACTCTACGTCCTTATGGTTTGTATTTCCTTAGTGGTAATTGGTTGATCGCTTGTTTAGAGGGAATCCGCCCATATATTATCTGGGAGGATAGGTTTACATGAAAGTTCTAGTCGGGTACAAGCCTAGAAGTCCTACCCGAGTACTTTTTAGGTAGTTTCCTATTGTGTCCGACTAGTTTTACTACTGTACGAATAGTCCTACTACACTACGAGTAGTTACAACAGATGTAGGGCGTGGCCATATCCCATCACTTATTCTAGGAAAAGTACACAACGTGCACAGTCCCGTGTGCCCGGGTCTGACAAGCCCCCGAGCTCTTCGTAGTCGAGTGCTGCAGGCGTCCGAGTACTTCTGAAGGTGTCTTTGAGTTCTCCCGAACTTTATCTTGAAGGTGTCCGCCGAGTACTTTCTTGGCTGCGTTGAGGCTGTGAGGTGCTCATGCCCCGAGTAGTTTGTTAGGTCTTCTTTTATATGAGGTGCGATTGAACTCACACTCCATATGGAGTAGCCCCCGAGCCTTAGGTTGACTCGTAGAATCAGGCTGAGGGTCAATTTAATCTTGAGTCTTCTGTCCTTATCTTCCAACAGATTTGAAAAATAAGTCGCTAATGACACGTGTCCTGCAGCTCCCGAGCCTTGAATCCAAATCCTCAAGGTTTGGAATAGAGGATCCAAAGAATTATGGCAGGCAATATATGATAGTAAAAATTTGATGGTTAAGATGGGCAAGTTAGCTCAGTAATTCGAAAACCGCTTTTTTCGGGAAGAATTCCCTGAAGAAATGGTTAAGCAAATAACTTTTCCAATGACTAAATCAGATCAGATCTTATTCCCTGAGTCAACGACTAAATCAGACCTCTGAGTAATAATCTAAAAACCCCCTTATTTCGGAAGAAAATCCCTGAAATAATGGTTAACAATCATCTTCCTAAGATAAATCTTCAAAAACCTCTTGAATCGGGTACATTCGAATAGTTTTATAGTGTCCAGCGTTAAAGCATGAGAGCTGTCCCTGGAAGCACGCTGAGTGCCTTGTCACATCCAGCCCCCGAGCCAAGGAGCTAGATGAGTAGCATAGAATATACCTAGCAGTCGGTGGCGCCAGCCCTCGAGCCGAGGCATTGGCCAAGTAGCCGTTGGATCTTGAACCGTCGATGAAGCCGTCTAGTCAGAGTCGATCCCGACTAGATTTGTAGGCGAGACGAGTAGTCAAAGTAGTTGAACAGGTGTAGAACAAGTCGTAAACTAGTGAAAATGCCTTGTTATGGGAGTGAGGCTCCTTCAGCAACATAAGATACTAGTCGGAAGCTAGTAATCTGTTACTGGAAGTATGAGAGTGAGGCCCCTTCATCAAACTTGCGCGTAATATCAGTCGTAAACCAGTAAAATGGAGTTGTACTGGAAGGTATGAGTGCGAGGCTCCTTCAGTAATATAAGATACTAGTCGGAAACTAGTAGTCTGTTACTGGAAGTATAGGAGTGAGGCCCCTTCAGCAAACTCGCGCGTAATACCAAATGTAAACCAGTAAAACAGAGTTATACTGGAAGTATGAGCGTGAGGCCCCTTCAGTAACGTAAGATACTAGTCGGAAACTAGTAATCTGTTACTGGAAGTACTGGAGCAAGGCCCCTTCAGCAAACTTGCGCGTAATACCGGTCGTAAACCAGTAAAACGGAGTTATACCGGAAGTATGGGAGCAAGACCGCTTTAGTAACATAGGGTACTAGTCAGAAACTAGTAGTCTGTTACTGGAAGTATGGGAGCGAGGCCCCTTCAGCAAACTCGCGTGTAATACTAGTCGTAAACCAGTAAAATGGAGTTATACTGGAAGTATTGATCTCTAGGCACCGTTAGAAGATGTCTTGGTTGATTAAGGATAAAAATGGCGTTCGATATTCCAGGAATTAGAAACCTCCTGGCCATCAGGGTACTGTAACCGATATGACCCAGGGCCTGTAACCTTGTGCACGATGAAAGGCCCTTCCCATCGCAAGTTAAGGTTGTGTAAACCGGTGTCATTCTAGATTCGTCGAAGAACCATATCTCCAACATTGAAAGAGCGTTGTTGAACGTTCCAGTCGTGGTAATGACGGACTCCTTGTAAGTAGCGGGCCGACTGGAACAAGATGTTGTATCTAATTTCCTCAGCTGAGTCGAGCTCGAGATATCTTGCAGTGTCAGCCTCGCTTCTTCAAACATCTCCAATCGAGGAGACTTCCACATCACATCAGCTGGTAATATAGTTTCAGACCCGTATACGAGGAAGAAAGTTGACTGTCCTGTGGCTTTGCTCGGTTGTGTGCGAATCCCCCAGACTATTGATGAGATCTCATCGATCCACTTGCCGCCCTTTTTGCTGTTCTCGTCATAGAGTCTTTTCTTCAATCCATCAAGAATCAAGCCGTTGGCGCACTCAACCTGGCCGTTGGCCCACGGGTGAGCCACTGAAATGTATTTGACTTCAATGGAACTGCGTTCACAGAAATCTCAGAACTGATGCCAGTGTAAATTGGATCCCAGGTCCGTATTGATGGTGTTGGGGAAGCCAAAATGGTGTAGGATGTCGCAGATGAAGGTAATTACTCGATCTGCAGAGAGCGTTGTGATTGGCATGTACTTGATCCACTTGGTAAACTGGTCGATGGCAACCATCACGTGTGTAAAACCACCCGACGCAGTGGTCAGGGGTCCTATCATGTCCAAACCCCAACATGCAAATAGCCATGAAGGTGGTATGGTGATGAGATTGTGAGCCGGGACATTGGCTATTTGCTGAAGAACTGACAGTTTGTACACCGACGAATGAGTGCTTCGGCATCTGCCTAAGCAGTCGGCCAGTAGAAACCAGATCTAAAAGCCTTGCCGACTAGTGTGCGAAAAGCCGCGAGGTTCCCGCACATGCCTTCGTGAATCTCTTGAAGTATCTCTCTGCCCTCTTCCGTGCGAACACACTTCATGAGTATGCCTAACGCTGATGCACGCTTGTACAGGTTACCCTCAACTAGAACATACCCTTTACTGCGCCTTAGGATGCGAGTAGCTTCAACGCTTTTTGGGTCGACGCTGGGGGTAGTTTGTGCTCCTGGATGTAGTCGATGAAGGTCACCCTCCAGTCGACCTTGATCATCAAGACCTCTCGGTCGGGTTCCTTTGGACCCTGAACGATGGAAATTGAGTCTGGTGCCTTGATGGAAGGGTGATGCAACTCATGAACGAAAGCTCCTGGTGGGACGCTAGCTCGATTAGAACCCAGTTTGGAGAGCACATCCGCTTCCATGTTGTTGTCGTGGATCACATGGTGGATTTTCAACCTTGAGAACTTGTTCTCGAGCTTGCGTATCTCCATAACATACGCGTCCATGGTGTCCTTGTTGACATCCCACTCCTTGTTGACTTGTTGGACCACCAGTAAGGAATCACCGTAGATGAGTAGTCAGTTAATCCCTAGAGAGACTGCTAGGCGTAGCCTATGCAATAGTGCCTCATACTCGGATTCGTTGTTAGAGACCTCAAATAGTATTTGGAACACGTACTTGAATTGTTCTCCTATCGAACTGATGAAAAGTACTCCCGCGCCACCACAGCCGAGCTTGAGTGAGCCATCAAAGTACATGACCCAATGCTCTGGCTGGTTGGCTGGGGCTTCCACTTGGTTTTCTCGCCACTCCACCATGAAATCGACTAGTGCCTGCGACTTGATGGCCGTTCGGGGCTTGAAGTTGAGGGTGAGGGCCCTCAGCTCCACTACCCACTTGGAGATGCGCCCGGTGGCGTCCCGATTGTGGAGGATATCCGCCAATGGGAAGTCGGTAACCACCAAGATGTTGTATGCGTCGAAATAATGGTGAAGCTTCCTGGAGGTGATGAGTATACCGTAGAGTAGTTGATGAATTATTGGGTAACGAACCTTGGATTCAGAAAGTACTTCGCTGATGAAGTAGACTAGTCGTTGCACCCCGAAGATGTGGCCTTCCTCCTGGCGTTCCACCACGATTGCCGTACTGACGACGTGAGTAGTCGCGGTGATGTAGAGTAGCAGGTTCTCACCTGGTTGGGGAGCCGTCAGGATGAGGGGTGACTGCAAATGGTGCTTGAGATCTTGCACAACCTGCTTTGCCTCCTCGGTCCGTTGGAACTTGTCGTGGCGCTTGAGCAATTTGAAGAAGGCTTGTCCCCATTCTCCAAGTCGGGAGATGAATCTTTTCAAGGCTGCCATGCAACCTGTGAGCTTTTGGACGTCCTTGATCGTCCGTGGAGCATCCATGGCTGTGATGGCGGTGGTCTTCTCCGGGTTTGCTTCAATTCCTCGGTGAATAATATTGACACCGAGTAGTTTTCCTTGTGGCACCGATGCACTTCGTCGGGTTAAGCTTCCATCAAAACTTTCACAAGATGTTGAATGTTTCCTCGAGATCAGTGATGAACTCATCGTGGGATCTGGTCTTGATGACCATGTCATCCACGTAGGCTTCAACGTTGTGATGTAGCTGGTCCGCAAGGCATAGTTGGATGGCCCGTTGATAGGTGGCTCCTGTGTTCTTCAACCCTAATGACATTGTTGTGTAAGCATATGCTCCAAAAGGGGTGATGAATGCCATTTTGATCTGATCTTCTTTCTTTAGAGCTATCTAGTGGTAGCCCGAGTAGCAGTCGAGGAAAGAGAGCAGGACGCAGCCAGCCGTAGAGTCGATGACCTGGTCATTGTGTGGGAGCGTGAAGGGATCCTTTAGGCAATGTTTGTTGAGATCAGTATAATCCACACACATCCTCCATTCATTATTATTCTTTTTCGAAACTAGTACAGGGTTAGCTAACCACTTAGGGTCGTACACTTCTTTAATAAAACCAACCGCGAGTAGTTTTGCTAGCTCCTTCTTGATGGCCTCCCTCTTGTTGGGAGCAAAGTGTCGTAGTCGCTGCTTCTTCGGAGTGGCTTTAGGGTCAACTTTTAGGCAATGCTTGATCATCTCCTTGGGCACCCTAGGCATATCTGCTGTTTTCCATGTGAATATGTCTCGGTTAGCCCTAAGGAAGCTGACAAGCACGCTTTCCTATTTGTCACTCAAGCCGCCTTCGATCAAAGCAATTTTGGACTGGTCGCCTTCTTGTAGCTAGATGGCCTTGATGCCGACGTTGCTGGGGTTGGGTTTAACCGTCAACTGGCTAGGCTGCTGGTTGGAGATCTCCATCTCTGAGTCGGTGAGCTTCTGCACGGCTGCGAGTACCTTTACAGACGGCTCTAGCACGTGTGATGTTTTGGCATACTCAATCGCCTCCTGGTCGCAGTCGTATGACTTCTTCAAGTTGCCAGGAGCGTGAGTACGCCTGTCTTGCCTGACATCTTGAGTAACAGGTAGACATAGTGGGGCACTGCCTTGAACTTGGCCAGTGTTGGTCTACCGAGGATGGCATGGTACGACAACTCGAAGTCAGGCACCTCGAACTTGATGTACTCGGTGCGGTAGTTTTTCTTCATCCCAAAGGTAACTGGTAGGACCACTGAGTTGAGTGGTGTAGCCGTGTTTCCCGGAACGATGCCGTAGAAAGGAGCTCTGCTAGGGGTGAGCATCTTGGAGATGTCCAGGCCCATCTTCTTCAGAGTACTCGCGAAAAGTAGGTTGAGGCCGCTCCCCCCATCGATGAGTACTTGGGTGAGCTGTGATCCCACCACGACTGGATCTAGAACGAGCAGGAATTTTCCTGGCTCGGAGAAGCTGGTCCATTGATTGTCCCAAGAGAAGGAGATTGGGACCTTGCTATATCTCAGAGGCTTTTGCTTGGCCGGCTCTACGGAGAGGATTTCGCGCAGGGTCAACTTCTGCGCGCGCTTGGAGGGGAATCCGCCGTCTCCACCGAAGATGTTGTTGACAATGTTCTTCGAATCCTGGAAGTCTTGAGCCCCCGACTTGTCACCCTCGTCATCGTCCTCCTGGTCCTTTCGCTTTCCTACTTAAGGGTGGGGTGGGGCGTTGTGTGACTTGCGAAGGCTGATGCACTCGAAGAGTGCGTCGCGACCTTGGGTGCATTGGGCATTGTTTGTGCAAGACTTTCTCAAATTGTGTGTCATTATTCCCCGACTTCTTGCCACGCGGATTGTGCTCAACAGCCATGACTTCTTGGTCTGGCTTGCGCTTTCGGGGGTTCCCTGAGTGTTTTCGCTGGCCCTTGTTGAAGTGGCCGTTGCCGTTGCCTTGCTTGTCGCTGTTGCGCTTGGGGAAGTGTTCGTTCTCCTCGACCTCCTGACCGTGCCATCATATCACATGGCTCCACGGCAGTAGTCGGGCGATTGCGTCCGAAGTCGTGGTACATGTGCTTCAAGAAGAGCCCGTTCTAGAAGCAGCGGATTACGTCCTCATCGGTGATGTTGGCAATGGTGGTGCGCATCTTGAAGAAGCACCGGGTGTAGGACCTCAGGGTCTCGTTCATCTCTTGCTTGAATTGGGACAGATCATGGCGAGTGCCTGTTCTAATCATGGATCCTTGGAAGTTGTCGATGAAGGCCCGCTTGAGGTCCTCCCAGGAGTCGATGGAGTTTGGCTTGAGGCTTTCAAGCCAAGTGACGGGCGCGGACTCCAAAGCTACCGGGAAGTCGAGAGCTTTGGTGGAGTTGGATCCCCCTGAAACTTTGATGGCAACGGAGTAGCATCGGATCCACTAGCGCGTGTCCTGCTTGCCATCGTACTTGGGGATTCCGACTGGTTTGAACTCCTTGGGATAGGATTTTTCAGTGATGTTGGAGTTTAAGGTGGGGAAGCAGTCGTTGTCATCGTCATCATGGTACCTGTCGGTACGGTCCCTTCTCCTTGCTTCGATAACATGCCACGCATCATGGCCATCATTGATCTTCTACTTGAGGTCAATCGTGGGAGCATCGTGAAGGCTGGCCTTGAGTGGAGTTTGGCCTTGAGGCCTTGCACCATGCTGGTTGCGAGGTTGATGAGTAGATTGTTGTATTTTTTGTTCATCGTTGCCACGCGCGGACGGGTGGCCCTCGTGGCTCTGGCGGCTGTCGTTCCTCCAGTTCCTGGGCCTCCTCCAGGGGTGCGACTGATCAGTGCAGTTTCGCCATGGTGCTTAGACCTCGAGGGCAGATTCCGAGTGGAAGATACTGGATGTTGCCCATCGAGTTGCACGAGCGCGCGCTGGGTCAGATATTGCAGCCTTTGTATCTGAGGGTTGGGTGGTAGTTATTGGGCTAGTAGAGCCGCTTCTGTGATGGTGCCAATCTATGACATTCAGGTATTTAGAACACAATAGATTCTAGTATAAAGTGTGCTTGTTTGATCTTGTGTATGTGTGTTCAAATTTGAATGCAAAAGGAAAAAGGATATTTATGTAATTCTAAAAAATTTAGGTCCTTTAGTGTTAAATGGGTGAGAATGGGAGGTAAAATCAAAACATATGAAGGTTGTTTTGCAAAAGTCAAGAACTTGCTTTTAAACCGCAAATATAGATGAAACTACCCAAAGGATGCAAGTGTGGTGTAGATTTTAAATAGGATTTAATTAAAGTTTAAAACTTTGCCAAGATTTATGTTAGTTTCAAATCCTTAGCTCTTTTGCAACTGAACCTTAAAGCAAAGTTGTAGAGCTTGCTAAACCCTACACGTTTTCTTTTGGGCACATTTTCATTTGAGCTATGGTTTGAAAGTTATCTAGGCTTTACAGAGGAGGCCCTGCACTTTCGGGAAATTGCAAATTGATCCTCCTTCGTCTACCTCCAGCCCTCGGTTCTCTGTTTTCTCTGCCTGACGCCCCGCTGCCCTCGCCGGCCATGTGCCGCGCACCGGCCGCCCCCGCGCCGCTCTAAGCCGTGCCACGTGCCCTCCTGCGCCTTGCCCGCCGCCTTCCTGACCTCGCGCTGGCCTTTCCCTGCCTCTCCACATCGCGCCGCCGCCGCCCGAGCCGCCACGACTCCCGCCGGCTTGCCAGCTCCTGCTCTCGTGCGACCACGCCTTCTTTTGGACCCCGAGCACATCCTGGAGCTTCCCACGCACTCCCTCTTGCTTTCACGCGTCTGCATTTCCCTTGCCATTTTCTCTCGCGAGCACCACACCTCGCCGGACCTCCGCCGCAGCCTCTGGCCGCCGTCATCAGCCGCCCACGCCGCCTCCCACCCACGGTCCAGTGCTCCTAGAGCACCGCTGCGACTCCCTGCAGCTCACTGACCCATCCAATTTCGCTTTCCCGCACCCGAGCATCGTCCCCCACAGCACCGGCGAGCTCAAGCTCCACCGCTGTTCGGCCTTGCCGTCGACCCGACGCTACACCACCCCTCAGCCCCAGCCAAGGGCACCAGCACCACCACATCATCCCGTAGAAGCTTCCCAGCAGCTTCTTCACCACCCTCCGGCACCCTAGCCACCGGAACGCCTACGACACCCCTCGGAGCTCCGCCGCCGCCCCTGTTTGCCGTCGATTAAGCCGCCCTAGCCCTTCTCTTCCTCAACACTGGCCACCCCCGTGACCGCCGTGAGTCCCTAAACATTTCCCCTCACTTGCCCCTCATCGCCGGTGAGCCCCCTCATTGGATTTGGTCGCCGTCGATCTGCCCCCTCTGTAAAACCCGATCAAGGGTCTATTTGTAACGATTCAAATCTTTCCAGGGGCCTATCTGTAGAAAATCAGTACCCCTCTCTAATGTAAATCAGCCAACTTTGAAAATCTATAGAAATTTGTAGAAAAATCCAAAAATTTCCAAACTAGTTTTGTTGGAATCCAGAAGTCTAATTCTACAATGTTTGTTAATAGGGTCTGGTTTGAAACTAAATACTTTTTGATTTATTTTAAACTTTAGCAAAAGGGTATCTTGTGCATAACTTTTGCATTCTAGCTCTTTTTCCTTTGATTTTTAGTGTGTAGTATGTTTAAGGTGAATACAAGCTTGTGTAAAAATTTCAGCACCAGTATTGCACCCTAGCTTCAGCTACTTTAATTTTGTGCAAAACATGCTTGAAAGGATTTGAATTTATTCAAACATGTTCCTAAGCTTTTCATGCTTAGATCTTTTTACCATATGTTGATATGTTAATAGTTAGTTCATAATTAAGTTTTCAAGAATTTATAGCACTATTTTACCTAAGATTTGAATTTAAACCTAACATTTAAACTAAATTCAAATACCCTAGTGTCTATTTTCAGAAAATTATGAAAACTTCATAGTAAGCTTATCCACTAGGAATAAGCTTATCCACAAAAATTGATGGCCATAGCCTTTATGAATTTCAAATTAAAAATCAAACTTGTTAACCTAATTCAATTAATTCAACTAATTAGGATAATTGAATTAGGCTACCAATAATAATAAGTTTATATTTAAACCTCTTGCTTTATGAGTTTATGTGTATTAATCTATTGGATTGCAACTTATCGTGAAATAAAACTCTTCACTGGAGAACCATCTAAATCAAATCATTGTATATCATGTAGAGTCAACGATACTCGACGACGGAGACTACGAGCTAGTCCCGGAAACTGAGCAAGGATTTTCTGAAGACCCAGTAAACATCGTCGAGACTCTAACTGAAGCTCCGAACCAAAGTTCGGAAATCTTTGACACTCCTGCCCCCAGCCCCGCTCAAGAAGGCAAGCCCCGGTGCATAACCCAGTATTTCAAATTACTACATTTATGCAATCCTATATGTATATATTATATCTTGCATTAAGTCTAGGAGTTGAAATGGAACCCTAGATGCATTGAGACTAGGAACCGATATATTGTGCCTGAGTCCTTATCGGATAGATGCTTTGCTAATAGGACCGGCAGAAGTCGGGTGATTTCCTATCACTGGCGCGATATAGGAGTTGAATGTTTACTATTCTGGAATCACTATAAGGATGATGGACGGGGTCATGTGTAGTATCATGACTCGGAAGGTTACCCCGTCTGTGTTGATAAAAGTTGATAAGGTCGTAGTGTGTGGTAGTGGTGGCTAAACGTTTGAAAGTACTAGCCACATGCCGCAAAATATGGTAAAGCGGTAAGCCTAGTAACCAATTGGCCCGAAGAGTGGACATACCTCCCACCACTCGTAATTTGGTTTTTCTCATGCACCGACCTGCGGGAGTACGTTCCACACAGCGGACAGGAGTACGGTCATGTAGTCGCGCTACAGACGTATGTCCTGCACAATTGGTGTGCGTACGGTCCTACAGTCGCTTGTGGTGGCCCTGTTCCACGAGTCGGAATGAAAGGCAAACGGTTGCTTCATAACTATTGTTGGATGTTCGAAGCGTGTGAGTTAGGTTTGCCTTGCAAGGTTATGAAACTCGATTCAGAATCGTCCGTTTCTCGCGGAGATTGAGACTGCTTATTCCTTCTGCCACATGGAGTAAGAACAATAACCATTATGGAATAATCTGGATGGATGTTAATCTCTACCCTGTTTGTCTAGTATAGGTGCTTACCTAGAATGGTTAATGAAACTAGAATCTGAAAGCTAAAATATTGTTGTCGGTCAAAACCCACTGACGAGCAGCGATAGGCAACACGAGGAGCCGGGAGGCTTCCGGAACTGCTGGTGGGTCCCGGTCCCTTGGTCAATGGCCCAGAAGTCCGGCACACGCTCTGGCTTGGTGAAGTGCTAGGCGTGCCACCTGACCTATACCTAATCAGGAAGGTATAGAAGTCATTGTTAGTTATTTGCCTGCATGCACAGCCACGTCAAACATTAGTCCGAGCCGCGATCGGCTCTTAACATGACCCCCAAGATCGGCTAGAAGAGCCGATGGAGCCTCTGCACTAGGTCGGACGTGTCTTCGTACCAGGTTGGACCTTCGGGTACCACTCAGAACCGGCTAAAAGAAGCCGATTGCCCCATTTAACAGATTGGGTCTATTAATATTCAAATATCTTGCACAAATCCGACAGAACAGAGAAAAGCATGCTCTGTAATCACCAAGCTAATCCAATCTGCGACAGCAAAGGTTTTCACCGTATAACCGGAACATCCTACGCGTGGTTAAGCCTAACGAACATGAAGGATAACAAGACGCTAACCCAAAAAGAGGCCTAAAAACCAACTAACCAGTCGATTACCGGAACAATCCCTCCTCAGATTACCATAAAGCACCAATCATGCAGCCGGAACATTTAACCCGTTTGAAGGGCCTAATCATACGGATATTAAACCAATTCCTTGTAGAACAAAGAACTACCTGTTATCGCCATAATTTGACTGGGCCACAGGATGGGCCGAGAGCAACATGGGCTGAAGGAAGTCATCGTAATAGTCTGCAAATCGGCTTCTGAGCGAACGTGTCAAGGGCCAGGATGGCCGTGTATCTAAGGATAGTTTAAATATAGTAAGTTGGAGATGGTACCGTAATCAGCTAGGATTAGTTAGAAAAGATTAAGTCTTCGGACTATAAATATGTATCGTTAGATTCAATCAATAGAATCAATCATTCACAACAAACTCTCAGCGCATCGCCACCCCTTCCTCAAGGGCCTTTTTTAGGTAATCGTCATGCTGCTCCGATCATGTTCAACATGGTCGGAGCAGCATTGCTTTTATCTGTTTATCATTGTGTTTCTCATACTGAAGTGTTTTTGATGGCGAGCAACACTAATTATCTTAAACGATTATGATGCTGCATTGGTTTTGAATAGTAAATCCATATTTTGCTTGTTGCTCGTAATCGTTTAGCTGCTCTTGTACGCGATCTCGGGTGCAAGGGCAGCGCCTTGTTCTGTTATCACTTAGTATATCTAATCTGTTATGGTAGTTCTTTGTGTTACAAGGAATTGGTTTAATATCTGTATGATTAGGTCCTTCAAACGGGTTGAATGTTCCGGCTGCGTGTTTGGTGCTTCATGGTAACCTGACGAGGGATTGTTTCGGGAATCGACTTGTTAAGTTGGTTTTTAGGCCTCTTTTCGGGTTAGCATGTTGTTATCTTTCATGTTCGTTAGGCTTAACCACGCGTAGGATGTTCCGGTCATACAGTGAAAGCTCTTACCGTCGCAGATTGGATTGGCTTGGCAATTACAGAACATACTTTTATTCCCCTATCGGATTCATATAAAGTGTTCATATGTTTAGTAGATCCGATCTATTAAATGCAGCAATCGGCTTCTTTCAGCCGATTCTGAAAGGTACCTGAAGGACCGATCTAATACAATGATTCCGTCAGCTTTTTTGGCTGATCTGAGGGTCATTGTCAGAGTCGATCACGGCTCGGACTAATATTTAATTTGGCTGTATACGCAGGAAAATAGCTGACGAACGGTTTCTACACCTTCCTGATCAGGTATAGGTCAGGTGGCACGCCTAGCACTTCACGAAGCCAGGGCGAGTGCCGACAACACTAGCATAACAGATTAGATATACTAAGCAAGAACAGAGCAAGGTGCTGCCCTTGCACCTGGGATCACGTACAAGGGCAGCTAAACGATTATGAACAGCAAGCATAGCATAGATATACCATTCAAAACCAATGCAGCATCATAATCGTTTAAGATAACTAGTGTTACTCATCATCAACAACGCTTCAGCACGAGAAACACAAACATAAACAGATAAACGCAATGCTGCCCCGACCATGCGGAGCATGAACGGAGCAGCATGTCAATTACCTAGAGAAACCCTTGGGAAAGGGGAGGCGATGCGCCGAGAGTTTTGTTTTGAATGCTTGATTGATTTTTTTATTGAATCTCATGATACATATTTATAGTCCGGAGACTTGATCTTTTCTAACTAACCCTAGCTGATTATGATGCAATCTCTAACTTACTATATTTAAACTATCCTTACTAGATACATGGCCATCCCGGCCCTTGACATGTTCGCACAGAAGCCGATTCGCAGACCATTACGATGATTTCCTTCAGCCCATGTTGCTCTGGGCCCATCCCTTAGCCCAGTCAAATTATGGCGATAACACATGCCCCCTAGTTTTAGACTTCTAAGATTTGTACACGCACATGCCGCTCCAAACGCCATCGGATGTGACCCCTCGGCTTCAAGGGCCTGCACGCGCGCGCTGCCTCCCAATGCTATCGGACGCGACCCTTCGACTTCTCCCTCGGGAATCGCGATAGCGCCGCTTCACCTTCCATCTCTGCCTTTATAAACTGGCATCAACGGATTTACTTATATCCATCTTCCTCCTCCATGCATTAACCGTACCAGCATATTCTGCATCCCCCGATGATGGCTTCCTCTTCCTCTACCTCCTCCAATTCCTCTTCCTCTTCTTCCATAATCTCCATCACCTCTCCTGACTCCGAAACCTCCAGGGAGGCAACGCCGAAGTTCGATCCAGTAGCCTCGTACAAGGCTTTCGCTCCTCTGCATTGGGATGCAGAGGAGTGGGACTTCAGCACTTGGTCAGAGAACGATGAGTCCCTGACCGACGATGAAGACCTCCAGATTCTCCTTCATGAGGATCTGGACGAAGGCGATGAAGATTCCTGGGATGATGACTTCTTCTCTTCCTCAGAAGAAGATGCCAAGGACACTTCCACCGACGATGACTTGGCAGCAGGAGGGTTCCTGCCGGTGGATCATCGACTTCAGAAGACGACGGGGACGCCAGCGACGACGCCGGTCCTAGCAGCAGTAATGGTGGCAACAGCAGCAGCAACAACGGCGGTGATAGCGGCGATGGTGACACCAGTGCGTCCCCCCATACAAGCGCCGCAAGTCCTTAGGGACCTACTGGTGGTAGTTCGTAGGGTCATCCGCCGTTGTGCACAGAGCCGGTAGATCAGCTTCTTTTGTAATAATCTCTTGTAAATGAACCCTTTTATTTCAGCAAGCCAATGTCTGAAAATCTAATCTTAAAGCCCGATGGCATCGCATCGGCCCTTCTCCTTGAATTGTCCAATCCAATCCCCTGCTTTTCCTTTATTCTGGATCAGAAATCTCTTAGAGATCTTCGAGAACTCGAGTACCCTTCAAATGAGTTCAAATATCTCAGAGATCTTCGAGAACTCGAGTACCCTTCAAATGAGTTCAAATATCTCAAAGATCTTCGAGACCTCGAGTACCCTTCAAATGAGTTCGCCAATATCAAGAGTACTCTGCCAAGATCCGTCCCCATTTTTCTTTCGCCAACTAGTTGTATGCCAAGACAACCTGTCTGACTGTTCCTTAAAACCGGCTTTCGGACGTGCTCCTATTGTTACTGCTTCCTCCCGAGCCCAAATCAGGTCGAAAAATATAATTATCAAGAAAAACCGGGAAAGAAGTCGAACCTGTTCTTTTAAGATCAAGAGACACCCGCAATCGACTTCCCTATTTTTAGCGAACCCCGGGACTTGTAGGTTCTAATTATTGCTTCTAAAGTCAATGGCTTAGCATCGGCTATTCAATCTTTAGCTCCGTGCACGGACCTGCACTGCTCTTTCTTTAGACATCTGACTTGTTTATCTTGTTCTACTTTACAGCCTGATGCACTGCACCGGCTTTAAAAGTACCCGATGGATACCGACCTGCAGCATTATGCACCACAAAGTACCTGATCATGTTGACTTGCAGCCTGATGTATCACATCGGCTTTCTTCACGGATACCCTGATTGTGTTGGTCCATAGCCTGATGCATTACATCGGCTTCATCACTCGTCTTCCCACATGCTCGGGAAATATTTCTTGAGGTGTTGGCCATTGATGGCTACCAGAAATTTAACTCCATCCAATTCTTCAAGCATGTACGCATTCCCTGGTAAAGCTTGATCAACTCTATAAGGCCCATGCCAATTCGGAGACCATTTACCATATGCCGCATCCTTGGTCCCCAATGGTAGCACCGCTTCCCATACTAAATCTCCAACTTGGAATTCCTTCAGTTTAACTTTCTTATTGTACGCGCTGGCTATCTTGGCCTTATTTTCCTTGATCTTTTCCAGCGACCAAAGCCTGAGTTCTGTAATGTCTTCCACATTGTCACTCATTAGTGCGGCATATTCTTCAGCAGTTAAATCATTATGAAACTCTATTCATCTTGAACCGGCCGTAATTTCCCATGGTAACACGGCCTCCTACCCGTACACCAAATGATATGGTGAAGTTTTTGTTGCCCCGTGGCATGACACACGATAAGCCCATAACGCTTCTGATAATACTTCATGCCAACACCGTGGGTATTCATCAATCTTCCTTTTGATCAGCTTGATCAAGCTCTGATTGGACACTTCGGCTTGTCCATTTGCTTGAGCGTAGTATGGAGATGACCTGATCAATTTAATCCCCGTGCCAGCAGCGAACTTTTTGAACTCATCAGATATAAACACCGACCCTCCATCTGTTGTAATAGTCTGAGGAATCCCAAACCTATGAATAACGTGTTCTTTGAGACGTCCCTCGACGTTACTGACTTCATAGGAACAGCCTCTACCCACTTGGTAAAATAATCTGTGACGGTCAAAATAAACTGATGGCCTTTACTTGATGGAGGATTAATCTTACCGATCATGTCCATGCCCCAGCCCCTGAATGGCCAAGGTTTGATGATAGGATTCATTGCTGATGCTGGTACTATTTGTATTTTTCCAATCCTCTGACAGGCCTGGCATCCTTTATAATACTTGAAGCAATCTTCCAGCATATCAGGCCAATAATATCCCGAGCGCCTGATCAACCACTTCATCTTGTGGGCTGATTGATGAGTACCACATGTACCTTCATGGACTTCATGTAGAAACCGATTGGATTCAATCGGCCCCAAGCACTTGAGTAGTAGCCCCTCTAGAGTCCTGTAGAACAAGTCATCCCCTATCAAGACGTACTTCATAGCTTTGTAACGTATCCTGTTAGGTGCCCCCCGAGCCGGATCCTTCAAGTAATTGAAGATATCGGCTCTCCAATCCCCCTGATCCAGCAGGTTTATTTGGAAATCAGCTCCATCCGCCGTATCCTTGTAACCTGAAGCCATCTGGGCAAGATTATTGGCCTCAGAATTTTGTACTCTTGGTATCCAGTAGAAATTTATATATCTGAACCGGGCCATTAGCTCCTGGCATTGTCTCCACAAAGGAAACAACAACGCACTCTCACATCAGTACGTCTCCGTGAGCTGAGAGATGACCAGTTTTGAATCCCCAAAAACTTCTACTGCTTCTGCTCCGGCCTCAAGAAGTAATTCCATACCTTTCTGCACCGCTTCATACTCGGCTGGATTATTGGTGCGAGGCGTTGGCAATCTGATTGAAATGGAATATGTTGCCCCCCGAGGCGAAATGAGCAAAATACCTATGCCAGAGCCATCTCCGCTGTGACATTCAGGTATTAGGATTAGAACACACTAAATTTTAGTATAAAATGTGCATGTTTTGATCTTGTGTATGTGTGTTCACATGTTAATGCAAATGGGAAAAGAACATTTGTGTAATTTTGAAAAATATATGTCCTTTAGTGTTAAATGGGTGAAAATGGTAAGTGAAATCAAAATACATGAAGGTTGATTTGTAAAAGTCAAGAACTTGATTTTAAATTATGAATATAGATGAAACTACACATAGGATGTAAGTGTAGTGTAGTTTTTAAATAGGATTTATTAAAAGTTTAAAACTTTGCCAAGTTTTATGTTAATTGCTGATCCTTAGCTCTTTTCCCACTGAACCCTAAAGGAAAGTTGTAGACTTTGTTAAATCCTACACTTTTTATTTTGGGCCTATTTCCATTTGAGCTCTGGTTAGAAAGTTACCAAGACATTACAGTGAGGTCCCTATACTTTTGGAAAATCACAGACCAGTCCTTGTCTTCCTCCTCCAGCCCTGGGCTCCTCTGTTTCTTTGCCCGACGCACCGCCGCCGCTCTTGCCGGCCATGTGCTGCGCACCACCGCCCCGCGCTGCTCTGAGCCGATCCACGTGCCGCCTCAGCCC
Organism: Panicum hallii; assembly: GCF_002211085.1. Classification (NCBI taxonomy): domain Eukaryota; kingdom Viridiplantae; phylum Streptophyta; class Magnoliopsida; order Poales; family Poaceae; genus Panicum; species Panicum hallii. Next base: position 29,178,070 of record NC_038042.1, read on the forward strand.
AGCGCCACCGCTCCCCTGAGCCGCGCTGGCCTCTCCCCGCCTTGCCACGCTGCCTGGCTATCTGCCCGAGCCGCTCTTCGCCGCCGCTCGCCGTCGCTGCAACCCGACCAACACCACCTCCTGCTCCCTGTAAACCCCACGCATCGCTCCCTAGCCGGCCGCTGCCTTAGTTCTCCCCACTGCCGTCTTCCGCGCGCGCCACGCTATCCCCGCAGCTACCCTAGCTCCGCCGCGGCCGCCACGCACGCCGCCGACCGCCAGCACCTGCTCTCGCTTGACCGTGCCTCCTTCTAGGCCTTAAGTACGTCCTGGAGTTTCCCGCGGACTCCTTCCTGCACTCACTTGAGACATTTCCACTGAATTTCCCTTTTCCGACCCCCACGTCCCGCCGGAGCACCGCCGCTTCCTCGGCTCGCCGTTGTCAGCCGCCACCGCTACTTCTCATCCTCGATCCAGGACACAAACAGCATCCCCGTCACCCACTGGTGCTCCCCAGCCTGCCCAATCTCGCCCTCGTGCACCGGAACGACTGGACCACTACGCCGGTGAGCTCGAACTTCCGCCGCCGCTCGGCCTCGCCATCGTCCCGTCGATCCACCGGCCCCTAGCCCCAGCCAAGTACTCCGCCAGCACCACCTCACCACGTAGAAGCTGTTTAGCCACATACCCGTCACCCTCCTGCCCTCCAGCCACCGGAACGCCGACGACGTCCTCGGACCTCCGCCGCCCATCCCGGTTCGCCGTCGTTACGCCGCTACAGCCCCTCCCTTCCCCGACACCGGCCACCCCCGTGACCGCCGTGAGTCACTGGTCATTTTCCCCCACTTACCCCTCGCCGTCGGTGAGCCCCCTCGCCGGATTTGGTCGCCGTCGATCTGCCCCTCTGTTGAATCCTGACCAAGGGCTTGATTACAAGGGGCCTTCCTGTAGAAAAGCAATACCCCTTTCCAATTCATAAGAGCCAACTTGTAAAATCCATAAGAATTTGTAGAAAAATCCAAAAATTGTCAAACCAGTTGTGTTAGAAACTAGAAATCAAGATCTACAACTTTGGTTAATAGAGTCTGGCTTGAAACCAAATATTTTCACAGTTATTTTAGAGTTTAGATAAAGGATATCTTATGCATAACTTTTACAAACAAGCTTATTTTCTTGTGATTTTTGGTATGAAGCCTGTTTAGGTCATGAGTAAACTTATGTAAAAATTTCATGCTTATTACTGTTTTATAATTTAAGTTATTTTAAACTTTTGCAAATCAAATGTAAAGTGGTTTGAATTTATTTAAGCATGTTCCTAAGACTTTTCTGTTTAGATCTTTTTACCATAACCTAATTTATTAATAGTTAGTTCATAATTAAATTTTCAAGAATTTATAGTTCTGTTTATTTAGGATTGGAATTTTAAACTTGAAATTTGAATTCAAATTCAAATGCTTTAGTTTCTGTTTTCAGAAAATTATGAAAAATTCACAATATGTTTATTTATTGAAAGTAAGCTTAACCACAAAAATTCAAGATCAGGACCTTTATGGTTTTTTAAAAAAAATCAAACTTTTCAAATTACTTCAAAGTAATTCCATTAATATAACCATAACTTAAGTGTAAATGGTATCTTGGGATTAAACCCCCTTGTTTCATGAGTTTATGTTTGTTAGTTAGTTGGATTGCAACTTTATTGTGAAGTAAAATCCTTAACTCAAGCACCCTCTCACTTAAATCATTGCATATCATGTAGAGTCAGCAACACTCGACGACGGAATCTACGAGCTGGTTCAGGAACCCGAGCTTGGGTTTTCTGAAGATCCTGCGAGCGTTGCCGGTATATTAACTGAAGCCCCGAACCAAAGTTCAGAAGCCTCTGACACTCGTGACCCCAACCCCACTCAAGAAGGCAAGCCTCGGTGCATAACCCAGTATTTAATTTACTACAATTTTATACTTATATATATTATATCTTGCATTAAGTTTAGAAGTTGAAATGGAACCCTAGATGCATGAATCCTAGGAACCTATGTATTGAGCTTGAGTCCTTATCGAGTAGATGCTTTGCTAATAGGACCGGCAGAAGTCGGGTGATTTCCTGTCAGGCGCGATATAGGAGTTGCATGTTTACTATTCTGCAATCACTATAAGAATGATGGACAGGGTCATGTACAATATCATGACTCGGAAAGTTACCCCATCTGTGTTGATAAAAGTTATTAAGACCGTAGGGTGTGGTAGTGGTGGCTAAGCGTTTGAAAGTACTAGCCACATGCCGTGAAATATGGTAAAGCGGTAAGCCTAGTAACCAATCGGCCCGAGGAGTGGACATACCTCCCACCACTCGTAATTTTGTTTTTCTCATGCACCGATGTGCGGGAGTACGTTCCGCACAGCGGACAGGAGTACGGTCATGTAGTCGCGCTATAGATGTATGTCCTGCACAATTGGTGTGCGTACGGTCCTACAGTCGCTTGTGGTGGCCCTGTTCCACGAGTCGGAATGAAAGGCAAACAGTTGCTTCGGAACTGTCGTTGGATGTTCCAAGCGTGTGAGTTAGGTTTACCCTTGCAAGGTTATGAAATTCGATTCAGAATCGTCTGTTTCTCGCGGAGATTGAGACTGCTTATTCCTTCTGCCACATAGAGTAAGAACAGTAACCATTATGGAATAATTTGGATGAATGTTAATCTCGACATTGCTTGTGTAGTATAGGTGCTAACCTAGGATGATTAATGAAACTAGAACCTGACAGCTAAAATATGAAAATTAGTTCATATTCTTTGTTGCTTTTCAGCTCAAATTTAAGCCTAGAACCATTTCAAGCCTTCATGAGTCTAGTTACATAGCTAAGTATACCATGGAACGGTTAAGCCTTGCTGAGTATTAGTACACTCAGTCTTGCTAGTGGAATTTTCAGGTATGACCTTTGAGAACCCCACGGATAGTGTGGCCTGGCCAACTTCTGTTCCGTTTGGCTGGTCCGTGGAGTGGGATCCATCCCCGGCTGGCAGTGACCCTCCTGAATGACTCCATACTTCGTGCTAAGTGTGGTGTCCACCTCCGCGATGTGCGTAGTCGCGTGTTTATGTTCTTCTGCTGTGAACCTGGACAAGCTGTTTAGCTTGTCATTTTAAACAATATTTGTATAAGTTAACCTTAAATTTGAAACGGTTTGTAATAATGTTAATATTCTGTAATTAAAAGTTGGTGAGCTGTTATGTGATTGTAAACTCGTCTTCATGTGAGGTAAGCCTGCTTCGATCCTGTTGAACCGTGGTTGTATCGGGCGAAGACCCGACAGACCAATGGGTTGCTCCGTTTGAAGTGCGTTGAGTCAATAATGGCTGTATAGTGATGGCTAGCGCACTTGAGCCGAAATAATTCAGGCGGTTCTGCCACAGCTGGTATCAGAGCTGTAGGTTTACTCTTACAACTGCAGCAGCTCTTACAAAGTGTTTTTAGGATAAAAATTTGCTAAATAAATGAACTTGCAACATACGTTGGATTCGTTAAGGTTGATGTCTAGATCGTAAAGCCCTAGGGACTTGTATGGGAATAATTAGGTGGCTATTGATATATATGTATAGGGTATAACCCTAACTTGCAGCACTACTTTCTGTCAAAACTTAAATTCATGCACAACCTAGCTTTACTTCCTGTAACGACACCTTCGATGGTGAGGTAAGAAGGTAAGGATCCTCAGCTAACTGGGGAGTTAGCCTTCCCGTCGGTGATGCGAACCGAACGCTGTTTATCAAGCAGTGGCCTACTTGAGATGCTGCCAATATATCAACTTAGGTTGGTTATATTGGGAGTATATGGTTCAGCGCAGGGTATGGCGATCGCTGTTCATACCCTCGCATTTTGCGGTATCCCCGTGAATACATTGTTTTAACGATGTATGTTAACGTTGTCTGTACGGCGGTAATGGTACGGATGCTGTTTCTTTAGTGAACAGTACTGTTTGGGGACGCTTTCATGTCGTGCTGCCATGAAAGGTTCATGATATATATGTGGTCTTTTGCAGGTACACTAATCACGATTATGAGGTTAGGACGGATAGGACTTATCGAATAGTTATTAGAGAGAGACGTATGTGTTACGCCACCGAAATTAACCGTGTAATTCCGAAAATATTCGGCAGTTGTTTTGGTTGTGAGGTCGAATAATACGTGCATGCATAATCCATCATCAAATACACGAATGCGATGTATGTTTTGTTCTTTTAAGGGCGTATAGCATGTTGCTTATCTCTAGAATGGGTTAATAGGATTTTTGGGGTAGCTTTAGTTGAGTACCTTAAGCATCCATCTGATTTCTAGTCTTTGCTGTTATCAGAATCGATTATCTCGTTCCATTTACCTTGTGAGTTCTCAGCAGGGTAAATATATCTCACCATTTGCATTCTTGTTGTAGATGGGAGCCCCTTCAAACATCTTCTGGGATCACGCAAGGCATCTCCACACTAATGCCTTACATTGGGGGGGTTTTCCCTGTCTTCTATGGGAATCACTAAGTTTGTTCTTCTATACCGAGCCTCCACAATACGACGGAGTGGAGTATCGGGAAGAGGGTGTTCCTAGATGCCGAGTCAAAATGACGATTCCTCAACATCCTTTCCGCTCCCAGTGGCAGCCCATCGAGGTTGATGTGGTGGGCTACCGACTAGTTGACACCATCGAAACTGCAGCTCTGGAAGCCATCCATCTCTTCCGCAACCAGCATCCCATGGAAGTTGCAGGGTATCCTATCGGCCTATTCCCTGTGATAGATTTTGGTGATCCTGAGTGGAATTTCAGGATAGGCCATTATGGCCATTTGTTGGGAGATTCAGCCGAAAAAACGCTCCGTGGTCTTATCAGGTTCATGAATGTTCAGCACCACTATCAGATTTTGCTACGCCGTGGTGTGGGTCAGTTGATTGGCATAGCCCAAGGTCACTATCGAAATGCCGATCGACAGGTCACCTAGATAGTGGAGCTTCAAGCCTTGGTCACGGAGAAGGAGGAGATTATCACAGCACAGGAAGAGGCTATTCTTCACCGGGAGGATCAGATCAATGAGAGTGATGCAATCATCACTCAGCGCAACACGATCATTGAGTTCCTCCAGGAGCAAATTCATGACCTTATCCTTGAGGTCGATGATGCCCATGCTCACATCGACGAACTCCAGGAGCAGCTAGTACCTCCTGCTGTACCCGTAGCTCTAGAAGGTGGAGAAGAAGACCCGGAGGAAATCAAAGGAGTTTCCGATCTCGACTCTGAGCATGGAGATCCAGAACCCAATCCTCAACCAGATCATTCCTCCTCCAGCAGCCAGTCCTCCGTGGGCAACCTCGATGATTTTTAGTTTATCCAAATCATCGATATCTTAGTTGTAAAAAGTAGTGTGATATAGGTTTTGAGTAGATTACCTAGACTTAGAGCCACTTGTTGTACCATATGTGGCATATGTCTGACCCATAGCAATCGAACCATCCTAATGTATTAAGTTTGTTTTGTAATCTAAGCCTCGTGTTCTGTTATCGTGTCTCAATATCTTTGCATCTGAAATGAGTTGGTTGAAAGGAATATGTGAACTACATATCTGTTTGGCAACAATATATCATCTAAAAATAGGAGTAAGAATATGGTTGATAATGGATATCTCCTTTGTTTCAGATGGTTGGAGCTACACGCGGAACTCCGGAAGGTTTCCGACCCGATCAATCCAGCGGTTCCCAGCAACCGCCACCAGCCCCGCCAAATCTAGCTGAGGTTATAGCCTGACAAACAGAACTCCTCAACCAGCTAGTGCAGGCCCAGATGGGCCAATTTCATCACCAGCCTCGAGGTCGTGATGAACCCCCATCGGCCAGTTATCAAGATTTCCTCAGCACCTAGCCTCCATTGTTCCATAAGGCAGACGAACCCCTCAACACTGACGCTTGGCTCCGCACCATCGAGTCCAAGTTTGCACTATTGTCTGCCCCATGTTCAGATGAGAACAAGGCGCTCTTCGCAACCCAACAACTTCGCGGCACTGCCCGCATATGGTGGGATCATTACCATGCTATGCAGCCAACTGGTCATGTCGTCATATGGGATGAATTTCGGACCACGTTTCGAGCGCACCACATTCCTGAAGGACTCATTGAGCGAAAGCTCAATGAATTTCTGAATCTGACTCAGGGAACCCGCATCGTCATACAATATGCACAAGTCTTCAACCACTTGTGCCAGTACGCGAGTTATCATGCGGACACTGATGCCCGTAAGCAAGACCGCTTCCGTCGAGGCCTGAACACCAAACATAAGGAACGACTAGATTTGGTAAGGGCCGACAACTTCAATGAATTGGTCAATATGGCCATTACCCAGGAGGATTGCATCTCAGCCCACCGGGCAGAAAAGAAATGGAAGACACCCACTGGATCCTCAATGGCGCAACCGCCAAGGTCCCGGTTGGTCCAGAACACTGCTACTCGAGCACTGCCCCGAAACAATCTGCCAGGCAGATGGGTAGCTAGATCACCCCAGCAGGCTCGATTCAATCGACCACCGACACCACAACCTCAACAGCAACAACAACAAGGCCCGCGGCTGAGCTTTCTGCCATTCAATCAAGGAAACAACAATTATTGTTGTTTCAATTGTCGTAGTCCGTCCCACTTCGTCAAGGATTGCCCTCAACCTGGAAGATCCTTCCAAGGGCAAACTTCCAACCCGATCAACAAGGGCAAGGGCAAGAAGCAAGTGGTCCAAGTCCGCCAGGGAAGGGTGAACCTCACCACTCTCTCCGAACTACCCGAGGGTGCGCCAATAATGACGGGTACTTTCTCTATTAATCGTCAACCCGTGATTGTTCTTTTTGATTCTAGTGCCACCAATAGTTTTATTAGTGCAACATGTGGGACTAAGATGGGCTTGGATATCTATCCTACTAATGGAGCCTATACGATAGCAACTCCTGGCGGAAAAATCTCATCTAATCAAATCTGTAGGAAGGTGCCAATCCAGCTGGGAAGCCATTTGATAAAAACAGATTTACTATTACTAGACCTAGAAGGAATGGATGTTCTTTTAGGTATGAATTGGATGACTCAACGCCAAGTGTCATTAGATATCTCTTCCCGAACCGTGAAGATAGATTCATCAGAGCATGAACCTACCATTCTTTATCTTCCACAACGGGAGTGCCTCAATTCTTGTACCTATGCTGCAACAGGGAACAAGTTAAAGGATATCCCTATCGTATGTGAATACCCAGACGTCTTCCCAGATGATTTGCCTGGACTGTCTCTGGACCGAGAAATTGAGTTTATCATAGAACTCCAACCCGGCACAGCCCCCATCTCTAAGAGACCCTATCGTATGCCACCCGATGAATTGGCCGAGTTAAAAATCCAACTCCAGGACCTCCTTGATAAGGGCTACATTCGTCCAAGTGCTTCACCATGGGGTTGTCCAGCCCTATTCGTAAAAAAGAAAGACAATAGCTTAAGATTATGTGTAGACTATCGTCCCCTCAATGCGATAACCATCAAAAACAAGTATCCTCTGCCCCGCATTGACATTCTCTTCGATCAGTTAGCCGGAGCAAAAGTATTCTCCAAAATTGATCTTCGTTCTGGCTATCACCAAATCAAAATCAGGCCAAATGTCATTCCAAAAACAGCCTTTTCTACTAGATATGGACTATACGAATATCTAGTCATGTCGTTTGGTCTTACTAATGCCCCAGCCTATTTCATGTATCTCATGAACTCTGTCTTCATGCAAGAACTCGACAAAGTTGTTGTGGTCTGCATTGATGACATTCTAATCTGTTCCAAGAATCCAGAAGATCATGCAACACATCTCCGTATTGTTCTTCAAAGGTTAAGAGACCACCACTTGTATGCCAAATTCTCCAAGTGCGAATTTTGGCTGGATACTGTTAAATTTCTAGGGCATACCATCTCCAGTGATGGTATATCCGTTGATCCCAGTAAAGTTCAAGAAGTGATGGATTGGAAACCTCCAACATCAGTCCATCAAATCCATAGTTTTCTTGGTCTCGCTGGCTATTATCGTCGTTTCATTCCTGATTTCTCAAAAATAGCCAAGCCTATGACTAAACGATTAAAGAAAGGCGTCAAATTCTCCTAGGATCAAAAATGCGAAGATGCGTTCCACACTCTCAGGGCACATCTTACCACTACCCCAGTTCTAGCTCAACCAGATGTATCCGAACCTTTCAACATCTATTATGATGCTTCAGGAATCGGATTTGGTTGTGTGCTTATGCAGGACAACCGAGTGATTGCTTATGCATCGCGAGCACTCCGGACTCATGAACAGAACTACCCTACCCATGATCTGGAACTTGCAGCTGTCATCCATGCACTTAAGATCTGGAGACATCATTTGATGGGTACAAAGTGCCATATCTATACTAACCACAAAATCCTCAAGTACATCTTCACGCAAGCAGATCTAAATATGATGCAAAGACGCTGGCTAGAACTCATCAAAGACTATGACCTGGAAGTACACTCATCCGGGCAAGGCCAACGTCGTGGCAGATGCACTTAGCCACAAGGCGCATTGCTCTTGCTTGTCAGTAGAAGCTTTCAATGAGACGCTTTGTTGGGAGATGAGGAAGCTCAATCTTGAGATTATTCCTCAAGGCAGCCTGAATCATCTCTCAATTGAAGCTACACTTTGGGATAACATTGTTTTGGCACAACAGCGCAATAAAGGGGTTAGAATTATTAAACAAAAGTTAGCACAAGGAGAAGGAAAATACAAATGCTTTCAAGTAGATTCCAAAGGGATTCTAGAACGTGTCGTTGTGCCTAAGGATCATAAGCTTCGTAAGCACATTTTGGACGAAGCTCATTTGTCCAAATTCTCTATGCATCCTGGCAGTACCAAGATGTACGAGGATTTAAAACAAAACTTTTGGTGGACTCGTATGAAGCGAGAAATTGCAATGTATGTCTCGGAGTGTGACATCTATCAAAGAGTTAAAGCCAGTCATCTCAAAACTGCTGGTATTCTTCAATCTCTACCCATTCCTTCTTGGAAGTGGGAAGATATCAGTATGGACTTTATCGTTGGCTTACCCAACACTTCCCAAAGACATGATTCCATTTGGGTAATAGTTTATCGATTAACTAAGACCGCACATTTCCTTCCAGTGCATACTACCTACAATGCCAAAAATTATGCTGACATCTATCTAGATCAAATCGTTCGTCTCCATGGAGTGCCTAAAACGATCATTTCTGATCGCGGGGCACAATTCATTGCTCGATTCTGGGAGCAACTCCAAAATGCTCTTGGAACTAAACTAATCTGAAGCTCCGCATATCATCCTCAGACGGACGGACAAACAGAAAGGATAAATCAGATCTTGGAGGACATGCTTAGAGCCTGCGTACTTCAGTATGACAAGAACTGGGATAAATGCTTCTCGCTGGCAGAATTCTCCTACAACAATAGTTATCAGACAAGCATTAAGATGGCTCCATTTGAAGCATTGTACGGTCATTGATGCCGAACTCCTCTAAGCTGGTCACAAACTGGTGAACGTAAGATTTTTGGGCCCGACCTGGTCATTGAAGCAGAGAATAAGGTGAAGACTATACAGACTAATCTAGAGGCAGCCCAATCTCGACAGAAGAGCTACACTGACATTCGAAGAAGACCGATATAGTTCCAAATCGGAGACCTCGTCTATCTTTGAGTATCTCCTACCCGAGGTGTTCAAAGGTTCGGCGTAAAAGGGAAACTTGCTCCTCGTTATGTCGGATCCTTTGAAATTACCGAAATCTGCGGACCCATAGCTTATCGTCTCCAACTTCCTCCTCAACTCGTGGCCATCCATGATGTCTTCCATGTATCTTAGCTTAGAAATGTGACACTCAGGTACATAGTATTGTCACACCTTAAATTTTAGTATGCTGTTGTGTGCAAAATATGGTGAAAGTATGTTTAAAAATTTAAATGCTAAGAAAAAGGGTTGGTTTTATATAATTATAAATCAATAAAATAGATGGGCATGGGAAGTGCAATTCAAATACATAAAGGTTGTTTTGGCAAAAGTCAAAAACATGCATTTAAATCATAAATATAGGTGAAACTACACCTAGGATGTACATGTAGTGTAGTTTTCAAATAGGATTTATATAAAGTTTAGAAACTTTGCTAAGTTTTATATTAACTTCAAATCCTTAGCTCTTCTATGAATGAACCTTAAAGCAAAGTTGTACATTTTGAAAAACCCTACATTTTTGCTTTTGGGCCCATCTTCATTTGAGCTCTGGTTTGAAAGTTATTTGAGCATTACAGTGGGGTCCCTGTATTTTCTAAAATTAGCAACTGGGTCCTCCTTAGTCTACCTCTCTCCCCCTTTCCTCTGTTTCTCTTCTGCGCGCTGCCGCCGCTCTGCCGGCCATGTGCCGTGCACTTCCCCGCCCCAGAGCCGCCCTGAGGCAGGCCACATGCCGCCCCAGCACCTGCCCCGCCGCTCCCTGGCCTCGCGCTAGCTTCTTCCCGTCCTACCACGCCGCCCGGCTGTCTGCCCGAGCCGCCTCTCACCGCTGCTCGCCGTCGCAGCAACTCCAACTCCACCTCCTGCTGCCTGCAGCTCCCACGTGCTGCTCTTCGGCCGGCCGCCGCCGCAGCTCTCCCCGCTGTCCTCTTCTTTGCGCGCCACACTACCCTGCCTCTGCCCGAACCACGCCGTGGCCGCCATGCACGCCGCCGGCTGCCAGCTTTGGCTCCCGCGCGACCCCGTCTTAGTCCAGACTCCGAACACTACCTGGAGCTTCTTGCGTGCCTGCTCTTGCATTTGCACACACTATTTCCGCTCAATTTCTCCTGCTCCGACCACCACACTTCACCGGACATCGTCCGCGGCTTCGGCTCACCGTCGGCAGCCCCCACCACCGCTCCCCACCCCCGATCCGAAGCACAAACAGCACCCTTACGACCCACCGAAGCTCACCGAGCCAACCAATCTCAAGTTCCTCCACTGGAATAACTGGACCACGACGCCGACGAGCTCCTTCCTCCGCCGCTGCTCGGCCTTCCGTCGACCCGCCGGTGCAGGGCCTCTCCACCCCGACCAAAGGCACTAACAGCACCACGTCATCCTCCTGAAGTGATTCAGCCCCTCCTTCACCGCCCTCCGTCGCCCTAGCCCGCAGAACACCGGCCGCCATCACCACCGGTAAGAACCCGACATCCTCCCCATCGTCGAGCATCACCCTCCGTCCTGTCTCCGACCAAATTAGGCACGGGGAAAGCATCCCCACACTCCTGTGATGCTCATGCGCGCCGTAGTGGTCCGTGTTCGCCGGCCCCTCGCCGGGACCACGAGCGCGCCGTCACGACCGCCACCACACCTCGCCGCCGGCCATGTTCTACCCCTGCTCGTCGGGCACATCACCCCCCAACCAGCACTACATGTCCCGTAGGTCATGCTTAGCCCGTCCATTCTCGCCGGAGACCTCGCCGTCGGTGAGAACGCGCCGGAGTAGACCCACCGGCGACGTCGGGGAGAGTCAAGGGCATAACTGCGAATATTTTTCCTATTTTAAGGGTCCATATGCAAGAAACCAAGGACCCCAGTGTAAACCCCCTTGTTATTTCATGTGTGCAAAGCAGCTGACTTATAAAATTCGTAGAAAATTGTAGGGAACTCCGAAAATTGTCAAACTGGCTTTGTTAGAAACTAGAAATCAAGATCTACAACTTTTGTTAATTAAGTTTGGTATGAAACTAAATGCATTTTGATCTATTTTAAACTCAAAGTAAAAGAGTATCTTATGCATAACTTTTGCATACTAACTTATTTTCTTATAATTTTTGGTATGTAGCTTCTTTAGGTCATGTGTGAGCCAGTGTAAAAGTTTCAAGCTAAGTACTGTTTTGTAGTTTAAGTGCTTTTGAACTTGTGCAAATCAAATTTAAAGTAGTGTGAATTTATTTGAGCATGATCCTGTAGTTTAATTGTTTAGATCTATTTATCATCCTCTAAATTGCTGATAATTAACTCATAATTAAATTTTCCAAGAATTTATAGTTTTATTTACTCAGGATTTGAAGTTAAACTTAAAGTTTGAGTTTAAATTCAAATGTGTTAGTTTCTGTTTTCAGAAAAATTATGAGAAATTCACAATAAATTTATTTATTAAAGATAAGCTTAAATATAAAGACACAAGGTTAGAACCTTTATAGTTTTCAAATTAAAAATCCAATTTGATAACTTAATTCAATAAAATAGGATAATTGGATTAAAATAACCATAATGAGTTTACATTCAAACCTCTCTTGCTTCATGAGTTTATAATGATTAAATTGTTGGATTGCAACCTGATCGTGAAATAAAAACCTTAACTCAAGCACCATCTCACTTAAATCCTTGCATACCATGTAGAATCGACGACACTCGACGATGGAGACTACGAGCTAGTCCTGGAACAAGACCAAGGGGTTTTTGAAGACCCAACAAACATCGCCGAGACTCTAACTGAAACTCCGAACCAGAGTTCGGAAATCTCTGACACTCCTGCCCCCAACCCCACTCAAGAAGGCAAGCCCTGATGCATACCCCAGTATTTTAATTTATAACCATTTTACTTATATATTATATATCTTGCATTACGTCTAGGAGTTGAAATGAAACCCTAGTTGCATAAATTCTAGGAATCCAATGTATTGTACCCGAGTCCTTATCGCATAGACGCTCTGCTAAATAGGACCGGTAAAAGTCGAGTGATCTCCTGTCACTCGCGCGATATAGGAGTTGCATGTTTACTATTCTGCAAACACTATAAGGATAATGGATAGGGTCGTGTGCAGTATCATGACCTGGAGGTTTACCCTGTCTATTTTGATAAAAGTTGTTAAGGTCGCAGTGTGTGGTAGTGGTGGCTAAGCGTTTGAAAGTACTAGCCACATGCCGTGAAAATATGGTAAAGCGGCAAGCCTAGTAACCGATCGGCCCGGCAAGTGGGCATACCTCCCACCACTCGTATTTTGGTTTTTCTCACGCACCGACGTGTGGGAGTATGTTCCGCATAGCGAACAGGAGTACGGTCATGTAGTCGCGCTACAGACGTATGTCCTGCACAATTGATGTGCGTACGGTCCTACAGTCGCTTGTGGTGGCCCTGTTCCACGACCCGGAATGAAAGGCAAACGGTTGCTTCGGAACAACCTATCGGTGTTCCAAGCGTGTGAGTTAGGTTTACATTGCAAGGGTTGAAATTCAATTCAGAATCGTCTGTCTCTCGCGAAAATTGAGACTGCTTATTCCTTCTGCCACATAGAGTAAGAAGTGTAACTATTGATGGAATTATCTTGATGAAAGTTAATCTCAACCTTGCTTGCTTAGTGTAGGTGCTTACCCAGAATGGATAATCAACTAGAATTTGAAAGCTAAAATTTGAAAATAGATCATACTCTTTGTTGCTTTTCAGCTGAAAATAAACCCAGAACCTTTGCAATGCCTTCATGAGTCTAGTTACCTGGCTAAGTATACCATGAAGCGGGTAAGTCTTGCTGAGTATTAGTATACTCAGTCTTGCTACTAAATTTTTCAGGTATGACTTTCGAGAACCCCACGGATAACCCTACATGGCCAACTTTTGTTATTTTGGCTGGTCCGTGGAGTGGGATCCGTCGCCGGCTGGCAGTGACCCTCCTGAGTGACACCAAGCTTTGGGCTGAGTATGGTGTCAACCTTCGCGACGTGCGTAGTCGCGTATTTATTTCCCTTCCACTGTAAACTTGGACATGCTGTGTAGCTTGTTGTGTTAAATACTGTTTCTATAAGTTTACATTAAATTTGAACAGGGTTTGTAATAATAATTGCGTTTCTGTAAATTAAAAGTTGATGAGCTGTACTGTGATTGTAAACTCGCCTTCGTGCGAAGTAAACCTACTTCGATCCTGTTGAACCGTGGTTGTATCGGGCGGAGACCCGACAGACCAATGGGTTGTTTCGTTTGAAGTGCGTAGAGTTAATATCGGCTGAATAGCGATGACTAGCGCACTTGAGCCGGAATAATTCAGGCGGTTCTGCCATAGCTGGTATCAGAGCCGTAGGTTTACTTTTACATCTGTAATAGCTCTTAAAAATGTTTTCAGGATGAAACTTGCCCAACAAATGAATTTACAACGTACGTTGGATCTGTTAAGGCTGTGCTTAGATCGTAAAGCCCTAGGGACTTATATGGGAATGATCAGGTGGAGTATATATATATGTATAGGATATAATTCTAACTAGCAGCACTACTTTTAGTCAGAACTTAAATTCATGCACAACCAAACTTTACTATCTGTAACGACACCTTCGGTGGTAAGGTAAGAAGGTAAGGATCCTCAGCTAACTGGGGAGTTAGCCTTCCCGTCGTGATGCGAACCGAACACTGTTTCTCAAGCAGTGGCCTACTTGAGATGCTGCCAATATATCAACTTAGGTTGGTTATATTGGGAGTATATGGTTCGGCGCAGGGTATGGCGATCGCTGTTCATACCCCCGCATTTTGCGGTACCCCCGTGAATACGTTGTTCCGATAACGTATGTTAACGTTGTCTGTACAGCGGTAATAGTACAGATGCTGTTTCTATAGTGAACAGTACTGTTTGGGGACGCTTACATGTCGTGCTGCCATGAAAGGTTCATGTTATATAATATGATCTTTTGCAGGTACACTAACCACGATTAATAGGCTAAGACGGATAGGACTTATCGACTAGTTAATAGTGAGAGGCGTATGGGTAATGCCACTGAAATTAACCGCGTAAGTCCGAAGATATTCGACAGTTGTTTTTGGTTGTGAGGTTGCATAGCACGTGCATGCATAATCCATCATCAAATAAACAAATGCAATGTATGTTGGTTATATTAAGCACAAATAGCGTGTTGCTTATATCTAGAATGGGCGAATAGGATTTTTGTGGTAGCTCTAAGTTGAGTACCTTAAGCATCCATCTGATTTCTAGTCTTTGCTGTTATCAGAATTGAATATATCGTTCCATTTACCTTGTGAATTCTCAGCAGGGTAAATAAGTCTCACCATTTGCATTCTTGTTGAAGATGGCAGCCCCTTCCAACATCTTTTGGGATTCTGCAGGGCATCTCCACACAAATGCCTTGCACTAGGAGGGTTTTTGTCGTCTCCTCTGGGAGTCACTAAGCTCGCTCCTTTATACCGAGCCCCCACAATATGATGCAGTGGAGTATCAGGAAGAAGGTGTTCGTCGATGTCGAGTCAGAATGACTATTCCTCAACATCCCTTCCGCTCCCAATGGCAACCCATCGAAGTTGACTTGGTATGTTATCGTATAGTTGATACGATTGAGGGCGCAGCTTTGGAAGCCATCTACCTCTTCTGCAACCAGCATCCAAGGGAAGTTGCAGGACAGCCTATCGATCTATTCCCTACAACAGATCCCAACGATCCTGAGTGGAATCTCAAGGTAGTCCCTGAAAGTCACAGGTTGGAAGGCTCAACGGAAGAGGCGCTTCAGGGTACTATGCGGTTCATGAATGTTCAGCATCATTATCAACTTTTGCTATGTCGCGGTATGGGTCAGTTGATCAATATCGCGCAAGGTCACTTCAGCTATACTGACCGGCAAGTCACCCAGATTGCGCAGCTACAAGCCTTGGTGACAGAGAAAGATGAAATCATCGCTGCCCGAGAGGAGACTATTCATCACCGGGAGGATCAAATCAACAAGAGTGACGCAATGATCACCCAACGCAACACGATCATTGAGTTCCTCCAGGAACAAATCCATGACCTCATCCTTGAGGTAGATGATGCCCAAGCTCAAATCAATGAACTCCAACAGCAGCCAGCACCTCCTGCTGTACCAGCACCCGAAGCCGAAGAAGAAGATCTAGAGGAAATTGAGGGAGTTTCAGACCTCGATTCTGAGCATGGAGATCCTGTTCTTAGTCCTCATCATTCTTCTTCGAGCAGTCAGTCATCCATGGGCAACTTTGATGACTATTAGTTTCATTTGAGTTGGTGACATCCTAGCTGTAATTAGTGTAGAAAGATGTGACATAGGTAGTGCGTAGTCTACCTAGATCTAGAGCCACCTGTTGTGTTATATGTGGCATGTGTACTTATGGAATGGCTTGTAGTGGTTAAAGTGCCCTGATGTAAGATGTAAGGACCATCAGTGTTTGAGTAGTAATCTAAACCTCGTGCTTTATGATCTTGCTCAATATCCTTGCATCTGAAATGAGTCGATTGAATGGAGCATATGAATTACATTCCTGTTTGGCAATTGTATATCATCTGAAATTGGAGTAAGGATACGGTTGATAATGGATATCTCCTTTGTTTCAGATGGTTGGAGCTACTCGTGGAACCTCGGAAGGTTTCCGGGCAGATCAGGCTAGCGGTTCTTAGCAACCGCCACCAGCCCCACCAATTCTGGCCGAAGTCATGGCCCGACAAACAGAACTCCTCAATCAGCTTGTGCAGGCTCAAATGGGCCAATATCATCACCAATTCCAAGGCCAAGAGGAAACTCCATCGGCCAGTTATCAAGACTTCCTCAGTACCCAGCCTCCGCTGTTCCATAAGGCGGACGAGCCCCTTGACGCTGACGCTTGGCTCCGTACCATCGAGTCCAAGTTCGCCTTATTATCTATCCCATGTTTAGATGAGAACAAGGCGCTCTTTGCAGCCCAACAAATCCGTGGCACTGCCCGCATCTGGTGGGATAATTATCATGCCATGCAGCCTACCGATCATGTCATCACTTGGGACGAGTTTCGGACCGCTTTTCGAGCGTAGCACATCCCCGAAGGACTCATTGAGCGAAAGCTCAATGAATTTTTGAATTTGACTCAGGGGACCCGCACCGTCCTGCAATACGCACAAGTCTTTAACCACTTGTGCTAGTACGCGGGATACCATGCGGACAATGATGCCCGCAAACGAGATCATTTTCGCCGAGGCCTGAACACCAAACTTAAAGAACGACTGAATTTGGTAAAGGCCGAAAATTTCAATGAGTTGTTCAATATGGCCATCACTCTGGAAGACTGCATCTCAGCCCATAGAGCAGAGAAGAAAAGAAAGATACCCACAGGGCCTTCAGCTATACAACCGGCAAGGTATCGGTTGGTTCAAAACGCTGCTACCCGAGCACCGCCTCGAAGTAACATGCCTGGCAGATGGGTAGCTAAAGCACCCCAGAAGGCACGATTCAATCGACCACCGACACCACAACCTCAGCAGCAACAACAACAGGGTCCACGGCCGAGCTTTCCGCCGGTCAACCAAGGAAACAACAACTATCATTGCTTCAACTGCGGCAACCCGTCCCACTTTATCAAGGATTGCCCTCAACCTAGGAGATCCTTCCAAGGGCAAACATCCAACCCAATCAACAAAGGCAAGGGCAAGAAGCAAATGGTCCAAGTCCGCCAGGGAAGGGTGAACCTCACCACTCTCTCCGAACTTCCCGAGGGGACACCAATAATGGCGGGTACTTTTTCTATCAACCATTACCCCGTAATTGTTCTTTTTGACTCTAGAGCCACCCATAGCTTTATCAGTGCAAAGTATGGGACTAAAATAGGCTTGGATATCTATCGTACTAATGGAGATTATAAAATAACAACTCCTGGTGGAAAAATCTTATCAAATCAAATCTGTAGGAAGGTACCACTTCAGCTGGGTAGTCAATTGATAAAAACGGACTTGCTTCTACTAGACCTAGAAGGAATGGATGTTAATTTAGGTATGAACTGTGGAGATAGATTCACCTGAGTATGAACCTACCATTCTCTATCTTCCACAACGGGAGTACATTAACTCTTGCACCTATGCTACAACCGGGATCAAGTTAAAGGATATCCCTATCGTCTTTCCAGATGATTTGCCTGGAATGCCCCCAGATCGAGATATCGAGTTTATCATAGAACTCCAACCTGGTACAGCCCCTATCTCTAAGAGCCTTATCGTATGCCTCCTAACGAGTTAGCCGAGTTAAAAATCCAACTCCAAGACCTACTTGATAAGGGTTTCATTCGTCCGAGTGCATCACCATGGGGTTGTCCAGCCTTATTCGTGAAAAAGAAAGACAACAACTTAAGGCTATGTGTAGATTATCGTCCTCTCAATGCGGTGACTATCAAAAACAAGTATCCCCTACCCCGCATTGATATTCTCTTCGATCAGCTAGCCGGAGCTAAAGTATTCTCTAAAATTGATCTTCGTTCCGGCTATCACCAAATTAAAATCCAGCCAAGTGACATTCCAAAAACGGCCTTCTCCACCCGGTATGGCTTATATGAATACCTAGTCATGTCGTTTGGTCTTACCAATGCCCCAGCGTATTTCTTGTATCTTATGAATTCTGTCTTCATGCAAGAACTCGACAAATTTGTTGTGGTCATCATTCATGACATTCTGATCTACTCTAAAAATCCAGACGATCATGCAAAACATCTTCATGTTATTCTTCAGCGATTAAGAGACCACCACTTGTACGCCAAATTTTCCAAATGTGAGTTCTAGTTAGATACTGTGAAATTTCTGGGCCATACTATCTTCGGCGACAGTATAGCCGTTGACCCCAGTAAAGTACAAGAAGTGATGGATTGGAAACCTCCCACATCAGTCCATCAGATCCGTAGTTTTCTTCTTCTAGCTGGCTATTCCCGTCGTTTCATTCCTAATTTCTCCAGAATAGCCAAACCTATGACCGAACTACTAAAGAAAGGTGTTAAATTCTCTTGGGATCAAAAATGCGAAGATGCATTCCATACTCTCTGAGACCATCTTACAACTGCTCCAGTCTTAGCTCAGCCAGATGTGTCAAAACCCTTCGACATCTATTGTGATGCTTCAGGAACCGGACTTGGTTGTGTGCTTATGCAGGACAACCGGGTAATTGCATATGCATCATGAGCACTCAGGGTTCATGAACAAAACTACCCTACCCATGATCTTGAACTTGCAGCTGTCATTCATGCACTCAAAATCTGGAGACATCATCTGATGGGTACCAAGTGCCATATCTATACTGACCACAAAAGCCTCAAGTACATCTTCACACAGGCAGACCTAAATATGAGGCAAAGACGCTGGCTAGAACTTATCAAAGACTATGACTTGGAAGTACATTATCATCCCGGCAAGGCCAATGTCGTTGCGGATGCACTTAGTCGCAAGGCACATTGTTCTTGTTTATCTGTAGAAGCTTTCAACGAGACTCTTTGTTGGGAAATGAGAAAGCTTAATCTAGAAATCATTCTCCAAGGTGACTTGAACCATCTCTCAGTTGAAGCCACGCTTAGAGATAGTATTGTTCTAGCTCAACAGCGCAATAAAGGAATCAGAATTATTAAGCAGAAGATAACACAAGGAGAAGGAAAGTATAAGTGCTTCCAAGTAGATCCAGAAGGAGTTTTATGGTTCAACGAACGTATCGTTGTACCTAAGGACCATAAGCTCCGTAAACAGATATTGGATGAAGCCCACCTATCCAAATTCTCTATGCACCCTGGCAGTACGAAAATGTACCAGGATCTGAAACAAAACTTCTGGTGGACTCGTATGAAATGAGAAATTGCCAAGTATGTCTCAGAATGTGATATCTATCAAAGAGTCAAAGCCAGTCATTTGAAAACTGCTGGTATTCTTCAACCTCTATCTATCCCCTCTTGGAAGTGGGAGGATATCAGTATGGACTTTATTGTTGGCTTGCCCAATACTTCTCTGAGACATGACTCCATTTGGGTAATCGTTGATCGGTTGACCAAGACTGCACATTTTCTTTCTGTGCATACTACATATAATGCCAAAAAGTATGCAGAAATCTATCTGGATCAAATCGTTCATCTTCATGGAGTACCTAAGACGATCATCTCTGATCGTGGAGCCCAGTTTATTGCTCGATTCTGGGAGCAACTTCAACATACTCTTGGAACTAAGTTAATTCAAAGCTCCGCGTATCATCCTCAGACAGATGGACAGACTGAAAGAGTAAATCAGATTTTGGAAGATATGCTTAGAGCCTGTGTCCTTCAGTATGACAAGAATTGGGACACATGCTTGTCACTAGCAGAATTCTCTTACAATAACAGCTATCAAACTAGTCTCAAGATGACCCCGTTCGAAGCATTATATGGTCGCCGATGTCGAACTCCTTTGAGTTGGTCACAAACCGGCGAGCGTAAAATCTTTGGACCGGACCTTGTCACTGAAGCAGAGGAAAAGGTAAAGACTATTCAAAGCAATCTAAAGGCAGCCCAAGCTCGACAGAAAAGCTAGGCTGATATACGAAGAAGACCATTACAGTTTCAAGTTGGAGACTTCGTATATCTCCGAGTATCTCCTACTCGAGGTATTCAAAGGTTCGGCGTAAAAGGGAAACTTGCTCCTTGATACATCGGACCCTTTGAAATTCTCGAAATCTATGGACCCGTAGCTTACCGTCTTCAACTTCCGCCTCAACTAGCGGCCATCCAAAACATCTTCCATGTGTCTCAACTTAGGAAATGCCTCGAGGTTCCTACCGAGATCATCGATTCCCAAGCCATCGAAATCGAACCTGATCTGACCTATACAGAACATCCACTTAGAGTGCTAGACACTAAAGAGAGAAGCACTAGAAGGGAAACCATTAGAATGTTCAAGATTCAGTGGAACCATCATACAGAAGAAGAAGCAACATGGGAAACCGAATCCTATCTTCGGCATAATTTTCCAGACTTCTTTCAAGCCAACCTCGAAACTTGATCATCCAATTTCATTCTGTTCCGGAATCTCGGGACGAGATTCTTTTTTAGGGGGGAAGACTGTGACACTCAGGTACTTAGTATTTTAACACCTTTAATTTTAGTATGATGTTGCGTGCAAAATATGGTGAAAGTATGTTTAAAAATTTAAATGCTAAGAAAAAGGGTTGGTTTTATATAATTATAAATCAATAAAGGTCCTATAGTGTAAAATAGATGGGCATGGGAAGTGGAATTCAAATACATAAAGGTTGTTTTGGCAAAAGTCAAAAACTTGTATTTAAATCGTAAATATAGGTGAAACAACACCTAGGATGTTCATGTAGTGTAGTTTTCAAATAGGATTTATATAAAGTTTAGAAACTTTGCTAAGTTTTATATTAACTTCAAGTTCTTAGCTCTTCTATGAATGAACCTTAAAGGAAAGTTGTATATTTTGAAAAACCCTACATTTTTGCTTTTGGGCCTATCTTCATTTGAGCTCTAGTTTGAAAGTTACTTGAGCATTACAGTGGGGTCCCTGTATTTTCTGAAATTAGCAACTAGGTCCTCCTTCGTCTACCTCTCTCCCCTCTCCTCTGTTTCTCTGCCGCGCGCTGCCGCCGCTCTGCCGGCCATGTGCCGTGCACTTCCCCGCCCCAGAGCCGCCCTGAGGCAGGCCACATGCCGCCCTGGCACCTGCCCCGCCGCTCCCCGGCCTCGCGCTGGCTTCTTCCCGTCTTGCCACGCCGCCCGGCTGTCTGCCCGAGCCGCCTCTCGCCGCTGCTCGCCGTCGCAGCACCTCCAGCACCACCTCCTGCTGCCTGCAGCTCCCACGTGCCACTCTCCGGCCAGCCGCCACCGCAGCTCTCCCTGCTGTCCTCTTCTTTGCGCGCCACGCTACCCTCGCCTTTGGCCGAACCACGCCGTGGCCGCCATGCATGCCGCCGGCTGCCAGCTCTGGCTCCCGCATGACCCCGTCTTAGTCCAGACTCCGAACACTACCTGGAGCTTCTTGCGTGCCTGCTCTTGCATTTGCACGCACTATTTCCGCTCAATTTTCTCCTGCTCCGACCACCACACTTCACCGGACATCATCCGCGGCTTTGGCTCCCCGTCGGCAGCCCCCACCACCGCTCCCCACCCCCGATCCGAAGCACAAACAGCACCCTTACGACCCACCGAAGCTCACCGAGCCAACCAATCTCAAGTTCCTCCATTGGAATAACTGGACCACGACGCCGACGAGCTCCTTCCTCCGCCGCCGCTCGGCCTTCCGTCGACCCGCCGGTGCAGGGCCTCTCCACCCCGATCAAAGGCACCAACAGCACCACGTCATCCTCCTGAAGCGATTCAGCCCCTCCTTCACCGCCCTCCATCGCCCTAGCCCGCAGAACACCGGCCGCCATCACCGCCGGTAAGAACCCGACGTCCTCCCCACCGTTGAGCATCACCCCCCGTCCTGTCTCCGACCAAATTAGGCACGGGGAAAGCATCCCCACACTCCTGTGATGCTCATGTGCGCCCTAGTGGTCCGTGTTCGCCGGCCCCTCGCCGGGACCACGAGCGCGCCGTCACGGCCGCCGCCACACCTCGCCGTCGGCCATGTTCTACCCCTGCTCGTCGAGCACATCACCCCCCAATCAGCACTACATGTCCCGTAGGTCATGCTTAGCCCGTCCATTCTCGGCGGAGACCTTGCCGTCGGCGAGAACGCGCCGGAGCAGACCCACCGGCGAAGTCGGGGAGAGTCAAGGGCATAACTGCAAATAGTTTTCCTGTTTTAAGGGTCCATATGCAAGAAACCAAGGACCCCAGTGTAAACCCCCTTATTATTTCATGTGTGCAAAGCAGCTGAATTATAAAATTCGTAGAAAATTGTAGGAAACTGCAAAAATTTTGAAACTGGTTTTGTTAGAAACTAGAAATCAAGATCTACAACTTTTGTTAATTAAGTTTGGTATGAAACTAAATGCATTTTGATCTATTTTAAACTCAAAGTAAAAGAGTATCTTATGCATAACTTTTGCATACTAACTTATTTTCTTATAATTTTTGGTATGTAGCTTCTTTAAGGCATGTGTGAGACAGTGTAAAAGTTTCAAGCTGAGTACTATTTTGTAGTTTAAGTGCTTTTGAACTTGTGCAAATCAAATTTAAAGTAGTGTGAATTTATTTGAGCATGATCCTGTAGTTTAATTGTTTAGATCTTTTTATCGTCCTCTTAATTGCTGATAATTAACTCATAATTAAATTTTCCTAGAATTTATAGTTTTATTTAATCAGGATTTGAATTTAAACTTAAAGTTTGAGTTTAAATTCAAATGTGTTAGTTTCTGTTTTCAGAAAAATTATGAGAAATTCACAATAAATTTATTTATTAAAGATAAGCTTAAATATAAAGACACAAGGTTAGAACCTTTATAGTTTTCAAATTAAAAATCCAATTTGATAACTTAATTCAATAAAATAGGATAATTGGATTAAAATAACCATAATGAGTTTACATTCAAACCTCTCTTGCTTCATGAGTTTATAATGATTAAATTGTTGGATTGCAACCTGATCGTGAAATAAAAACCTTAACTCAAGCACCATCTCACTTAAATCCTTGCATACCATGTAGAATCGACGACACTCGACGACAGAGACTACGAGCTAGTCCTGGAACAAGACCAAGGGTTTTCTGAAGACCCAACAAACGTCGCCGAGACTCTAATTGAAACTCCGAGCCAGTATTCGGAAATATTTGACACTCCTGCCCCCAGCCCCACTCAAGAAGGCAAGCCCCGATGCATACCCCAGTATTTCAATTTATTACTATTTTACTTATATATTATAAATCTTGCATTACGTCTAGGAGTTGAAATGAAACCCTAGTTGCATAAATCCTAGGAATCCAATGTATTGTACCCGAGTCCTTATCGCATAGATGCTCTACTAAATAGGACCGGTAAAAGTCGAGTGATCTCCTGTCACTCGAGCGATATAGGAGTTGCATGTTTACTATTCTGCAAACACTATAAGGATAATGGATAGGGTCATGTGCAGTATCATGACCTGGAGGTTTACCCTGTCTATTTTGATAAAAGTTGTTAAGGTCGCAGTGTGTGGTAGTGGTGGCTAAGCATTTGAAAGTACTAGCCACATGCCGCGAAATATGGTAAAGCGGCAAGCCTAGTAACCGATCGGCCCGGCAAGTGGACATACCTCCCACCACTCGTATTTTGGTTTTTCTCACGCACCGATGAGCGGGAGTATGTTCCACACAGCGGACAGGAGTACGGTCATGTAGTCGCGCTACAGACGTATGTCCTGCACAATTGGTGTGCGTACGGTCCTACAGTCGCTTGTGGTGGCCCTGTTTCACGACCCGGAATGAAAGGCAAACGTTTGCTTCGGAACAACCTATCGGTGTTCCAAGCGTGTGAGTTAGGTTTACCTTGCAAGGGTTGAAATTCGATTCAGAATCATCCGTCTCTTGCGAAAATTGAGACTGCTTATTCCTTCTGCCACATAGAGTAAGAAGTGTAACTATTGATGGAATTATCTTGATGAAAGTTAATCTCAACCTTGCTTGCTTAGTGTAGGTGCTTACCCAGAATGGATAATCAACTAGAATTTGAAAGCTAAAATTTGAAAATAGATCATACTCTTTGTTGCTTTTCAGCTGAAAATAAACCCAGAACCTTTGCATTGCCTTCATGAGTCTAGTTACCTGGCTAAGTATACCACGAAGCGGGTAAGTTAGTATACTCAGTCTTGCTAGTAAATTTTTCAGGTATGACTTTCGAGAACCCTACGGATAACCCTACATGGTCAACTTCTGTTCCTTTTGGCTGGTCCGTGGAGTGGGATCCGTCCCCGGCTGGCAGTGACCCTCCTGAGTGACACCAAGCTTTGGGCTGAGTACGGTGTCAACCTTCGCGACGTGCGTAGTCGTGTATTTATTTCACTTCCACTATAAACTTGGACAAGCTGTGTAGCTTGTCGTGTTAAATACTGTTTGTATAAGTTTACATTAAATTTGAACAGGGTTTGTAATAATATTTGCGTTTCTATAAATTAAAAGTTGATGAGCTGTACTGTGATTGTAAACTCGCCTTCGTGCGAGGTAAACCTGCTTCGACAGACCAATGGGTTGTTCCATTTGAAGTGCGTAGAGTTAATATCGGCTGAATAGCGATGACTAGCACACTTGAGCCGGAATAATTCAGGTGGTTCTGCCATAAGAAAGTCCATCAAAACCCCTATTGAGATCATTGAATCTCAAACCATTGTCATCCAGCCCGATTTAGCCTACATCGAACATCCAATCAAAGTCCTGGACGTCAAAGAAAGAAGCACTAGAAGGGAAACCATCAAAATGTACAAGATTCAATGGAACCATCATAGGGAAGAAGAAGCAACATGGGAAACCGAATTCTATCTTCAACATAATTTCCCAGACTCTCTTCAGGCCAACTCCCAAATCTAATCGCTCGATTTTATTCTGTGCCGGAATCTCGGGATGAGATTCTTTTTAGGGGGGAAGGCTGTGACATTCAGGTATTAGGATTAGAACACACTAAATTTTAGTATAAAATGTGCATGTTTTGATGTTGTGTATGTGTGTTCACATGTTAATGCAAAAGGGAAAAGAACATTTGTGTAATTTTAAAAAATATAGGTCCTTTAGTGTTAAATGGGTGAAAATGGTAAGTGAAATCCAAATACATGAAGGTTGATTTGTAAAAGTCAAGAACTTGCTTTTAAATCGTGAATATAGATGAAACTACACATAGGATGTAAGTGTAGTGTAGTTTTTAAATAGGATTTATTTAAAGTTTAAAACTTTGCCAAGTTTTATGTTAATTGCTGATCCTTAGCTCTTTTGCCACTGAACCCTAAAGCAAAGTTGTAGACTTTTTTAAATCCTACACCTTTTCTTTTGGGCCCATTTCCATTTGAGCTCTGGTTAGAAAGTTACCAAGACATTACAGTGAGGTCCCAGCACTTTTGGAAAATCACAGACCAGTCCTCGTCTTCCTCCTCCAGCCCTGGCCTCCTCTGTTTCTTTGCCCGATGCACCGCCGCCGCTCTTGCCAGCCATGTGCCGCGCATCGCCGCCCCGCGCTGCTTTGAGCCGATCCACGTGCCGCCTCAGCCCAGTGCCACCGCTCCCCCGAGCCGCGCTGCCCTCTCCCCGCCTTGCCACGCTGCCCGGCTATCTGCCCGAGCCGCTCTTTGCCACCGCTCACCGTCGCTGCAACCCGACCAACGCCACCTCCTGCTCCCTGCAAACCCCATGCGTCGCTCCCTAGCCGGCCGCCACCTTAGTTCTCCCCACTGCCGTCTTCCACGCGCGCCACGCTATCCCCGCCGCTACCCGAGCTCCACCGCGGCCGCCACGCACGCCGCCGACTGCCAGCACCTGCTCTCGCTTGACCATGCCTCCTTCTAGGCCTTAAGTACATCCTGGAGTTTCCCGCGGACTCCTTCTTGCGCTCACTCGAGTACATTTCCACTGAATTTCCCTTTTTCAACCCGCACGTGCCGCTGGAGCACTGCCGCTGCCTCAGCTTGCCGTCGTCAGCCGCCACCGCTGCTTCTCATCCTCAATCCAGGGCACAAACAGCATCCCCGTCACCCACTAGTGCTCCCCAGCCCGCCCAATCTCGCCCTCGTGCACCGGAACGACCGGACCACTACGCCGGTCAGCTCGAACTTCCGCCGCCGCTCGGCCTCGCTGTCGTCCCGTCGATCCACCGCCCCCTAGCCCCGGCCAAGTACAACGCCAGCACCACATCACCACGTAGAAGCTGTTTAGCCACATACCCGTCACCCTACAGCCCTCCGGCCACCGGAACACCGACGACGTCATCGGACCTCCGCCGCACGTCCCGATTCGCCGTCGTTGCGCAGCTACAGCCCCTCCTTTCCCCGACACCGGTCATTTTCCCCCACTTGCCCCTCACCGCCGGTGAGCCCCCTCGTCGGATTTGGTCACCGTCGATCTGCCCCTCTGTTGAATCCCGACCAAGGGCTATACGGTTAGCTGACTCAACTGCATTAGCTTTTAACCTTGGCAAATTTTATTAAAGCTATTTACTACAAGTGGATGAATTACCATAACCCAAGTTACAGAATAATTAATTAAAATAAATCAAGAGTCTATTGAAATCCAAGCCAAACCACCAAAGATAAACCCCACTAATCAGACGGAGGATCTGGGCCGCTCATAACCGTGAGCACGGCTAGTATACTAGTTTTACACTCTCGAGAGGTTGCACAACTTTACCCACAAGTCGTGAGCTACACTAGCTGTTCATCACACTTCCTTAGGTGAGATGACTAGCAAGCACACTACGAGACCATTACAAAGGATCACGTTAGTAAGGTGTAACCGCTAAGGTTTCTGGATCAGCAACAATGGGGCCCACCTCACGGGGGTACAAGCACACAACACAGACCAAGCCGGAGGAGCAGGGACCATTGAAGCTTACCACCCCTCTTGCCCCGCAGGGAAGTTACTCCCAAACCAAAATACCCTAATTAGTAAGTCAAGACCATCCCATTCCAGTCTTGTGGTTGCGCGGTTGTCCCAGGTTATCGCTCTATGAACCGGTCCTTATGGAGAGTGGCCAACCAAGCACTAAGCACCGTGCTAGCCCCCTAAACCATGTTTCTAAGAAAACATATTTTAACGAGACGTGAGCCGCTCAAGCACACAGCACAGAGGGCCACTCTCAGGATCAAGTTGCATATACCATTAATCATATTTAATTAAAAAGGACCATAATGTGTGAGAGCGCAGCACCTAGCACAACTTAACTGAAATGCAACCCAAGGTATTTACATAAAGGATAAAAGTGGCTAGGAAATCCTTATAGGCATACAGTATTAAAATGCAGTATGAAATTGTATTTAAAAGTAATAGGATGTTCATGTTATACTTGCCTTCCTCAAACTCTCCTGGCTGCTGCTCAAACACGTCGTAAGAGAGTGGCTCCTGGTACTCCTCCGGGGGCTCAATGTCTACTCACGATCGCAACGTCCAAGCATGGTCCACACAGGCACATACATGCAAACCAGGGCAAAAGATAAGAAATAGTACAATGATACAATAAGAGAGCACGAAAAACTGAGCCAAAGCTATTCTACGCGTTACAACGATCGCGTGAGCGCAAAAACCACCTAAAACGGAGCTAAGACGCGTAAACTAGGGCTAAAACAAGGTCTAGGGGCTTAACTGCGAGAAAAACCGAAGTTCCTGGGGGTTCTGCGTGAAAACTAGGGACTTATACACAATTAACCTATAGATGTAGGGTCTAACATGTAAAAACTACAGGACTGGATGGCGGGTTCCATTTCTAAAGAGCTTAGGGGCTTAAACGATTAAAACAGGACTTATATGGAATTACTTTTGAACGGGGGTGGACTACGGGTTGATTCCAAGGAAACTCGGGGGCTCTTTAACAAAAGCACCGAGGCAAACCGGTACCTTCTAATCTAGGCCACTGGATCTAGATCTGACAGCTCAAAGCAAAGCGGTACGTGGGATCTAATCTCACGCGTGGATCTCGGATCGGACGGCTCGGGTTGGTTGGGCGCGCGGGGCGGCGGAGCGGTAACGCCGGCGACCAAATCCTGCGGCGGCGCGGCTCGGGGTTCATCGGAATCCACCGCACACAGCGCCCCGGGGGTCAAATCGACCGGGCTCTGGGTCTGGCGTGATCAGCGCGTCATGTGTGATCTTCCTGGGGCTAAGGCGGGGCTCGGGGGTGCTCTGGGCTGCGCGCGCGGCGGCGGAGGCGGTCCTGCACGGCGGCGCACACTGGCGTGTGATGTTCCGGTCTAAGCAAGGGCTAAGGTCTACGACATCTAGCACCAAAAGGACCAGGGGAACATGCTGATGCTCACCAAGGGCTCGGTCCGAGCTGGATGGCCATGCAAGGGTGTCGGCGGCGAGGTCCGAGCGGCGAGGACGGGCGGCGCTCGTGGAGAAGGTTGATGCGGGCCTACTCCAAGCTTCTGGATCCCGTGGTCTGACTCGGGAAGCTCCTGCGGAGATGCTACAGAGTCAGGAAGGTCGGAGAATCACCGGTGGCGAGGAATCAAGGCGGCGGATGGATTTCACCTGCGGTGGCGTCGGGCTCAATTCCGGCCACGGCAAGGACTGGGGTCGAGGATATCCGGCTCGAGAAGCTTCCTGGTGGGGTGGCGAAGCTGCTGCAGCCTTGGCCGGGGCTGGGGTGCAGCGAGGCGGTAGGTCCATGGCAGGGCAGAGGGCTCGATGCGGCGGAGCAAGGCGGCCGGTGGTGCTGGGGTTCGGGGCAGCTGCAGTGCGGCGGTAGGGCATAGGGAGGGTTTAAGGGGAGGGTTAAAGGGGCCAATTAAGGGAGAGGCCGGTGATTTGGGCATGCGTGCCCCGGTGGGGATCGTGGCCATGATCCAAGCGGGGGAAGCGGATCGTGCAACCGCTCGGCGTGAGCCTGGCTCGGGGAAAGAAGCTTCCGGAAGGAGGGCGCGCACGGGAGACTGGCCGGTGGGCTCATGCTCGAGTGCGGGGTGGAGCGGGGCCACGTGCAGCGACGGCACGGAGGGGTGGAACAAAGGGAGCCGGCGCGGGGAAGAAGAAGGAAAGGAGGGAGAAGGCGCCGACAGACGGGCCTTGGCTGTCAGAAGGAAAACTTATGCACCAGCATGAATGCACAAACATGTTGAACCTAAATAAATTTTTAATTACTTGTGTAATTTAATTAAATTAAATGCAAGCTAGGCAAAATAAATCCTTAGAAAATTACTGGAGCCAAATTAAATTCATTATAAATCTCGAAATTTTACACTAGGGTGTTACAAACCTACCCCCCTTACAGGAATCTCGTCCCGAGATTCAGATAGGCTCGCTAGCAAAGAGATTGGGATAGATCTTCCTCAGCTCATCCTCTCGCTCCCAAGTAGCCTCATCCTCGGTGTGATGACTCCACTGAACACGGCACATCTTGATCCTCTTGTTCCTAGTAACTCTCTCAGACGTCTCCAGAATCTTCACCGGATGCTCGGTGTAGGTCAGATCCTCCTGCACTTCCAACCCTTCCAATGGTGCTTGCTCTTCCGGCACCCTCAAGCACTTCTTCAGCTGAGATACATGGAAGACATCATGCACTCCTGAGAGATTGGGAGGCAACTCCAAACGGTATGCTACCTCACCCTTCCGTTCCAACACCCTGAACGGACCAATGTATCTAGGGGCTAACTTCCATTCACGTTAAACCTGCGGATTCCTCTCATTGGCGAGACCTTCAGATACACATGATCATCCACCGCAAAGGTCAAATCCCGACGACGCACATCCGCATAGCTCTTCTAACAAGTCTGTGCGACCCTCAGGTTCTCTCGTACCTGCTGCACCAGCTGTTCTGCATCCTCAATAATATCCGAACCAAACACCTGCCTCTCGCCAATCTGATCCCAATACAGCGGAGTTCTGCACTTCCGACTGTATAAGGCCTCGAAGGGGGACTTCTTCAAACTGGCTTGATAGCTGTTGTTGTATGAAAACTCTGCAAATGGCAGGCATTTATCCCAGCTGGTGCCATACTGAATAGCGCAGGCTCGAAGCATATCCTCCAACACTTGGTTGGTTCTCTCTGTCTGCCCATCTGTCTGAGGATGATAGGCAGTACTGAAGTGTAGCTTCGCGTCCAACGAATCATGCAGCTGCTCCCAGAATCGTGAGGTGAACTGAGATCCTCGATCAGATATGATCTTCTTCGGAACACCATGCAGACAGACGATCCTGGAGATGTACAACTCTGTGAGTTTAGCACCGGAGTAAGTAGTATTCACCGGAATGAAGTGGGCAATCTTGATCAACCGATCCACTACTACCCATATAGAGTTGTACCCTTTCTGAGTACGAGGCACTCCAACAATGAAGTCCATAGTGATCTCCTCCCATTTCCACTCTGGAATCTTCAACGGTTGCAATAGAGCTGCTGGCCTCTGATGCTCTGCCTTGACACGCTGACAAGTGTCACAGATAGCCACGTACTCAGCCATGGAACGCTTCATCCCATACCACCATAATCGTTCCTTGAGGTCATAATACATCTTCATGCCACCCGGATGAATGGAATATGCTGTATCATGAGCCTCACCCAAAATCAGCTTCCTGAGATCCTTCACATCCGGCACACATATCCGGCCCTTGTACCAAAAGGTACCCTGATCATCCTCTCGAAAATGAGGTGCTTTGCCAATCTTGAGCAGTTCACGGATCTCCTGCAGCTTCTTATCTTCTTTCTGATGCTGCCTGATCTCTGCCTCTAGAGTGGGTTCTACCTTGAATGATGCACTCGAGGTGTGATGCAAGAAACCCAAACTCAACTGCTCAAATTCCTCGCATAACTCCTGAAGCATCTGAAAAGCCACGGCCATGTTGACATAGCTCTTCCTGCTCAGAGCATCCGCTACAACATCGGCCTTGCCCGGATGATAGTGAATCTCCATGTCATAATCCTTGACCAACTCTAGCCATCTTTTCTGCCGCTTGTTCAGCTCACACTGAGTAAAAATGTACTTGAGGCTCTTGTGATCGGTGTAAATATCACACCTCTGCCCAAACAAGTAATGCCTCCATATCTTCAGAGCATGCACAACTGCGGCTAACTCCAGATCATGAGTGGGACAATTCAGCTCGTGCTGGCGCAACTGCCTCGAAGCATAAGCTATCACTCTGCCTTCCTACATCAAAATGCAACCAAGACCATCCCTCGAAGCATCACAATACACTGTGAACCTCTTGCTCTGGTCCGGCAGAGTAAGGACTGGCGCCGTAGTTAATCGCTTCTTCAGCTCTTCGAAGGCCATCTGACGCTCATCAGTCTAGGAGAAATCCACACCCTTCTCTAGCAAAGAAGTCAAATGCTTTGCAATCTTGGAAAAATTCTCAATGAACCTCCGATAATATCCTGCTAAGCCCAGAAAGGAGCGGACTTCCTTCACTGTCTGCGGCACCACCCAGTCAAGCACATCCTTCACCTTGCCGGCGTCCACCGCAATACCTCCCTTGGAGATGACATGACCGAGGAATGGAACCTCGTCAATCCAGAATTCACACTTGCTGAGCTTGGCATACAGCTTGTGCTCTCTCAACCTCTGCAACACGAGCTTCAGATGCTTCTCATGCTCTGCCTCTGACTTGGAATATACTAGGATATCATCAATAAATATCACCACAAAGGTGTCCAGATAATCCATGAAAACCTTGTTCATCAGATGCATGAAGAAAGCCGGAGCATTGGTTAAGCCAAAGGACATGACCGTATACTCGTATAGCCCATACTTGCAGGTGAATGCCGTCTTCAGGATATCCTCGCGATGAATCTTCAGCTGATGATACCCAGAACACATATCAATCTTCGAGAACACATAAGCGCCCTGAAGCTGATCAAAGAGATCCTCAATACGGGGCAATGGATGCTTGTTCTTGATGGTGACTGCATTCAGATCCTGATAATCGACGACAATTCTCTTCGCGCCATCCTTCTTCTCTACAAGCAATACAGGAAAAGCCCAAGGAGAGAAACTGCGACGGATATAGCCCTTGGCTAGCAACTCGTCGATGGTCTTCTTAACTTCCTCATGCTCAACAGGTGCCATACGATAGGGCCGTTTAGCAATAGGAGCTATGCCAGGCAAGAGATCAATAGAAAACTCAATGTCGCGATCAGGTGGCATACTTGGCAAATCATCCGGAAAAACATCCGGAAATTCAGACACCACGCGAATACCATCTGTGGGTCTAGCCTCCATCTGACAAAGAAATCCAGAGGGCTTCGAAGCACTGACTGTGACTTCCTATCCATCTGGTGCTGACAAGTGGATAGTCCTCCGAGCACAATCAATCCTGACACCCCATCTAGCAAGGGTCTCCATCCCCAGGATCACATCGATACCCTTGGTGTCTAGCACCATCAGATTCGCACTGAACTCTACCCCCCTTATGGCAACACTGACTCTGGGGCAGAAGATATAATACCTCAACTGCCCTCCCGGTGAAGATACTAACATGCACCTCTTTAATGTGCTAGTATGAATACCATGATGCTCGACAAAAGACTGAGTAATGAAGGAATGTGTAGCACCAGTATCGAAAAACACTATAGCAGGGTGGGTATTAATCGTGAACGTACCAATAACCACGTTGGGAGCCTCGGCCGCCGACTCGGCTGTCACGTGGTTCACCCTGCCCTGTGATGGCGCCTTGGGCTGAGCTGGGCGCCCCTGCTGTCCAGACTGCGCCTTCCGGGAACAAACGTTGGCGTAGTGTCCCGGCTCGCCACAGTGATAGCACGCCCATGGGAATGCTGGAGCCTGCTATCCGGCAGGAGGAGTAGGCACTCCCTACCGTGGAGCTGGTGGAGCCGGTGGAGCTGAGCGTGCCGGAGGTGCTGGGAACCTCTGGCCCTATCCCGCCTACTGCTGCTGGTAGGGATGAGGTGGGTACTGCTGCTGTCGTGGCTGGTATGGCGGAGGTGGCCTCTGCTGCTGCTGCTGAGGGTGCTGGTATCGAGGCCGAGTGTTGCTGCCTGACGCAGCAGGAGCCATCTTCCTCTTCTTGTCCTCGATCTCTTGGCGCTTGCGCTCGGTGTTGAGGGCGGAGTCAACCAGATGGTTCAAGTTGTCGAAGCGGTAGCTCATGAGCGTGTACTCAATGTGATCGTCCAGTCCCTCCTTGAAGCGCTCCTGCTTATTGCCATCATTGGCGACCTCAGCGGGGGCGTAGCGAGCGAGCTGGAGGAAACAATCATGGTACTCGGTCACCGTCATAGCTACCTGAAATGATAAGTACCGGAAAAACAAGATGGAGATCACTCAGCATTTCCTATTTCATGGAGGTAAATAAGGGTGGGCTTGAGCTCAAAAAGGAACTGAGAGAAGATTTTACTCTAATTTACCTGCTTAAGTGCAAGGAACTCCTTGTGCTTCATCTTCATCACTCCAGTAGGGATGTGGTGGCTCCTGAAACGCTCCCGGAACTGGACCCAAGTGAGGGCGTTGTGGTCCCGAGCCGGGTAGGACTCCCACCAATCAAGAGCTGAGCCTCGCAGCTGTCCTACCGTGTAAAGAACTCGCTCCCGGTCTTCGCACTGAGCGGCATCTAACCGGCGCTCCACTGAATGAAGCCAGTCGTCAGCCTGGAGTGGATCAGCCGCATGGGAGAACATCGGCGGGTGACCCCTCAGAAAGTCCGCACGTGTGTCACGGGGGCTGCTGCGGTGGAGGAGGTGGCGGCTGAGTGTGGATCTGCTGCAGGGTCTGAACAGTGTTGTTCAGAGTGGCCATCATCTGCATCTGGAGCTGGAAGAACTGCTCCAGAGTCAGAGGTGGAGGCATCAGCATCGGCGTCGGCTGGCCGGTACTCTGATTGTTCTGCCCCTGCTAGCCAGAACCGGTGCCGGTGCTCCTGGTGTTCACCATCTGTTTGCAGCAGAACGAAATTTATAAGAGACCGATATTGTGTAATGCCAGGAAGAAAACTCTGACAGGATAAAGTAGAGAGTAAAGAGTGTGCGGTCTTACCCCCCAACGGTCTATCTCAGTTTTATTACTTAATTCAAGTCTGCGTTAAAGTCGATTCGCATGAGCAAGTTTAACTTCTAAACTATGCAATCAACCAAAAATCCAAATCAAACATTTTGCACAATCACAAACACTCAATATCCACACTTTAGCCGAGTTTATCACTCCACTCGACTAAACAAACAGACGCTCTAGCATATTTTTCTTTTGCAAGGCATCGTTGGCTTATGAGGACATACAGAAAATTGCAGGCCAACATCTACGGAAGGGACCAGCCTAATTCTCGGAAAGGACGAGAGGGAGAGCTAGCAAATCGTGGTTTAGAACTCAAGGAATAGAAGCAGAAATGAATTTTTTTGAGTTTGCAAAAGCAAGGCAAGAGAAAGGAAGTCCTTAGACTCGACCATTTCTATCTAGGCTTCGTCCTACAGTCGACATGGCTCTGATACCAATTCTGTCACACCCGTTTTATGAGAACATAAATCGAGCAATCACATATGCGCCAGAATCAAGTCACGCATATATACAATAGAATTATCAAGATATCACAACACGTATCACGAAATAAAAGCGTATAAATTGTAAATGAATATCTTTATTACAACCGAATCAAGAATCGGTTCAAGAAATGCGGAAGCATAAAATAAATACATGAAAATCAGGGCGCCACAGGGATGTCGGCTGGGAGACAAACGCCTAGAAATCGTCGAGTCCGCTGATGTAGTCCTCCACGTCGCTTGGTACTGAGCAGCAGTCGAAGATATCCCAAAGAGAACAGAAGAGTGGAGAGAGCAAGTGTGAGTGCACAACTTGTACCCAACAAGTATAACACGAACTATGTGGCTCTACGGTTAGCTGACTCAACTGCATTAGCTTTTAACCTTGGCAAATTTTATTAAAGCTATTTACTACAAGTGGATGAATTACCATAACCCAAGTTACAGAATAATTAATTAAAATAAATCAAGAGTCTACTGAAATCCAAGCCAAACAACCAAAGATAAACCCCACTAATCAGACGGAGGATCTGGGCCGCTCATAACCGTGAGCACGGCTAGTATACCAGTTTTACACTCTTGAGAGGTTGCACAACTTTACCCACAAGTCGTGAGCTACGCTAGCTGTTCATCACACTTCCTTAGGTGAGATGACTAGCAAGCACACTACGAGACCGTTATAAAGGATCATGTTAGTAAGGTGTAACCGCTAAGGTTTCTGGATCAGCAATGATGGGGCCCACCTCACGGGGGTACAAGCACACAACACAGACCAAGCCGGAGGAGCAGGGACCATTGAAGCTTACCACCCCTCTTGCCCCGCAGGTAAGTTACTCCCAAACCAAAATGCCCTAATTAGTAAGTCAAGACCATCCCATTCCAGTCTTGTGGTTGCGCGGTTGTCCCAGGTTGTCGCTGTATGAACCGGTCCTTATGGAAAGTGGCCAACCAAGCACTAAGCACCGTGCTGACCCTCTAAACCATGTTTCTAATAAAATATATTTTAACGAGACGTGAGCCGCTCAAGCACACAGCACAGAGGGCCACTCTCAGGATCAAGTTGCATATACCATTAATCGTATTTAATTAAAAAGGACCATAATGTGTGAGAGCGCAGCACCTAGCACAACTTAACTGAAATGCAACCCAAGGTATTTATATAAAGGATAAAAGTGGCTAGGAAATGCTTATAGGCATACAGTATTAAAATGCAGTATGAAATTGTATTTAAAAGTGATAGGATGTTCATGTTATACTTGCCTTCCTCAAACTCTCCTGGCTGCTGCTCAAACGCGTCGTAAGAGAGTGGCTCCTGGTACTCCTCCGGGGGCTCAATGTCTACTCACGATCGCAACGTCCAAGCCTGGTCCACACAGGCACATACATGCAAACCA
Source organism: Panicum hallii (assembly GCF_002211085.1). Classification (NCBI taxonomy): domain Eukaryota; kingdom Viridiplantae; phylum Streptophyta; class Magnoliopsida; order Poales; family Poaceae; genus Panicum; species Panicum hallii. Next base: position 29,214,249 of record NC_038042.1, read on the forward strand.
GGGCAAAAGATAAGAAACAGTACAATGATATAATAAGACAGCACACAAAACTAAGCCAAAGCTATTCTACGCGTTACAACGATCGCGTGAGCGCAAAAACCACCTAAAACGGAGCTAAGACGCGTAAACTAGGGCTAAAACAAGGTCTAGGGGCTTAACTGCGAGAAAAACCGAAGTTCTAGGGGGTTCAGCGTGAAAACTAGGGACTTATACACAATTAACCTATAGACGCAGGGTCTAACATGTAAAAACTATAGGACTGGATGGCGGGTTCCATTTCTAAAGAGCTCAGGGGCTTAAACGATAAAAACAGGACTTATATGGAATTACTTTTGAACGGGGGTGGACTACGGGTTGATTCCAAGGAAACTTAGGGGCTCTTTAACAAAAGCGTCGGGGCGAACCGGTACCTTCTAATCTGGGCCACTGGATCTAGATCTGACAGCTCGGAGCGAAGCGGTACGCGGTATCTAATCTCATGCGCGGATCTCGGATCGGACGGCTCGGGTTGGTTGGGCGCGCGGGGCGGCGGCGCGGTAACGCCGGCGACCAAATCCCGCGGCAGTGCGGCTCAGGGTTCATTGGAATCCACCGCACACGGCGCCCCGGGGGTCAAATTGACCGGGCTCTGGGTCTGGCGTGATCAGCGCGTCATGCGTGATTCCTGGGGCTAAGGCGGGGCTCGGGGGTGCTTTGGACTGTGCGCACGGCGACGGAGGCGGTCCGGCACGGCGGCACACACCGGCGTGCGGCGTTCCGATCTAAGCAAGGGCTAAGGTCTACGACATCTAGCACCAAAAGGACCCGGGGAACATGCTGATGCTCATCGAGGGCTCGGTCCGAGCTGGATGGCCGTGCAAGGGTGTCGGCGGCGAGGTCCGAGCGGCGAGGACGGGCGGCACTCATGGAGAAGGTCGATGCAAGCCTGCTCCGAGCTTCTGGATCCCGTGGTCTGACTCGTGAAGCTCCTGCGGAGATGCTACGGGGTCAGGAAGGTCGGAGAATCACCGGTGGCGAGGAATCAAGGCGGCGGATGGATTTCACCTGCGGCGGCGTCGGGCTCAATTCTGGCCACGGCAAGGACTGGGGTCGAGGATATCCGGCTCGAGAAGCTTCCTGGTGGGGTGGCGAAGCTACTGCGGCCTTGGCCGGGGCTGGGGTGCAGCGAGGCGGCAGGTCCACGGCAGGGCAGAGAGCTCGATGCGGCGGAGCAAGGTGGCTGGTGGTGCTAGGGTTCGAGGCGGCTGCAGTGCGGCGGTAGGGCACAGGGAGGGTTTAAGGGGAGGGTTAAAGGGGCCAATTAAGGGAGAGGCCGGTGATTTGGGCGTGCGTGCCCCGGTGGGGATCGCGGCCGTGATCCGTGCGGGGGAAGCGGATCGTGCAACCGCTCGGCGCGAGCCTGGCTCGGGGAAAGAAGCTTCAGGAAGGAGGGCGCGCACGGGAGACTGGCCGGTGGGCACGTGCTCGAGTGCGGGGTGGAGCGGGGCCACGTGTAGTGACGGCACGGCGGGGCAGAACAGAGGGAGCCGGCGCGGGGAAGAAGAAGGAAAGGAGGGAGAAGGCGCCGACAGACAGGCCCGGGCTGTTAGAGGAAGAAAGGGAGAGCGCGGGTTGTGCTGTGCTGGGCTGAGCGCGGGGTGGAGGAGGAGATGGGCTGCGAGCTAGCTGGGCCGCGCGAGGGAGACTGGGCCGCTGGGTTGGCATGCTTCACTATTTTCCTTTCCTTTTTCTTTTTCAATCCAACTCAATCTATTTGAATTCCAAATCAAATTTGGATTCAAACTCCTATGCACTCACTCAAATAAAACTTATGCACCAGCATGAATGCACAAACATGTTGAACCTAAAGAAATTTTTAATTACTTGTGTAATTTAATTCAATTAAATTCAAGCTAGGCAAAATAAATCCTTAGAAAATTACTGGAGCCAAATTAAATTCATTATAAATCTCAAAATTTTACATTAGGGTGTTACAGATTGCAAGGATTAAAATAGTTCCAGGGACGATCCTGTAGAAAAGCAATACCCCTTTCCAATTCATAACAGCCAACTTGTAAAATCCATAAGAATTTGTAAAAAAATTCAAAAATTGCCAAACTAGTTTTGTTAGAAACTAGAATTCAAGATCTATAACTTTGGTTAATAGAGTCTGGTTTGAAACCAAATATTTTCATAGTTATTTTAGAGTTTAGATAAAGGGTATCTTATGCATAACTTTTACAAACAAGCTTATTTTCTTGTGATTTTTGGTATGAAGCCTGTTTAGGTCATGAGTAAACTTATGTAAAACTTTCATGCTTCGTACTGTTTTGTAATTTAAGTTATTTTAAACTTTTGCAAATCAAATGTAAAGTGGTTTGAATTTATGTAAGCATGTTCCTGAGACTTTTCTATTTAGATCTTTTTTCCATAACCTAATTTATTAATAATTAGTTCACAATTAAATTTTTAAGAATTTATAGTTTTGTTTACTTAGGATTGGAATTTTAAACTTGAAATTTGAATTCAAATTCAAATGCTTTAGTTTCTGTTTTTAGAAAATTATGAAAATTTCACAATAAGTTTATTTATTGAAAGTAAGCTTAACTACAAAAATTCAAGATCAGAACCTTTATGGTTTTTAAAATAAAAATCAAACTTGTCAAATTACTTCAAAGTAATTCCATTAATATAACCATAACTTAAGTGTAAATGGTAACTTGGGATTAAACCCCCTTGTTTCATGAGTTTAATTTTTTTAATTAGTTGGATTGCAACTTTATTGTGAAGTAAAATCCTTAACTCAAGCACCCTCTCACTTAAATCATTGCATATCATGTAGAGTCAGCAACACTCGACGACGGAATCTACAAGCTGGTTCAGGAACCCGAGCTTGGGTTTTCTGAAGATCCTGCGAGTGTCGCCGGGATATTAATTGAAGCTCCGAACCAAAGTTCGGAAGCCTCTGACGCTCCTAACCCCAACCCCACTCAAGAAGACAAGTCTTGGTGCATAACCCAGTATTTAATTTACTACAATTTTATACTTATATATTATATCTTGCATTAAGTCTAGGAGTTGAAATGGAACCCTAGATGCATGAATCCTAGGAACCTATGTATTGTGCCCGAGTCCTTATCGAGTAGATGCTCTGCTAATAGGACCGGCAGAAGTCGGGTGATTTCCTATCACTCGCGCGATATAAGAGTTGGATGTTTACTATTCTGCAATCACTATAAGGATGATGGATGGGGTCATGTACAATATCATAACTCGGAAAGTTACCCCATCTGTGTTGATAAAAGTTATTAAGGCCACAGGGTGTGGTAGTGGTGGCTAAACGTTTGAAAGTACTAGCCACATGCCGCGAAATATGGTAAAGCGGTAAGCCTAGTAACCAATTGGCCCGAGGAGTGGACATACCTCCCACCACTCGTAATTTTGTTTTTCTCACGCACCGATGTGCGGGAGTACGTTCCGCACAGCGGACAGGAGTACGGTCATGTAGTCGCGCTACAGATGTATATCCTGCACAATTGGTGTGCGTACGGTCCTACAGTCGCTTGTGGTGGCCCTGTTCCACGAGTCGGAATGAAAGGCAAATGGTTGCTTCGGAACTGTCGTTGGATGTTCCAAGCGTGTGAGTTAGGTTTACCCTTGCAAGGTTATGAAATTCAATTCAGAATTGTCCATTTCTCGCGGAGATTGAGACTGCTTATTCCTTGTGCCACATAGAGTAAGAATAGTAACCATTATGGAATAATTTGGATGAATGTTAATCTCTACATTGCTTGTGTAGTATAGGTGCTAACCTAGGATGATTAATGAAACTAGAACCTGACAGCTAAAATATGAAAATTAGTTCATATTCTTTGTTGCTTTTCAGCTGAAATTTAAGCCTAGAACCATTTCAAGCCTTCATGAGTCTAGTTACCTGGCTAAGTATACCATGGAACGGTTAAGCCTTGCTGAGTATTAGTATACTCAGTCTTGCTAGTGGAATTTTCAGGTATGACCTTCGAGAACCCCACGGATAGTGTGGCCTGGCCAACTTCTGTTCCGTTTGGCTGGTCTGTGGAGTGGGATCCGTCCCCGGCTGGCAGTGACCCTCCTAAATGACTCCATACTTCGGGCTAAGTGTGGTGTTCACCTCCGCGACGTGCGTAGTCGCATGTTTATGTCCTTCTGCTATGAACCTGGACAAGCTGTTTAGCTTGTCATTTTAAACAACGTTTGTATAAGTTAACCTTAAATTTGAAACGGTTTGTAATAATGTTAATATTCTATAATTAAAAGTTGGTGAACTGTTATGTGATTGTAAACTCGCCTTCGTGCGATGTAAGCCTGCTTCGATCCTGTTGAACCGTGGTTGTATCGGGTGGAGACCCGACAGACCAATGGGTTGTTCAGTTTGAAGTGCGTCGAGTCAATAATGGCTGTATAGCGATGGCTAGCGCACTTGAGCCGGAATAATTCAGGCGGTTCTGCCACATCCACAGACCGACCCGTCAAAATACATTGCCCATGCGCGGATGGAAAGCGCTGCTATTTCTGAGCTGGTCCTCTCTGCAATGAGGTCGGCCAACGCCTGCCCTTTGACTGCCTTGGCAGGTTGGTACTGGATATCAAATTCTGACAAAGCAAACATCCACTTACCGAGTCATCCTTTTGACACCGGGGCCGACAACATATGCTTGATAACATCTGATTTGCAGATGACAATCGTCTCGGCAGAAAGCAGGATGTGGCGGAGCTTCATACAAGTAAAGAATAGACAAAGGCATAGTTTCTCGATTTTAGGGTACCTTGTCTCTGCATCTAGCATCCTTCTGCTGAGATAAAAAACAACTCTCTACTTTCCATCTTGCACTTGTATGATAACTGAAGCAATGGAAGTGCTACCTACTGACAGATAAACATAGAATGGCTTACTCTGCTGAGGTGGGACTAACACAGACGGTTTGGATAAATATTCTTTGATATCTTCAAACGCCTGTTGTTGCTCTGCCCCCCAGCGGAACTCATCATTGGCTTTAATTTTTACCAACTCCATGAATGGCTCGATTTTTCCTGACAGATTGGAAATAAATCTCCTGACAAAATTGATCTTGCCAATGAGTTGTTGGAGTTCCTTCTTTGTAGTAGGTGGCACCATTGTTCTTACAGCTTCTTGACTTTTTAGGCCGATCTCAATTCCTCGCTTATGAACCAAGAAACCCAGGAATTGACCGGCCGATACACCAAAGGCGCACTTCTTTGGATTCATTCTAAGCCCAAACTTCCTAGTTCGTTCTAAAACCTGTTGTAGATCTCCTAAATGCCCCTCAGCCGATGCAGATTTCACCACCACGTCATCAATGTAGATTTCAACCAGCTTACCGATCAAGTCATGAAACATATAATTCATTGCCCTTTGGTATGTAGCACCAGCATTTTTCAGCCCAAAAGTCATGACCACATACTCGAATAACCCCACTGCACCTGGTACTCTGAACGCGGTCTTATGGATATCCTCTGGAGCCATAAAAATTTGGTTATAACCAGCATTGCCATCCATGAAACCCAACATCTTATGACCAGCAGCTGCATTAACCAAAGTCTCCGCCACTGGCATCGGGTACTCATCTTTTGGTGTAGCTCTGTTAAGATCTCTGAAGTCTACGCAGACTCTCCACCGGCCATCCTTCTTCTGTACAGGCGCAACGCTGGAAATCCATTCAGCATACCTGCATGTCCTGATGAAGCCTGCTTCTATCATCTTTTTGACTTCTTTCTTGACTTCCTCTAGTACTTCGGCCTTCATTTGCCGCGCTCGTTGCTGGAACGGTTGAAATCCTGGCCTAAGAGGGAGCTGATGCTCCACAATACTTCTGTCCAACCCGGGCATCTCTTTCAGCAACACTATCATCGGCTCTCGCAACTTTGGACTCAACTTCCTGCTGATAAATTGTAACATTCAGGTAATTAGAAACATAGACACTAAGTTTTAACATAATATATGCATGCTTGTTATGGTGTATGTGAGTAGTACAGATAACCAGGGGTATAATTGTAATTTATGAATTATATAAGTCCTTGAGTGTAATTGGGTAAATATAATATTAAGTGTCAAATCTAAATGACCATAGAGAAGAAAAGTATAAAAGGTAAGTTAAAACCTAAGAAAAATAGGCCTTTGTATGAAACCAGGGACCTATGTGTGATTAAGATAAAAATTGAAGGGCCATATACAAAATAGTTGAAGTGTAATAGTAATATTCAGGGTTACTTAAGGGCTAATATGTAAAAATACAAGTAATCATGACAATCCAGGAAAATTTGTAAACATATCCAAAATTTGATCAAATTTATTTGGATAAAGACAAAGGTAATTCAAATTCTACCTTTATTCAAAAACTTAACATAAAAAGTTGTAAACTTTGAATTTCTGAACTTGAGCCCTAAAGCAATGTTGTAGAGTTCCCTGCTCTGTTCTGCTCTGCCACCGGCAGTGCTTCCCCTCCGGCCGCAGCTGTGCAGGCTATCGCCGTCCACCTCCTGCCTCCTCTGCATCCACGCGTCATCCTCTTCCCCTCCCGGTCCTGTTCCTCTCCCCCGTTGGCCTTCCGCGCGCGCACCACGACTTCCCCGAGCATCCGCCGGCCGCCACCTCCTCATCGCCGTGGAGAGCTCACCGATGAGCCTTAACTCCCTATCTCTCACGTGCAACAACATCACCTTGACCCCTACGTTCTGTTTCTCCAGTTCCAGTGCCAATTCTCGAGCGCCCGACACAAATTCCACCGCCGCCCTTTCTTCCTCCACTTCGGTGACCCCGGGCCACCATGGGCAGTGGTCATAGGCCATCCATTGCCCCCGCTAGCTTCTCCGCAGGCTTTCCCGACCTCCACTCGTGCTCCCTAGCCCCAGCCATCTCCCAATTTCCACCGAGGCATCCTCACCGACGGCCACCGTCCGCTGCCGCCTCCTGCTCCTCGTGGACAGCTCACTCCGAGCCTTCCCGCGCCACCACAACTCCCTAGCCAGCACCACATCATCACCCCGGAGCTCTACGACCACTTCGTGAAGTCTCTCGTGCCTTACATCTTCCTCCCGACGATCGCCGGTATTCATCCTCGCCGCCGCCGCCACTGTCCTCGTCGATTACCCCTCATCCAACGCATATACTCCCAATTGGTTGCACCTACACCTTCCCCATGACTCACTGAAGCTCGTGCGCAGGTTCCCTGCCGATGTTGACCGCCGGAGCCTCGCCGTCGACGGTGACCTCTCTGCCACCACCTCGGGTTCTCGTCGGGATCCCCTCTTCTGATCACCCCAGTCCACGACAAGAGGTGCACCCGAACCGTCGTGAGTTCCTGAGTCTCCTCCTCCCCTCGGACCTCGTCGCCGGCGACCTGTCTCGCCGGAACACGGCCGTCCTTTCTTGCTCTGCGTCTGTCTCTAGCCCAGGGATCTCGGGTTAGAAGAAATAGAAACCCAGGGGGTTATCTGCAAAGCCCTAGACTCAAATGAATAGTGCTGGAAGGACCCCTTTATGTTATTTCTAATGCAAACTTTGAAATTCTGTATCAATTCAAGGAAAAATCATAAAAATACAAACTAAAATTTGTTAGAATTCTCTTTTTAAGATCTACAACTTTACTTAAAGGATTAAATTCAGTTTTTGAGTGTTTGATGCTTTAATTTAAATGTTAAGTTTACTTAGTTATAGGCTTAGAAAACACATAGTATTTGTTAGAAAAATGATAAAAATATGAAACCAGTTGTGTTAGTTTTCTTTTAACATGTAGAATTTAAGAAAAATAATTATCCTATTATTTAAGTATAATTCTCTTAATGTACAAGTTTAATTATGAATAATGCATAATTAACCTTATAGAATTAATATCTATGGATTTTAAATGATCAAAGGTTATGAAAATATTCTAGAGTTCTGTTCTTAAGTAATATAACCTGTCATTAAATTCTCAACCTAGGCTTAGGTGTCAAACAACAAAAATAAGTTTGGACATAGTATAACGGGTCCATAATTTAATTTTAACATAGGGTTCTTGTACATACTTAATATAGCAAATAAATAAAGCTATGGTTTTTAACCCACCTCAACCTGTTACCTTATGCCACTAGTTAGATGCTTGGTGAAGTTAACCCCGCTGTTTAATGTATCTAGGTAATATAGTTAATACTCAATAAATGACTGCCCAGTGCAGGAATAAATTGCATAAGTAATAAATATATTCTGCTTTCGTTGGATTGCAACTTTATTGTGAAATAACATAAAAGAATATGCATTCTTCAACTTATAGTTTTGCATATCATGTAGACTCGACTACTCTCGCCGACGGTGATTACGAAGTGGTTCTGGAACAAGGAGTAGAACCAACTGAAGACCCCGGAAACGCCGTCGGAGGTTTAACTGAGGTTCCGAACCAAAGTTCGGACAACTTTGACCCTACTGCTCCCAATTTTACGCAAGAAGGCAAGCCCCGGACATAACCCACTATTTTATTTACACTGCAATTTATATCTATTTATATATTTTTATGCATTAAGTTCTTCGGAATTGCTTGGAACCTTAGTTGCATAATTCCAGGAACCAATGTACTGAACACTAGAACTTGAGTCCGACTAGCTTTTATGCTAATAGGACTGGTAGAAGTCGAGTAATTGCCTGTCACTCACGCGATATAGGATTTGTAATGTTTACATTTCTGTTATCACTATAAGGATGACGGACGGGAGTTTTGTGAGGTATCATGGTTGTGATGATACCCCGTCTGTGTTGTTGAACTTGTTAAGGTCGCAGTGTGTGGTAGCAGTGGTTAAGCGTTTGAAAGTACTAGCCACATGCAGCGAAATATGGTAAGCGGTAAGCCTAGTAACCAATCAGCCTGAAGAGTGGACATACCCCCCACCACATGTATTTGGTTCTTTTGGTTACTTGGTTGGATGTGTAGGAATACGTGTTGCTGGGCAACCAGGAGTACGGGTTTTGTAGTCGCGCTACAAACGTACGTCCTGCACTTTGGAAGTGCGTATGGTCCTGCAGTCGCTTGTGGTGGATCTGATCCACGAGTCGGAATGAAAGGCAAACGGTTGCTTCGGAATGACCCTTTGGTGTTCCAAGCGTGTGAGTTAGGTTTATCCTTGCAAGGTTGAATTCGATTCAGAATCGTCCGTTTCTCACGATGATTGAGACTGCTTGATCCCTTTGCCACATAGAGTAACAAGAGAAATGTTATAATTATCAAAGATGATGTTTGGTTAAAGATTTTACCATGCTTGAGTAGTTATAGGTGCTTACCTAGAATGAATAATCAACTAGAACCTGAAAGCTAAAAATTGCAATTAAGGACATACTCTTTGTTGCTTTTCAGCTGAAAACTCTACCTAAAACCTGAAAAGCCTGCATAAGTCTAGGTACATGGCTAAGTGTACCATGAGCGGGTAAGTCTTGCTGAGTATTAGCATACTCAATCTTGCTTTGTAACTATCTACTTCAGGTGAATCCCCTGATGAGCCAGCTTTCATTACACCGTGGCCATATCCCCTGCCTGATGGTTGGTCCGTGGAGTGGGATCCGTCCCAGGCCAACACAGATTCCGCCGAGTGATATCGTGCCAGGGCTAGCATGGTATCCATAATAACGACGTGTACAATGTCCGTGTTTTCAAACTCCGCTGCTGTGACCTAACACTTAAACTGTTTTGTAATAATGTCCCTTCTTTGGGAAACTAATGTTGCTTTTATGCACTAATGTAATATACCTGCCTGTGATGTAAAATGTAATGGCTTTTATATCTCTGGACTCGCCTTCGTGCGAGGTACCTTGTTGGATCCTGCTTTCGGTGGTTTATCGGGACGATACCCGACAGGCCAAAGGATTATACCATTTGAAGCACGAGGTAGCCCTCAAGAGAGGACTCGCATACTTGAGCCGGTGTAATTCAGATTGGTTCTGCCACATAAATGTTGGCCGTGGCTTATCCCCAGGACCAATGTCGACTTCTTCCAGCTCGGCAGCAGATGTAAACCCGTATCCTAGCTTCCCTTTATCCATTAGGTCGATACTGCAGATAAACGATGAATATGAAGTAAAAGGATTTGGCTGATCGCAGGGACCGGCCGACTTGTTCTTTTCATTAATTTGTACCTCTTTACAATCAACACATGGTTGGCTGCTTGAGCAGGCCTCTTTATAATGTAACATGGATGACAAAAACAATTCAATTCTTATTTTTTGGGGCCGATCGCAGGGATCGGCCTCTCTTGTTACCTTGGTACAAACTAACTTTGGCATTCCATCTACTCCGTAAGGCCAGTGGATAAGACCAGCCTCACCCTATTTTTTGTAGCTTCCACGCGGTTGCAGCCTTCCAAGCTAATCCCTGAGATCGGCTCCTGGTCCTCTGCGTCCCAGACACTCATGGCAGCATGTGAAACTTCAACAGAATAATCCGCATGGACTACTTCTACTTCATCTCCATCCCATTGAATCAGACACTGATGCATCATAGAAGGGATGCAGCAATTGGCATGGATCCAATCTCTCCCAAGAAGGACGGCGTATGAGCCCTTGCTGTTGACAATAAAAAATGAGTAGGGACGGCCTTGCCTCCTACCATCAAATCCACGCTGAGAACCCCTTGTGCCTCCAAAGTTTGTCCGTTGAAGTTGCTTAACGTGATGTTGGTTTTAATCAGATCTCCAACAGAATGCCCCAATTGGCGCAGCACTGCATACGGCATTATGTTAACCGCCGCTCCTGTGTCGACTAGCATCCTGCTGACAGACTGGCCGTTTATGTACCCCTTAAGATATAAAGCATTCAGGTGCCTGTAATTCTTCTCTCGGGGCTTCTCAAATATGACTGGCCATGGCCTCAAGTCAAGCTGAGCCACTGGCACTTCCTCATGGCCTGGTGCATGAAACTCTGCAGGGAGAACAAACACCATGTGTGCATCAGCCGATGTCTTCACATCGGCTTTTGACTTCTTGGGTCGCCATACCTTCTTAGAGGAACTCATCTCTGCTTTTTGGGGACGGTGAACTTTTGCAGCCAAATCTGGTCGCGCCTTCCTTAGTATTTCCAAATATTGGGCCTCGGCTTCTTCCAGGCTGCGCAACCGCTGCACTCTCTGCTTCTAGGACCGGTTAAGCCCGTCAGGGCACCAGCGTGGTCGGTGACACTTGTTTTCCTCATCTTCTGAATTTCCCCCTGTGCGTGTTGACTCGGTTTGTCCATGGTGGGGCTGCTCTGGTCCCAAACGCTGAAAGACTGAGGCACTTCTTGCATCTTGCTTCTGGGAATTGCACTCTAGGCAATCCCAACAGTATTTGAAGAACGGGCAATGCCAATAATCTCGTGTATCCTCTCGCTTTCTGAGGCATTTCCCAATGCGTCGCTCGTACTCTTCTTCTTTAGTCTCGCGTTGGAGACGCTATTGATACTGATACTGGTATTTTCTCAGAAGATGAGAGGAAACCGGTCGTTGATTCCTGACATGCCTAACCTGTTCTTCGGTGATATAGTCCCTTTCTTCTTTTTGGGGCCGACCGCGGGAATCGGCCTCTTGCTTCCTTGCATGCTGACATGATGTATGTCCTGCCATATTAATACCGAGCGTAAAATTCAGCTGATGACGCGTTGATCGGTCGTACCCTTCCACCATATTTACGTTCGGGAATGGCTGAGTATCAACCTTCATGGCATACTGCCCTAAGATTAATCGGCCTTGCTCAATAGCCGATTGTATCTATTGCCGGAGTTCCTTGCAGGCTCCGGTACCGTGAGTGAAAGAATTATGCCACTTGCAGTATGATCTCCCCTGGAGCTCCTGAGCTGTTGGGATCTTGCAACCTTCAGGGAACTTCAACTGCTTCTCCTTCAAGAGTAAGTCAAATATCTGTTCGACTTTGCTCATATCAAAATCAAATCCTTTCAAAGGACCTTGTTGTTTCACCCACTTGCAGGGCACGGGCTTTGCCCCCCGTGCCCACTCCACAACTGCGATCTCTTAGTCATCCCCAGAGTCTTCGGAGTCTTCAGCGTCAACCATTACTACTTGACATTTGAACTTGTCTTGGTATACTTCTGGGTGACGTTGCTCGTATACTGTCATCTTTTGTACTAGATGTGCCAAAGAGTTGAACTCCAGCTGGAAAACCAGATCTTTGATCGGTTTTACCAATCCCAAAGATGCCAATTCCACTGCCTCTTTTTTTGAAATCTGAGTCGAATAGCTCCGGTTCTGAACTTCTCTGAAACGCTAGATGTATTCCACCACCATTTCTCCTTGCTTCTAGCGGACCTGTGCCAAATCAGCAATCCCAGCCTCTGCAGCTTTTGAATGATATTGTATATGGAACTGTTCCTCTAACTGTTTCTAGGTGCGGATAGAATCAGGACCCAATGATGTGTACCATCCAAAAGCTGGCCCTGTGAGAGACTGCGAGAAAAACCTCACCCGCAATGGATCCGACACCGAAATCATCCCCAGCTGCGCCAGATATCGGCTCACGTGCTCTATGGAGCTGAACTTGGTGAACTCAGGTAGATGATACTTGGGCGGCAGGGGAATCAAGTCATACTCACTTGGATACGGCTTGGTGTAGCCGATCGCTCGCCTTCTTGGGAGAATGCCAAATTGATCCCTCAAAATGGCACTAATCTGATCTACTGTATGAGCTTCTAGGGCCGAGTGCGTACCTTCATGACTCGGCCCTGTCGCATAAGTAGCCAGCCATGCCTGTTTGTTAGCATCGATTACAGATGTTCCTCCAGTTGTCCTCTGCGTAGGTTGCACCGGGCTACAGCCATCTGGTATGTACGCACAAACATACCCATGTGGTACCTCCTTTGGGGGTTCACTGAAGAATTGGTGATCAGCAGGGTCACCTCCCATCTTGTACATGACGTATGCTGGAGAACCATGTTGCTCTGGAGCTGCAAACATGTAAGGCATTGGTGGCCTGGCTTGAGAAGGCAACTCCCCTTTGTGACTTTCTAAAGCAGGTCTTGTTGGAGAGTACTGGTGTTTCATAATCTCCTGCACCACACATACTGCGACGCGCTCAAGGGTATTCACCAAACTCTCAGAATGTCGATGTAACGAATGAGCCACCATGTAGTTGACTTCCTGGCGGAGAGCTCGCGTGCGTTCTTCCGTAGGAGTAGACAGATCCACTTCGTCAAGTACACCCTCAGATGAAAATCCCTTCCACCTGATGCCGTGGTGACAGGTCCTTTCAAATGAGCCGATGAGATCGGCTTCAAAAGCAGCCTTTATTTCATCATACTTCTGCTTGTGCTCATCAGACAACTCTTCGCAAGTAATCAGGTTCTCGTTCGGCATCTTGACAACAGAAGTCGATGTAGCCGAAGAAAATGATGCAGTGGGTTGTAGTCGATGCAGTCGAAGTAGTCAATGAAGTAGTCGATGTAGCCAATGAAGTAGTCGATGTAGTCGATGAGGTCCCACCGGGTGTGCCAGAATGTGTTGTCGGTCAAAACCCACCGGCAAGCAGCGACAGGCAATACGAGGAGCCGGGAAGCTTCCGGAACTGCTGGTGGGTCCCGGTCCCTCGGTCAACGGCCTAGAAGTCCAGCACACGCCCTGGCTTGGTGAAGTTCTAGGCGTGCCACCTAATCTATACCTAATCAGGAAGGTGTAGAAGTTGTTGTCAGTTATTTCCCTGCATGCACAGCCACGTCAAACATTAGTCCGAGCCGCGATCGGCTCTTAACATGAATCCCAAGATCGGCTGGAAGAGCCGATGGAGCCTCTGCACTAGGTCGGACCTGTCTTCGTACCAGGTTGGACCTTCGGGTACCTCTCAGAACCGGCTAAAAGAAGCCGATTGCCCCATTTAACAGATCGGATCTATTAATATTCGAATATCTTGCACGAATCCAACAGAACAGAGAAAAGCATGCTCTATAATCACCAAGCTAATCCAATCTGCGACAGCAAAGGTTTTCACCGTATAACCAGAACATCCTACGCGTGGTTAAGCCTAACGAACATGAAGGATGACAAGACGCTAACCCAAAACGAGGCCTAAAAACCAACTAACAAGTCGATTCCCGGAACAATCCCTCCTCAGATTACCATAAAGCACCAATCATGCAGCTGGAACATTTAACCCGTTTGAAGGGCCTAATCATACGGATATTAAACCAATTCCTTGTAGAACAAAGAACTACCATAACAGATCAGATCTACTAAGCAAGAACAGAGCAAGGTGCTGCCCTTGCACCTGGGATCGCGTACAAGGGCAGCTAAACGATTACGAACAGCAAGCATAGCATAGATATACCATTCAAAACCAATGCAGCATCATAATCGTTTAAGATAACTAGTGTTACTCATCATCAACAACGCTTCAGCACGAGAAACACAAAGATAAACAGATAAACGCAATGCTGCCCCGACCATGCGGAGCACGATCGGAGGAGCATGTCAGTTACCTGGAGAAAACCTTGGGAAAGGGGAGGCGATGCGCCGAGAGTTTTGTTGTGAATGCTTGATTGATTGTTTTATTGAACCTCATTATACATATTTATAGTCCGGAGACTTGATCTTTTCTAACTAACCCTAGCTGATTACGATGCAATCTCTAACTTACTATATTTAAACTATTCTTACTAGATACATGGCCATCCCGGCCCTTGATATGTTCGCACAGAAGCCGATTCGTAGACCATTACGATGATTTCCTTCAGCCCATGTTGCTCTCGGCCCATCTCTTAGCCCAGTCAAATTATGGCGATAACAAATATGAAAGTTAGCTCATACTCTTTGTTGCTTTTCAGCTGAAATTAAACCCAGAACCATTTCAAGCCTTCATGAGTCTAGTTACATGGCTAAGTATACCGTGAAGCGGTTAAGTCTTGCTGAGTATTAGTATACTCAGTCTTGCTAGTCTATTTTTCAGGTATGACCTTAGAAAACCCCACAGATAGTTCTGCATGGCCAACTTCTATTCCGTTTGGCTGGTTCGTGGAGTGGGATCCTACCCCGGCTAGCAGTGACCCTCCTGAATGACGCCATGCTTCAGGCTGAGTTTGGTGTCAACCTCCGCGACGTGTGTAGTCGCGTGTTAATTGTCTTCCGCTGTGAATCTGGACAAGCTGTATAGCTTGTCGTTTTAAACAATATTAATATAAGTTTACCTTAAGTTTGAAATGGTTTGTAATAATGTTTAATATATTGTGGATTAAAAGTTGGTGAGCTGTTGTGTGATTGTAAACTCGCCTTCGTGCGAGGTCAACCTGCTTCGATCCTGTTGAACAGTGGTTGTATCGGGCGAAGACCCGACAGACCAATGAGTTGTTCCGTTTGAAGTGCGTTGAGTTAATGTCTGCTGTATAGCGATGACTAGCGCACTTGAGCCGGAATAATTCATGCGATTCTGCCACAGCTGGTATCAGAGCTGTAGGTTTACTCTTACACCGCAGCAGCTCTTAAAAATATTTTTAGGATAAAATTTGCTAACAAAAGAGTTTACAAATCGAGTTGGATTCGTTAAGAATGGTGCTTAGATCGTAAAGCCCCAGGGATTTATATGGGAATTATCAGGTAGCTACTAGTATATATATATAGTCCAGCTCTAACTTGCAGCACTACTTTCTGTCAAAATTTAAATTCATGCACAACCCAACTTTACTTTCTGTAACGACACTTTCGATAGTGAGGTAAGAAGGTAAGGATCCTCAGCCAACTGAGGGAGATTAGCCTTCCCGTTGGTGATGCGAACTGAACGCTATTTCTCAAGCAGTGGCCTACTTGAGATGCTGCCAATATATCAATTTAAGTTGAATATATTGGGAGTATATGGTTCGGTGCAGGGTATGGCGATCGCTGTTCATACCCCCGTTTCAAATGGTACCCTCGTGAATACGTTGCAGATCTAACATATGCTAACGTTGTCCGTACGGTGGAAATTGTACGAATACTGTTTCTATAGTGAACAGTACTGTTTGGGGATGCTTTCATATCGTGCTGCCATGAAAGGTTCATATTATATGAATATGGTTTTCTGCAGGTACACTAACCACAATTAAGAGGTTAAGACAGATAGGATTTATCCACTAGTTATTAGTGAGAGACGTATGTGTTGTGCTACCGAAAATTAACCACGTAAGTCCGAAGATATTCGGCAATTGTTTTGGTTGTGAGGTCGAATAGTACGTGCATGCATAATCCATTAACAAACAAAATGAGTGCTTGAATGTGTTGTTCTTTTAAGGATAGGTAAAGTGTTGTCTATCTTTACTATGGTTTTAATAGGATTATTGTGACAGCCTTAGTTGGATTTTCAGCATCCTTCAAAATCTCACCATCTGAATTCTTATTTCAGATGGCGGCTCCTTCAAACATCTTTTGGGATCATGCAGGGCATCTCTATACCAATGCCTTGCACTGGGAGGGTTTTCCTCATCTTTTATGGGAATCACTTGGTCTATTCTTCTACACCGAGCCTCCCTAGTATGATGGAGTGGAGTATAGAGAGGAGGGTGTTCCTCGGTGCAGAGTCAAGATGACTATTCCTCAGCATCCTTTCCGTTCTCAGTGGCAGCTCATCGAGGTCGATGTGGTTGGTTATCGTCTCATCGACACCATCAAGACTACAGCTCTGGAGGCCATCCACATTTTCTGCAACCAGCATCCCATGGAAGTTGCAGGGCATCCTATCGGCCTATTCCCTGCAATAGATTCTAGTGATCCCGAGTGGAACTTCCGGATAGCTCATTATGGTCATATGCTGGGAGATTTAGCTGAAGAAACACTCCGTGGTACTATCAGATTCCTGAATGTTCAGCACCACTATCAGATTCTGCTACACCGCGGTATGGGTCAGTTGACTGGTATAGCTCAAGGTCACTATTGAAATGCTGATCGACAGGTCACTCAGATAGAAGAGCTTCAAGTATTGGTCACGGAGAAGGAGGAAATCATCGCAGAGCGAGAGGAGACCATTATTCACCGGGAGGATCAGATCAATGAGAGTGATGCCATAATCACTCAACGTGACACAATTATCAAGTTCCTCCAGGAGCAAATCCACGACCTTATCTTTGAGGTTGACGACGCCCATGCTCACATCGATGAACTTCAGCAACAGCCAGTACCTCCTGCTGTACCTGTAGCACCTGAAGGCGAAGAAGAAGAACTAGAGGAAATCGAGGGAGTTTCCGATCTCGACTCCGAGCACGGAAACCCAGAGCCTAATCCTCAACCAGATCATTCCTCTTCCGGCGGCCAGTCCTCCGTAGGCGACCTCGACGATTTCTAGTCTCTCCAAATCGTCGATCTTTTCAGATGTAACTAGTGTAGACTGTTGTGACATAGGTAGTGGGTAGTCTACCTAGACCTAGAGCCACCTGTTGTAGTATATGTGGCATGTGTACATATGGCTTGACCCGTAGCAGTCGAACCACCCTGATGTAAGATGTTAAGGACAACCAGTATCTACGTTGTAATCTAAGCCTCGTGTTCTGTTATTTTGTTGCAATATCTTTGCACTTGGAATGAGTTGATTGAACGGAGCATGTGAATTACATATCTGTTTGGCAACAGTATATCATCTAAAAATAGGAGTAAGAATATGATTGATAATGGATATCTCCTTTGTTTCAGATGGTTGGAGCTACTCGTGGAAACCCGAAAGGTTTCCGAGTAGATCAAGCTAGCGGTTCCCAACAACCACCACCAACCCCACCAAATCTAGCAGAGGTCATGGCCCGACAGACAGAACTCCTCAACCAGCTAGTACAGGCTCAGATGGGCCAATTTCATCACCAATCCCGAGGTCGTGATGAACACCCATCGGCTAATTACCAAGATTTTCTCAGCACCCAGCCCCCATTGTTCCATAAGGCAGACGAGCCCCTCGATGCTGAGGCATGGCTCCGTACTATAGAGTCCAAGTTCGCATTGTTATCTGCACCATGCTTAGATGCGAATAAGGCCCTCTTCGCAGCCCAACAACTTCGCGGCACCGCCCGCATATGGTGGGACCATTATCATGCCATGCAGCCGGTTGGTCATGTCATCACATGGGATGAATTCCGGGCCGCTTTCAGAGCGCACCACATTCTAGAGGGACTCATTGAGCAAAAGCTCAATGAATTTCTGAATTTGACCCAAGGAATCCGCACTGTTATGCAATATGCACAGGTCTTCAATCACTTGTGCTAATATGCAGGTTATCATGCGGATACAGATGCCCGCAAACGAGATCGTTTCCGTCGAGGCCTGAACACAAAGCTCAAGGAACGGCTAAATTTGGTAAAGGCCGACACTTTCAATGAATTGGTCAATATGGCCATTACTCAAGAGGATTGCATCTCAGCCCACAGGGCCGAAAAGAAACGGAAGACACCCACGGGACCCTCAACGGCGCAACCGCCAAGGTATCGGTTGGTCCAAAACCCTGCTACCCGAGCACCGCCCCGAAGCAATCTGCCAGGTAGATGGGTAGCCAGGCCACCCGAGCAGGCCCGATTCATTGACCACCGACACCACAACCTCAGCAACAACAGCAGCAAGGCCCACGACCGAGCTTTTCGCCATCAACCAAGGAAACAACAACTATCATTGTTTCAACTGCGGCAGCCCGTCCCATTTCATTAAGGATTGCCCTCAACCCCGAAGATCTTTCCAAGGGCAGACATCCAACCCAAACAACAAGGGCAAGGGCAAGAGAAAAATGGTACAAGTCCGCCAGGGGAGGGTGAACTTCACGACTCTCTCCGAACTCCCCGAGGGTGCGCCAATAATGACGGGTACTTTCCCTATAAACCATCAACCTGTGATTATACTTTTTGATTCTGGTGCCACCCATTGTTTTGTCAGTTCGAAATGTAGAACCAAAGTAGGCTTGGATCTTTATCCTACTAGTGGAGCCTATATGACAGCAACTCCTGGTGGTAGAATTTCATCAAATCAAATCTATAAAAAGGTGCCAATTCAGCTGGGTAGTAATTTGATCAAAACAGATTTACTATTATTGGACCTAGAAGGAATGGATGTCCTCCTAGGCATGGATTGGATGACTAGGCACCGAGTATCATTAGATATCTTTTCCCGAACTGTGGAGATAGATTCACCTGATCATGAAGCTACCATTCTCTATCTTCCACAACGGGAGTGCAATAACTCTTGTGCCTATGCTGTAGAAGGGATCAAGTTAAAGGACATCCCTATTATTTGTGAATACCCAGACGTTTTTCCAAACAATTTGCTAGGAATGCCCCCGGACAGAGATATTGAGTTTATCATAGAACTACAACCCAGTACAGCCCCCATATCTAAGAGACCCTATCGTATGCCACCCAATGAGCTGGCAGAGTTAAAAATCCAACTCCAGGACCTCCTTGATAAGGGTTACATTCGTCCGAGTGCTTCACCATGGGGTTGTCCAGCCCTATTCGTGAAGAAAAAGGATACCAGCTTAAGGCTATGTGTAGATTATCATCCCCTCAATGCGGTAAACATCAAAAATAAGTATCCTCTGCCCCGCATTGACATTTTGTTTGATCAGTTAGCCGGAGCCAAAGTATTCTCTAAGATTGATCTTCGTTCCGGCTATCATCAAATCAAGATCAGGCCGAGTGACATTCGAAAAATAGCCTTTTCCACCAGATATGGACTCTACGAATATCTGGTCATGTCGTTTGGTCTTACCAATGCTCCAGTGTATTTCATGTATCTCATGAACTCTGTCTTCATGCAAGAACTCAACCAATTCGTAGTGGTATTCATTGATGACATTTTGATCTATTCCAAAAATCTGGAAGATCATGCAAACCATCTTCACATTGTTCTTTAGAGGTTAAGAGATCACCACTTGTACGCCAAATTCTCCAAATGCGAGTTTTGGCTGGATACCGTGAAATTTCTGGGTCTCACTATCTCTAGTGACGGTATATCCGTTGATCCCAGTAAAGTTCAAGAAGTGCTAGACTGGAAACCTCCTACGTCAGTTCATCAAATCCGTAGTTTCCTTGGTCTAGCTGGCTATTATAGACGTTTCATTCCTGACTTCTCAAAAATAGCCAAGCCCATGACTGAATGACTAAAGAAAGGAGTTAAATTCTCCTAGGATCAGAAATGCGAAGATGCATTCCATACCCTCAGAGCACATCTCACTACTGTCCCACTTCTGGCTCAACCGGATGTTTCAAAACCTTTTGACATCTATTGTGATGCTTCGGGAATCGGACTTGGTTGTGTGCTTATGCAGGACAACCGAGTGATTGCTTATGCATCGAGAGCACTCAGGACTCATGAACAGAACTATCCTACTCATGATCTTGAACTCGTAGCTGTCATCCATGTACTTAAGATCTGGAGACATCATCTGATGGGTACAAAGTGCCATATCTATACTGACCACAAAAGCCTCAAGTACATCTTCATGCAAGCAGATCTAAATATGAGGCAAAGACGCTGGCTTGAACTTATCAAAGATTGTGATCTAGAAGTACACTATCATCCAGGCAAGGCCAACGTTGTTGCGGATGCACTTAGCCGCAAGGCGCATTGCTCTTGCTTATCTATTGAGGCTTTCAATGAGACTCTTTGTTGGGAGATGAGAAAGCTTAATCTAGAGATCTTTCCCCAAGGTAGCTTGAACCATCTCTCAGTTGAAGCTACGCTTAAGAATAACATCGTTCTGGCACAACAGCATGACAAAGGGGTCAGAATCATCAAGCAAAAGTTAGCACAAGGAGAAAGAAAGTATAAGTGTTTTCGTGTAGATCATGAAGGAGTTCTATGGTTCAACGAACGTATCGTTGTACCCAAGGACCATAAGCTTCATAAGCAAATATTGGACGAGGCCCATCTGTCCAAATTCTCCATGCACCCTGGCAGTACTAAGATGTACCAGGATCTGAAACAGAACTTTTGGTGGAATCGTATGAAATGAGAAATTGCAAAGTATGTCTCGGAGTGTGATATTTGTCAAAGAGTTAAGGCCAGTCATCTAAGGACTGCTGGTATTCTTCAACCTCTACCCATTCCCTCTTTGAAGTGGGAAGATATCAACATGGATTTTATCGTTGGCTTACCCAACACCTCCTAAAGGCATGACTCTATTTGGGTAATCGTGGATCGATTAACCAAGACCGCCCATTTCCTTCCTGTGCATACTACCTACAATGCCAAAAAGTATGCCAAGATCTATCTTGATAAAATCATTCATCTTCATGGAGTGCCTAAGATGATCATTTCTGATCGTGGAGCACAATTCATCGCTCGGTTCTGGGAACAACTTCAATATGCTCTTGGAACTAAGTTAATTCGAAGCTCTGTATATCATCCTCAGACAGACGGACAAACTGAAAGGATAAATCAGATTCTGGAAGATATGCTTAGAGCCCGTATACTTCAGTATGATAAGAATTGGGACAAATGCTTGTCGTTGGCAGAATTCTCTTACAACAACAGTTATCAGACAAATATCAAGATGGCTCCATTTGAAACATTATACGGTCGCCGATGCCGAACTCCTTTGAGTTAGTCACAAACCGGCGAACGTAAAATCTTTGGACCTGACCTTGTCACTGAAGCAGAGGAAAAGGTGAAGATAATTCAGAACAATTTAAAGGCAGCCCAATCTCGACAAAAAAAACTACGCTGACATACGAAGGAGACCGTTGCAGTTCCAGATTGGAGACTTCATGTATCTTCCGAGTATCTCCTACTCGATGTATTCAACGGTTCGGCGTAGAAGGGAAGCTTGCTGCTCGATACATCGGACACTTTGAAATTATCGAAATCTATGGACCCGTAGCTTATCGTCTTCAACTTCCTCCTCAATTAGCGGCCATCCATGACATCTTCCATGTATCTCAACTTAGGAAATGTGTCAAAATTCCTACCGAGATCATCGATCCCCAAGCCATTGAAATCGAATCTGATCTAACCGATACTGAACATCCAATCAGAGTACTAGACACTAAAGAGAGAAGCACTAGAAGAGAAACGATCAAGATGTTCAAAATTCAGTGGGATCATCATACTGAAGAAGAAGCGACTTGGGAAACAGAATCCTATCTTCAACGAAATTTCCCAGATTTCCTTCAAGCCAATTCCCAACTCTGATCGCCCAATTTCATTCTGTTCCGGAATCTCAAGACGAGATTCTTTTTAGGGGGAAAGTCTGTGACATTCAGGTATTTAGAACACATTAGATTCTAGTATAAAGTGTGCATGTTTGATCTTGTGTATGTGTGTTCAAATTTGAATGCAAAAGGAAAAAGGATATTTATGTAATTCTAAAAAATTTAGGTCATTTAGTGTTAAATGGGTGAGAATAGGAGATAAAATAAAAATATATGAAGGTTGTTTTGCAAAAGTCAAGAACTTGCTTTTAAACCGCAAATATAGGTGAAACTACCCAAAGGATGCAAGTGTAGTGTAGATTTTAAATAGGATTTAATTAAAGTTTAAAACTTTGCCAAGATTTATGTTAGTTTCAAATCCTTAGCTCTTTTGCAACTGAACCTTAAAGCAAAGTTGTATATATTGCTAAACCCTACACTTTTGCTTTTGGGCACATTTTCATTTGAGCTATGGTTTGAAAGTTATCTAGGCTTTACAGAGGAGTCCCTGCACTTTGGGAAATTGCAAATAGATCCTCCTTCGTCTACCTCCAGCCTCGGCTCTCTGTTTTCTCTGCTCGATGCCCCGCCGCCCTCGCCGGCCATATGCCACGCACCGGCCACCGTCGCGCCGCTCTAAGCAGTGCCACGTGCCCTCCTGCGCCTTGCCCGCCACCTTCCTGGCCTCGCGCTGGTCTTTCCCTGCCTCTCCACGTCGCGCCGCCGCCGCCCGAGCCGCCACGACTCCCGCCGGCTTGCCAGCTCCTACTCTTGCATGACCACGCCTTCTTCTGGACCCCAAGCACATCCTGGAGCTTCCCACGCACTCCCTCTTGCTTTCATGCGTCTGCATTTCCCTTGCCATTTTCTCTCCCGAGCACCACACCTCGTCGGACCTCCACCGCAGCCTCTGGCCGCCGTCGTCAGCCGCCCACGCCGCCTCCCACCCACGGTCCAATGCTCCTAGAGCACCGCCATGACTCCGTGCAGCTCACTGACCCATCCAATTTCGCTTTCCCGCACCCGACCATCATCCCCCACAGCACCGGCGAGCTCAAGCTCCGCCGCCGTTCGGCCTTGTCGTCGACCCGACGCTACACCACCCCTCAGCCCCAGCCAAGGGCACCAGCAGCACCACATCATCCCGTAGAAGCTTCCCAGCAGCTTCTTCACCACCCTCCGGCACCCTAGCCACCGGAACACCGACGACACCCCTCGGAGCTCCGCCGCCGCCCCTGTTAGCCGTCGATTAAGCCGCCCTAGCCCTTCTCTTCCTCAACACCGGCCACCCCTGTGAGCGCCGTGAGTCCCTGAACATTTCCCCTCACTTGCCTCTCGTCGCCGGTGAGCCCCCTCGCTGGATTTGGTCGCCGTCAATCTGCCCCCTCTGTAAAACCCGACCAAGGGTCTATTTGTAACGATTCAAATCTTTCCAGGGGCCTATCTGTAGGAAATCAGTACCCCTCTCTATTGTAAATCAGTCAACTTTGAAAATCCATAGAAATTTGTAGAAAAATCCAAAAATTGCCAAACTAGTTTTGTTGGAATGCAGAAGTCTAATTCTACAACTTTTGTTAATAGAGTCTGGTTTGAAACTAAATAATTTTTTATTTATTTTAAACTTTAGCAAAAGGGTATCTGTGCATAACTTTTGCATTCTAGCTCATTTTCCTGTGATTTTTGGTGTGTAGTCTGTCTAAGGTGAATACAAGCTTGTGTAAAACTTTCAGCACCAGTATTGCACCCTAGCTTTAGCTACTTTAATTTTGTGCAAAACAAGCTTGAAAAGATTTGAATTTATTCAAACATGTTCCTAAGCTTTTCATGCTTAGATCTTTTTACCATATGTTGATATGTTAATAGTTAGTTCATAATTAATTTTTCAAGAATTTATAGCATAGTTTTATCTAAGATTTGAATTTAAATCTAACATTTGAACTAAATTCAAATACCCTAGTGTCTATTTTCAGAAAATTATGAAAAATTCATAGTAAGCTTATCCACTAGGAATAAGCTTATACACAAAAACTCAAGGCCATAGCCTTTATGAATTTCAAATTAAAAATCAAACTTGTTAACCTAATTCAATTAATTCAACTAATTAGGATAATTGAATTAGGCTACCAATAATAATAAGTTTATATTTAAACCTCTTGCTTTATGAGTTTATGTGTTTTAATCTATTGGATTGCAACTTTATCGTGAAATAAAACTCTTAACTAAAGAACCATCTAAATCAAATTATTGCATATCATGTAGAGTCAACGACACTCGACGACGGAGATTACGAGCTAGTCCCGGAAACTGAGCAAGGGTTTTCTAAAGACCCAGTAAACATTGTCGAGACTCTAACTGAAGCTCCGAACCAAAGTTTGAAAATCTTTGACACTCCTGCCCCAGCCCCGCTCAAGAAGGCAAGCCCCGGTGCATAACCCAGTATTTCAAATTACTACATTTATGCAATCCTATATGTATATATTATATCTTGCATTAAGTCTAGGAGTTGAAATGGAACCCTAGATGCATTGAGACTAGGAACCGATGTATTGTGCCTGAGTCCTTATCGGATAGATGCTTTGCTAATAGGACCGGCAGAAGTCGGGTGATTTTCTGTCACTCGCGCGATATAGGAGTTGAATGTTTACTATTCTGCAATCACTATAAGGATGATGGATGGGGTCATGTGCAGTATCATGACTCGGAAGGTTACCCCGTCTGTGTTGATAAAAGTTGATAAGGTCGCAGTGTGTGGTAGTGGTGGCTAAGCGTTTGAAAGTACTAGCCACATGCCGCGAAATATGGTAAAGCGGTAAGCCTAGTAA
Organism: Panicum hallii; assembly: GCF_002211085.1. NCBI lineage: Eukaryota > Viridiplantae > Streptophyta > Magnoliopsida > Poales > Poaceae > Panicum > Panicum hallii. Next base: position 29,239,167 of record NC_038042.1, read on the forward strand.
CCAATCGGCCCGAGGAGTGGACATACCTCCCACCACTCGTAATCTGGTTTTTCTCACGCACTGACGTGCGGGAGTACGTTCCGCACAGCGGACAGGAGTACGGTCATGTAGTCGCGCTACAGACGTATGTCCTGCACAATTGGTGTGCGTACGGTCCTACAGTCGCTTGTGGTGGCCCTGTTCCACAAGTCGGAATGAAAGGTAAACGGTTGCTTCGGAACTGTCATTGGATATTCCAAGCGTGTGAGTTAGGTTTGCCTTGGAAGGTTATGAAACTCGATTCAGAATCGTCCATTTCTCGCGGAGATTGAGACTGCTTATTCCTTCTGCCACATAGAGTAAGAACAATAACCATTATGGAATAATCTGGATGGATGTTAATCTCTATCTTGTTTGTCTAGTATAGGTGCTTACCTAGAATGGTTAATGAAACTAGAATCTGAAAGCTAAAATATGAAAGTCAGCTCATACTCTTTGTTGCTTTTCAGCTGAAATTAAACCCAGAACCATTTCAAGCCTTCATGAGTCTAGTTACATGGCTAAGTATACCGTGAAGCGGTTAAGTCTTGCTGAGTATTAGTATACTCAGTCTTGCTAGTCTATTTTTCAGGTATGACCTTTGAAAACCCCACGGATAGTTCCGCATGGCCAACTTCTGTTCCGTTTGGCTGGTCCGTGGAGTGGGATCCGACCCCGACTGGCAGTGACCCTCCTGAATGACGCCATGCTTCGGGCTGAGTATGGTGTCAACCTCCGCGACATGTGTAGTCTCGTGTTAATTGTCTTCCGCTGTGAATCTGGACAAGTTGTATAGCTTGTCGTTTTAAACAATATTTGTATAAGTTTACCTTAAGTTTGAAACAGTTTGTAATAATGTTTAATATATTGTGGATTAAAAGTTGGTGAGCTGTTGCGTGATTGTAAACTCGCCTTCGTGCGAGGTCAACCTGCTTCGATCCTGTTGAACCGTGGTTGTATCGGGCGGAGACCCGACAGGCCAATGAGTTGTTCCGTTTTAAGTGCGTTGAGTTAATGTCTGATGTATAGCGATGACTAGCGCACTTGAGCCGGAATAATTCATGCGGTTCTGCCACACAATCGGTGTACGATACTCCCGATCCGCGGCTGCTGCAAAAGCATTGTTGAGATTCCTTTGGTACATTGGATTGCGAGCGCAATTTTTCGCGTTCCGCCTGTGCTGGGCACGCTTGGCGTTCTTCACCCATCGGATCCTTCGGTGCTCCTCATTCTCGTCCTGGGGGCGTTAGCTGTGGGCTTGTCGGCAGAGACATCCGTGAGTTGCTCATCATCGTACTCGGGACCCAGCTCGTCGCCATCCACGTTGCGAACGGAAGCCATGTAGACTTGATGTTCTGGCGAGTTGTTAGCCGTATGGCTGTACTCGAGTAGCTCTGTGCTACTGTCTCCCTCTTCCGCGATGGGAGAGAGGGGTTTGCCCTCCTGGAAGGGCAATTCCTGTGTGAAGGCCACAAGGTGGGACTCATAATCGAGTAGTTCGGAGGGCTCTAAGCCCTTCCAGTACACGAAATAGCCTTGCGGTGTAGATGTTATGGTTAAACCCTGATGTTTGCACAAAAATGATTTGGGGTAGCCATCATGTTGTGAGTGGTTTTCAAGAGCGGGGGCCCCCCGACGGGTGGTGCCTCGCTCGCCTCCGAGTCCTCCTCGGCTCTAGCTTGAAGGTGTAGTACTAAACGACGAGTACTCTTCGTTGGAGTCCGAGTAGTTGTCAAAAATAGGGTCCCCCGGCAAATGGTGGCTCCCACGTCCTTGAACTTGAGCAACAAATCTAAGTCCTTCTCCAAGTCAGAGAGGGAGTTAGATTGTGTGGTCCCCTCAGTTGGTTTGAGTCCAATCCGACTAGTTCTGGTGCATCACGAGTGGAAGTCGCGTCGAAAACGAACATCTTTTCAATCTACAAGAGCAGATCGGGGAGCAGCAACTCGATGAGGTTATTGACGAACTCATCGAGGTCGGTGCTTTGAGTTGATGCAAAGGCCTCCAGCTACCTGGAGTTGACTAGGTGGCTGCTTAAGCCACACAAGCCATTGGCGACGCAAATCCAGAAGCCAAAGACGAAGGTTGTGCCCTCGTCGAGCACAACGCTGGTGAAGCTGAGCGATGCCATTGAGTTCTCCAGTGGATGCTTGATGAACACCCCTACCTGGCATGCTAGCTGTCGGTGTTTTACAGGCATGCCCACTGAGGATACCCCCGAGGTGGTGAGTTTGTAGGTAGGGTGTCGCCGAGATCAGGAACTCGAAGGTGCAAGGAGCACAAGGTTTAGACAGGTTCGGGCCGCCGAGAGCGTAATACCCTACGTCCTGTGTGGTTTGTATTTCCTTAGGTAGTGATCAGGTGATCTCCTGGAGGAGGTCCCTGTCCGCCCTTATATAGTCTAGGGGGATACGTTTACATGAAGTTCTAGTTAGGTACAAGCCCAGGAGTCCGACCCGAGTACTTTTCGGGTAGTTTTCTACCGTATCTGATTAGTTTTACTACTATATGAGTAGTCCTACTACGCTACGAGTAATTACAATAGATGTAGGGTGTGGATCATGCCCCATCTTTTATCCTAAAAAAGTACGCCATGTGCACAGTCCTGTGTGCCTGGGTCTGACAGTCGGATATTAGGTTCGTATAGTTGTATTATGTTAAATATATACATTAATAAAATATGTTTAATCTCTAAAAATTTATAACTTTTCATTTCAAATCAAAAAATTACAAAACTAGCGCCAAAATTTTTCTAAAAATATAATCTATCTATTGACGCTTTATTTGGAGTTGGATCTTATTTGTCCCGAGGACTAAATTCGAACTCCAGCATTAGTTTGATAGTCAAAAATAGATTTGTTCCATCTGAATGAAATCTGAAAAGATTTCCAGACTAGTAAATGAAGTGAGTGCAAGTTTTTTCTAAAGTATTTTTTCTAACTAATCTAAATTCAATCTTTTTTAATTAAACATACATTAAGATGGTTGATTTTATTTGGTACATGTTGTCAGATCCAAGGCCACGGAACTGCTGACATGGCGTAGAATATTCTAGAATAAGGGATGGGGTATGTCTCATACCTTATATCTGTTGTAATGTACTCGAATACGAGTAGGACTAGTCAGTACAGAAGGAAACTAACAGAGTAGTACTCAGATAGAACTCCTAAGCTAGGATTCCATGTACTATATCCCCCAGAGTATATAAGGGCGGGCAGGGACCCCTCCAAAGTATAACCAATCCAAGGCAATACAAACGATCGTACAGGACGTATGGTAGTATGCACGTCGTGGCCCGAACCTATCTAAACCTTATGTTGGTTGCACCTTCGAGTTCCTGATCTCGATGACACCCTACCTAGAAATCTACTACCTCGGGGTATCCCTCGGTAGGCTGGGCAGCTAGACACCGACAGTTGGCACGCTAGGTACGGGAGCTCATCGAAGATCCACCGGCGAACTCGATGGCAATCGTCAGCTCCAAAGAGGGTGCAACCTTCATCTTCGGCTCTTGGGTCTGCGACGCCAATGGTCAAGGTGGCTTTAACAGCCATCTTGCCAACCCCAAGGGGCTGGAGGCATCTATGCTTGCCGCCGGCCAGGACATGGACACTCCGGCTGATGGTCTTGGGAAAACTCAGCTCTGCGATCCAATCGGGAGTTGTACAAGTCATCTCAGCGCGATCCCCCACCCTCCTATCAATGCATGAAATTCGCGTCAAATTCATAGAGGCCGCTCTTCAACACCTCGGCGACCTGGATTCCCTGACCTAGGATCGCCCTGAGACTCCATCATCCTCCAACCAGCACCGACGACATCTTTTTTGGGATTGATCGGTTTGGCCGATGCATGGCTGAGTGCATCAAGCCCGCGGAAACTACCCTCCAGCATTCTAAAGAACCAAAAGCACCCGTGATAGCGTTCGACCGCGATCTCAATGGCTTCATTGACAAACTCGGCGAGATTCGGCTTCGTGAGCCCATTGGGGAAATTGAGCAAAATTCTAGGCCTGAACTCCCCAGGTCAACTCCGACTCATACTGACGCTGTATTCTCCAAGTCCCTTTCCATTTTGGAAGAAGACTTGGATCATCTACTAGAACTCGGAGAAGGAGAAGCCACCGCACGCCAGGGGGCTCCCGTCTTTGACAACTACTTGAATCCTGATGACGATGCTACACCTGTATTAGGCAACCACCAGGGTCTGATGAGGAGACCAACTCGGTCGGGCAGGCTCATGCATTGGAAGGGAATGAAACCCTCCAAGCTTCTCGACCTCAGCCCACCATCATCCATTACCAATTCCAGCAAACTTTCATTCCAAGAAGGCTGGCCTCTCGCTTCTTCTGCTGAAGAACAGGGTCTGACCATGTGAAAAATAGAAGACTACATGCCGAAACAAGAAGTATTCATGGTTCGTGTCATGGAAATCCAGCTCATGGATGATGAATGTTTGGAGCATGTCCAATTGGATGACTACTACATCGACAATGATGATGACACCTCTCCGATACACCCTATCAAAATACAAACACACGCCGAATAGCTTCAACGACCATGAGTCACCTGAGTACACTCTCGACACTATGGACACTATGAAGATAGAAGAGGGGGACAATGTTCAAAAGGAACACCGCAGGCTCAAGAATGCCAAACGTGCAAAATGCAGGTAATGTACGACAAAGCAACAATAGCATCAGCCTGGCAACCTCTAGACTTCTCCATGACCGATCTCCACAATACCATCAACATTGGCCGGGACGCTCGCAACATCATCACCGCCAGGCAGCAAGAGCATGTCGAAGTGGAAGCCTACAGCCCCTCCAATTACCACATCCCCCAACACTACTTGAGCTCAACCCGAAAGCGCAAACCGGATGCCCCATTGCAACCATGGAGCAACCAACCCGAGGCAAGAAAACTTTTAGCTCTCAACAATGCTTCGAGAAGGCCCTCCACAGGTATTGCCTGTGGCATCCGAATGGTATGCACTCCGCCTTCGCATGCCACAACCTCCAAAGGGCCCTGGGAGTTCCACCGCTCAAGAACGTCAGGAAGAAAGACCACGAAGAAAGGCGGCAAGACTACTCAAATGACAATCTATCTAAAAATTAAGAACCGATCCAAGGAGGTTTACTAAGTGTTTTTAGGGAGTTTGTGTGTATAATCATTGTTTTGGGATTGCATCTCGAAACAAGGGGTTGTTTACTTTTAAACCCAAAGACCCCTTCTTATCACCCAATCAGGAAATTAATTTGTATTTCTCCTCTTGGTCAAAGTATGCGAAAATCCATAATTTTTCGTTTTGTTGGGTTAACCGTGACATCCTTACCATGTGACCCTTCCAGGTGTGCCCAAAGAATTGACCATGTAATTAGCGCAATTTTTCTTCTTTTCCAGCCAATCTCTTGTTACTCATCCCTAATATCACGAGCCTCTTCACCAACACACGGGGGCTAAGGATAGAGCCGACGGAGATGGGCACCGAGAAAGGAATGAACGGACTAACTTTTTTCAACATTGGATCGGGAACCCTATCACAACCAAATCAGAAGACCATTAATTGGGGTATTTTTGATTGTGTGGACGCGCTGTTTGGAGTTGATTAGTGGAACCCATCAACCAACCACACTTCCTACGAGTATCTATCCCACCAATCCAGAGGTACAACCAGGGCACAACCTTGGCAAACGTTGAAGAGACACTTAGACGATAGAAATCACGGCTAACCCACTACTAGATTGTACAAAGCAAAGAGCCCATGTGGTCAAACCACAATTCTAGTAACACTCCGAGTACTGGTTACTGACTGGTACTACGGGCAGCTTATGTTACTGAAGGGGTACTTACATCCATAATTCCCGTAATGGCTCCGACTACTTGTCTCATGTAGAGAGTAGCTATGGAAGCAACTTCTAAAGGGGTCCTTGAACCCACAATTCTAGTAACACTCCGAGTACTGGTTACCGACTGGCACTATTTGTAGCTTATGTTATTGAAGGGGTACTTACATCCATAATTCTAGTAATGGCTTCGACTACTTGTCTCATGTAGATAGTAGCTACGGAAGTGTCGGATTTGTACTCTGGCAAGTCCACTCGGGGTATGCCCAGGTAGTAGATTTGTAGGTGAGGGAGATTGCAGAGCCAGGAACTTGATGGTAACACAATGACGTAAGGGTTTTAGACAGGTTCGGGCCGTCGAGAGCGTAACACACTACGTCCTGTGTTTTGGATTGTATTGATTGGTTTAGGGTTTATGGAATGTGTGGGCTAGCTGCCTCTTTTTTGATGGGTACCCCTACGGCTCCCTTATATATCTGAGCAGCCATGGGTTACAAGTTAGGTCAAAATCTACTTGGGTTTGTTTACAAGGAATCAGGTCAGTTTAGACACAGAATATCAAGGTTATCCGATTTGGCCCTGATCCTGATCCCAAAGAACCCTTCTCGCCGTCCAGCCGAGTGCCAATTCGCCGGGTCGTTAAGCGGAGTCGTTCCTTGAAGAACCGGACTCCACTTGACAGGGAGGTACCTGGATCTACCTCCGTCAAGCCCCCGAGCGCCGAATCGCTGAAAGGGTTCCTACCGAAGCCATAAAGCTAGTCGATGCTCATCGTAATCAAAGCACTCCTCCGAATCCTCAAGCTCCTACAGCGGTCCTGATGTTACTGATCTCCTGCCCGTTCTTCAATCTTCAACAGGATGCGCTCCTAGGCGCACCCATTGGGTGTAGCCCCCGAGCCTCAGAAGGGCTCATAGAGGCGTTTCGAGGGTTAATAGAATGAATCCACCTCTCCCTTCTCCAGTCGCCATTACCTTTCAAGGTTTCTTTATCTCCTAGCCCACGAGCGGGGTTCTTAGTAGAGTCACAGAGACACACAGAGTCGACAAGCGGCGCCTAGCCCCCGAGCCGGGTCATTGGAGGAGTCACGGAGACACGTCGAGTCGATAAGCAGCGCCCAGCCCTTGTGCGGGGTCACTAGCAGAGTCATGGAGGTGTGCCGAGCAGGTAAGCGGCGCCTAACCCCCGATCAGGGTCATTGGCAGAGTCACGAAGACACGCTGAGTCGATAAACGGTGCCCAGCCCCCATGCAGGGTCACTAGTGGAGTCATGGAGATGCGCCAAATGGGTTAGCGGCACCCAGCCCCCAAGCAGGGTCACTAGTGTAGTCACGAAGACACGCCGAGTCGATAAGCAGCGCCCAGCCCCCTTGCGGGGTCACTTGGTGGAGTCACAGAGATGCGTCCAGTGGGTAAACAGCGCCCAGCCCCCGAGCAGGGTTACTAGCGGAGTCACGGAGACACGCCGAGTCAATAAGCAGCACCCAGCCCTCGTGAGGGGTTACTGGCGGAGTCACGGAGACGCGCTGAGTGGGTTACCAGCACTAAGCCCCCGAGCAAGGTTATTGGTGGAGTCACGGAGACATGCCTAGTTGATAAGCGGCACCCAGCCCCCATGCGGGATCACTTGGCAGAGTCACGGAGACACGCCGAGTGGGTAAGCGGCGCACAGCCCCCGAGCAGGTTCACTAGCAGAGTCACGGAGACATGCTGAGTCGATAAGCGGTGCCCAGCCCCCGTGCAGGGTCACTGGCAGAGTCATGGAGATGCACTGTGTAACATTCAAGTAATTAGGGATATAGACACTAGGTATTAATGTGATATAGGTATGCTTGCTATAATACATACAAGTTGTACAAGAACTAGGGGTATATCTGTAAATTGTGAATTGTAAAAGTCCTTGAGTGTAATTTGGTGAATATATTATTAAGTGTCATACCTAAATGATTATAGAGAAGAAAAGTGCAAAAGTTAAGTAAAACCTAAGAAAAATAGACTTTTGTTGGAAACTAAGGACCTATGTGTAAATAACACAAAGGTATAAGGGTTTACATGTGAAATGGTTGAAAGATAAAAGTAAAAACTCAGTTTTACTTAAGGGCTAAAGTGTAAAAAAAGGTTAGTCATGATTACACTGCATGCAATCTGGCAAAAAGACCCTAAACATTAAAGCATTTTGCTTAATTATAACAAAAGCTTTATAAATTGAGTTGGGTTCAAAAATTTAAAATAAAATTGTATCCTTTGAGATTTTGAACTTGAACCCTAAAGCATTATTGTAGGGTTTGAAATGCTTTACAACTTTGCTTTAGACATTTTTCTCATTAGGATTTTGTATCAATGGAATTCTTTCTTTACAGAGGAGTCCCTGGAAATTTCTAAAATTGTAAACAAGTCCTTCTGACTCCTGCCTGCTTCTTCTTCCTCTGTCACCGCCGCTTCCCCTCTGCTTCGCTCTGCCACCGCCGCTCACTGCCGGTGCAGTACCCCGAGCTCCACCTCCATCTCCTGCACGTGCCCACGCGTCACCCCCTACCTCCCCCACCTCTGCTCCCCTCCCTCCCTGGCGTCTCCTACGCTCGCCACGCGCGCCACCGCCGCTCGGCCGCCACCGAGCCGCCGCCGTGGCAAGCCCCAAATCGAGTGCCCAGTCCCTATGTTTGCGCACGCTTGAGCACTACAACTACCCTGCCGAGCTGTTGGTCGCATTCTTCTCCTCCTTCTCCACTCCCACGCCTCGGAACGCCGCCGCCATTGCCGCCCGAACGCCGGCGAGCTCGAGCTCACAGTCGCCCCACTCCTCCACCGCTGCTCCGCCTGCACTGACCCTAGTTTCAGCTACACATCATCCTCGAGCAGCTTCCCGGCCATTTCCCTTCCCCACTTGGACGCCGGAGCGCCGCCGCGCCGTTCTCCCCGGCCGCCGCCTCTGCCTCGCCGTGGGCAGGCCCACACAGACCTCCCCGACCCCATCCAAAACCTCCAGAAGGTTGCCCTCGACTCCCTTATGCTGTTCCACCTCTTCTCCCCCACCGCCGGCGACGAGCCTCACCGGAATCGACGGTCAAAGTTGTTTCCCCCGCTCTGACTCCGGCCAGGGGCTACATTGCAAGCATTCAAATTCTTATAGGGTCTTTTATGCAAAGTTTCAATCCCTCCCTCTCTTTCAAATCAGTGAAGTTCAAAAATGTATAGAAAATCATAGAAAAATCAGAAAAATACCAAACTTGTTGGGATAGAAACCTTGTGATGAATTCTACAACTTTTATTTTATAATCATGCTATGAAAATGCATAGTTTGTTCTGTATTTTAAATACAGGTAAAGGGATGCTTTAATTGAATCTTGTGATCCATAGCCTTGTTGCTGTTGATTTTTGGAGCATGTGTTACATATGGTTTGAGTAGCCTTGTGTAAATTTTTGAGGCTTAGATCAGCCCTCTAGCTAGAATATTTTGCTACCTTTGTTATATGTTAATGAAATCTCCACAAATTAATTTCAAAAGCATCCGTGCATATTTATGGATGAAATTTCTACCATAATTTGATCTTTATAAGTATGATCCATCATAAAAATTTGAGAATCAGAAACCTAATATAACTTGAGTTATAAGTTTCAAGCTTAAATTCAAAGGTAATTCATAAATAATAATTATTATGCATGAAAAATTATGAACCTCTCTGGAATACTAGTCTTGAGTAGTTTATGATGTCCTTAAATTTTGAACCCTAGTTTTAGTGTAAAACTCCAGTTATATTTGCATCTTGAAATTTCAATGTTGATCTTGTTTAATTTTGTGGCTTAGTTCCTTTTAGAATAAAATTCCAATAAAACTACAGTAAATATATCTAATATCAATCTATGCTCAGTAATTTTTAGCTCCTGTTTTGAAATATCTTGCTCTGTAAAAAAAATTCTTCCAAGATAAACATATTGTTTAATTAAATGATTTGTTCTAATTTATCTATTGCACAAAATATTTAAAAAGAATTAGGGTAATGTTATTTCAATTAAACCCACTTAGGATAATTTTCATAGTATTAATTTATTTTTTTTCCTAATTTAAAATTTGCTTAATTAATCAAAAGTCAGCCATAATTAAATAATAACCTAAGGTTAATTACAATGTTTAGTTAATAGAATAAATGAAGTTACTAAGTGTGTTTAGTTGTTGCTTATGGTAACCAAACATGCTACCTAATGTAGTTAGTTGGATGTTTAGGGTAACCCACCCTGTTGCTTAACGTAACTAGTTAGTTTGGTTGATACTCAATAAATGACTGCCCAGTACAGGCTAGTTAGGTTGTTTGTTGAAATATAGTGTTCTTTTGTTTGGATTGCAACTTTATTGTGAAATGACATAAAAGAATGTGCATTCCATAACTTATAACTATGCATCTCATGTAGACTCGACCGCTCTCGCCAACGGTGACTACGAGCTCATTCTGGAACAAGGAGTGGAATCAGCTGAAGACCCCGGGAACGCTGTCGAAGGTTTAACTAAAGCTCCGAACCAAAGTTCGGACAACTTTGACCCTACTGCCCCCAATCCTACGCAAGAAGGCAAGCCCCGGACATAACCCCTACTTTATTTACACTGCAAACTATACTATTTATATATATATCTTTATGCATTAAGTTCTTAGGAATTGTTTGGAAACCTTAGTTGCATAATTCCAGAAACCGATGTATTGAACACTAGAACTTGAGTCCGAATAGCTGCTCTGCTTATAGGACCGGTAGAAGTCGAATGATTTCCTGTCACTCGCGCGACATAGGAATTGTAATGTTTACATTCCTGTTATCACTATAAGGATGACGGACGGGAGTTTTGTGAGATATCATGGTTGAGATGATACCCCGTCTGTGTTGTTTAACTGGATAAGGTCGCAGTGTGTGGTAGCGGTGGTTAAGCGTTTGAAAGTACTAGCCACATGCCGTGAAATATGGTAAGCGGTAAGCCTAGTAACCAATCGGCCCGAGGAGTGGACATACCCCCCACCACATGTATTTGCTTCTTTTGGTTACTTGGTTTGACGTGTAGGAATACGTGTTGCTGGGCAACCAGGAGTACGGGTTTTGTAGTCGCGCTACAGACGTACGTCCTGCACTTTGGAAGTGCGTATGGTCCTACAGTCGCTTGTGGTGGCTCTGATCCATGAGTCGGAATGAAAGGTAAACGGTTGCTTAGGAACGACCCTTTGGTGTTCCAAGCGTGTGTGTTAGGTTTACCCTTGCAAGGTTTTGAAATTCGATTCAGGAATCGTCTGTTTCTCGCGGAGATTGAGACTGCTTAATCCCTTTGCCACATAGAGTAACAAGAGCAATTTTATGACTATCAAGGATGATGTTTGATTAAAGATTCTACCTTGTTTGAGTAGATATAGGTGCTTACCTAGAATGGTTAATCAACTAGAACCTGAAAACTAAAAGTTGAAATTAAGGATCTACTCTTTGTTGCTTTTCAGCTGAAAACTCTAACCAAAACCTGAAAAGCCTGCATAAGTCTAGGTACATGGCTAAGTATACCATGAGCGGGTAAGTCTTGCTGAGTATTAGCATACTCAATCTTGCTTTATAACTATCTCCTTCAGGTAATCTCCCTGATGAGCCAGCTTTTATTACCCCGTGGCCCTACCCCTTGCCTGATGGTTGGTCCGTGGAATGGGATCCGTCCCCGGCCAACACCGATTCCGCCGAGTGATATCATGCCAGGGCTAGCATGATATCTGTAATAACGACGTGTATAGTGTTCGTGTTTTCAAACTCCGCTGTTGTGACTTAAAACTTGAACTGTTTTGTAATAATGTCCCTCGTTGGACACTTACGATACTTTTACATGCATCTGTAATATATCTGCCTGTGATGTAAAGTGTAATGGCGTTTATATCTCTGGACTCGCCTTCGTGCGAGGTACCTTGTTGGATCCTGCTTTCGGTGGTTTATCGGGACGTTACCCGACAGGCCATGGGATTATACCGTTTGAAGCACGAGGTAGACCTCAAGAGAGGACTCGCGTACTTGAGCCGGTATAATTCAGGTTGGTTCTGCCACACACTGAGTCGATAAGCGCCGCCCAACCCCCATGCGGGGTCACTGGAGGAATCACGGAGACGTACCGAGTTGATCCGAATTTACCTCCTGAGAAATAATCCGATAAATGAGGGGTTAACAGATCCGAAATCTTTTTTAAGGAGAAACTTCCAGAGCGCCGCTTGATCTCCTCGCTGTTAATCACCCGACTCCATTTCCCCTTTTACCATTGCCTCCCTCTGCATAGACCAGGGCTTTTTACCGTTGAGAATAACAGTGCAATCAAGATTTCAGCCGTTCGCCTATCCCTTCCGACGTACGCTCCTCATCCGCCTTTAGAAGTGATTCGAATTTCGAAGGCAGAGCCGAGCGCATGATTAGGTTTTGGGCCAATATAAAAGAAACTATCTCGGCCCATCCTTATCCACTCGCTCCTGCCTTCTTCTACTTTCTCCGTCGCCGCCGACCCATTTCAGATATCGCCGGCGTTCCTCAATAGCTCTCGCCCTCTTAGCCGCGCATTCGTTGCCTTTGCTCCGTTGAGCTCCCGCATCCGCGCCGAGCCAAGGGACCGCTAGCGACTCTTCTGCGCCCTCCTCGCCGTCGGCCGCCATCTAGGGAGACATGCAACCGCCACCCAGCGAGTCGTGACTTCCCAGCACTCTCACCAAAGAGGAGCTGGAGGACATGGAGGTGTGTGGCCTCATCCAGGAGAAGGCAATCTCTGGGTGGAAGTGCTGCTATGGCCAGGAGTGATAGAAGGTTGAATCCCGATCTTCGGAGAGGTACGGTAAACTTGATTGGTGGAGAACTCGACGTTGATGATCCAAGGCTCCGAACGAACGGAACCCCACAATCACTACACCACTGCTCCATTGGTTATCACCCATGTCACACGAATGACCTCACCATGAAGGCTTATCCCTGCAAGCGCAATCAAGAACACAAGCAAGAACAGGAGATGCAATCAAATAGAGTTGATTACGAGGTGGAGTCTCACAAATCGATGAACGGCGTCACTGTTCGAGGATAGATTGAATCTAAGCAAAATCCAAACCCTAAAGTGGTGATGGATACTGAATAAAAGGGAGTTAGGGGCGTGCAAGTCCCATGGACTCAACTCTAACAGGCTTCAATACGGTACACGAGCCAACGGCCCAACAGACGGTGACACAGCACCCTGACAGATTCTGGATGCCCACTTGTATCGACGATTCCTGCCGACTCAGAAGGAATTTTGAGGTGAGACTAGTGTCATTGGAAGCTCTATAAAAGTCTGGTTCCAACCGTATATAGAACACCCAAATCTGACTCCGTATGTGGCCAGGGCATCAGTTTTGGTGAAGTAAGGTTCTGGAATCCGAGGTGGAGTCGAAAGCGAGTTGGACATGGACTCCTCCTTGGTGTGGACGTCCTAGCTCCTCCTCCTTGAGTACTTGGCCTTCTTCAAGTCCTTGCTGGTCCTCTGCATTGTTTCTAATCAATAACACATGCATGGAACCCAGCGTAAGTTCTGAAAAACAATTGATTAGGTTAGAACGTACCTGGAGATCCAACTGTCGCGTACGTGCTCTAGTGATCGGTCCTTGCATTGTATGCAAAGGAGAGATGTCCTCATCATCCTCCCCCTCTTGAATTGGAGTCATCCTCAACTCAAGCTCATCTTCCTCACTCAAGTATGGCTTCAAATTTGAAATGTTAAATGTGGGACTAACCCTAAACTCGGAAGGCAACTCAAGTTTATATGCATTGTCATTTATCTTCTCAAGAACCTTAAAAGTTCCAGCGGTACGTGGCATAAGCTTGGATTTTCGCAAATCCGAAAACCTATCTTTTCTCAAATGAACCCACACCAAATCACCGGGTTCCAATTTTACCGCCTTCCTTCCTTTACTAGCAGTAATTCGATACTTGTCATTCATTTTTTCAATTTGCAACTTAGTAGTTTCATGCAACTTAAGAATAAATTCAGAACGTTGTGTAGCATCTAAGTTTACAATTTTAGAAGATGGTAAAGGTAGCAAATCAATTGGAGCACGAGGATTGAAACCATATACTACCATAAACGGACTTAACTTGGTTGTGGAGTGAATAGATCTGTTATAGGCAAACTCAATATCTGGCAAACACTCCTCCCACAACCTCAAATTATCTTTCAAAACAGCCCACAACATAGTAGACAAGGTACAATTAACTACCTCAGTTTGCCCATCAGTTTGTGGATGATAAGTAGTAGAAAGCAGCAACTTTGTTTCCAATTTATACCATAAAGTTCTCCAAAAATGGCTCAAAAACTTAGCATCCCTATCAGAAACAATAGTATTTGTACACCATGCAAACGCACAACCTCATTAAAGAACAAAGCAGCAACATGTGAAGCATTGTTGGTCTTGTGACAGAGTATAAAATGTGCCATTTTAGAGAAACGATCAATAACCACAAAAACACTATCCCTCCCCCTCTTTGTTCTAGGCAATTATAAAACAAAGTCCATAGAAATATCCTCCCAAGGTGCACGAGGAACAAGAAGAGGCATATAAAGACCATGTGGATTAAGTCGAGACTTAGCTTTGTTGCATGTGGTGCAACGCGAGACGTAGCGCTCCACATCACGCTGCATCCGTGGCCAAAAGAAGTGAGCGGCCAGCACGTCCTCCGTCTTTTTAACACCAAAATGTCCCATCAAACCACCGCCATGCGCCTCCTGCAACAGCAAAAGATGAACGGAGCTAGCTGGAATACACAGCTTGTTAGCACGGTAGAGAAGGCCTTCACGCAGCAGAAACTTTTGCCACGTTCTTCCCTCTCTACAATTTTCAAAAGCATCTTTGAAGTCCAAATCAGTAGCATATAATCCAAAGATTTTATGAGAAAGTTGGGACAGCATGGTATAACGTCTTGATAAAGCATCGGCAATCACATTGTCTTTCCCTTTCTTATGTTTAATGATGTAAGCAAATGACTCTATGAACTCAATCCATTTAGCATGACGTTTGTTCAGATTAGCTTGCCCTTTAAGGTACTTCAAAGATTCATGATCTGAATGTATGACAAATTCTTTAGACCACAGATAATGTTGCCAAGTTTGTAAAACTCGCACTAAACCATAAAGTTCTTTGTCATATATAGAATAATTCAGCGAAGGACCATGCAATTTTTCACTAAAGAAAGCAATAGGTTTACCTCCTTGTATGAGCACTCCTCCAATGCCAATCCCGCTTGCATCACACTCAAGCTCGAAGGTCTTCTCAAAATCAGGAAGTTGCAGCAATGGTGCTTGTGTGAGCTTCAATTTGAGAGCATCAAAAGCTTGTTGTTGTGCTGGTCCCCATTGAAACGGCACTCCATTCTTTGTCAACCCGTGGAGAGGTGCTGTAATAGTGCTGAAATCCCACACAAAAGGCTGGTAAAAACCTGCAAGACCAAGAAAACTTCGAACCTGCGTGACCGTAGTCAGAAGTGGCCAGCTTGTGATGGCAACAATCTTTGCCTCGTCCGCCTCAATACCCTGCGATGTAACAACATAACCAAGAAAAGACACACGATCGGTGCAAAAGGTGCACTTCTCAAGGTTACCAAATAAACGTGCATCGCGCAAGATATTAAAAACAGCACCCAAATGATCAAGATGTGCCTCATATAACTTGCTGTAAACAAGGACTAAGGCTCTCACGAATGTACCCGCGGTCCAGAAGGTCCTGGACTTGTCGCTGAATTTCCTTCATCTTGTCGGGGTTGGTCTTGTAGGCGGCACGGTTTGGCAAGCTCGCCCCTGGAATCAAATCAATCTTGTGCTCAATGCCTCGCACAGGTGGTAATCCGGGGGTAGCTCCGACAGAAAGACATCCATATACTCCTGCAAAAGGTTAGCAATAGTAGGTGGCAAAGCAATAAACATGACCTCAATGGACTATAAAGCATGTTTGCACACTAAAGCATAGCAAGGTCCAGTAGAGGCAGATAACTCATCAAGATCAGATTTAGTTGCCAACAAAACAGGATTATTTAACTTAATAGGCTGCTGATTTTCAAAATTGAAAACACCCTTTTGTTCAGCATTATTCTTTTTCTCAGTCTCAAATTGCACAATTTCAGTGGGAGTCATTGGCAGCAACACAATTTTCTTACCCTTATGCATGAGAGTATACTTATTAGATCTACCATAGTGAATAGCATCAGTATCAAACTCCCAAGGACGTCCCAACAAAATAGAGCAAGCATCCATAGGCACCACATCAAAATCAGCAAAGTCATGGTAAGACTCGATTGAAAAATGTATCCTTGCTGTTTTTGTTACCTTTATCTTACCGTTGTTGTTAAACCATTGAATGTGATAAGGATGTGAATGCTCCCGCATGGTCAAGCCAAGCTTCTTGACCACCTCAACATTCACCAAATTGTTGCAGCTACCTCCGTCAATGATTGTATGCACACGGCAGTCCTTGACGATAAGAAACATGTTGAAAAGGTTGTGACGTTGGCGTTTGTTGTCCTCTCCCACCGTGGCGCTCAAAGCTTGGTGCACAATTAAGGTCCTGTAGTTGTTGGTCGCCGATGTACCAAGAACCTCCTCAGCACTATCACCAGAACCTGAAATATTAGCTACAATAATATTTTCATCTTCAATATCAGAAGCACTAGCATACCCACCATCAGCAGTAGCAATGATGGTCCGTTTGCTAGGGCAATCTCACTGCATATGGCCAAATCCCTGGCAGCGGTGGCACTTGGTGTCGGATGTGCGACCAGTGGAAGTGTGAGCCTTTGCTGCAACACCAGGAGGTGTCTGGGATTTGCTGCTATCTTGTCCCTTTGAAGTTGAAGGTGCGGTGCCACGTACAACACCAGTGGAGGGAGGTGTGGCCGCAGAGGGCGCTGCTTTGGCTAGCGTCGGAAACTGCCGTGGTGTGAAGGTGTTGTTCCGCCGCTGCTGTTGGTGATCCTTCAGTTCTTTTTCTGCCAACATAGCAAGTTGAAACAAACGTTGTATAGAATGATATTCCTTATAATCAACTATGTCCTGGATCTCACGCTGCAAGCCCCCATAAAACCTAACAATCTGGTCTTCCTGATCCTCAACTACCCCACAACGAAGCATACCCTTCTACAACTCTTGGTAGTACTCTTGGACAGACATGTTACCCTGATTAAAGCGTTGTAATTTCTTACGAAGATCACGTCTATATGATGGAGGAACAAACCTAGCGCGCATCTTTTCTTTTAACGCAGTCCATATCTGTGGGGCATTACATGCATTGACAAGTTCATTCCACCAAATGATAGCGAAATCTTTAAACTCACTAGTGGCTTGTCTAACTCTATGACGCTCAGGAACTAGATGGGAGCTAAATTTCTGTTCTACCATCATCTCCCAATTCAAGTAAGTCTCAGCATCATAAGATCCATAAAACGGTGCAATAGAAAACTTAATCTTAGCATAAGGATCATTATCTTGCTCAGGAGCATGAGGACAACGTCTACCATTACCTCCCATACCTTGATGATTACGCAGAAGGCGACAATGCTACTGTGCATCAACCTCATCATCGTCGAACTCGTCCTCTGTGTCGTTGTGGGCAAGGCCGCCGGAAGCAGGGACGATGGGGGGTGGATCATGGTGTGGAAAACGAGCCTCCACCATGTCCAGCCGTGCGGCAAGACCATCAACACTTGTATGAATCCTCTGAAAGGTGGCTGTTGTAGTGGTCTGGTACTTGTTGAAAGCGTCAGTCATCGCCCACATCATGTCTTTTAGTTCCATATGTGACACGCACTCAGTATCGTTCGAAAGTGTAGAAGGAGAGGTCTTGTCCATCGGCGCCTTTCCTGTCATAGTTAGAACAAAACAGAAACGAAGGCAAAAGGTTGTAAACCCTATGACTACACTCTCTGAAGTGGAAGTGGAAAAACAAGTAGTAAGATGCGTCTTACCCCGCTTTTACCAGTGTCCTACCAGCACTGCATGTGGCAAATGGTGACCGGTATGACAACACGAAGAGAGTGGGTGTGAGTGCACAGGGTACCTATTCTGCTCGGGAGAAGGTGGAGCTTGGGAAGGCTCAAGTGCAGTATATGTATGTGGCACACAAGTTAGTAATAGATAGCAATGCTAAATAAGTGTCCAAAGAACCTGACCTAGTTGCTGGCCTAAAAATGTATTAGAACAGTTGTGGCAGCAAGCAAGGAACAAGGATCAAAGATGATGAGCCACAAAGACAGTACCAGCAGGTATCCAACAACGCACATAGAAAACAACAAATTCCTCCTGTTTTGTCTTTTAGCACTAGTAGGAATCAAATTTTTATTTTTTTGCTTTTGTTTTTTTAATATTTTTCTCAACCAGGGGCACAAGAGAGTGAACAGCACAAAATATTAGCTCAAACTAATGAAAGATGTGATCGGTACAAATTCAGGAGTGTTTGGGAAAATTGGTGCTGGAACTTCGTAGCCCGAATCAAGTGCCTTCCTAATTTTTTTAATTTTTTTGAGAACGCCGAACCCAGCATAGCCAGTGAATTATATGTGCAACTTTTTGAGAGATTTCTAGGAAAAAAAATTCACCTCAATCGGAGTTCCGAGCGAAAAGTTATGCCCGGTTTAAGGAGGACTCTCTGAATTAGGGTTTGTGGCAGTGGAAACTGAATCGGATACGAATAGGTGGATCGGTGGTGGATGGAAAAGTTTCTGTAGGTTGATTTTTTTTGTGGATGGTAGCGGATGGAAGAAACAAAACTGAACTAAAACAAATCTAAACCAGCAACCAAACTCAACCTAGGACACGAACTCAGAACTACGAACTCCAAAACTAAATTGTGCAAAAGGCCGAGCGAGGGTTGCAGGTCGGAACGAGCAACAACTTTTTTGGCTTTTTCATGGACTATAGGATGAAAACAAAACAATTTTAAAGGCACATGAGTATACCTTATGGGCAACCTGATAACTGATACCACTTGATAGAAGGTTGAATCCCGATCTTCCGAGAGGTACGGTAAACTTGATTGGTGGAGAACTCGACGTTGATGATCCAAGGCTCCGAACGAACAGAACCCCGCAATCACTACACCACTGCTCCATTGGTTATCACCCATGTCACATGAATGACCTCGCCACGAAGGTTTATCCCTGCAAGCAAAATCAAGAACACAAGTAAGAATAGGAGATGCAATCAAACAGACTTGATTATGAGGTGGAGTCTCACAAACTGATGAATGGCATCACTGTTCGAGGACAGATTGAATCTAAGCAAAACCCAAGCCCTAAAGTGGCAATGGCTACGGAATAAAAGGGAGTTAGGGGCATGCAAGTCCCATGGACACAGCCCTAACGGGATTCAATACGGTACACGGGCCAACGGCCCAACAGACGGTGACACAGCACCCTGACAGATTCTGGATGCCCACTTGTGTCAATGATTCCCGCCAACTCAGAAGAAATTTTGAGGTGGGACCAATGCCATTGGAAACTCTATGAAATTGTAGTTCCAACCATATATATAACGCCCAAATCTGACTCCGTATGTGGCCAGGCCATCAGTTTTGGTGAAGTAAGGTTCTGGAATCCGAGGTGGAGTCGAAATCGAGTTGGACATGGACTCCTCCTTGGTGTGGGTGTCCTAGCTCCTCCTCCTTGAGTCCTTGGCCTTCTCCAAGTCCTTGCTGGTCCTCTCCATTGTTCCTAATCAATAACATATGCATGAAACCCAGCATAAGTTCTGAAAACAATTGACAAGGTTAGAACGTACCTGGAGATCCAATTGTCGCGCACATGCTCTAGTGATCGGTCCTTGCATTGTATGCAAAGGAGAGATGTCCTCATCAAGGAGTCCCCCTCAGAGGACTGGACTGAGATGGTCATCTTCTGATCCTTCTGTCAGACCTGGTACTACAAGACTGTGTACATAACGTAGTTCATACAGGAATAGGGAATAGGACATGTCCTATACCTTATCTGTGTTGTACTCTACTCGCATGCGAAGTGGAACTAGACGATACAGAAGGAAGCTACTCGAGTTGTACTCGAGTACGATTCCTAGGCTAGTGTTGGACTAGGATTCATGTAACCCTGTCCTCCCGGATATATAAGGGCGGGTAGGGACCCCCTCAAAACACATCAACACCCAAGGGAATACAAACTACCAAACAGGACGTAGGGTATTACGCCCAACGCGGCCCAAACCTGTCTAAACCTTGTGTTGCTTGCACCTTCGAGTTCCTGATCTCGGTGTCACCCTACCTAAAACTCACCACCTCGGGCATACCCCTCGGTGGGCAGGCGGTAAAACACCGACAGCTGGCGCGCCAGGTAGGGGTGCGCATCGAAGATCCACCGGCTAACTCGATGGCATCGTTCAAGTTCACCAGTGCCGTGCCCCCCAGGGCACGACATTCATTTTTTGGCTCGTGAGTCTGCATCACAGACGGCGCGGGCGATTTCCGTCGATTCACCATCGATGTCATGAAGCCGAAATTCTCACAACAAGTTTTCATAGCGAGCTCGACGAGTTCGTTGATAATCTCGACGACTTGTTGACCCATGGCTCCGCCAGGAAGATCGCGGAGGAGTCCGTTTTCCATGTGACTCTGCCCCATGCTGCAACGACCACGTTCGGATCAGACTCGCTCCAATCTGAGGACTTGCGAAGCTGATCACGACTCGGTCTACACAATTCGGCCACTGAGATTCAAGAGGCCAACAATTCCGAGTCCCTCTCCGCATTGGAAAAGGACTTGGACCTTTTACTCCAAATCGGAAAACCCGAAGCCACTGCATGTTGGGGGGCTACGGGTTGCCTTGGCGATGATGGTCTGATGGTCACCTCCACCCCAGAAGGTCGTTTCGTGCATTGGAAGGGCATGAAACTCTCCAATCTACTTGAAGATGAAGACCGACTTGTGGCACACCTCGAGCCCTTGCCTTTTCAAGAGGGCAAGTCATTAGCCACCATGGCAGAAGAATCGACCGAGCAAGTCGAAGCAAGCTCCGATGAACTCATATCATGCCAAGTGTTGATGGCAGAAGAGGGCGAGGATGATGCCATCTCACCCAACAAAGCACTTGACATGATATCCGAAGACGAGGCCACAGCCAACGCCAGTGATGGAAACAACACCGAGCGTGAGGCACGAAGGGCAAGGAACAGAGCCCGCGCAGCCCGGCGAAGGAGGGTTAATGAGTGCATAGGATCTATGCATCATGAACTGGAAGCCGAATTCACCGTCGTAAGCGAGCGGGGCTTCAGAACCCCAGTGGCTAACATCACCAGGGTAACCGCCATACTTGAACGCAGCAACGATCCAAACCTGTGCCAAGCACTTCGCTACGTGCAGAGAGCATGGATCCAGCTTGATCAACAAAACCCGGCATCAGCCATCAGAGAGGAACATGTGGGCGAAAGCCGCAGCCAGCCTAATACTTGAACGGCAGGCGGTCGTCTTCGACATGAACGAAGCAATAATAACGACAACGCTCGCAGAAGTCAAGCCACTGGTGGGAGGCAAGAGCAACCTCCAGGAGGCAACCACTACGTGAAAACCTCAAATAGGTCACGCAGCATTTGTAACGGACACTTGTAGCCCGTTACAACCCGCAACATCTGTAACGGTTGTTGTTTGGCACCCGTTACCCATAAGCGCTGCAGGCTTGACCCCGAACTCGCCACCACAACGCCCGTTACCGATGATGTCTTCTGGTATCGGCCGTGATGAAGGACCGTTACACCAAAACTTTGTAACGGTCGTTAAAGTGCGTCCGTTACGAAAAGTGTACTATCGGTAACGGTCCCTTAATGTCCGTTACCGATCACTGTCTTATCGGTAACGGTCGTTTAAGGACCGTTACGACCTGTCGCCTTTCGTAACGCGCGTTACCGATGACCATTTGATGCCCGTTACCGATAGAGCGGTGTTACTTGTGTGATCCGTTGATGCCCATTACCGAAGTGACAGGCGCAGCAGCCGGGGGGCGTCCTCCCGCGCCGTCGCCGCGACCGGCGCTTCCTCGGCCGCGCTCCTCCACCGCCGTCAAGCTGGAGCGCGGCGGCGCTGCTGCTGGACGTGTCCTGCTGCTGCTGCCTCCGCGCCGGCGTCACCGAAGGTGCCGGCGGACGTCGACCGCGGTGTCCTCCGCGCCGTCGCCGTCGTCCAAAGCAGCAGCCCTTCTTCCACTCCATCGCCGCGGCCGCGGCCGCGACGCCGCCTCCTCCTCGGGCGCGCTCGTAGACGGTCCTCCTCAAGGTGGAAATTGCCCCGTTTTATTGAAGTTTGCTGTCCTAATCCTCTTACTCATCGGTTTTGGTGATGAATTATGCTCATTTGATGTATGGAAATTGCCCTTGTTCATTGAACTTGTAGATGGCAGCTGCTGATCGGGTTTGGATGTACAGACAGCCCCGAGATTGGGACAATTTCATAACCGGGGTCAATGGTTTTCTAGGTCAAGCAGAGGCGGATATGAGAAACCGTGGTGTTCAGGCAATGTATTGCCCCTGTATAGATTGTCTCAACCAGAAGAAGTTCGGACAACGGGACAACATTTTTCATCATTTGATCACACGTGGTTTCACAAAAAATTACACGTGTTGGAACAAACATGGTGAGGAAGGCCTTAATGAAGTCGAAGCAGGATGCCTAAATGAAGGTGAAGCGCGACACCATGGTCAAGGCCTTAATGAAGGGGCAGCGCGATGCCATCATGAAGCCCTTGATGAAGGTGGAGTTTTTGAGGAAAATGAACCATTCCCACCCTTTGTTAGGAGGCCTGATGATATGACTGATCAAGAAGTTACGGGCTTCGATGATGGTGAGGTGTTGCAACGTGTGCACAATGTTGATCAAATGGTGCGGGATGTTGAGTTTCAAGGAGTGTACACAACTTCTGAATTAGCGAGGCTGAAGCAGTTCATTGAAGATTCAAAGAAACCCCTCTATCCTGGTTGCCAGAAGTACTCTCGCCTTTCTGGTGATCTAAAACTTCTGCAGCTTAAGGCAGATCATGGTTGGAGCAACAAAAGTTTCAAACAACTATTGGATCTTCTTAGAGACATGCTACCTGAGGGAAACCAAGTAGCCGAGTCTGTCTATGAGGCAAAGAAGATAATCTGTCCTCTGGGAATAGAGGTTGAAAAAATTCATGCATGCAAGAACAGTTGTGTATTGTTCCATGGAGACTATGCAGACCTTGACAAGTGCCCCAAGTGTGGGTGTGATCGGTACAAGAGGAAAAAAGATGGTGGAGACGATAATGCTGATGACGGGAACGTGCCCGTGGAGATCGGAGGCAAGAAGAAGGTTAACAGAGGGGGTCCTGTGAGGGTGGCATGGTATTTTCCCATCATTCCCCGGTTGAAAAGATGGTTCGCCACAAGAAAGGAGGCCCAACTCTTGCGTTGGCATAAGGAAGGCCGAAAGAAGGAAAATGACAAGCTTAGGCACCCCGCAGATGCAGCACAATGGGGTAACATTGATTCCCACTTTAAGTGGTTTGCTGATGATTGCAGAAACCTTCGGTTCGCTATGAGCACAGATGGCGTTAACCCTTTCGGTAACCAGAGTTCAACACATAGCACCTGGCCTGTCGTGCTGTCAATGTGCAACCTTCCACCCTGGCTATGCAAGAAACGGAAATACATGATGCTGACAATATTGGTCTCTGGGCCAAAGCAACCTGGCGACCGTATTGATGTCTACTTGAGGCCACTAGTTGATGACTTGAAGACACTTTGGAAGCCTGGTGTGAAGGAGGTTTGGGATGAGTTCGGGCGTGAGGAGTTCACATTGCACGCCATGTTGTTCACCACCATCAACGACAACCCGGCTCATCGCAACCTCTCCGGCCAGAGTAAAAGGAAAGGTGCAGCTTGCCCGCACTGCTTGGAAGAAACTTGCTCATTGTGGCTAAGAAATTCAAAGAAATTCGCATTTATGGGGCACCGTCGTTTCCTCAGCAAGAAACATCCCTACCGGGAGATGGATTGTCAGTTTAATGGGGAAAAGGAGCATCGAGCGGCGCCTCTGCATGTGACTGGAGATCTGATCCTCTTGCAAGTCAAGGACATCAAAACTATCGAGGAGTTACCCAAAATGACTGAAAAAATCCTTGTCAAAAGAAAGAAACGAGATGGTGAAGAAGAAGAAGATGGGAAAGGAATTTGGAACAAGAAATCAATTCTATGGGAGCTAGAGTATTGGGAGCTGTTGGATGTGCGTCATTCGATTGACAACATGCACGTCAAGAAGAATGTGTGTGAAAGCATTTGTGGAACATTGCTACAACAGAAGTTGAAAGGAAAAGATCATAAAAATGCAAGGGAGGATCTTAAAGATATGGGCATTAGGCCGGAGCTCTATGCAGAGGAAACAGACACGGGGACGGACCTTCCCGTCGCTGCAACCACCTTGTCAAAGACAGAGAGAAAAGAATTCTGTGAGTTTTTGCATGGTTTGAAAGTACCTTCAGGCTACTCATCGAACTTCAAGAGGCTAGTGTCGGTGAAGGACATGAAAATGAATTTCAACTTGATGAAATCTCATGATTGCCATGTGTTGATGACAGCTCTTCTTCCTGTTGCACTTAGAGGTATCAAGACAGTACAGGTTCGCGACACGGTCACGAGCTTGTGTTTATTCTTCAATGCAATAGAACAGAAGGTGATTGATGAGGAAGAACTATTGAAGTTAGAGAGGAGGCATTTCGAGACCCTATGCATGCTTGAAGCTACCTTCCCACCAACATTCTTTGATCTCATGATCCATCTAACAGCACACCTCGCGAGGGAGATTTGGTTCCTTGGCCCATCTTACCTGCATCAGATGTTTCCATATGAGAGGTACTTTGGATTCCTCAAATCATTGGTACATAACCGGTCATTTCCGGAGGGAGCCATGGTTCGTGGCTATGGGACCATCGAAGCAGTGGAGTGGGCCATGGGTTATATGGACCCCCAAAACCCCATTGGTGTGCCTCATTCACGGCATGAAGGTAGGCTTGCAGGTGTTGGGACCATGGGGAAAAAGTCAATCACTCCGGATCCAGATGCCTTCAACATGGCTCATTTCACCGTGATACAACAGATTGACCTGATTACACCATTTGCCAACGAGCACATGCAACAACTACGTGAAGAAAACCCTGCCCGTAGTGAGGCTTGGGTTGCAAAGAAGCACATGCAATGCTTCAGCTGGTGGCTCCGAGATTATGTCCAGAGATGCAGCGCAGCTGTAACCGACAATCTGATAACGAAACTAGCAGTGGGGCCATTATTCACTGTTACAACATACCAAGCAATGGATATCAATGGATACACGTTCTACACCATGGCCCAGGATGCCAAGAGCGTCTATCAAAACAGTGGTGTGCGTGTACGGGCCGTCGACAATGACATGCAGGCAGCCACATACTATGGTCAAATAGAGGAGATATGGGAGCTTGATTATGTAGGTTTCAAGGTAGCCTTGTTTCGGTGCAGATGGGTCAATGGGAAGAGAGGTGTGAGCAAGGATAAATATGGGTTTGTTAGTGTTGATCTGCGGGTCTTTGGTTACAAAGACGAACCGTTTGTTTTCGCCAAGGATGTTGAGCAAGTGTTCTATGTACCTGACCTTGCAAGGAAGAACTGGTGTGTGGTTATGCCTGGAAAAAAAAGGATTGTTGGGATTGCCAATGTTGTTGAGGAGGAGGAATACAACCAGTTCGATGAAATTCCATCCTTTGACACTTCATACATGCCCCGACTCGTGGCAACTGACAAAACACCGTACTTGCGAACCGACCATCATGAAAAAATCCATATCCAGAAATCAAAGAAAAAGCCATCAGAGTGATGTCTGCTGAATCCTAATTTTGTAATGTAGGATGTGTGTAGGTGGAAGTTCAATCCTTTTTGTAATATAGGTTGTGTATTGGTGGAATTTGAATCCTTTTTGTAATATATGATGTCTATATATTCTCCAGACATACTATACATGTTCTGCACCAGTTGTATATATATTCTGTACATATTCTGCATCAGTTCAGCAAGTGAGCTTTAGTCTGCTGACAAAACACCCGTTACTTATACGTCAGTAACGGACGTTACCAAAACGCCCATTACTAAATATTAGTCAGTATCGGGCTTCACTGCAACGACCGTTACTTATTGTCTCACAGCAGTAACGGACGTTAACTCAAAGCCCGTTACTAGTTATACGGCAGTAACGGACTTTACTACAACGACCGTTACTTACCTGACATCAGTAACGGGCTTTACCACAAAGCCCGTTACAAAGTGGTCATCAGGGGACAATACATATTTCAAAGAAATCCCTTTCGCCGCTCTTTCTCCTGCCCTAGCCCGCCGCCACTCTCCTCGCTCGCCGTCGCCGCCATTCTCCTCGCTCGCCGTCGCCGCCATTCTCCTGCCCTAGCCCGCCTCCGCCAGTCTCCTCGCTCGCCGTCGCCGCCATTCTCCTCGCTCGCCGTCGCCGCCATCATCCTGCCCTCGCCCGCCGCCGCCACTCTCCTCGCCCGCCGTCGCCGCCAGTCTCCTCGCCCGCCGTCGCCGCCATTGTCCTCGCTCGCCTTCGCCGCGACGGTCCTGCCCTAGCCCGCCGCCGCCACTGTCCTCGCTCGCCGTCGCCGCCATTCTCCTCGCTCGGCAACGAGGCGACGCGGATCCAGCCCCTCCCAACCGCCATTCGCGACAGAGGTTACTGCTGCTTCAACCCCCAACGCCCTCTCTCTGCTCGGCCACCGAATGTGCTCTTCCTGTCAAGTTCGATTAGGGAGATATGCTACTTTGCTGTTGTTTAGAGTCAATGCACATAGAATTATTCTCCTGGAATTACCTGCATTAGTTGAGCATGCCTTAATAGTTCATTTTTATTTGATGGACTGTGGTTTTGATGGATGATTGTTGATGGCCACATTCAGTCAGCCATGGAATTGTTTGAAGCTTATTTACAGTGTACATTGTTTTTTGCTGTGATAATCATACTAAGTGATTGCTTTATTCTCTTGTTGCATGTACACATGGAACCCACAATTCATTGGATCTGAAGTTGGACAAGGAAGCAGTTGAAGGAACTTGCTTCATACATAAGCATTGCTCCACCCTGTCAAAATGGTTTGCACCTATCCCCAACCTCTATACTAAGTAAAATTTTACCTGTATGTCTATGCTGATTTTATTTAGGACTTGTACTGATTTCTAGTGTAATATTAGCTTTTTTGGTTTACAGTTTTAGTCTAGCTTATGTTGCTCTACTGACAACCTGACATATCATCTATGCAGTCTCCCACACCAACAAACTCCTGTAGTGACAGTAGTGCATCATCACAGCGCAACGACGGTGAACGTTCTTCACAGGCTCACTCAGCGCAGACTGCTGCGAGTAGTACTCGAACCCGCGGGTCAAGGACACAAACCAAATGGCCAGAAGACAAGTTGACTGCAACTGGACTTGATGAAAAATTTTGGCCTACCCCAGATGCTGCAAGGGAAAGATTTGTATTGGTCTGTGGCCTCATTGCTCGGGAGAGGGTGTCAATCAACAGGAAGCTTGAGGATCTGTCACCAGTTGAGAAGGAACAGCTATTCGAAGCATTGCTGGAAAAGCTAGAGTACCCAGCCAATCTGGAACCAACTGTTCGCAACAAGGCAATTAAGGCAGCTATGTCAGAGATTGCAACCTTGCAACGGCGGTTCAAGGCCCATTTAAGAAGAAATTATGTGAGGCAGGAGGAGTCTCCCTTTGAGAAGCATGGCTTTTTGAAGCCAGAAGACTGGGAGGTGTTTGTGCAGGAAACCAATTCTCCTTTTTTTCAGCGAGTGAGCCAGGAGATGAAAGATAAGAGAGCATTGCATAATAAGCCACACAAGACGGGAAGAAAAGGTTATCATGGTAAAAGGAAAGAGTGGGAGGAGGAGGATGCAAAGCTAGCTAGAGAAGGAAAAGAGAACCCTTGGGACCAATTTCCTGGACGTTCGAGGTCATATCTGCGGGCAAGGGCGGCGAAGAGGATGACCACTAGTGAAGGCACTAGTGAAGGAAGCGGGGACATAACATTCAGTAACCCTGCGGTGGTGGGGCTAGCAAATAAGGTGAAAGACCTTGCATCTAAGGCTAGTGATGGTTCTTTCACTGGGGTTAGGGAGAATGATATCCTCACCGCGGCACTTGAGAATCCAGAGCATCGAGGTCGGGTCCGAGGCGTGTCTAGTTCAGTTGGCTGGGGTAAAGGGTTTGGTGAAGAGTTTGCTGGAATGTACAGGAAGAAGAGGAAGAAGACGAAGGAGAGGTCTGATGCGGAGAAGGAAAAGATAGTTGGTGAAACAGCCATCAGAGTAATCAACATGCTAAGACAAGCAGGCGTGGTTATACCGGATGCTTTGTGTCCTACCCAACCAACACACACCGGTAGCAGCGAGCAAGAAGATGCGAGTGTTAGTGCGGAAGAAGATGTGCGTGGCAGCGGGGAAGACCATGGGCCATTCAACGAGAACGAAGCTGACAGTCGATCATCTATGCTGGACACAATAGATAAGCTGACAGAGCCAACCAAGTGCAGCCTTTTGGATGGCACCGGGCATAACTTGGAGCTCGCAGTAGCCACTGTCTATCCATATCAAGAGACTTGCCATTGTGTACCGGTGCAGGAAGGGTATGCAGTGGTGCAACCTACTTATGTGTGGTCCAATACGAGTCACTTCCGTCTGCCTGTGCCAGTAGGGGGGGATGAGATAACAACCTTAGGTGAGGCTCTCGGTACAAGGATCCAATGGTCAAAGCATAGGATCCTTATACCACCCAGGACGAGACAGCCCAACTCTGGAACCGCATCAGGTAGCAGGGGTACAGCATCAGATGCAGGTACTGCAGCTCAGCGTCCGCAAGAGAAGGCTCAGCCGCAGCAGCAGCAGATCTGCAAAAAAAAGGAGCAGCAGCAGCAGCAGCAGCAGCAGGAGAAGCAGCAGCAGCAGCAGCAATCTCCGCCTAAGCATCAGCCACAACCGGAGCCTCTACAACAGGAGGGAGAGCGCAGCCAATCTCAGCCTGAGCAGCAGTCACCACGGGAGGAGAAGGAGGCCAGGAAACCTCTGCCTAAAGATGAGCTTGTTAACGCTATTTGGACAACACAGAATCCAAAATACAAGCCTGGTGTGCCTATGTTGTCAGAAGCGGATTTAGATGCTGCTGGACCAAATTGTGCCAGGTTGCATGCTTACGTCATGGAAAACAGTAAGGATAAACTTGGCTTTCCAGCAAAGGTGCCTCAAGCCTACTTTGAAGGTGATGGTGATTTAATGTTAAACATTGCATTCGATGACGTGTACGACCTTATAACCCTAGGTGCTCTGGATGTTAGCTTCTTGAGGTTGTGGACATTGTAAGTCCCTTCAAAGCAAAAAAATATATTTCTTTAATTTTGACCACAAAGTTCATGCATGCTAACAATTGGATTATTTGTAGGAAAATGATGCAGAATGCAGCAGAGATGTAGTGCAGTGTTGCGTTTTTGGACCCACAGGTTTTCACCGCCACAGTGATTTCTCACCAGCCTAGCACTGTAACACAAGCAATTAAAAATGCTATGAAGAACGACTATGTGGTGGGTGCCTACAACACCGGTGGCCACTGGGTAACAGTGATCATCTCTATGAAGTACAAAGAGGTTTGGTATTTAGATTCTGCTAAACTATTTCCCGGTCGAAAGTTCACGGACGTCCGACATATTGTGAACTGGTCAGTATATTGTAGGTTTTGTTCACGAAATATCGATCTCTTACTGTTTCTAATCGGTATTGCTGATCATGCAGGGCCTTTGATGCGCGCATGGAAGAAATGATGAAAGCAAATAAGAAAAGGCCAAAAACCAAACCTAAACTCACGCACAGGATAGATGTTAAAGTAAGATTGAGGTTTTTTTATGGTGCCTTCCTACCTATTTGGTTACTGCATTAACTTGTCATATTGGTACCTTCTTGCAGTGCGCTCAACAGCCATCGGGGACCTTTTTATGTGGATTCTATGTGGCATTCAATATGCTAAAACTAGTCGGTGACATACCTATAATGAAAAAGGCTGCTGTAAGTATATACTGCTCAGCCTTGTCTCTGCTCATATTGTTCATTTGATTTTAGAAACTGATTTGTACTTGTATGAGCTCATAATGATTGTATTTTGCAGGATTTCAACGCTGCCCTAACAGTTTCTATAGAAGATCTAAAGCCGGTCCGGGAGATGCTGTGCGAGTTCATTCTTAAGGAGACCCTCGACCCAAAGGGCAACTTCTATAGTGCCTTCTAAATTTATGATGCACCGTGAGTTCATTGTTAGCCACACACTTGAAACTTGTTGCATTCAGGGCTTCAAACTTGTTGCATGTCTGATGAGGAATGATGTGATCTTGTGTATATTCATGATATCTACTTGCTTGTGTATATATGCGATGAGAATGTGTTTGTGATGTGTACTTGCTGGTGGCTGCCAAATCCTGGCTGGTTCCAGGATGCAGCCAGAAAAGAACTGGTTACTGTAGGGGTGGCCTACGTATAGGTAACGGGCGTTAACTAAAGTGCGTTACAACAACTGATCAGAGAGTAACGGGCGTTAACTAAAGCACGATACATAGTGAGATCCGAGAGTAACGGGCGTTAACTAATGAACGTTACATACTGAAAGAACCGTTACAGATATGGTCCAAAGGTAACGGGCCCCGATTCAGGGCACGTTACGTGTAACATTTGTAACGGGCTTAGCTTAAGGACGTTACGGATACTTCTTAAAGGTAACGGTCATTACTTACAGACCGTTACAAATACTGACCAGTGGGCCCAGAAGGAGACGTGGAAAAATGTATTTGTAACGGGTAGCATGCAAAAGACCGTTACGTTTCTTTGGGTTCTGTAACGGGCTGTGTGTCTCTGCCCGTTACAAAAAGTCCCTGTGGGCCCAGAGAAACAGCCATTTAGGATGACCGGTAACTACATCTGGTAACGGTCTTTGTTAGATGCCCGTTACAAACACGTGTTATCAGTAACGGGCAGTTGCCCGTTACCTTTGTTCGATCATTTGTAACGTCGGATCGGTAACGGCTGTTTGCCCGTGACCAAAGGTCATCTATGCCCGTTACCAATATACATGTTTTCACGTAGTGAACCCGCGACAACCTAATCATCCCAACCATCGGAATCCTCAAGAAGACCTGCGCTAGAAAATCAATGAAGGATGCGATGCGCGATCCACAATTGATTCCAGATGCAGAGAGCGTGAAGTAGTCGGTCCAGAAGGTACCGACTGCAGTGATCGCTTTCCAGCGTTCACAGCACGGTTTAGCAGTTACAAGTACTCTGAGGGCTTCAAGCCAATTGGGATCACCAAGTACGATGGCAAACAAGCTCCTCAGCAATAGCTACGATGTTACTCCACCGCCATAGAAGTCGCTGGAGGCTCCAACATCACCAAGGTCGTCTACTTCCCGATGGTTTTGGACCCTGCACCACTCACATGGCTGGAGAGCCTCAGCAGCAACTCGATTGACTCCTGGGAGCGGCTCAAGAAAGTCTTTATCGACAACTTCCAGGGGACGATCGCCCGTGCAGGTACTCTTCATGACCTTGCTCAGTGTAAACAAGAACGCAACAAGCTCCTATGGTCATACACGCGCCATTTCTTTGACGTACAAGCCACCATTGCGAACATCTCAGAAGAGGACATCATCGACTGGTTCTACAATGGCCTCACCAACCCAGGCATCTATAGAGACTTTGGGCGGAACAGACCAAAAACTGTTGCAGGACTTCGTGACATGATGCACGATTGGTCCGAGCAAGAGGAGAAGATGCGTGAGCGGTTCCAAAGGCGCAATGACAACAAACCGAGGCGCACAAATGACAACCGTACTGACAAGAGCCAGTGGGACTACTCGGGTTCATCCCGAAAGCGCAAGCCAGATGACCTTGCCGCGACTGTGGATCGTCCTTCACGAGGCAGGAAGACAACAACGCAGGAGCAGTTCGAAAAGCTCTTGCAGAAGAAATGCCCAAGGCATCCAGGTGCCAATCATGTGGCAATTGATTGCTACCACCTCCGGAGGACATTCAGCAATCCCAGCAATGCAAAGAAGAACAAGCCAACAGACCAAGAGCCCAAAGAGGACGACCAAGGGGACAAATCGCACAACGCGAAGTTTCAAGATGCCTCTAAAACCAACAATGTCATCTTCGAAGGTGACGAAGAGTTCAGTTCCAGGAGGGACCAGAAACTACTACTCCGAGAAATCATGTCCGTCGAGCCGGCGGTACCACGACCACTCCGGTGGTCGGAGGTCCCCATCTCGTTCTCACGAGACGATCAATGGACCAGCTTCTCGGAGCTCGACAAATTCCCCCTGGTCCTGGACCCGGTGGTGGCAGAGGTCAAGCTCATCAGAGTACTCATCGACGGCGGAAGCGGTCTCAACCTCTTCTTCGCTAGCACGTTGAGAAAGATGGGTTTGGACTTAACGGACATGCTTGTCCCAAGCAAGTCTCCCTTCTACGGCATTGTCCCAGGCAACACAGCGCATCCACTTGGCACGGTTGTCCTTCCAGTCATCTTCGGCACGAGGGAGAACTACTGTACCGAGTTCATCAAATTTGAAGTTGCCAACTTCGAATCTTCATATCATGCCATACTGGGCAAGCCGACACTGGCCAAATTTATGGCAGTGCCGCACTATGTTTATCTACTTCTCAAGATGCCAGGACGAAGTCAGGTACTCCCTCTCCGAGGTGACGTGAAGAAGTCGTATGACTGCAACCAGGAGACCATCCAGTATGCTTCGACTACACGTGTGCCAGATGCTTCAGGAGAAGTACTCACGGCCGCGCAACAACTCTCCCAAGCCGGGCTGGAAATCCCAACGAGGAAGGTAAGCAAGTTGAGCTTCCAGTCGACTGGCGACGTGGCCCTCAAGATGATCCAGCTCCAGGAGGGCGACTCATCTAAGACCGCTGTTATCGGTGCTGGCTTAGGTGAGAAATAGGAAGTCGCGCTCGTCAGTTTCCTTCAGGCTAACCGAGATATATTCGCATGGAAACCAGCGGATATGCCAGGGGTGCCCAGTGAATTGATCGAGCATAGCCTAAATGTACATGCACAAGCTGTGCCCAAAAAGCAACGCCTTCGCAGGTTTGCTCAAGACAAACAAGAGGCAATCAAAAAGGAAATAGCTAAACTCCTCGCATCTGGCTTCATTAAGGAAGTAATCCATCCAGAGTGGGTAGCTAATCCTATTCTTGTAAAGAAAAGGAACAATGAATGGACAATGTGCGTTGACTACACCGATCTCAATAAGCATTACCCAAAGGACCACTTCGGGCTACCGCGCATCGATCAAGTCGTCGACTCGACGGCGGGTTGTGTACTCCTCTGTTTCCTTGACTGCTATTTGGGGTACCACCAGATCACGCTCAAGGAGGAAGATCAAATAAAGACATATGCCTACAAAACTATGTCTTTCGGGTTGAAAAACGCAGGTGCAACCTATCAACGCGCAATTCAGATGTGCTTCGCTGATCAGCTGCATCGGAATGTTGAGGCCTATGTGGATGACGTGGTCATCAAGACCAGGAATCCCGAGGACCTGATTGCAGATTTGGAAGAAATGTTCAACAGCTTATGAAAGTTTCGGTGGAAGCTCAACCCAACAAAGTGCGTATTCGGAGTGCCATGAGGGAAATTGCTCAGGTTCATTGTCAGCAACCGGGGAATTGAAGCCAATCCTGTGAAGATCATGGACATCACTGACATGGAGACTCCAGCCACAATCAAGGATGTGCATAAACTAACAGGATGTATGGCAGCCCTGAACAGGTTCATCTCCCGACTCGGGGAGAGAGGACTACCCTTCTTCAAACTCCTGAAGCGCCAAGAGAAGTTCCAGTGGACGGAAGAGGCCGAGCGGACCCTGCAGGATCTGAAACAACACCTACAGTCACCCCTGGTCCTCACAGCACCACTGCCGAGAGAAGATCTACTACTCTATATTGCGGTGACAACTCATGTCATCAGCAGTGCCATCGTCATTGAGCGCAGCGAGGAGGGCCATGCATTTGGAGTGCAGAGGCCCGTGTACTTCATCAGCGAGATACTCTCCGAATCTAAGGTACGATACGCTGCAGTTCAGAAACTTCTATATGCAATACTAATCACATCAAGAATGCTATGCCATTACTTCAACGAGTACAAGATCACTATGATTATGGATTTTCCATTGGTGGATATTCTACACAATCCGGACGCCACGGGACATATATCAAAGTGGGCAGTGGAACTGGGGGCTCTATCGATTGACTTCAAGCCACGCACTACAATTAAGTCTCAAGCTCTAGTCGATTTTATAGCCGAGTGGAGAGAGAACCAAATTCCAACTCCAGTCGACAAGCCAGAGCACTGGACCATGTATTTCGATGGATCTCTTAAGCTTGATGGCGGAGGTGCTGGAGTCTTATTTATCTCCCCAAAATGCGAACAACTAAAGTATGTCCTCCAGATCCTTTGGGAGGTATCCAATAACGAAGTCGAGTATGAAGCCTTGCTTCACGAGCTCCGTTTGGCGATATCACTAGGCATCAAGCGACTACTTGTATACGGCGATTCACTTCTGGTCGTTCAGCAAGTCAACAAAGAGTGGGACTGCAACAAGGAGACAATGGTGTGACAGTTCATGTACTTGTAAGCTAGGCATATAATTTGTTAGTGTGAAGTATGTGTTTGTTAGCGTAAAGCTCATGTGTGTTTATGTGAAGCTTTTGAAAATTTAAAGTGCAAGTAAAAAGGGGTATTTTGTAATTACAGAAAAACCTGGGGTTGTCTTTGCAAAAAGTATTTGGATTAGGGTAATTTCAAAATAAGTGAAAGGTGGTTTTGGTAAACATGTTTTTCCTATGTTATCCCTTGTGAAAATGTATGTTTATTTGAAAGTTTCATTTGAAATGTGTATGTTGAAGTGTGTAAAAAATTTCAGGTAAAGTGGTGAAAATAAGGGTGTTTATGTAATTTTATAAAAGTACAAGTCCTTTTATGCAAATATTTGATTTACAAAAGTAACTTTCAAAATTACTCAGGACTAAAGTGTAAAAAGTGCAAGTCATTATGACATGTCTATCCGATCATTATGACCTGTCTATCCCGTCATCATGACGTGTCATAAATTCTTGCATTTAGGTCCTGAATATTATAAAATTTCACTCTTTAGGACAAAAGTAATTCAAATCCAACTTTTGTTCAAAACTTCACGTGTAAAGATACAAGTTTTGAGTTTTTGAACTTGAGCCCTAAAGCAATGTTGTAGACTTTGAAAAACTCTCCAACTTTCGTTTTGGGCATTTCTTCATTAGGGTTTTAGATTGATGTGAAATTTATGCTTTATAGAAAGACCCCTGCAATTTTCTGAAATTGCGCATAAGTCCTTGGGGAAATCCATTCCTCTTTCTTCTCTCTCTGTTCTTCTTCTACTTGGTTCCCTTTTTCTTTCACAGGCAGTAACA
This sequence comes from Panicum hallii, assembly GCF_002211085.1. Classification (NCBI taxonomy): domain Eukaryota; kingdom Viridiplantae; phylum Streptophyta; class Magnoliopsida; order Poales; family Poaceae; genus Panicum; species Panicum hallii. The sequence goes on from NC_038042.1 coordinate 29,274,567, forward strand.
CCTCCCTCTCCCTTATCCCCTCCCTACCTCCCTCCCTCTGCTTGCTGCAAGCTGGCGTGGGCTCGGCCGGCGGCTGGCGGCGCGCGGGCGGCCCCACGCGGGCGCTGGGCGAGCAGCGCGCGGGGCGCGGCAGTGCGGGCTGGGCGCAGGTGGAGCGCGGCGGCTCGGCGCTGGCCGGCGTGGGCAGCAGCGCGGCTCGGCGCGCGCGTAGGTGGCGCGGAAGCTGCGGCTCACGCGGAGCGGGGACGGCCCGGGCGGGCGGCAGTTGCTGGAGCGGGCCTGGGCGAAGGCGAGCAGCCCCGAGCGGCGGGCGTCCGGGCGCGTAGGCACGCGCGAGCTGGCACGGTGCGGCGCGGCTCGGGCCGAGCAGGCGCGCGCGAGAGGGCGTGCGGGCGGCGTCGAGCTGGAGCGGCGCGCAGGCGGAGCACGGCTCGGGCGCTGGGCAGCGCGCGCGGCAGGCGCAGGAGCTGGCAGAGCGCGCGGATGCGGGTGCTGGAGGCGTGGAGCAGGAACGCGCGCGGCGCAAGCGCTAGCGGTGCGCGTGAGCGAAGCTGGGCTGGCCGCGGCTCGGGCGTGCGAGTGCAGGTGTGGAACAGCAGCGCGAGCAAGCGGTGCTGACGGCGTAAGCTGGCGTGGAGCGCGCAGATGCGGGCGCACGGGAGGCGTGTGCAGGCGCGCGCAGGCCCGAGCAGAGCGAGCAGGGCGAGCGTGCGTGATGGCGTGCGTAGGAACTAGCAGCGCAGGGCGATGGCGTGCGCGGTGCATGCGGCGCAGATAGCGAGGCCGTGCGTGGGTGTACCTGGTGATGGTCTGGCGCGGATGCGACCGCAGCACGCGACGCTGGCGGATGGAGCTGAAGCGTGGCGGCTCGGGGCAGACCCGCACGGAGGGCAACGAGGCCGCGCACGGCGGTAACTTGGCAAGGACGGCCGCGGAGGGACCTGCGACGCGGCAAGGCCGAAGCGAGCGCGTGCCCAGCAGCAGGAAGAGGAGTAGCGAGGAGCGGACGTGTGTACGGCAGAAGCACACGCAAGGGAAGAGAGGAGCAACAGAGGCGGGTTCGGCAACAGCTTGCCTGTAAATAGCATGGCGTCCAGGGTTTCCTTCCAGGGTTCGACCACGTCGAGTGCTCAGCGTGGGGCGGCGGAGGCCACAGATAGTGATGCGGCTACGCTTTTGGCAAGGCGAGCCAGAAGGAGAAGCAGCAAAGCAAAGGCGGAGGTCCGGGCGGAATTGGACTGGCGCGTCCGCGGATGCGAGCGGAGTGTTCTACCGGTGGCCGACTCGGCTCGTTTCCGCAGGCGTATGCGCGTGCAAGGCAACGGGCCACGCGCATGCAGGCTGGGGGCCGTTGATACAGGAGCAAGTAGAAGCGGCGCACTTGAGATGTAATCAAGCACGGCAGTCCTGCAGGAAGCTACGCGGGTGTGCCGGCCGTGTTTCAGTGGCACACGTGCGTGAGCAGAAGGAGTTTAACCCCTGAGCAGGAAAACCCTGAGGTTCGCGGAGGAGTCAGCATAGCGAACCCATCCGGCTTTATCGTCTCGTCCCCGGGATCCGCGACATCCAATAGCTCTTACCCTTCACCGATCGTCCGAGTAAGACCACGACACCTCGAGGAAGCTCGTGAACCCTCTTATCGAGCCTCTTTGGATCCCTTCGCCAGAACATCGTTGCCGTGGCAAAGCCGATTATCGTCGCCATGGATCACCGTGAGGAATACCTCTCCTGTTATTCTTCACCCACTACAGTTCCCTGGCAAACTTCTTCGTCACCCACGGAATATCGTCATCGTCGAACTCATCTTATCGCTGATCTTGTTCGCCGTGGGAGTTCACTTTCCATCTGTTCTTCTCCTTCACAACCAAGGCTACCCCAAGGTTTGCCCTGATTCACTGAATCTTCTTTATGCTGGCGATTCCTTTGCCGGAATATCGTCGTTATCTTCCTGTTATCTATTTTCCCCAACCAGGGATTTAATTGCTTTAATTTAAAAAGTTCTAGGATGTTATTTGTAAAATTTCCAAAGCTTTCTTTATTTCAAATCAGTGAACATTTACAAGTTTTATGTTGTGCTCTTGAATTGAAAGTCTTGATTTGTGGTCTAGGTTAAATATTAGGGAATGAATGATTTACTTGTACCTTGTGTTATATGCATGTGATATAGCTGAAAAGTAATCATAGGATATATGTCTTAAATAGAGATGTGTGATGTTTAGTTAATCCTTTCATATGAGTGCTCTTATCCCTGCCATCAAGACTTTAACCTTGTCTTGATTGCCGTTTCCTTAAGATCCTTTTCGTAAAAGGATCCCTGTTAGTTTGTGTGTATCTGCTGCTCAGCTAATACATCTCGGCAGCTATGCTTCAGCGTCGGCTATCAGCTCAGTCGCTAAGCATCCGTTTCCTTTGAGTCTATGATGTTTCTGTGTAACAACTGTCAACCGATGCATTTCTTTTGATATGTTTCTACCATCGGTTGGTTAGCTGATACGGTTGTTATCTTTCTAATATCGGCTACCGCCGATACCACTCTTTTGTTCTGTCCTACAGCGGCTGCACATAGTCGATGTATCGGAGATGCACACACAATCTTAGGACTCTTGCTATCGGCCGATCCAAGCCGATTCTAGTCGTTTTCCCATATCGGTTAAATATAGCCGATCAATCCTTAGTTTTCCTATCCTTATCCACACACTTCTATCAGCTGATTTATCGACTGAGAGATCGGCTATCTATAACTATCGGTTACATACCTTCAACCACACTCCAATCGGCTGTACGTCACTCAATGGTTGTGCTGACGTAGTCGAGCCGATAGAACTACACCTAGTTACCTAGGATAACACTTAAGCACATCTCAGTTAAGACACAACTGCTTTAGGAATCATCCCTCTGCTAAAGTAATCGATGCTTTCATCGATCAATTAGAAAACCGATGCACCTCTCAATCAACTACACAGGCCAAAGTACACAACCCTAGATCAATAAGCTAAACAATAGACACGCCTCTATTAGGTGCGACCTAAGCACATCAATCAGCTAAACCTCTGTTGTTTCCAATCGGCTCTATTGTAACCTTCAACGAGTAACCGATTCTAATTAGTTGTCCACCTTTATTAGTTATCCACCTAAAGCTCTATTTAAATTTAGCTTCAAATCTTTTTGGTTGTTATGTGAATAGTGTGTTATATGAATGCTGGATTGCAACTGTATTGTGAAGTAAGATAGTTTCATATGCACACTTTGAATGTCATGTCGCATTGCATGCAGATACGATTACTTCGGCAACGGTACCTACGAGATCTCCCTGGAGTCTGCAGAGGATGTTTCTGAAGACCAAATGAACGTTACAAAGGAATTAACTGAAGCCCCGAACCAAAGTTCGGAAGATATTGACATTTCTGACTTCAGCCCCACCAGTAAAGGCAAGCCCCGGACATAACCCACTACTTTATTTACACTGCAATCTATGTCTATCTATCTATACTTATGCATTAAGTCTAGGAGGTGTAATGAAACCCTAGATGCATGGATAGTAGGAATCCAATGTAAAGCTCCTGAGTCCTTATCGGATAGATGCTCCGCTAATAAGGCCGGTAGAAGTCGGGTGATTTCCTGTCACTCGCGCGATATAGGAGTTGCTTGTTTACAATTCTGCAACCATATAAGGATGACGGACAGGGTCATGTGCTGTATCATGACCTGAGGTTTTACCCTGTCTGTTTTGGTAAAAGCTGATAAGGTCGATATGTGTGGTAGTGGTGGCTAAGCGTTTGAACAGTACTAGCCACATGCCGCGAAATATGGTAAAGCGGTAAGCCTAGTAACCAATCGGCCCGGCGAGTGGGCATACCTCCCACCACTCGATTAATTTGGTTTTTCTCACGCACCGACCTGTGGGAGTACGTTCTGCATGGCAGACAGGAATATGGATTTTGTAGTCGCGCTACAGACGTATGTCCTGCACGAGTGATGTGCGTACGATCCTGCAAGTCGCTTGTGGTGGCCTGCCCACGATCCGGAATGAAAGGCAAACGGTTGCTTCAGAACATTCTATGGATGTCCCAAGCGTGTGTGTTAGGTTTACCTTGCAAGGTTGAATTTTGATTCAGGAATCGTCCGCCTCTCACGATGAATGAGACTGCTTATCCCTTTTACCACATAGAGTAAAAAGTGTAATTGTTGATGAAATAATCTTGATGGATGATAATATCTATCTTGCTTGTTTAGTATAGGTGCTTACCTAGAATGGCTAATCAAGCTAGAATCTGAAAGCTAAAATTTGAAAGTAAGTTATACTCTTAGTTGCTTTTTAGCTGAAAATAAACCCAGAACCTTTACAATGCCTTCATGAGTCTAGTTAGGGGCTAAAGTATACCCAATCCCGGGTAAGCCTTGCTGAGTATTAGTATACTCAGTCTTGCTAGTTATATGTTTTTCAAGTATAGTCTTTGAAGATCCTACTCTTCCCCTGCCTTGGCCCTATGCTCTTCCAGATGGTTGGTCTGTGGAATGGGATCCGTCCCCGGCCAACACTGATGATCTCGAGTGATGTCGTGCCAGGGCTTAGCGTGACATCTGTCCTGACGACGTATTGTAAATCATCGCGTATGTTTTCCGCTGCCAAAAATCATAACTTTAGCAATTTGTAATGTTTTCTCTAAATTTGAAACTTCGTACTTCTTTTGGAAACTCTTGTAATGTAATTCCCTGTAATGTAAAATATGATGGTGACTGTATCTCTGGACTCACCTTCGTGTGAGGTAACCTTATTGATCCTGTGTTCGGTGGTTTATCGGGACGTTACCCGACAGGCCAAGGGATTATACCGTTTGAAGCACGTTGGAGCCCTCTGGAGTGGACTCGCGTACTTGAGCCGGTATAATTCAGGTTGGTTCTGCCACAGCTGGATGCCTACGTACAAGAAGTGCACAAGCTGGAAAATAAATTTTCCGGACTGGAGGTTCATCACGTGATACGGGAACACAATGTCAGCGCGGATATACTATCCAAGCTTGGATCCACCCATACACCAGTCCCAGTGGGAGTTTTCGTCCAGGAGCTGAAGCAACCATCCATCAAGTCCTTACCTCAGATAACCATTGATACTCGCCTTCAGAAGCCCGATCGGGAGGTTATGATGCTTGGCGAGGGCTGGAGAGAAACTTACATCGACTTCATCCGGGACCAAAGACTACCAGTAGGGATGGACGCAAAAAGCGTAGCGGCAGCTTGTGTCATGCGCAGAAGCAAAGGTTTTGTCCTAGTCGACAATAAACTCTACCGGCGTGGCGCATGATCAGGTGTACTCATGAAATGCGGCAACCACATAGCTTCAAGAACACTAGTCGAGAAAGCATACAGAGCTGGTTTTTGGTGGCCCACCGCAGTGTCAGACGCTGAAGACCTAGTGCGGAGATGCCAAAACTGCCAATTCTTTAGCAAGCAATTTCACGTCCCTGCCCACAATCTTATCACCACACCGCCATCCTGGCCATTTGCCTGCTGGAGCCTGGATATGATTGGGCCATTTACAACGGCGCCAGGCGGTTTTACCCACACATTGGTAGCTATCGATAAGTTTACCAAGTGGATCGAGTACAAGCCGATAACCAAGCTCACACCAGACAGAGTTGTTGATTTCATCTCCGACATCCTGCATCGCTTCGGCTTCCCGAATACCATCATCACAGACCTAGGATCAAATTTCACAGCTAACCAGTTCTGGGAGTTCTGTGAAAATGCGTGCATTGAAGTCAAATACGTCTTCGTTGCACACCCAAGAGACAATGGTCAAGTCGAGAGGGCAAACGGCATGATAATCGAGGGCCTCAAGAAAAGACTCTACGATGAAAACAGCAAGAAGGACGGAAAGTGGATACACGAGTTGCCACATGTCGTCTGGGGGCTCAGACTCAGCCGTTCAAAGCCATAGGACAAACAACGTTCTTTCTTGTCTACAGCTCCGAAGCAATCTTACCGGCTGACATCATGTGGAAATCCCCAAGTGTTGAACTGTACAATGAAGGCGAGACGGACGAAGCAAGGCAGCTAGAGCTAGACTCTATCGAAGAGGCTCGCTGCACTGCTGTTGTTCAGTCAGCTCGATACCTACAGGGGATCCGATAATATCACGACCGCAACATCAGAGAACGGTCATTCAGTATAGGCGATTTGGTCCTACGCCGCATCCAAGATGAGTCCGGATTGCAACAACTCAATTTGAGATGGGAACGACCGTTCATCGTCAAGCAGATTACAAGACCGGGATCTTATCGACTACAATACCCTGAGGGCCAAGACGTCCCAAATTCCTGGAATGTACAGAACCTACGAAAGTTTTACCCATAATAAGACACGCAGTGATAGCTGTTCTTCGAGTGCTAAGGCTTGTTTCTTTCTGATTTAATTTGGAGGCCATGTGCCACAGAATCAGGAATGTAAATTTTCTATTAAAATTCAGAGGCTATAGTCACGTTCAAGTTTTATATAAATCGACTTCTTGCCATGAGCATAGCTGTCATTGTGATGATGATCGCGTTTTTCCAAACAGACTAGATCCGCTCAATCGGACTCAATCTAACTTGTTTGATGGGCTCACTTGAGGAGCTATATCGACTACTCCCAGGGTCGCTGCACCCGGGGTAGTATCGACTACTTGCTACGAGCATGATAGTAGTCGTGATGGTGATCGTGTTTTTCCAAACAGGTTAGATCTGCTCGATCGGATTCTATCTAACTTGTTTGACGGGCTCACTTGAGGAGCTATATCGACTACTCCCAGAGTTGCTGCACTTGGGGTAGTATCGACTACTTGCTACGAGCATGATAGTCGTTGCGATGGTGATCGCGTTTTTCCTAAAAGGTTAGATCCACTCGATCGGATTCTATCTAACTTGTTTGACGGGCTCACTTGAGGAGCTATATCAACTACTCCTAGGGTCATTGCACCCGCGGTAGTGTCTACTACTTAGCCTATGAAAGTGGATGGCAATCTAGAAATCACAAGGCAATGATAGTATAGACAGCACTGACAGATATATTACAAGGAGAAGAGTAATTGTCTTTACAATAACTCAATCCTGTTCTCTACTCTCTACTATTTTTTCAGCTACAGGCCTGGCCTCTAGAAGGTACTCGCTGAACTGCTCTTCAGAGCAGTCCGTAGCTACACCCTGTGCGAGTACCTCTACTTGAGCCTTAGGCCAAAATGACTTCACAAGACCTAAGGCGTGGCTAACATATGTGGTGGGGGCCTTGACGATGAAGCTGAGGACTTTCTGCGGAGCTCCGTGGAGTTGATCCAGTAGGGATCGCCCATCTGCTGCGCCGCCCTCCTGTGGATCCACCACTTCAACCAGCTTTTGGGCGGCCACCCTTAGGTCCTCCAGCTCTTTTTGGTGTTGTTCCTTCTCTTCGCCTAGCATCTTGATCTGATGAAGGCACTCGATGAACTGCTGCTCAGTATCGGCGATCACCTTTTGCAGCTTCTCGACATCATCTGTACGGCGATACAGCATATTCTTCACATCAATAAGTAACTTTTCTTTATAAGTTAAGAGTTACTTAACCTCTACGGTGAAGACAATGTTTCAGAACACAAGACCAACTGCTAGAGAAAATACTTGAGCAAGGAAGGGACTTGCCTTGATGCGCTTTTTTCTGTTCCTTGAGCTGTTCTTGGAGCTCAGAGTTGGACTTCTCAAGATTACGGATGTCGTTCTTGAGCAGCCATGTTTCCCGTGACCGCTCCTACTTCAGCTTGTCGAGCTCCTTGCGAAGATAAATGTTCTTTCAGAGTTCTTCCTCAATGCATCGATCCTTCGCTTGGAGCTCCTGGAGGCCACTCTCAACTGCTTTCAACTTCTCAGATTTTTCTTGAGAGCGTTTGGCCACATCCTGTACAAGGGGGAAGACTGAGAAGACAAAACAACTCGACAAAACATAATGGCAGAAAAGCAGTCCTGCCTTACCAGGGTAAACTTGTACATCTCCTTGGAGATCTGGTGGAAATACCGCATGTTATCAATCGTGAGGAGAGGATCATCCAACAGATCTTTGGTGATGATGTTCTTGAATCCTCTCCCAGACATCAACAGGGCTCCAGGGCGGCCAGAAGTACCCGCAGCCTCTTGAGTTGATGGCTGCGGGGCACCTGCAAGTCGAAAAATCATTCAATACACGAAGCCTGCAATCTAAGCAGTTAGCCACAGGGGGTCAGACACTTACCTATGCCATCCACAGGAGCGGCATTGGTGGGCTCGACTTGTTCACCACCACCAGCACTGAATTTGATTTGCTAGGTCTCGGGGGGTGGTGGGTCGGGCAGCGTTGCGTCCTCATCCTCGGGGGCTGGCAGCTCTGGGGCTGGAGTAGCCGAGATAGGCTCTGGCTCATCCAACCCCAAAGCAGACGAAGTCCTAACAAAGCAGAGTCAGATATATCATCAAACAAGTCGAAAGAATAGAAGATACATTATGAACAAGGAGCTACACTCACAGAGAGGATTTCTTCATGCCGAACTTCTTAAGTCTCAGTTTTACAACCACGGTACTCATTGCCGGTGGTGGGGTCACACCAGCCGAGGGCGTGGGATGTCCCGGCGAGGTACCCGCCATGGCAATGGTCAAAACCCCTACAGAAGTAGTCGACGGGTCCGTCCCAGTAGTTTCTACAGAACCACCTATTGGAACATCATCCCCAGTAAATGCAGTCCTGACCATCTTTTGGCCCTTGGGCTCGGGAGGAGAAGAAGAAGGACTGCAACACAGACAAAGTAAGCATCCAACAACCATAAGACATGACAGTTCTACAAGACGGCGGCCCTATACCTGGTGGGTTCAACTACGTTCGCTTTACACTTGCGTACCACCCGACAACCCCGAGGGACTGATGGCAAGGCTTCTACCAACTCCACGGATGATCCAGGGGAGTTTTTCTTGTTCGCCTTCCCTTCAGCTGCCTTCTCCGCCAGGGGGCTCTAGCTCTCGGTTGTCTCGCCGCTGGGCAGAGCATCGGATGATTGTGCCCTTTTCGCTTCAGCTGCGGCGCTGGGGAGAAAGTGGTCCGGTCAGGGATGTCGAATTGCGGCGGATAACTTCGGTACAACGCCGTGTGTCCCTGCAGAGGATTCTCAGTCAGTGGAAGTTACAGAACAACAGAAATTATTCCAAGTAGTCGAAAACTTACCGGCTCTGGAGGATTTTGTGCGGAGAACAGCTCCGGGACGTAGGGAACCATGTTCACATCTAGCAGCACCTGCTTGACCCGGATGAGCGCGGCGTCATCGGTCAATTCCTCTGCGCACATCCAAGATGGGTCTTCAGTACCCATGTATCGAAGCCTAGCGTGTGGCGTTGCTGGATGGGTTAGATTCGGCGTTTGAAGAATGACAACATTACAGATGTGCCGGTCACTCCCATTTCCTTATGACCTGCTATGAGAGCTAGCAACTCATCGACTTGGTCCATGTCCCCCTTGGAGAGCTCGGTGTTCCACTCCGGCCACAGAACAGGGGGCTTACCCGATCTTTCAGGGAGTTGGGGGGCATGGTTTCCGATGTAGAACCAATGGTTTTTCCATCCAGGGATGTTGGAGGGGAATTTGTAGGAAAGATATTTGACACCGGCTTGTTGCCTAAGCTGGATGCCGGCGCCCCTACAACGGATGGATTTTTGGAGGTAGGTTGCGGTTTTACACGGAAGAGATAGCGGGAAAGATCCCAATGGGGTTCAATTCCAAGGAAACGTTCACAAAAGTGGATGAAAATAGCAATGTGGCAGATCGAGTTCGGGTTGAGATGATGGAGCTCAAGCCCGTAGAAATAAAGAAGGCCACAGAAGAAGGAGCAGGTGGGGAGAGCCAAAACCCATTCAGAGAAATGGTAGAATGAGATGATTTCATCTACATTCTCCATGGGAAGAGATTGGCGAAAAGAAGGGCGCCAGTTGATGAGATTTTTCCCCTGAAGCAAACCCTCAGAAACAAGATTCAGGAGGTCGTTATTGGAGCACTTACTGTAAGTCGACTCCCCAGAAGGCGGTTGCGACTCCTTCCCCTTCCCATCTTTCTCGTTGGATCTCTTGGGCACCATTTTAGATCTCTTTGCCATGAGCTGCTTTACTCGTGTGCACTCAGGGGCTGCAGAGAAGGGGCGGAGAGTTTTGGCTAGCTTGGGGTTTGTCAAAGGAGGTGAAGGCGGAGCACGGATCTGATTGGGGATTCGAAAATTACTCAGCGGATTGAAGATTGGAAGCACGGATTTTACCCTATGTTACCGCGGGGTTAAATAACCAGTGGCCGCGTACAGGTTTACTATTCCGAAGTTGAAGAGTCATCACAGGGAATATTCAGAAGATGAGGGGTTATTTGTTTGGATTTTAGATAAATTATTCAATTAACCATTTTTTAGGATTAATTGTCCCGAAAAAAGTGGTTTTTCAAATTCCAAATCTAACTTCCATCATCTGCACCATCACACCAATTACTTCCCAAGGGAATATTTTTTCACTGCATGCCACGACCATTGGATCCTTTTTCCAAGCCTGAGAGATTTGGATTCAAGGCTCGGGGGCTGTAGGATACGTGGCATCGACTACTTATTTTTCGAATGTACTCGAAGAGTAAGCAAAGAAGATTCAAGACTAATGTGACCCTCAGCCTGATTCTTCGATTCAACCTAAGGATCGGGGGCTACTCCATATGGAGTACGATTTTCCATCGCACCCCATACCAAAGAAGTAATTCGGAGCATGAGCACCTCATAGCTTCAATGCAGCCAAGGAAGTACTCGAAGAAGAACTTTAAGACGGAGCTTCAAAAGAAGCCGAAGACTACTTCGGAAGTACTCGAGGAGCCTGCAGTACTCAGCTATGAAGAGCTTGGGGGCTTGTCAAACCCGGGACTACAGGACTATGTACATAACGTAGTTCATACAGGAATAGGGGATAGAACATGTCCTATACCTTATCTGTGTTGTACTCTACTCACATGCGAAGTGGAACTAGACGATACAGAAGGAAGCTACTCGAGTTGTACTCGAGCACGATTCCTAGGCTAGTGTCGGACTAGAATTCATGTAACCCCGTCCTTCCGGATATATAAGGGCGGGCAGGGACCCCCTCAAAACACATCAACACCCAAGGCAATACAAACCACCAAACAGGACGTAGTGTATTACGCACATCATGGCCCCAACCTGTCTAAACCTTGTGTTGCTTGCACCTTCGAGTTCCTGATCTCGCCGTCACCCTACCTAAAACTCACCACCTCGGGCAGACCCCTCAGTGGGCAGGCAGTAAAACACTGACACCTTCTACGAGAAGGGATTCGGCCTTCCCGCAGGGGCATTCTTCTGCGGGCTTCTCAACTACTACGTGCTGGAGGTGATCCACCTCAAGCCCAACTCCATCACGCAGATTGTGATCTTCATCCATCTGTGTGAGGGGTTCTTGGGCATTCCTGCCCACTTCAATCTCTGGCGGGCACTATAACACCTGAGGGCGTATCTTTCGAAGGAGGCGCCTAGCGTGGTTGGTGGTGCCGCCTTCTCGCTCTACTAGAGGGCGAAGTACCTAGAGACCACCCTCAAGGACAGCAATAAGCGGTGGGCGGAGGAGTGGTTCGTGGTGGCGGACCCCGCACCGGCTATCCCCCAGTCCTCAACGACAATTGGGAGGAGGTGCACTCCTAGGTCAAGATGGTCCAGGTGAGGGCACTATTGGCCAAGTTGACCAGGCTCAAGGCCGACAAGTTGATCGGGGCTGCTGTGGCCCTGTCGTTCACCAAGTGGTGGACCCAGCCAATCCAGGATAGGGTCCACCCAGGATACGAGTACTTGGGTCATGACATCCCGACCCGAGTGAGGAACCGTAAGGTCTCCTGTAGGGAGGCGCTGAGGCGAGTCACCCGCATCGTGAGTAGGGAGGTCTGCAACAAGGGCTACCCAAAGGCGTACTGCCTCAAGCGGCCCACCACCAAGGTAAGTTCTGCTTCCTTCCGAGTCGATTCGATTTTCTTCTGAGTTGATTTCTCCGTCGGAGTTACTTCTGATTTTTGAAATTATGTTGGGTTGTGACATTACCCGAATATTTACAGGAGAGGGTGGTGGAGTTCTGGTGTCTCACCTTGCTGCCGGAGGGGCAGTAGGGCAACGCGATCGACCCTCCCATCGGGCTTGCACAGCCGGCAGAGGGGGCTCTGGATTTCTCCTCTGACTCCTCCATTGGGAGTGAGTCAGGGGACTGTAGATGTTGCGGGGCTGGCTCCCGGAGCTAGCTCCGTGGCAAGAAGGCAACGGAGCCCCGTGCGCAAGGTGGCTGCCTCCAAGGTGTCGAAGGCGGTGGCCCAGTCGAAAGGCAGGCGCGCCTCCATATCTGGAGTCGAGGGGGACAGGGACATCCCTGAGGAGGTGGCCAGTGGCGGCCGTACGGATGTCACCACCATGAAGGACGAGGAGGCAGCCTAGGGGCTATCTCGGATGCGGCAGAGGATGTCGCCCGTGGTGTTGGCACGATCATTGTCAACCGTGGTGCCGCTGAAGATGAGCATCAGTGCGTGTCGTAGTGAGAGGTAAGATGAGGTCTTTCTTTTGCATTATCTATGTTGTGTAATCCATTTTGTTGAAGAAGAATCGGGCCGCAAGAAGGAGTCGCTAAGCAGGCGCCAAAAGGAAGGCGAAGGAGTCCGCCGAGGAGGCCGAGTCGGCTGAAGCAGCTAAGGGGCCATCTCGTGTGGATGAGCAGCCCACTGCTCATACCCACTAGGAGGACCAGGTGGTGGCGGGCGAGAAGGTGGAGGGGGCGGCAAACTTGGTGCCGCCTCGAAGCAGAATCATCGATGCCACCACAGGACGAGGTGGCGGGGTTGGATTCCGCTCCCACCTTCAACCTGGCGCCATGCATTCAGCCGTCAGCTCGTCTGACCGAGACGCAGCCTCGTGAAGGGGAATCCCATCAACAGACAGCCCCGGTGAAGAAGGAGGCACTACAGGCAGCGGCCCAGCTAGCGGTCGATGCGACACTGGTAAGTGTTTGATGATCTGCTACATTTCCGATGCCTAGCCATTCCTTTGATGTTTGATGCCGGTAGGCCCTGGCCGACCTGAGTCGGGAGGCGGCAGTTCAACTACTGGTCGAGGATGATCCGACCGACCGACTTTTCAGCTAGAGGCGCGGATGGCGCAGCTGGAGGCCCGAATGAGGGAGCTAGAGCTGGAGCACTCGGAGGCCGCAAGGAAGCATGCCGAAGAAAAGCGTGGTGGGTTTATTTCTGTGTCCTTGTGGTTTTTGATTGGGGAATTGTCCTGAGCTGACTCGATGGTCTTGTCACAGAACTGCTTAAGGTGAACCACCACATGGCCTGGGAGCTCAAGGTGGTCATAGCAGCTAATGAAGAGCTGCATGAGCTCCGTGGGGGTGTAGAAGGCCGGGAGGCCAACACGGAGGGCAAGCTCCAAATGGAGAAGCAGTGCCGCGAAGGTAATATCCCTATCTTGGATGAGCCGAGTTGTTGGTGCATCCATGCAGCACTGGGCTGATGCACTTATTTTTATTGAGCTAGAGTCGCGCCTGGCGGAGTTGGGGCCAGCTCTGGACCAAGTCATCGCTAAAGTGGACTCATTCTGCTGGCGTTCGAGCCGGAAGGGGTCGCCCTTGCCGAGGAGATTCCAGCCCGCATGGAGGCTGCTCAGGACTGCCTCAAGTCGTTCGTCAAGACCGCTGGGGACTCAGTGCAGTTTGCGATGGTCCTCGTGAAGTCCCATATCCCGGAGGCGGACCTAGGTCCAGTGGGGGAGGACGTCGCACCGGACTGCATTGATGATGAGTGGACAGCGCACTTCGACTCCACCAAGCCTCTTGCTGACCGCATCATGACCGAGATTGACATGTAGGTAGTTCAATTTAGTAGAATTGGACAAATGGTGGCCTTCTGGAGGCCAAAAAACAATGTTTATCATGTGTATAATTAAGTTATCATTTTTATCATTCCTGAGCCGAGTAGTTTCTGATTTGGCTGAGTGGTTAGGGTGCCGACTACGCGATGTGCTCCGTCCCATTATGTTGAGAGTTGGTCATCGTGCACGTGATGGGTAGGAGTGACGTGGAGTGGACCCATGACGTACTAGGTTGTGATCGGTTTCCAGTCGGTCGGAGTTAGATGAAAAGATGCAAGTTGATTTGTTGCGAGTTAGCAGGACCGAGGCGCAGCCCCCAAGTGTATGAAACGACTCAATGGGGAAGTTAGAGCATTGTATGTGTTTGCTTTAATATAATAGAGAGTAAACAAGAGTAAGGATTTGAACTTTTTATTCATCTAAGAAGAGTTGGGTACATAGCTGGTAAGTCTTCTACGGATTGAAGCGTCGGAGGTGTTCAATATTCCACGGGTTGCCAACATATGTGCCATCTTCTCTTTGGAGTCGATAGGTTCCTGGAACCACCATGCTGCTAACAATGAAAGGCCCTTCCCGGGGGGAGATAGCTTGTGAACACCGGTAGTGGACTGGACGCGGCTCAGGACCATGTTGCCCACGTTGAAGTCTCGGCCGTGTACATTTCGATCGTGGTAGCGCTAGAGTTGCTATTCATACCAGGCGTGCTGTAGAGCCGTGGTAACGCGGTGTTCTTCGACCGAGTCAATGTCTTGGCGCCGAGTCATTTTGGCCTCGCCCTCTTCGTATTTCTAGATGCGCGGAGCACCAAAGGCAATGTCGCTCGGAAGGACTGCCTCAGAACTGTAGACTAGGAAAAAGAGAGAGTAGCCTATGGCTCGGCTTTTTTGAGTGCGTAGGCCCTCGACTACTTGCGGTAACTCTTGGACACACTTGGGGCCGTACTTCTCAATTGGATCCAAGATTCGTGCCTTGAGCCGTTGGAGGATCATACCATTGGCGCGTTCGACATGACCGTTGCATCAGGGGTGGGCCACCGAAGCGTAGTAGAAGTCGATGCAGTTGTCCTGGCAGTGGTCCTAGAACTCTCATCTTGTGAATGATGTTCCTAGGTCGGTGATGATCCTACTGGGGATGCCGAATTTGTAGGAAATCTCCTGGACGAACTCGGTTGCCTTTGTCAGACCCAGGACTACGGGACTGTGCACATGGTGTAAATCTTACAGGATAAGGGGTGGGATATGGCTCATGCCCTACACCAGTTGTAACTACTCTTAGTGTAGTAGAACTACTCGAGCAGTAGTAGAACTAGTCAGATACGGTAGGAAACTACCCAAAAAGTACTTGGGTATGACTCCTAAGCTCGTATGTGGCTACAATTTCCATGTAACCCTATCCCACCAGACTATATAAGGGCGGACAGGGACCCTCCTCGAACAGGAGCATGAGGGACAACTCATGCCTCATGTAGGAGATCACTCGATCACCACCTAAGGCAATACAAACCATACAGAACGTAGGGTATTACGCTCTCGGCGGCTCGAACCTGTCTAAATTTTGTGTTCCTTGCACCTTCGAGTTCCTGATCTTAGTGACACCCTACCTACAAACTCACCACCTCGGAGGTATCCCTCAGTGGGCGTGGCGGTAAAACAACGACAGCTAGCACACTAGGTAGGGGTCTTCATTGAGCATCCACCAGAGAATTCGATGGAGTCCTTCAAATTCACCAGTGCCGTGCTCGACGAGGGCACAACTTTGGTGTTCGGCTCCTGGATCTGCGTCGCCAACAGCTTGGGTGGTTTCAATAGCCACCTAGTCGACTCCGAGAAGCTGAAGGCCTCAATATCAACTTGACACAGTGACATCGACGAGTTCATCGACAACCTCCATGAGTTGCTGCTCCCCAATCTGGTCCTGCAGATCGGAAAGATGTTCATTTTCAACGCAGCTTCCACTCGTGATGCACCAGAACTAGTTAGATTGGACTCAAATTGATCTAAGGGGACCACACAATCTAAGTCCCTCTCTGACTTGGAGGAGGACTTAGATTTGTCGCTCAAGCTCAAGGACGTGGGAGCCACCGCTCATCGGGGGGCCCTATTTTTGACAACTACTCGGACTCCAACGAAGAGTACTCATTGTTTAGTACTACACCTTCAAGCCAGAGCCGAGGAGGACTCAAAGACGAGGGAGCCACTACTCATCGGGAGGGCCCCATTTTTGACAACTACTCAGACTCCAACAAAGAGTGCTCATCGTTAAGTACTACACCTTCAAGACAGAGCCGAGGAGGACTTGAAGACGAGGGAGCCACCGCTCATCGGGGGGACCCGCTCTTGAAAACCACTCGCAACCCGATGACTACCCCAAATCATCTTTGGGCATTCATCTGGGTTTAAGCATAACATCTATGCTGCAAGGCCGTTTCGTGTACTGGAAGGGCTTAGAGCCCTCTGAACTACTCAACTATGACTCGCGCTTTGTGGCCTTCAAGCAGGAACTGCCCTTCTAGGAGAGCAAAACTCTCTCTCCCATTGTGGAAGAGGGAGACGATAGCACAGAGCTACTCGAGTATAGCCATACGGCTAACAACTCGCCGGATCGTCAAGTCTACATGGCCTCCGTTCGCAACACGGATGACGATGAGCTGGGTCCTGAGTACGACGATGAACAACTCGCGGATGTGTCTGCTGACGAGCCCATGGCAGATGCCCCCTGGACAAGAACGAGGAGCACCAAATGTTCCGGCGGTTGAAGAACGCCAAGCACGCCCAGTGCAGGCGGAACGCGGAAAATCACGTTCACAATCCAATGTACCAAAGGAACCTCAATAATGCTTTCGCAGCAGCCACGGATCGGGAGTATCGTACATTGATTGGCGCCATTGCAGAAGCAGGCCTCCTAGCCCAACAACTACCACCCAACCTGTAACATTCAGGTAATTAGAGATATAGACACTAGATATTAGTGAGGTATATGTGTGCTTGCTATGATGTATGTGAGTTGTACAGGGGACTAGGGGTATATTTGTAATTTATGAAATATATAGGTCCTTGAGTGTAATTTGGTAAATATAATACTAAGTGTCAAGTTTAAATGACCATAGGGAAGAAAGTGTAAAAGATGGGTTAAAATCTAAGAAAAATAGGCCTTTGTATGAAACTAGGGACCTATGTGTGAGTAAAACAAAAATTTAAGGACTTACAGGTGAAATAAATGAAGTATAAAAGTAAAATTCAGGTTTACTTAAGGACTCATATGTAAAAATACAAGTAATCATGACAATCCAGGAAAATTTGCAAACCTACCCCAAAATTTGATCGAATTTATTTGGATAAATACAAAGGTAATTCAAATTCTACCTTTATTCAAAAACTTAACTTAAAAAGTTGAAAATTTGAATTTCTGAACTTGAGCCCTAAAGCAATGTTGTAGAGTTTGAAAAACTCTACAACTTTCATTTTGAGCATTTTCTCATTTGACCTTTGTAGCAGTGAGAAATCTTAGTTTACCGAGAGGTCCTTAAACTTTCTTAAATTTTCAAATAAGTCCTCCGGACCCTTTCCTTCTCTTCTTCCTCCCCGAGCACGTGCTCTCCCCTGCTCTGCTCAGTTCTGCTCTGCCGCTGGCAGTGCTTCCCCTCCGGCCGCCGCTGTGCAGGCCGTCATCGTCCACCTCCTGCTTCCTCTGCATCCACGCGTCATCCTCTTCCCTCCCGGTCCTGTTCCTCTCCCCTGGTGGCCTCCCGCGCGCGCGCCACGGCTTCCCCGAGCGTCCGCCGGCCGCCACATCCTCGTCACCATGGAAAGCCCACCGCAGAGCCTTAAACCTCTATCTTTCGCGCGCATTAGCAAAACACCAACCTCTACGTCCTATTCCTCCAGAGCCTTTGGCATTTCTCGAGCTCCCGATCCACATTCCACCGCCGCCGTTCTTCTTCTGCTCCGGCAACGCATGGCATCACCATGGGCAGCCACCACCAGGCATCCTCCGCCCCGATCAACCCTCGTGCAAGCTTTCCCGTTGCTCACTCGTGCTCGTCGACCCCTTGTTGCCCTCCAATTGCAGTCCAAGCCTCGTCATCGACAAGCGCCGCCTTCGGCCTCCCCGTGGGCAGCACGATTCAAGCGTTTCCTGTTGTGTTAATAGAAAAATGATAAAAATGTGAAACCAGTTGTGTTAATTTTCTTTTGACATGTCGAATTTAAGAAAAATAATTATCCTATCATTTAAGTGGTATTTTCTTAGTATATAAGTTTAATTATAACTGATGCATAAGTTAACCTTGTATAATTAATATTGTAAATTTAAATGCTCTAAAATCATGAAAATATTTTCTGGTACTGTTCTATAATAGTGTAGTCTGTCACTAAATTCCCAACCTAAGATTAGGTGGCAAACAACTAAAACAAATTGAACATGTTATAATAAGTACATAATTTAACATCAACATGAGATTCATGTAAATAAATAGTAATCAATAAATAAAGCTATTTAATATAGTTATTGGGAACCACCCCAACCTGTTGTCCCATGCCACTAGTTAAATACTTAATATAATTAACCCTGCTATTTAATGTATCTAGATAAAATAATTAATACCCAATAAATGACTGCCCAGTGCAGAACTAAAAGATACCTATAATAAGTAATTTCTACTTTTCTTGGATTGCAACTTTATTGTGAAATAACATAAAAGAATACGCATTCTCCAACTTATAAGTTTTGCATATCATGTAGACACGACTACTCTCGCCGACGGTGATTACGAAGTGGTTCTGGAACAAGGAGTAGAACCAGCCGAAGACCCAGGGAACGCCGTCGAAGGTTTAACTGAGGCTCCGAACCAAAGTTCGGACAACTTTGACCCTACTGTTCCCAATCCTACGCAAGAAGGCAAGCCCTGGACATAACCCACTATTTTCTTTACACTGCCATTTATATCTATTTATATATTTCCTTGCATTAAGTTCTTAAGAATTGCTTGAAACCCTAGTTGCATTTCCCTAGGAACCAATATATTGAATATTAGCACTGGAGTCCGATTAGCTGCTATGCTAATAGGACCGGTAGAAGTCAGGTGATTCCCTGTCACTCGCGCGATATAGGAGTTGTGATGTTTACATTCCTGTTATCACTATAAGGATGACGGACGGGAGTTTTGTGAGGTATCATGGTTGAGGTGATACCCCGTCTGTGTTGTGGAACTTGATAAGGTCGCAGTGTGTGGTAGCGGTGGTTAAGCGTTTGAAAGTACTAGCCACATGCCACGAAATATGGTAAGCGGTAAGCCTAGTAACCAATCGGCCCGAGGATTGGACATACCTCCCACCACTCGTATTTTGGTTCTTCCTGTTACTCAATTCGACGTGTAGGAATACGTGTTGCTGGGCAACCAGGAGTACGGGTTTTGTAGTCGCGCTACAGACGTACGTCCTGCACTTTGGAAGTGCGTATGGTCCTGCAGTCACTTGTGGTGGATCTGATCCACGAGTCGGAATGAATGGCAAACGGTTGCTTCGGAACGACCCTATGGTGTTCCAAGCGTGTGTGTTAGGTTTACCCTTGCAAGGTTTGAATTCGATTCAGAATCGTCCGCTTCTCACGCAGACTGAGACTGCTTGATCCCTTTACCACATAGAGTAACAAGAGCAACTATGTGATTATTAAAGATGATATTTGATTAAAGATTCTACCATGTTTGAGTAGTTATAGGTGCTTACCTAGAATGGTTAATCAACTAGAACCTGAAAACTAAAAGTTAGAATTAAGGACCTACTCTTTGTTGCTTTTTAGCTGAAAATTTTACCCAAAACCTGAAAAGCCTGCATAAGTCTAGGTACATGGCTAAGTATACCATGAGCATGTAAGTCTTGCTGAGTATTAGCATACTCAATCTTGCTTTGTAACTATCTACTTCAGGTAATCTCCCTGATGAGCCAGCCTTCATTACACCGTGGCCCTACCCCCTGCCTGATGGTTGGTCCGTGGAGTGGGATCCGTCCCCGGCCAACACAGATTCCGCCAAGTGATATTATGCAGGGCTAGCATGATATCCGTAATCACGACGTGTATAGTGTCTGTGTTTTCAAACTCCGCTGCTTTGACTTAAAACTTAAATCATTTTGTAATAGTGTCCCTTCCTTGGGAACAATTGTTGCTTTTATACACTTATGTAATATACATGCCTGTGATGTAAAGTGTAATGGCATTTGTATCTCTGGACTCGCCTTCATGCGAGGTACCTTGCTTGATCCTGCTTTCGGTGGTTTATCGGGACGTTACCCGACAGACCAAGGGATTATACCGTTTGAAGCACGAGGTAGCCCTCAAGAGAGGACTCGCGTACTTGAGCCGGTGTAATTCAGGATTGGTTCTGCCACAGCTGGTATCAGAGCTAACAAGAGTACCCTGGAGATATATTTAGCCCTAAAAGTAATCTATAGTATAAAATTTGATCAATCAAGTATTTGCGAACTACGTTGGGTTCGTTAAGGATTATGTATAGTACGTAAAGCCCTAGGGTGATGTTAAGAAGGGAATTAGAGGTGGCTATAATATATATATATAACTCTAACTCCCAGCATTACTTTTCTGTTAAAACTTAAATTTATGCACAACTCAACTTTACTTTCTGTAACGACACCTTCGATCGTGAGGTAAGAAGGGAAGGATCCTCAGCCAACTGAGGGAGCTTGGCCTTCCTGTCGGTGATGCGAACCGAACGCTGTTTCTCAAGCAGTGGCTTACTTGAGATGCTGCCAATGTACGAACTTTGGTTGACTACATTGGGAGTAGATGGTTCGGCGCAGGGTATGGCGATCGCTGTTCATACCCCTGCATTTTGCGGTACCCTCGTGAATACGTTGTTTCAATAACGTATGTTAACGTTGTCTGTACGGCGGTTATTGTACAGATGCTGTTTCTATAGTGAGCAGTAATGAATGGGGACGCTTTCATGACATGCTGGCATGAAAGGTTCATTGGATATATATTGTGGTTTTCTGCAGGTACACTAACCACGATTACGAAACTAGGACGGATAAGGTTTATCGACTAGTTAATAGTGAGAGACGTATGTATAATGCCACCGAGATTAACTACGCAAGTCCGAAGATATTCGGCAGTTATTTTTGGTTGAGAGGTCGATTAGTGCGTGCATGCATAATACATTAATCAACAAAAAATCGATGCTTAATTTTGTTGTTTCCTGAAAAGTAGGTAACATGTTGGTTTTCCTTAGTTTGGGTAAATGAAAATCTTTAGTCAGGTATCTTAAGTATCCATCTGATTTCCAGCCTTTGCTGTTATCAGAATCAGCTATCTTAATCTATTTACCTTGTGAGTTCTCAACAGGGTAAATATATCTTACCATTTACATTGTTGTCGCAGATGGCTGCTCCTTCCAATGCCTTTTGGGATCATGAGGGGCACTTCCACACTAATGCCCTACACTGGGAAGGCTTTCCTCATCTCCTGTGGGAATCTTTAAGCTTGTTTCATTATATGGAGCCTCCTCAATACGATGGGGTGGAATATCGCGAAGAGGGAGTTCCTCGATGCCGGGTTAAAATGATATCCCTCAACACCCTTTCCGCTCACAATGGCAGCCCATAGAAGTTGAGGAGGTAGGGTATCGTCTGGTGGATACCATTGAAACTGCTGCCTTGGAGGCTATCAAACTTTTCTGCAACCAGCATCCAACAGAGGTTGCTGCATATCCTATTGGTTTATTTCCTACCATAGACCCTGGTAATTTGGAATGGAATTTTCGGATAGAGCATCTTGGTCATATGTTAGGAGATCTGGCTGAAGAAACAGTCCGTAGCATTACCAGGTTCATGGATGTGCAGCATCATTACCAGATTTTGCTGCTTCATAGCATGGGTCAGTTAACTAGTGCGGCTCAAAGTCACTATCGGAATGCTGACCGTCAAGTTACTCAAATAGTGGAATTACAAGCCCTGGTGACTCAGAAGGATGAAATCATCACAACACGGGATGAGACTATCCTTCATCGAGAAGATCAGATCAACGAGAGTGATCATATAATCACTCAGCGCGACACTGTTATTGAATTCCTACAGGCACAAATCCATGATCTGATACTTGAAGCTGACGATGCCCAGGCGCACCTGGAGGAACTGCAGCAGCAATCGATACTTCCCGCTGCACCTGTAATGCCTGAAGAAGAAGAAGATCCGGAAGAGATTGAGGGTGTTTCAGAGATTGACTCTGAGCACGGGGATCCTGTTCTTAGTCCCTATCACTCTTCTTCTGGCAGTCAGTCTTCTGTAGGCAACTTCGACAATTTTTAGTTTAGCAAATCGTCGACTTTGTAGATGTAACCTATGGGAAGTGTAATAATTTAAGTAGTGAGTAACTTATCTAGATCTCGTGCCATTTGTTGTAACCTAGATGGCCTACGTAGGGATCTTTCGGATGTGCGATGTGGAGAACAATCAGGATTGGTGTTGTAATATAAGCTTCCTATTTTATCATCTTGTTCATTATCCTTATGTTTTGAAATGAGATGATTGAATGGAATGTATGCATTGTTTCTCTAAGTAGTATATCTTCTGAAAATGGGAGTAAGGCTATATGGTTAATAATGGACATCTCCTTTATTTCAGATGGTTGGAGCCACGCGTGGAACCTCGGAAGGTTTCCGGGCAGATCAGGCCAGTGGTTCTCAACAACCGCCACCACCACCTCCCAACATCGCCGAGGTTATGGCTCGGCAAACTGAACTTCTCAACTTGCTGGTACAAGCACAGCAGAACCAGCAACGTCAACAGTTCCGAGGAGGTCGTGACGATCTCAATCCTCCTGTGGCCAGTTATCAGGATTTCATCAGTACCTAGCCTCCATTTTTCAGTAAGGCTGAAGAACCCTTGGACGCAGATGCTTGGCTTCATATCATTGAATCAAAGTTTGCTCTATTGACAATACCTTGTGCGGACTCAAGTAAAGCTTCCTTTGCCGCCCAGCAACTTCGAGGTGCTGCTCGGATATGGTGGGATAATTTCTGTGCCATGCAGCCTGCAGGGCATATTATCACCTGGGATGAGTTTCAGGCAGCCTTCAGAGCACATTATATTCCCGAAGGATTGCTGGAACGAAAGTTGAATGAATTCTTGGCACTTACTCAAGGCACCAGTACAGTCCTCCAGTATGCACAGACTTTTAATCATCTGTGTCAATATGCGGGATATCATGCGGATAATGACGCCAAGAAACAAGATCGTTTCCGTCGAGGCCTTAATACCAAGCTCAAGGAATGTCTGAATCTTGTAAGAGCTAATAGTTTCAGCAAGCTCGTTAATATGGCCTTAACCCAAGAAGATTGTATCGTAGCACACCGTGCGGAGAAGAAAAGAAAGACCCCTACTGGACCCTCGAGTGTTCAATCACCGAGATATCGGGTTGTTCCCAACACCCCGTTCAGAGCACCACAGCGTAATGCCCCGTCTGGCAGACTGGTTTTCAGGCCGCCCCAACAAGAAGGAAGGTATAGACCTCCCGTTCCTCCACAACAACTACAACAACCTGGCTCACGGCCAAATGTTCAACAAGTCCAGCAGAGAAGTAGCAATTATCGCTGTTTCAATTGCGGAAGTGCGGATCATTTCATCAGAGATTGTCCGTGGCCCAAGAAACCTAATCAAGGGCAGAGTTCCACTCAGGGTAACCAGAACAAGGGCAAGAAACCGATGATGCAAATCTGGCAAGGACGGATTAACTTCACCACTTTGACAGAACTTCCAGATGGAGCTCCCGTCATGTCGGGTACATTCTCTATTCACCACAAACCAGTTGTTACATTATTTGATTCAGGAGCAACACATAGTTTTATTAGTAACAACTGTGGTACCCGAATAGGACTTGATCTTTGTCCTACCCAGGGGTCATATATGATTTCTACCCCTGGAGGAAAAATCACCTCTAACCAAATGGTTAAAAGTGTGCCAATTCAGTTAGGCAGCCAAGTGATTAAAACTGATTTGGTTTTGTTAAACCTAGAGGGTATTGATGTTATACTCGGGACAAATTAGATGACGGAACATAGAGTACTGTTAGACATCTCTTCCCGAGTTGTTGAGATTAACTCACCATATCAGAAAACCATCACCCTCTATCTGCCTCGACAAGAGTATCTATACTCTTGCACGTATGCTATCACAGATATCAAGGTACAAGATATTCCTATAGTCTGTGAATACCCCGATGTCTTTGCAGATGACTTGCCTGGAATGCCACCAGACAGAGACATCGAATTCATCATTGAACTTCAACCGGGCACCGCTCCTATTTCAAAGAGGCCGTATCGCATGCCTCCAAATGAATTAGCGGAACTAAAAATCCAACTCCAAGATCTTCTTGATAAGGGTTTTATACGCCCAAGTGCCTCACCTTGGGGCTGTCCTGCTCTCTTTGTCAAAAAGAAGGACAATAGCTTAAGGTTATGTGTTGATTATCGCCCACTCAATGTGGTGACTATCAAGAACAAGTATCCTCTTCCCCGCATTGATATCTTATTCGATCAATTAGCTGGAGCTAAAGTCTTTTCCAAGATTGACTTACGCTCTGATTATCATCAGATTAAAATCAAGCCTTGTGACATTCCAAAAACGGCTTTCTCAACCAGATATGGATTATATGAATATCTGGTTATGTCTTTTGAACTTACTAATGCACCGGCATATTTCATGTACCTCATGAATTCAGTCTTTATGCCGGAACTCGACAAATTCATCGTAGTCTTCATTGATGATATTCTGATATACTCCAAAACTAAAGAGGACCATGCTAATCATTTACGTGTCGTTCTTCAACGACTACGTGATCATCACCTTTATGCAAAATTCTCGAAATGTGAATTCTGGCTGGGTAGTGTGAAATTTTTAGGACATACTATTTCCAGTGAAGGCATATCGGTAGATCCAACCAAAGTCCAAGAGGTTATGGACTGGAAACCTCCAACTTCAGTCCATCAAATTTGAAGTTTTCTTGGATTGGCGGGATACTATCGCCGATTCATTCCAGATTTCTCCAAGATACCTAAACCTATGACTGAACTATTAAAGAAGGAAGTTAAATTCTGCTGGGATGACAAGTGTGATAAAGCGTTCCATACCTTGAGAAAACTTCTAACAACTACTCCAGTGCTAGCTCAGCCAGATAGCACTCAACCTTTTGATATCTATTGCAATGCTTCCGGAATTGGCCTTGGTTGTGTCCTTATGCAAAACAATCGGGTCATTGCTTATGCATCAAGAGCACTTCGGACTCATGAGCAAAACTATCCGACACATGATCTTGAATTAGCATCAGTTATTCATGCTCTTAAGATCTGAAGACATCATCTTATGGGTGCTAAGTGTAATATCTACACTGACCATAAGAGCCTCAAGTATATTTTCACTCAAGCTGACCTAAATATGAGGCAAAGGCGTTGGTTGGAATTGATCAAAGACTATGACCTTGAGGTACACTACCATCCGGGCAAAGCCAATGTGGTTGCGGATGCACTTAGCCGCAAGGCACATTGTCACTGCTTATCCATATCAACCTTCGGTGACACTCTCTGCCATCAGATGAGAAAACTCAATCTAGAGATCATTCCTCAAGGTAGTCTGAATCTGCTATCCATTGAGTCTACTCTGCAAGATAAAATCATCATGTCGCAACTACATGATGAGGGTATCAAAATCATTAAATCAAAGCTATCTCTGGGAGAAGCCAAATATAAGTGTTTTCACACCAATCATCAAGGAGTCATATGGTTCAACAATCGTATTGTTGTACCTAAAGACCATCCACTGCGTCGACAAATCCTTGATGAAGCCCATCTATCCAAATTCTCTATTCATCCTGGTAGCACCAAAATGTATCAAGATCTACGACAACGTTTTTGGTGGACCAGAATGAAAAGAGAAATTGCAAAATATGTATCTGAGTGTGATACATGCCAGAGAGTCAAAGCTAGCCACTTAAAAGCTTCTAGTACACTTCAACCACTACCCATTCCGTCATGGAAATGGGAAGACATTAGTATGGATTTCATTGTTGGTCTTCCCAACACATCTCAAAAACATGACTCCATATGGGTAATCATCGATAGACTCACAAAAACAGCTCATTTTCTTCCTGTGCATACCACTTATTCTGCTAAGAAGTATGCCGAAGTCTATCTGGATCAAATTATTCGGCTGCATGGTGTTCCAAAGACCATCATCTCTGATCGAGGGCCCCAATTTATTGCACGTTTTTGGGAACAATTACAATCAGCTCTAGGAACTAAACTGATGCGAAGTTCTGCATATCATCCCCAGACTGATGGACAAACTGAGCGAGTTAACCAAATCCTTGAAGACATGCTCCGAGCTTGTATTATTCACTATGGTACAAGCTGGGACAAGTGCCTTGCTCTGGCTGAATTCTCTTACAACAACAGTTATCAAGCTAGTCTTCAAATGGCTCCCTTTGAAGCGTTATACGGTCGAAGATGTCGAACTCCTTTGAGTTGGTCTGAGACCGGTGAACGCCAAACCTTCGGACCAGACTTAGTCGTTGAAGCCAAGGACAAGGTTAAGGTTATTCAATCCAATCTTAAAACAGCTCAGTCCAGACAGAAAAGCTATGCAGATAAAAGAAGGAAATCTCTGCAATTTCAAGTAGGAGATTTTGTCTATCTCCGAGTATCTCCTACCAAAGGTGTCCAACGTTTTGGCATAAAAGGGAAGTTAGCACCCCGATATGTCGGACCCTTCGAAATCCTCAATGTTTGTGGCCCAGTGGCTTACAAAATTCGCCTTCCATCTCAATTGGCTGCCATTCACGATGTCTTCCATGTCTCTCAACTTAAGAAATGTGTCAAAGTACCCGCGGAGATCGTTCAGACCTGTGCCATTGAGATTGAACCCGATCTATCTTACATCGAACAACCTATTCGAATCTTGGATACCAAGGAAAGGCTCACCAGAAGAAGGACAGTTAAGATGTATAAAATCTTATGGGATCATCACACCGAAGAAGAAGCAACTTGGGAGACAGAATCTTATCTTCAACGAAATTTTCCAAATTTCCTTCAAGCCAATCCCCAAATCTAATCGTCTGATTCTATTCAGCTTCGAAATCTCGGGACGAGATTCTTTTTAGGGGGGAAGGTTGTAACATTCAGGTAATTAGAGATATAGACACTAGATATTAGTGAGGTATATGTGTGCTTGCTATGATGTATGTGAGTTGTACAGGGGACTAGGGGTATATTTGTAATTTATGAAATATATAGGTCCTTGAGTGTAATTTGGTAAATATAATACTAAGTGTCAAGTTTAAATGACCATAGGGAAGAAAGTGTAAAAGATGGGTTAAAACCTAAGAAAAATAGGCCTTTGTATGAAACTAGGGACCTATGTGTGAGTAAAACAAAAATTTAAGGGCTTACAAGTGAAATAAATGAAGCATAAAAGTAAAATTCAGGTTTACTTAAGGACTCATATGTAAAAATACAAGTAATCATGACAATCCAGGAAAATTTGTAAACCTACCCCAAAATTTGATCGAATTTATTTGGATAAATACAAAGGTAATTCAAATTCTACCTTTATTCAAAAACTTAACCTAAAAAGTTGTAAACTTTGAATTTCTGAACTTGAGCCCTAAAGCAATGTTGTAGAGTTTGAAAAACTCTACAACTTTCATTTTGAGCATTTTCTCATTTGACCTTTGTAACAGTGAGAAATCTTAATTTACCGAGAGGTCCTTAAACTTTCTTAAATTTTCAAACAAGTCCTCCGGACCCTTTCCTTCTCTTCTTCCTCCCCGAGCACGTGCTCTCCCCTGCTCTGCTCAGTTCTGCTCTGCCGCCGGCAGTGCTTCCCCTCCGGCCACCGCTGTGCAGGCCGTCGCCGTCCACCTCCTGCTTCCTCTGCATCCACGCATCATCCTCTTCCCTCCCGGTCCTGTTCCTCTCCCCTGGTGGCCTCCCGCGCGCGCGCCACGGCTTCCCCGAGCGTCCGCCGGCCGCCACATCCTCGTCGCCGTGGAAAGCCCAACGCAGAGCCTTAAACCTCTATCTTTCGCGCGCATTAGCACCACACCAACCTCTACGTCCTATTCCTCCAGAGCCTTTGGCATTTCTCGAGCTCCCGATCCACATTCCACTGCCGCCGTTCTTCTTCTGCTCCGACAACGCACGGCATCACCGTGGGCAGCCACCACCAGGCATCCTCCGCCCCAATCAACCCTCGTGCAAGCTTTCCCATTGCTCACTCATGCTCATCGACCCCTTCTTGCCCTCCAATTGCAGTCCAAGCCTCGTCATCAACAAGTGCCGCCGTCGCCGCCTTCGGCCTCACTGTGGGCAGCACAATTCAAGCGTTTCCACACCCCCATGATTCCCTAGCCAGCACCACATCATCACCCCGGAGCTCTACGACCACTCAGTGGAGTCTCTAGTGCCCTACATCTTCCTCCCAACACTTGCCGGCGTCTGTCCTCGCCGCCGCCACCCCTGTCTCCGTCGGTCATCCCTAATCCGAAGTGTATGCTTCCAATTGATAGCATCACCACCATCCCCACATCTCACTGATTCTTGCGCGCAGGTTCTTCGCTGGTGTTAGCCGCCGGAGCACCGCCGTCATCGTCGACCCCTCCGCCGCCGTTTCGGGCTCTCGTCGGGATCCCCTCTTCCGACCACCCCAGCCCTCGACACGAGGTGCACCCGAACCGTCGTGAGTTCCTGAGTCTCCTCCTCCCCTCGGACCTCGCCGCCGGCGATCGCCGTCGCCGGAACATGGCCGTCCTCTCTTTGCTCTGTTCCTGTCTTTAGCCCAGGGACCTCGGGTTAGAAGAATTAGAAGCCCAGGGGGCTATCTGCAAGATCCTAGACTCAAGTGAAGAGTGCTGAAAGGACCTCTTATTGTTATTTCTGATGCAAACTTTGAAATTCTATATCAATTCAAAGAAAAATCACAAAAATACAAACTAAAATTTGTTAGAATCTTCTTTTAAAGATCTACAACTTTATTTAAGGGATGAACTTCAGTTTCTAAATATTTTATGCTCTAACTTAAATGTTAAGTTTAATTGGTTATAGACTTCAATAATGCATAGTAATTAATAGAAAAATGATAAAAATGTGAAACTAGTTGTGTTAATTTTCTTTTGACATGTCGAATTTAAGAAAAATAATTATCCTATCATTTAAGTGGTATTTTCTTAGTATATAAGTTTAATTATAACTGATGCATAAGTTAATCTTGTATAATTAATATTGTAAATTTAAATGCTCTAAAATCTTGAAAATATTTTCTGGTACTGTTCTATAATAGTGTAGTCTGTCACTAAATTCCAACCTAAGATTAGGTGGCAAACAACTAAAACAAATTGAACATGTTATAATAAGTACATAATTTAACATCAACATGAGATTCATGTAAATAAATAGTAATCAATAAATAAAGCTATTTAATATAGTTATTGGGAACCACCCCAACCTATTGTCCCATGCCACTAGTTAAATACTTAATATAATTAACCCTGTTGTTTAATGTATCTAGATAAAATAATTAATACCCAATAAATGACTGCTCAGTGCAGAACTAAAAGATACCTATAATAAGTAATTTCTACTTTTCTTGGATTGCAACTTTATTGTGAAATAACATAAAATAATACGCATTCTCCAACTTATAAGTTTTGCATATCATGTAGACACGACTACTCTCGCCGACGGTGATTACGAAGTGGTTCTGGAACAAGGAGTAGAACCAGCCGAAGACCCAGGGAACGCCGTCGAAGGTTTAACTGAGGCTCCGAACCAAAGTTCGGACAACTTTGACCCTACTGTTCCCAATCCTACGCAAGAAGGCAAGCCCTGGATATAACCCACTATTTTCTTTACACTGCCATTTATATCTATTTATATATTTCCTTGCATTAAGTTCTTAAGAATTGCTTGAAACCCTAGTTGCATTTCCCTAGGAACCAATGTATTGAATATTAGCACTGGAGTCCGATTAGCTGCTATGCTAATAGGACCGGTAGAAGTCGGGTGATTCCCTGTCACTCGCGCAATATAGGAGTTGTGATGTTTACATTCTTGTTATCACTATAAGGATGACGGACGGGAGTTTTGTGAGGTATCATGGTTGAGGTGATACCCCGTCTGTGTTGTGGAACTTGATAAGGTCGCAGTGTGTGGTAGCGGTGGTTAAGCGTTTGAAAGTACTAGCCACATGCCGCGAAATATGGTAAGCGGTAAGCCTAGTAACCAATCGGCCCGAGGAGTGGACATACCTTCCACCACTCGTATTTTGGTTCTTCCTGTTACTC
Organism: Panicum hallii; assembly: GCF_002211085.1. Taxonomy (NCBI): domain Eukaryota; kingdom Viridiplantae; phylum Streptophyta; class Magnoliopsida; order Poales; family Poaceae; genus Panicum; species Panicum hallii. The sequence continues at coordinate 29,304,805 of NC_038042.1, forward strand.
GATTCGATGTGTAGGAATACGTGTTGCTGGGCAACCAGGAGTACGGGTTTTGTAGTCGCGCTACAGACGTACGTCCTGCACTTTGGAAGTGCGTATGGTCCTGCAGTCGCTTATGGTGGATCTGATCCACAAGTCGGAATGAATGGCAAACGGTTGCTTTGGAACGACCCTATGGTGTTCCAAGCGTGTGTGTTAGGTTTACCCTTGCAAGGTTTGAATTCGATTCAGAATCGTCCGCTTCTCACGCAGACTGAGACTGCTTGATCCCTTTACCACATAGAGTAACAAGAGCAACTATGTGATTATTAAAGATGATGTTTGATTAAAGATTCTACCATGTTTGAGTAGTTATAGGTGCTTATCTAGAATGGTTAATCAACTAGAACCTGAAAACTAAAAGTTGGAATTAAGGACCTACTCTTTGTTGCTTTTCAGCTGAAAATTTTACCCAAAACCTGAAAAGCCTGCATAAGTCTAGGTACATGGCTAAGTATACCATGAGCATGTAAGTCTTGCTGAGTATTAGCATACTCAATCTTGCTTTGTAACTATCTACTTCAGGTAATCTCCCTGATGAGCCAGCTTTCATTACACCGTGGCCCTACCCCCTGCCTGATGGTTGGTCTGTGGAGTGGGATCCGTCCCCGGCCAACACAGATTCCGCCGAGTGATATTATGCTAGGGCTAGCATGATATCCGTAATCACAATGTGTATAGTGTCTGTGTTTTCAAACTCCGCTGCTTTGACTTAAAACTTAAATTGTTTTGTAATAATGTCCCTTCCTTGGGAACAATTGTTGCTTTTATACACTTATGTAATATACCTGCCTGTGATGTAAAGTGTAATGGCATTTGTATCTCTGGACTCGCCTTCGTGCGAGGTACCTTGTTTGATCGTGCTTTCGGTGGTTTATCGAGACGTTACCCGACCGGCTAAGGGATTATACCGTTTGAAGCATGAGGTAGCCCTGAAGAGAGGACTCGCGTACTTGAGCTGGTGTAATTCAGTATTGGTTCTGCCACACAACCCCCAGATACAAAGGTTGCAGTATCTAACCCAGCACGCGCTCGTGCAACTCGATGGGCAACATCCAGTATCTTCCACACAGAATTTGCCCTCGAGGTTTGAGTGCCATGGTGAAACTGCGCTGATCAGTCGCAAACCCGGAGGAGGCCCCGGGAGCAGGAGGAACGATAGTCGCCTGCGCACCAGGGGCCACCAGTCTCCGCGTGGCAAGGCCGAACAGGAAGTACAACAATCTACTCGCCAACCTCACAATCAGCATGGCACAAGGCCTCAAGGCCAAGCTCCACCCAAGGTCAGCCTTCATGACGCTCCTATGATCGACCTCAGGCAGAAGATCATTGATGGTTACGACATGCGGTGCATCATCAAGACAAGGAGAAGGGACCGCCCCGATAGGTTCAATGACAACAACGACAACGACCGCTTCCCCACCTTCACCTCCAACAGCACTGAAATATCCTATCCCAAGGAGTTTAAGCCAGTCGGAATCCCCAAGTACGACAGCAAGCAGGACCCGCGCTAGTGGATCTGATGCTACTATGTTGCCATCGAGGTCTCAGGAGGATCCAACTCCACCAAAGCACTCTATTTCCTGGTAGCTTTGGAATCCGCGCCCCTCACTTGGCTTGAAAGCCTCAAGCCAAACTCCGTCGACTCTTGGGAAGACCTGAAGCGGGCCTTCATCGACAACTTCTAAGGATCCACGATCAGAGCAGACACTCGCCACGATCTGTCCCGGGTCAAGCAAGAGACGAACGAAACCTTGAGTTCCTAAACCTGATGTTTCTTCAAGATGCGCGCCACCATCGCCAACATCACCGACAAGGGCGTCATCCGCTGCTTACAAAACAGACTCTTCTCCAAGCACACGTACCACAACTTCAGTGGAGCTATATGACATGATAGCACGGTGGGCTGACCAGGAGGATGAGAACAATGGCCGCTTCCCCAAGCGAAACAGTGACAAGCAGGGCAACGGCAACAGCCACTTCGACAAGGGCCAGTGGAATCACTCGAGAACCCCCGAAAGCGCAAGCCGGACCATGAAGTCACGACTGTTGAGCGCAATCCGCATGGCAAGAAGTCAGGGAACAATGACACACAGTTTGAGAAAGTCTTGCACAAACAATGCCCGATGCACCCGAAGTCACGACACACGCTCTTTGAGTGCATCAGCCTCCGTATGTCACTCAAGGCTCCACCTCTTCTCCAAGCGTGAAAGTGAAAGGACCAGGAGAATGATGACGAGGGTGACAAGTCGGGGGCTCATGATTTCCACGACCCGAAGAATGCCGTCAACGTCATCTTTGGTGGAGACGGTGGATTGCCTTCCAAGCGCGCGCAGAAGTTGACCCTTTGCAAAATCCTCTCTGTAGAGCCTGCCACGCAAAAGCCTTTGAGATACAGCGAGGTCCCGATCTCCTTCTCTAGAGATGATCAATGGACCAACTTCTCTGAGTCAGGAAAATCCCCCTCGTCCTAGATCCTATCGTAGTGGGCTCACAGCTGACCCGAGTACTCATCAATGGCAAAAGCGGCTTCATCCTGCTTTTCGCGAGTCCTTTAAAGAAGATGGGTCTGGATATTTCCAAGATGCTCACCCCTAGCAGAGCTCCGTTCTACAGCATCATCCCGGGAAACGTGGCTACACCACTCAGCTCAGTAGTCTTGCTAGTTACCTTTGGGATGAAGGACAACTACCGCATCGAGTACATCAAGTTTGAGTGTCACACCCGGTTTTTAAAGACAAAACCGAATGCATAACTATATGTATGCCAGGATCAAGTTCCATACATATAGTGACTTCATTAGTGAATAATCAGCAACAGTATCATGAAAAGAGAATTAAAAGACTATAAAGATTATCAGAGTTATACAGCTTATCCTGGAAATGTAGACTCCAAACTTCACAGGCAATCGACCGGGGGTTGCGCAGGCCTAGAACTCAGCATCATCTTCAAAAGACTTCACATCACTTTCTCCTCTGAGTAGCAATTATAACAAGCGTGAGTACACTTATGGTTGGTACTCAGCAAGTGTTGGGAATTATATGACATGAAGGCCAAAATCAAGGAAAGGCTGACTGGCTTACTGCGATAAGCAATTTTAGTTGGTCAAATTTTATTAGCACCTGATTACTAAGGTATAAGTTCATACAAAAAACCCACATTAAAAGAGAGAGAAGAGATATAGCATAAGCATAAGCCAACCATAAACATGGTCCACGCTAACCACATCCATAACCATGGTCCATGATTTAATTCATCTTCAAGTTCAATTAATCATGTGAGGGTCCAAGCCGCTCTTAACCGTGAGCACGGCTGATATATCAGTTTTCACTCTGCAGAGGCTGTACACTTTACCCACAATTCGTGTCTCCCGATTTGCCCGAGGTAGCTAGCCTCTTAAACACTTCCGAGGTGAGTGGCAAGAGATTCACTACGAGGCCTTTACAAAGATTCCCTAACTTATGACAATCCGCTAAGGTTTCAGGCCGCAGTGGTCATAACCCTCCCTAATGAGGGAGACGCCGTACCCAGGAACATATCTACACCTCAAGAGGACCGGGCTATACACCATCAACGCACTCCCCTCTTGCCCTTTCGGTAAGATCATCACAAGCTAGAGTTTCTAATTAATTAGCCAAGACCAGAGCCATATAGTATTGTGGTTGCACTGTTTTCCTGGGTGGTTCTCCATGTTCCGATTAAACATATAATCTTGTATTAACAACGCATAGCGCATGAACATGGATAAAACAGGTGAAACATCATCATTATTGACATCATGGCTATAAATTATCCCCAAACCGGAACCAGTTATAGCAACTAAGCAATAGCTACCCAACATAAAGATAAAACCCAGGTTGACAAGGAATGGTCATAAAGACTAGGCATATCCTTAATTAGGATCCATCAAAATTAGGACACATGCATGCATATAAAGAAAATGTTGTATTTATTGTGATTATTAGGACAAAAGCATGATCAAGGAAACACTTGCCTTTCTTTTAGAGAATAGCTGCTCAGAGTCTTCAATCTTGTTCTTCAAACTCTAAATCTTCAAAGCCTCTTCGATCACGCTCCTTCTAACGTCACACAAGCAACGGGCCCAAAACATACAAGCAAGCAAACAAACCAGAATGACTAAGAACAGATACAACAAACAAAAGAAAAGCTTTACAAGAGCGAACTAAAGGATAAGGCTCAATGCTACGGTCACGAGAAAGAAAGAAACACGGAAAACGGAACTAGGGTTGAAAAGATACAGCTATCGGGAGATTTATATTATAAAAGAAATAAAAGAACTATTGGCTTTTATTTATTTTAATTTAGAAAACCAATGTAAAAGATATTCAAAAGAGAATATCCCTAATTATAATTAACTCATATTATATTTGCATTTATAAAGACGAAGTAGAACTTAGTCAAATTTTATATACAATTCTCTATGTACAAATTACACTAATTAAATAATTAATTAGAAAAGAAAACTTGTGAGAACATCTAAAAGCATAACTTTATGATTCGAGTTGAACTAAACAAATTAAATTATAAATATATTTAAGTGGATATTAATCAAATTAACATTAGTTATGAAAACCGGAGAAAAGACTTAATTGGATTTTATTTCGGAAAACTAGATGCGAGGATATTATTCAAATTAAATTGATATATAATTTTAAAAATAGGAATTACAGCACAACAACACTACTAAACGATAGCTTAGGGTTTTAGAAGACTAACGCAAAAAGAACGGATCGAAACGGATATAAAACGCGGAAACTACGCATAAAACAGCGCTGCAAGGACCTATACGCAATTAACTATAGACTTTAGGGGTTAGCAGAAAAGAAATACAAGGCACAGAAAATAGTGCTTGCAAAACAGGAAAAGATTAGGGTTAGATCTGAAAAATTCCATGGTGGGGCTGGATTGAAAAGATGGAAAAGATCTAGGGGGTTTCCTGCAAAATTTGCAAGACATAGGAATTTTCGCGGAAATTACAGAAGCTTCCAGGGACTAGATCGCGAAAAGCTTGAAACAGGCAGCAATGGTGGCGGCTGGTACTGTAGCTCGAATTCCCGGCGATTTAGGGCATGAGAGGTCGCGGGAAGTGGGGGAAAAGAAAGAGGACGACGAGGGGATTCGATTCCATACCTAACTTACCACGGGGACGCATCGTAGAGATCGAATTTCGCGGAGGAAGATGAAGGGCGGGTCTGTTCATAGTGTTTCCTGGGTGACAGCTCTGTCCCCTGTTGCGGTGGCCTGCAGGCTCGGCAGGGGCGCAGGGTGCTGGGCAGGGGGCAGTGCCGCCCTGCTGGTTGCGCAGGGAGGGAAGCACGGCGGCAGGAGGGGGGCGGCTGCTGCAACAGCTGCTGGCGGCGGTCCTGCTCACCCTGGCGGCGGCAGCGCAGGGCAGGTCTGGCGCACAGGAGCAGTGCTGGGGGAGAAAGAGGAGCAGGGGCGGTGCAGCTGGTGGCGCACAGGAGCAGGCACAGCAGCAGGAGGCAGCGCAGGGGGTTGGGCGACGGTGGCGCAGGCCTGGGCAAAGGAGACGGCGGCAGCATCTGTTCGAGGATGTGAAGGAAGAAGGAGAGCAGGAGTGCGAGGGAAATCTAGGGCCGGCTACGTGGGCAGCAGGGACGCGATGCGGAGGCTAGGGTTATGTGAGAATTTATAGGGCACGCAGGAGCCGACGTAGGGGAGAAAATTAGGGCCGGCTACGGGGGAACAAGAGGTGCAAGACACGTTTAAATAGACCTGCAGATATCATGCTGGACTCCAACTCGAACGAGGATAAGGACACGGCGGCGCATCGGGCTGGGACTCGTTCTTGAGTCTGGATTGCCCACGGGAGGCGAGATTGGGCTGACCAGCGGGTCCCACAATTTAACGAGCAGGGGACCGATGCGAGGTCGAGGGATTCGGTTATGGGCCGAAACAGGATCGGGTGAGGGCTGAACACGAAAACAAGCTGACAGGGCTGGTTGAACGTGAACCATTTATTCGGTAACGCGAAAAGAGGAGAAAAGGATCAGGCCGAGTCGTTGGGGCTGACGGTGAGCGAACATCGTCGGAAAAACACTGAAGACGAGCCACGCGGTGTCGTTTTCGAGCATGACTTGATCGGGAAAAACGGTTAGAGGATCGGGAGCTCGATGGGACATCTTAAAGATTCAGAGAGGACAAGGTTAAAAGGATATACAACAAAGATACGGCTCAGTCCGACTGCGATGAAAATCAAAATAGAAATATTTTCCAGAACATATTTTTAAGTTCAAAATAAATCTGGAAAAGTCTAGATAAATATTTGAAACCAAGAAAAATATATCCGGAAGAATCCCAAAAATTTCCAAGGAAAATCGGGAGGTAAATTTAGGACACGAGGAATCCAAATAGAATATTTGGACTTCATGAAAAAGAATTTTAGAGCTTTCCAAATAATAAAATAAATGGTTCTAGCTCTCAGATAAATAAAATAATTGCCAGAAAAATCTTTAAAATTCTTGGAAAATCCTATTGATAGATGAACACATTGTAAAAGGTATTCACATCCTAAAATTAAATATTTTAGGGTGTGACATTGAGGTGGCTAACTTCGAGTCATCATACCATGCCATCCTCAGCAGACCAACACTGGCCAAATTCATGGCCGTGCCCCATAATGTCTACTTGCTACTCAAGATGCCGGGCAAGATAGGCGTACTCACGTTCCGTGGTGACCTGAAGAAGTCGAATGATTGCGACTGGGAGACGATCGAGTACGCTGCGACATCAAGCGTGCCAGAGCCTTATGTGGAAGTACTCGTGGCTGCGCAAAAGCTCACCGACTCAGAGATGGAGATCTCCAGCCAGAGGCCTAGCCAGTCGAGGGTTAAACCCAACCCCAGCAATGTCGGCATCAAGGCCATCCAGCTACAAGAAGGCAACCCGTCCAAGACTGCTTTGATCGGAGGTGACTTGGGTGAAAAATAGGAAAGCGCGCTCGTCAGCTTCCTTAGGGCTAACCGAGATATATTCGTGTGGAAACCAGCAGATATGCCAGTGGTGCCCAAGGAGCTGATCGAGCATTGCCTAAAAGTTGACCCTAAAGCCGCTCCAAAGAAGCAACAACTACGACACTTCGCTCCCGACAAGAGGGAGGCCATCAAGAAGGAGCTAGCAAAACTACTCGCGGCTAGTTTTATTCAAAAAGTATACCACCCCGAGTTGTTAGCTAACCCCGTACTAGTCTCGAAAAAGAATAATAATGAATGGAGGATGTGTGTGGATTATACTGATCTCAACAAACACTGCCCGAAGGATCCCTTCGCGATCCCACGCATCGACCGGGTCATTGACTTTACGGCTGGCTGCGTCCTGCTCTCCTTCCTCGACTGCTACTGGGGTTACCACCAGATCGCTCTGAAGGAAGAAGATCAGATCAAAACGGCTTTCATCACCCCCTTTGGAGCATATGCATACACAACAATGTCCTTCAGGTTGAAGAATGCAGGAGCCACCTATCAGCGAGCCATCCAACAATGCCTTGCTGATCAGTTACATTGCAACGTTGAAGCCTATGTGGATGACGTGGTCATCAAGACCAGATCCCACGATGAGTTCATCCCCAATCTCGAGGAAACCTTCAACAACTTACGCAAGTTTTGATGGAAGCTTAATCCAACCAAGTGCGTCTTCGGCGTGCCACAAGGAAAACTACTCGGTTTCATCATTAGTCACTGAGGAATTGAGGCAAACCCATAGAAGCTCACTGCCATCACAGCCATGGACGCTCCACAGACGATCAAGGATGTCCAGAAGCTCACAGGCTGCATGGCAGCCTTGAGCAGATTTATCTCCTGACTTGGAGAACGGGATTACTCTTCTTCAAATTGCTCAAGTGCCACGACAAGTTCTAGTGGATCTAGGAGGCAAGACACGCGCTACAAGATTTCAAGCACCATTTGCAGTCGCACCCCATCCTGATGGCTCCTCAACCAGGCGAGAACCTGCTACTCTACATCAGCGCGACTACTCACGTCGTCAGTACGACAATCATGGTGGAGCGCTAGGAGGAAGGCCATGCCTTTGATGTGCAGCGGCTAGTCTACTTCATCAGTGAAGTCCTTTCTTAATCCAACGTTTGTTACCTGACAATTCAAAAACTACTCTACGGTATACCCATCACCACCAGGAAGCTTCGCCATTATTTCGATGCATACAACATCTTGGTGGTCATTGATTTCCCATTGGAGGATATCCTCCACAATCAGGACGGCACCGGGCGCATCTCCAAGTGGGCAGTGGAACTGGGGGCTCTCACCCTCGACTTGAAGCCCCGGACAGCCAACGAGTCGCAGGCACTAGTTGATTTTATGGCGGAGTGGCGGGAAAACCAAGTGTATGCCCCAGCCAACCAGCCAGAGCATTGGGTCATGTACTTCGATGGCTCACTCAAGCTCGGTGGCGGTGGCGCGGGAGTACTTTTCATCAGCCTGAGATGAGAACAACTCAAGTACGTGTTCCAAATACTATTTGAGGTCTCTAACAACAAAGCTGAGTACGAGGCGCTATTGCACGGGCTACGCCTGGCAGTCTCTCTGGGTATCAAGCGACTGTTTGTCTACGGTGACTCATTGTTGGTGATCCAACAAGTCAACAAAGAGTGGGACATCAACAAGGGACACCATGGACGTGTACATCGTGGAGATGCGCAAGCTCGAGAACAAGTTCTCGAGGCTGGAAATCCATCATGTGATTCGCGACAACAATGTGGGAGAGGATGTGCTCAACATCCCACCGAGAGTTTTCGTTCCCTAGTTGCATCACCCATCCATCAAGACACCAGATTCAAGTTCCATTGCTCAGGGTCCAAAGGAACCCGAATGATAGGTCTTGATGATCGACGTCAACTGGCATGTGACCTTCATCGACTACATCCAGGAGCACAAACTACCCCCCAGCGTCAACCCAAAAAGTGCTGAGGCTACACGCATCTTAAGGCACTGTAAAGGGTATGTTCTAGTCAGGGATTAATTGTACTAGTGTGGATCAGCATCAGCATACTCATGAAGTGTATCCGCACGGAGGAGGGTAGAGAAATACTCTAAGAGATTCATGAAGGCATGTGCGGGAACCACACCCCTTCTCGCACACTAGTTGGCAAGGCTTTTAGATCTGGTTTCTACTAGCCGACTGCTTTGGCAGACGCCGAAGCACTCGTTCGCCGGTGCACAAACTACCAGTTTTTCAGCAAACAGCCCCATGTCCCGGCTCAGAACCTCATCACCATACCACCTTCATGGCCGTTTGCATGCTAGGGCCTGGACATGATAGGGCCCCTAACCACTGCGCTGGGTGGTTTTACTCACGTGTTGGTGGCCATCTGTCACACCCGGTTTAGAAAAGGTAACCGAATGCATCCCATATGTGCGCCAGGATCAAGTTCCGCACATACAGTAGACGTCACAAGTGAATATCCGAAGCAATGCATTAACGATAAAGAGTATAATAGTACTTTATTACATGACCGACAGTCTTAATCTTAATCGAATAAACAAACGTCGATAAATAGCAGCGGACTTCAACTTCACAGGCAGTTGACTGGGAGACATACGCCTAGAAATCTCCAACATCTTCGGGAAACTCCGGATAATTAACTTGTTCTGAGCAGCATTGGTTTTAATAAAGCAAGCTTGAGTACACTTATGGTTGGTACTCAACAAGTGGAGTAAATTATATGACATGCAAGGCCAAATCAAGGATAAGCTGACATGGTTTGACTGCGATAAGCATTTTAGTTGGTCAAGTTTTATTTAGCAAGCATTAACTAGGTTTAAGTTTATACCAACCCTTATATAAAAGACTGATTAAATAAACAACAACAACAAATAAAGAACAACAGCTTAAATCTTCTTCAAGTTCAATTATCATGTGAGGGTCCAAGCCGCTCTTAACCGTGAGCACGGCCGATATATAAGTTTTCACTCTGCAGAGGTTGTACACTTTATCCACAACTCATGTTTCCCTTGATGCCCGGGTTTGCAAGGCCCTTAAACAATTCCGAGGTGAGTGGCAGGGATTCACTACGAGGCCTTTACAAAGATTCCCTAACTTATGACAATTCGCTAAGGTTTCAAGGCAAAGCGATCATAACCCTCCCTAATGAGGAAATACCTTAGCCAAGGTCCACATAGCCATGTGCCTCAAAAGGACCGAGCTATACCCCGTCAATGCAACCCCTCCAGCCCTTTCGGTAAGATCATCACAAGCTAAGGTTTCTAATTAATTAACCAAGACCAGAGCCATATAGTAATTGTGGTTGTACTATTTTCCTGGGTGGTTCTCCATGTTCCAATTTATTCAGATAATCTTATTTATCGCCAAAACAATATTCCAAGGACATGATGGATACAGGAGGTAGCATTATTTCCAACCATCCAAAATCTACTTATAAGCAACTAGCGTAGCTATAACGTAAATAAAACAACCCAGGTTTAAATAAGGAAGTTAAATAAGAGCTAGTCATATCCTTACTTGGGTTCCATCATATTCTAGACACATGCATGCATAAAAAGTAAAGGTGTAATTGTGATATTAATAGGACGGAAACATGATCAAGGACCACTTACCTTCGTTAGCAAACTGTTGCTACTCAGGAAATTCTTCAAAGTCTTGACCCTGCGGATCCTCGAACTGCGCACCGTCTAACGTCGCACACAAGCACATACAGGCAAACAAGTGCAAATAATAAGAAACAGTACACCAATCAATATAAACAGAACAAAATAATATTTTAAAAATATTGTATAAGTCATAAGGATCGCGTGAGCGCAAGAATCGATGAAATCGGAGCTAAAACGGAGAAGTTAGGGCTAAAACAGGGTTCCAGGGGCTTATCTGCGAAAGATTTGGATCTAAAAGGACCTAAAACAAAGAATCCATGGGCTAGATCGAAATTAAACCCTAGACAGAAGGGTTAGATTGCAAAACTAATAGGTCTAGGACAGCGGGTTCTATTTTGGAAAACTGCAGGGGCCTAAACAGAAGAAACAGGACCAAAACGCGATTACTTTTGAGCTGAGGTGGAGCGTGGGTTGATTCCGGGGAAAATTAAGGGCTAATCTGCAAAAGTGACGTGAGTTGACCGGTATAGGTCTGTTTGACCCGCAGGCTAAACGGATCTGAGCCGTTGGATCTAGATCCAACGGCCAGAGAGAGGCCAGCGGCTCGGGCGGCGGCGGGAGGTGCCGGCGGCGAGGTGGGGGCGGCGGCGCTTCGCCGGAGATGCGCGATCACGCGCTCCCGGCCTCGGTTTCACGTGCGGCTTGGACGGGAAGCTAGCTCGCGACGTGGGGGTTCCAATTGGGGTACTTGGAAGGGACGAGGGCAGCCTTGGATGGCGGCCGGCGGCGAGAGGCGGAGCGGCCCGTCGGGGATCGTCGTGCGGGCGTGGGGGAGGCCGGAAAGGGGAAAAGAACCAGCGGCAAGCGTCCTTACCACCAAGGGAAACTTCTGGAGCACTTGGGTGTCGACGGGGTGCAGCGAGGCGGTGGCGCGGCAAGCTCCCGAGCCAGGCGGCAATGGCGGTGGCGGCTCGGGTGTTAGGGTTTTGAGGGGGCGGAAATCGGCGGCTGCGGCGTGGAGGCTAGGACACAGGGGCGGCGGCTTAAGTAGGGGCGCCGCGGGGTGCCTAGACGTGCGGGCTCGAGGAGGATACGGCAGGGGTGGAGATCTCGCGGGGCGAGCCGGACTCGAACCCGAGTCCGGTGCGGCGCGGGGAAGAGGATTCCGACGGGCGGGGCCCTCGCACCAGAGAGAGAGAGCGGGGAAAGGAGCGGGGCTCAGGTGGGTTGGGCCGGGAGCGAGGGAATGGGCCGAGCGCGCGCGGGGGAGAAAGAAGAGAGGGAAGGAAAAGGAGGGCCGCGCGCGGGGATGCTGGGCCGGGACGGGGAGAAACCGTGCGCAGGCAAAAGAAGAGAAGGAGGAGAGGGAGACTGTGGGCCGGGCTGCAGGGGGAGGGAGAGAAAGGGGGAAAGAAAGAGGGGAAAAGGGGCCGGCTGGGCTGGGCCCAAAGGAGAAGAGAGGGAGGGGGAGAAAGAAAGAAGAGAAACAAAATGCTTTTGAGTTTGAACATGAAATTTGAATTTAAATCCACATAACTGCAACCAATGAAACAATGCAAAGAGCATGAGATGCACAATCATATGGTTTTTCCTATATTCATTTTTATACTTAAGGAGAAAATTGTTTATCAGAATCCTATGACCCTATAACCTATCATTTTATTCAATTTTTGTACTTTGCAAAATTTAGGGTGTTACAAACCTACCCCCCTTAAAAGGAATCTCGTCCTCGAGATTCGGCCGGGCTAGCAAAGAGCTGGGGAAATTCTACTTGTAACTCATCCTCTCGTTCCCAGGTAGCCTCATCCTCTGAATGGTGACTCCACTGAACCCTGCACATCCGTATTCTCTTACTTTGGGTAATTCTCTCTGCTGTGTCCAGTATTTTGAGCGGGTGCTCCTCATAAGTCAAGTCCTCCTGCACATCCAGTTCTTCCAGTGGCAATTGCTCCTCGGGTACCCTCAAACATTTCTTCAACTGAGAGATATGAAACACATTGTGTACATCTGACAAACGTGCGGGTAACTCTAGTTGGTAGGCCACCTCGCCTTTCCGTTCTAGGATCTTGAACAGACCAATGTAACGAGGCGACAATTTCCCTTTGACCTTGAATCTGCGCAAACCTCTAATAGGTGACACCTTCAGATATACGTAGTCCCCTTCCTCAAAGGTCAACTCTCGTCATCGAGTATCTACATAGCTTTTCTGCCTCGACTGAGCCACCTTCAGGTTCTCGCGAACAACCTATACCTGCCTTTCAGCCTCTTTAATGATCTCAGGCCCGAACAACTGACTTTCACCTGTCTCACTCCAATACAGCGGAGTCCTGCACTTCCTGCCATACAATGCCTCAAACGGTGCCATCTATAGACTGGCCTGATAACTGTTGTTATAAGAGAACTCTGCAAATGGCAAACTCTTATCCCAACTACCTCCATGTTTCAATGCACAAGCTCTGAGCATATCCTCTAACACCTGGTTCGTCCGTTCTGTCTGCCCATCAGTCTGCGGATGATAAGCGGAGCTGAAATTCAACTTCATATCCATTGACTCATGCAACTTTTGCCAAAACCGAGACGTGAATTGAGTACCCCTGTCTGATACTATCTTCCTAGGTACCCCATGCAAGCACACAATTCGCGAGATGTACAACTCTGCCAATCGTGCACCTGTATATGTAGTCTTCACCGGTATAAAGTGAGCCACCTTGGTCAGTCGGTCCACTATAACCCATATAGAATCGTAACCATCTTGAGTACGTGGCAACCCCACAATGAAATCCATACCGATTTCTTCCCATTTCCACTTTGGCACCTTCAAGGGCTGTAACAATCCAGCTGGTCTCTGATGTTCTGCCTTAACTCTCTGACACACATCACACAATGCCACATGAGCTGCAACATCACGTTTCATGCCATACCACCAATACCTTTCCTTCAAATCCTGATACATCTTAGTACTGCTAGGATGGATAGAATAAGCCGAGTCATGAGCTTCCTGCAAAATTTTCTCTCGGAGATGATCCACATCGGGCACACATATCCTCTTTCTGAACCATACTGTTCCGTGTTCATCTTCGGTAAAGTCTGGTGCCTTGCCTGCTTCTATCATCTCCCTTATCTCCTGAATCTTAGGATCCTCAAGCTGACCCTTCCGTATGTCTTGGTCGAGGGTCGGCTCCACTTCTTATGTGATTCCCTCCGTATGAGCGATGAACCCCAGATTGAGACGTTCAAACTCTTTGCATAATTCCTGAGGCATCTGACTAACCATGATCGCATTCACATAACTCTTACGACTCAAGGCATCAGCAACCACATTTGCCTTCCCCGGGTGATAGTGTATCTCCAGATCATAATCCTTGATGAGCTCTAACCATCTTCGCTGTCTCAAGTTGAGGTCATTCTGAGTGAAAATATACTTCAGACTCTTATGATCAGTGTATATCTGGCATGTGTGACCCAGCAAATAATGCCTCCATATCTTCAGAGCATGCACCACTGCTGCTAGCTCCAAGTCGTGTGTAGGGTAGTTCTGCTCATGCTTCCTTAACTGACGGGACGCATATGCAATCACATGTCCCTCTTGCATCAACACACAGCCAAGACCCTGCTTAGAAGCAGCACAATAGATGTCGAAACTCTTGTGAATATCGGTCATAGACAACACCGGTGCGGTCATCAGCCTTTTTCTCAATTCATCAAAACTGTCTTGGCATGCCTCTGACCATTCAAACTTCTTGTCTTTCTCTAGTAACGAAGTAAGAGGTTTCACTATCTTAGAAAAGCCTTCTATAAACCTCCGATAATATCCCGCGAGTCCCAAGAAACTTCGGATCTCCGACACGGTCTTAGGCGGCTTCCATTTCTACACGTCTCTGACTTTCCCTGGGTCTACTGCAATACCTCCCTTGGTGATAACATGGCCAAGGAACGAGACCTCCTCCAACCAAAATTCACACTTGCTGAGCTTTGCATACAACTGATTATCCCTGAGTTTCTGCAAAACAAGTCTCAAATACTCCTCATGTTCCTCCTCATTCTTGGAGTACACCAGAATATCATCAATGAATACCACCACAAACTTATCGAGGTACTCCATGAACACTTTATTCATCAGATACATAAAGTAAGCTGGAGCATTAGTCAACCCGAACGACATCACCGTATATTCATATAATCCATATCCGGTAGTGAATGCTGTCTTGGCAATATCTGAAGGTTGTATCCTCAGCTGATGATAACCTAACCTCAAATCAATCTTTGAGAATACCTTGGCTCCCTTCAACTGATCAAACAAATCTTCTATACGCGGCAATGGATACTTATTCTTGATAGTTACCTCATTCAAGGCCCTGTAGTCAACACACATCCGCTGTGTACCATCTTTCTTTTCAACGAATATTACGGGTGCTCCCCAAGGTGAAGAGCTAGGACGAACGTACCCCTTATCTAGCAATTCTTTCACTTGTTTCTTAAGTTTCTCTAATTCACCAACTGACATTCTATATGGCCTCTTGGCAATAGGTGCAGTACCAGGTAAAAGATCTATGATAAATTCAATGTCACGTTCAGGTGGTATACCTGGCAAATCATCAGGGAAGACATCCGGGTACTCACTGACAACTCTGATATCCTCCATCGAACTTGCCTTCAACTGATTCACTGCACAATCTTTTGCCGGTGGAAGTGTTGCAACAAACTCGAATCTTTCACCTTCCTGGCTAGTGAGAACCACTGATCGCTTGGAACAATGAATCACCGTGTCGTATTTTGTCAACCATCCCATTCCGAGAATAATATCAATACCACTTGATGGCAAGACTATCAGGTTTGCACAAAATTCCTTGCCCATGATTTGTATTTTTACCCCGAGACATCAGTACACAGCCCTCATATTTCCCCCAGGTGAATTTACTAATATGGAACTAGGCATGGTGCATAGGGGAATGGAGTACTTAGCAACATATTCAGCAGAGATGAATGTATGCGATGCTCCAGAATCGAATAAAACTGATGCAGGGGCTGAGTTGACAAGAAACATACCGAGCACAACGTCCTGAGCCTCCTGAGCGGTCTCCGCGGCCACATGATTCACACGCCCGCGGACGTAGTTTTGCTGACCCTTGTTGCTCTGGGGCGTCTGCATGTTGTTTCGGGGCTGTTGTAGCTGCTGTGGAGTCTGCCTCTGTCCGCTGTTGTTAAACTGGCCTGGAGTGTGCTGAGTATTTTTCTTGGGACACCCATTGGCATAATGTCCCGCTTCACCACATCTGAAGCAAGTATTACCACTGGCGGGGGCAGTGGCATTGTTTCTCATTGGTGTGCCCGTAGGAGTGCCTTGACGATTCTGCGGAAAGTTCGAACGCTGCACCGACTGACCTGCATGTTGAGCTTGCTGCTGCTGTTGGCCCTGTTGATTGAAGCGCTGGTACTGACTCTGCCCGAAGTTGACATTCTGTCCTCCTAAGCGGAAAGGTGTTCCTTGCGGGGCATTGAAGCGAGGACGTGCATTGCTGCTGAAATGCGTCGGTGACTCGTACTTTCTCTTCTGCTCACCCATCTCCTTGTGAGCATGCTCCACCATGATGGCTTTGTCCACCATCTTCTGGAAACTGTCGAAAGTGTGCACCATTAATTGATACTTGATAGGACCAATCAGACCCTCCCTGAAATGATCCTTCTTCTCCTCATCATCGGCGACATCTGCAGGGGTGTAACGAGACAGTTGGATGAACTTGTCCCGATACTCGATCACGAACATTGTCCCTTGTTTTAGTGCAAGGAACTCTTGTTTCTTAAGCTTCATCAGGCCTTTGGGTATGTGTTGCTCCCTGAACTTGCTTCTGAACTCCTGCCAGCTGATGGTGTCGGGGTTGTCATGAGCTGCTGTGTAAGCATCCCACCAATCTGCGGCGGTCCCTTCCAGTCTGCCTGAGGCATAAAGGACCTTCTCCCTATCGGTGCACTGGGCGAGGTTGAGCATCTTCTCCACGGTCTTGATCCAGTCATCAGCTTGAAGTGGATCCGGTGAATGAGAGAATGTGGAAGGCTTGTGACTCATGAACTCCCTGTGTCTGTCCCTTGCTGGTGGTGGTGGAGGTGGTGGAGCTTGGTTCATCTGAGCCTGCATGTTGGCGATAGTGTTCACCATGTTGGTCAGCAGCTGAGTCTGGGCGGCGAGGAACTGCTCCATCCCTGCGGGTGGCGTCTGGTGCGGTTGGCTTGGTTGCGGATCGGGGTTGGAGTTGTTGCGCGCCCTCCGTCGCGGCGCTGCAGGCTGATCAACTCCTGACCCGGACCTGGTGTTCACCATCTGATTGGGTTAGAAAAAGGAGACTCATGAATTCAATCATGGAAAATGGACAGGAACAAGGGTAAGGTAAAGATAGTAAAAAAATAGATATCCCCAAAATTTTTCTAAACTATATATTTGTATTAATAGCTTCATATGATTGTGGTCATCACTCCACAACCTATCGCAATCATTACAAAGATCCAAATCACATCATTGTCACAAAACCAAGCACACTTTCACATTAATCTAATTTAACACACTATTAAGATCGTTCGTGCTAGCAATTACAAAAGACTCTTAGAAAACTCCTATCTAGAAAGAAAATTTACTCCTATCTTAATTCCTAAATCTATCCTCTAACGATAGCTGGTGCGGTAGCTGGGCTCTCCGTAGTGAACGCGCTTGTGAGGGGGTGACTCAGGCAAGTACTCCTTCGGCTCATCGCTGTCGTACTCCGGGGGTAACACTGGATCTCCTCTCAGCCGAGCCTCCAGAATTGCCTTCTCCCTGATGGTCCTCATCAGCTTTTTCTTGACCTCCTGGATCTCTGTCCTGGCTGCGTCTAGATCCGTGCTGAGAGCGGCGACCAACTCCTGCGTAGTGTCCATGAGCAGGCTTCCTTCCCTAGGGGTTGGGGTAGGAATCTGCGTACAAGTAGCTCCCCTCTTGCGCCGTGGAAACTGCTGAAACTCAGTGCCCTGGAGCTCTTCCTTGTAAGCGTAGCAAAGGAAATAGAGTGCCCTCCTGGCAGCTTCACTAGTCCCTGCCTCCAAAGTCCTCCTGGGCACCTCGTCAATGTGCTTAGAGTACTCCACCCAGCACCGAGGTCTCTCATCCGGGACGCAAATCAACACTGACACCAACCACTCTTCCTCCTGCTGTGCATTCCTGAACAAGTGAGCCTTGTAATGCGGCTTCCGCGGAAAGCCAATCCTCTGCATGGCCCTCCAGAGAAGCGCGGGGAATGGACCCTCGGCAGAGTCCAAGTGAAGTATCTGCTTCTCATAGTGAGGCTCAGGTAGTGGTGGTGAGTTTGTGGCGACGGCTGGCTCTGGATCATCGTCTGGGTCGTCGTCGTCATCTCCTGGTGCACCAGAGTCATCATCACCACCCTTACCCTTGTCTCCATCTGCAGCACCTGAATCACCACCATCTCCTCCTACAGGGCCCTCATTGCTGCCACTTGAGACCTCTGGATGGTCCTCTGGCGGCTCCATGGGCTCCTCCTTAGTGTCGGTGTCCACCCATCCTCCCTTGTAATCATCATAGTAGTCGTGGTAGTCCTCGGGATCAGACACCTCCTGTGAGCGATGGATCGGATGCGGTGGTCCACGGGTGCTCTTACAGGCAGTCTGCTTGTTTCTGGCCATCTATAACAAAAGTGGGGGCAGCGCAAGATAGAGGACATTTAGAAAAAAAATGCTATAGGTGACCTTAAAGCAAGATGGCATTTTTGTAAAACATCAACACACTTGAAAGACAAGCATGAGTTCAAGGAGAAAAAGACAAAAATAGTGATATAATCAAGAAGTAAGCAGTTTTCAGAAGCAAGCAGGCAGAAGCTTGGCAACTAAGCAAGATAAGACTTAAAATTTGATCATTACTAGCTAGGCTAACGTCCTACAGTCAACACGACTCTGATACCACTTCTGTCACACCCGGTTTAGGAAAGGTAACCGAATGCATCCCATATGTGCGCCAGGATCAAGTTCCGCACATATAGTAGATGTCACAAGTGAATATCCGAAGCAATGCATTAACGATAAAGAGTATAATAGTACTTTATTACATGACCGACAGTCTTAATCTTAATCGAATAAACAAACGTCGATAAATAGCAGCGGACTTCAACTTCACAGGCAGTTGACTGGGAGACATACGCCTAGAAATCTCCAACATCTTCAGGAAACTCCGGATAATTAACTTGTTCTGAGCAGCATTGGTTTTAATAAAGCAAGCGTGAGTACACTTATGGTTGGTACTCAACAAGTGGAGTAAATTATATGACATGCAAGGCCAAATCAAGGATAAGCTGACATGGTTTGACTGCGATAAGCATTTTAGTTGGTCAAGTTTTATTTAGCAAGCATTAACTAGGTTTAAGTTTATACCAACCCTTATATAAAAGACTGATTAAATAAACAACAACAACAAATAAAGAACAACAGCTTAAATCTTCTTCAAGTTCAATTATCATGTGAGGGTCCAAGCCGCTCTTAACCGTGAGCACGGCCGATATATCAGTTTTCACTCTGCAGAGGTTGTACACTTTACCCACAACTCATGTTTCCCTTGATGCCCGGGTTTGCAAGGCCCTTAAACACTTCCGAGGTGAGTGGCAGGGATTCACTACGAGGCCTTTATAAAGATTCCCTAACTTATGACAATTCGCTAAGGTTTCAAGGCAAAGCGGTCATGTGCCTCAAAAGGACCGAGCTATACCCCGTCAATGCAACCCCTCTTGCCCTTTCGGTAAGATCATCACAAGCTAAGGTTTCTAATTAATTAACCAAGACCAGAGCCATATAGTAATTGTGGTTGTACTGTTTTTCTGGGTGGTTCTCCATGTTCCAATTCATTCAGATAATCTTATTTATCGCCAAAACAATATTCCAAGGACATGATGGATACAGGAGGTAGCATTATTTCCAACCATCCAAAATCTACTTATAAGCAACTAGCGTAGCTATAACGTAAATAAAACAACCCAAGTTTAAATAAGGAAGTTAAATAAGAGCTAGTCATATCCTTACTTGGGTTCCATCATATTCTAGACACATGCATGCATAAAAAGTAAAGGTGTAATTGTGATATTAATAGGACAGAAACATGATCAAGGACCACTTACCATCGTTAGCAAACTGCTGCTGCTCAGGAAATTCTTCAAAGTCTTGACCCTGCGGATCCTCGAACTGCGCACCGTCTAACGTCACACACAAGCACATACAGGCAAACAAGTGCAAATAATAAGAAATAGTACACCAATCAATATAAACAGAACAAAATAATATTTTAAAAACATTGTATAAGTCGTAAGGATCGCGTGAGTGCAAGAATCGATGAAATTGGAGCTAAAACGGAGAAGTTAGGGCTAAAACAGGGTTCCAGGGGCTTATCTGCGAAAGATTTGGATCTAAAAGGAGCTAAAACAAAGAATCCAGTGGCTCGATCGAAATTCAACCCTAGACAGAAGGGTTAGATTGCAAAACTAACAGGTCTAGGATGGTGGGTTCTATTTTGGAAAACTGCAGGGGCCTAAACAGAAGAAATAGAACCAAAACGCGATTACTTTTGAGCTAAGGTGGAGCGCGGGTTGATTCCGGGGAAACTGAAGGGCTAATCTGCAAAAGTGACGTGAGTTGACCGGTATAGGTCTGTTTGACCCGCGGGCTAAACGGATCTGAGCCGTTGGATCTAGATCCAACGGCCAGAGAGAGGCCAGCGGCTCGGGCGGCGGCGGGAGGTGCCGGCGGCGAGGTGGGGGCGGCGGCGCTTCGCCGGAGACGCGCGATCACACGCTCCCGGCCTTGGTTTCATGTGCGGCTTGGACGGGAAGCTAGCTCGCGACACGGGGGTTCCAATTGGGGTACTTGGAAGGGACGAGGGCAGCCTTGGACGGCGGCCGGTGACGAGAGGCGAAGTGGCCCGTTGGGGATCGTCGTGCGGGCGTGGGGAGGCCGGAAAGGGGAAAAGAACCGGCAGCGAGCGTCCTTACCACCAAGGGAAACTTCTGGAGCGCTTGGGTGTCGACGGGGTGCAGCGAGGCGGCGGCGCGGCAAGCTCTCGAGCCAGGTGGCAATGGCGGTGGCGGCTCGGGTGTTAGGGTTTTGAGGGGGTGGAAATCGGTGGCTGCAGCGTGGAGGCTAGGGCACGGGGGGCGGCGGCTTAAGTAGGGGCGCCGCGGGGTGCCTGGACGTGCGGGCCCGAGACGGATACGGTGGGGGTGGAGATCTCGCGGGGCGAGCTGGACTCGAACCCGAGTTCGGTGCGGCGCGGGGAAGAGGATTTCGACGGGCGGGGCCCTCGCGCCAGAGAGAGAGAGAGCGGGGAAAGGAGCGGGGCTCAGGCGGGTTGGGCCGGGAGCGAGGGAATGGGCCGAGCGCGCGCGAGGGAGAAACAAGAGAGGGAAGGAAAAGGAGGGCCGCGCGCGGGGATGCTGGGCCGCGACGGGGAGAAACCATGCGCAGGCAAAAGAAGAGAAGGAGGAGAGGGAGACTGTGGGCCAGGCTGCAGGGGGAGAGAGAGAAAGGGGGAAAGAAAGAGGGGAAAAGGGGCCGGCTGGGCTGGGCCCAAAGGAGAAGAGAGAGAGGGGGAGAAAGAAAGAAGAAAAACAAAATGCTTTTGAGTTTGAACATGAAATTTGAATTTAAATCCACATAACTGCAACCAATGAAACAATGCAAAGAGCATGAGATGCACAATCATATGGTTTTTCCAATATTCATTTTTATACTTAAGGAGAAAATTGTTTATCAGAATCCTATGACCCTATAACCTATCATTTTATTCAATTTTTGTACTTTGCAAAATTTAGGGTGTTACACCATCGACAAGTTTACCAAGTGCATCGAGTACAAACTAATCACAACGCTTTCTGCGGATCGAGTGGTTAGCTTCATCTGTGACATCTTGCACTGTTTTGGCTTCCCCAACACCATCATCATGTACCTGGGATCCAATTTCCACTCGCATTAGTTCTAGGATTGCTGTGAATGCAGTTCCATTAAAGTCAAGTACATGTCAGTTGCTCACCCGTGGGCCAACGGCTAGGTTGAGCGCACCAACGGCTTGATTCTTAATGGCTTGAAGAAAAGACTCTACAACGAGAATAGCAAAAAGAGCGGCAAGTGGATTGATGAGATCTCGTCAGTAATCTGGAGGCTTCGCACGCAACCAAGCAAGGCCACAGAACAATCAACTTTTTTTCGTATATGGGTCTGAAGCTATATTACCAGCTGATGTAACATGGAAGTCTCCTCGACTGAAGATGTATGAAGAAGGCGAGGCTGACAGTGCAAGACATCTCGAACTTGACTCAGCTGAGGAAATCAAATGCAATGTCTTGCTCCAGTCGGCCGCTACTTACAAGGAGTCCGTCGTTACCATGATCGGAACGTTCAACGACGCTATTTTATTGTTGGAGACATGGTTCTTCGACAAATCCAGGATGAAACCGGGTTACACAAGCTTAACTCATGATGGTAGGGGCTCTTCATCATGCACAAGGTTACAGGACCAAGGTCGTATCACTTACAGTACCCTGATGGTCAGGAGCTTCCTAATTCGTGGAATATCGAGCATCTACGCCGTTTTTATCCTTAGCCAACCAATCCATCTTCTGTCAGCGCCTGGAGATCAAATTTCTAGTACAACTCCAGTTTACTAGTTTATGACCAGTATTACGTGCAAGTTTGCTGAAGGGGCCTCACTCCCATACTTCCGGTATAACTCCGTTTTACTAGTTTACAACTGGTATTACGCGCAAATTTGTTGAAGGGGCCTTGCTCCCATACTTCCAGTAACAGATTACTAGTTTCCAACTAATACCCTATGTTACTGAAGGGGTCTTGCTCCCATACTTCTGATAACTCTATTTTACTGGTTTATGACTGGTATTACACGCAAGTTTGCTAAAGGGGCCTCACTCCCATACTTTGAGTAATAGATTACTAGTTTATGACTAGTATCCTATGTTACTGAAGGGGCCTCGCTCCCATACTTTCGGTATAACTCCGTTTTACTGGTTTACGACTGGTATTACGTGCAAGTTTGCTGAAGGGGCCTCGCTCCCATACTTCCAGTATTAGATTACTAGTTTCCAACTAGTATCCTATGTTACTGAAGGGGCCTCGCTCCCAGGACAAGGCGTTTACTAGATTCCGACTAGTTTTACGCGTGTTCGACTACTTCGACTACTCTTCTCGCTTACACATCTAGTTGGACTCGATTCCAACTTGTTGGTTTTTTCAACATTACAAGATCCAGCAGCAACTTGGCCAATGCCTGAATTCAGGGGCTAGTGCCACCGACTACCAAGCGTCTACTATGCGACTCATCTAGCTCCCAAGCTCGAGGGCTGGATGCGACAGGGCTTTTAGCGTGTTTTCAGCGACAACTCTCACGCTTTACGGCTGGACGCTGTAACACTACTCTGAAGATCCTGATTCAAGAGGGTTTTTGAAGATTTATCTCGGGAAGATAATTATTTAACCATTATGTCTGGGATTTTATTCCAAAATAAGGGGTTTTCATATTTTTATCCTAGAGGTCTGATCTAGCCATTGACTCGGGGAACAAGATTTGATTTGAGAGATAATTTAGGGCACTTTTTGGAGAAGTTATTTGTTTAACCATTTTTTTAGAGAATCCTTCCCGAAAAGATCGGTTTTCGAATTTCTGGACCAATTTTGCCCATCTTAACCATCAAATCGTTATCATAATATATTGCATGCCACGATTATTTTGGATCCTTTATTCCAAACCTTGGGGATTTGGATTCAAGGCTCAAGGGCTACAGGACACGTATCATCAGCGACTTATTATTCAAATCTTTTGGAAGATAAGGATAGAAGACTCTAGATTAAATTGACCCTTAGCCTGATTTTACGAGTCAACCTAAGGCTCGGGGGCTACTCCATATGGAGTGCGAGTTTAATTGCACCCCATATAAAAGAAGACTTGACAACTACTCAGGGCATGAGCACCTCATAGCCTCGATGCAGCCAAGGAAGTACTCGGAGGATACCTTCAAGATGGAGTTTGGGAAAAGTCGAAGACGCCTTCAGAAGTACTCGGATGCCTATAGTACTCAACTACGAAGAGCTCAGGGGCTTGTCAGACCTGGGCCCACAGGACTGTGCACATGGCGTACATCTTACAGGATAAGGAGTGGGAGATGGCCCACACCTTACACCAGTTGTAACTACTCGTACTGAAGTAGAACTACTCGAGCAGTAGTAGAACTAGTTGGATACAGTAGGAAACTACCTGAAAAGTATTTGGGTAGGACTCCTAAGGATTTCCATGAAACCCTGTCCACCCAGACTATATAAGGGCGGACAGGGACCCTCCTCGAACAAGAGCATGAGGGACAACTCGTGCCTCATGCAGGAGATCACTCAATCACCACCTAAGGCAATACAAACCACACAGGACGTAGGGTATTACACTCTCGGCGGCCTGAACCTGTCTAAACTTTATGTTCCTTGCACCTTCAAGTTCCTGATCTCGATGACACCCTACCGACAAACTCACCACCTTAGGGGTATCCCTCGGTGGGTGTGGCAGTAAAACACCGACAGCCTTGGCAGCGGTAGTAGTGGTGACTGGCTTGACCTCAATCCACTTGGTGAATTTATCGATTGCGACGTAGATGTGGGTGAAGCCACCCATGGAGGTCTTGAGGAGTCTGACCGAGTCGAGCCCCCAACAGGGGAAAGGCCACGAGGGCGATATTGTTCTCCAAACCTGTGCAGGGAAATGTTGCTACTTGGCGAAGAACTGACATCCCGTGCACTTTTTGACGATGTGGTGGGCGTCGGCAAGTGCCGTGGGCCAGTAGAAGCCGGACCTGAAGGCTTTTCCCACCAGGGTGGAAGATCCTGTGTGGTTCGCACAGATGCCCGAGTGGATCTCTCTGAGTAGAGCTACTCCATCGCTTTGTGAGATGCACTTGCTCAGCGTCCTTGAAGAAGCCGAGTGCTTGAACAAGTCATTGCCAATAACGACGTAGTCGACAACTCATCTAGAGAGCTTTTCGTGTTCCTTATTCTCAGGGTAAGACTTGTTGTGGATGATGAAGTCGATGATGGGGGCCCACCAGTCGGACTCGATGATGAGTCCTTCCTAGCCCTCGGCTGGTACCAAGTCTGGCTTGGTGGGAGGATCCTCCTCGAACTTCACCATGGGGCTGTTGAGCGCCTAGATGAAGATTCCCTTTAGGACGAGGGCTTGTTTGGAGCCAAGCTTGGAGAGGACATCTGCTGCGACATTGCAGTCCCTGAGGACATGATAGAATTCCATGCCATAAAATTTGGCCTTTGGCTTCCATATCTCCTTGCAGTAAGCGTCCATTTTCTCTTGTGTGCAGTCCCAATCTTTGTTTACCTGTAGGATGATGACTTTGGAGTCGCTGTAGGCTAGGAGCCGCTTGATGCCGAGTGAGGTGGCGATCCGGAGACCATGAATAAGGGCCTTGTACTCAGCAGCATTGTTTGTGGCCTTGAAGAGTAGCTGAAGTACATACTTGAGCTGTTTGCCTTTTGGTGATATGAAAAGGACTCCAGCACCAGCGTCATCGAGGTTGAGGGCACCATCGAGGTACATCTTCCAGTGCTTGGATCGTTGCTTCGGCGGTGGATCCTGGATCCCGGTCCACTCAGCCATGAAGTCAACCAGGGCTTGTGACTTGATCGTAGACCGGGCAATGAACTTGATGGAGAGCGCGGAGCTTGACTAACCACTTGACAACTCAGCCGTTCGTATCTTGGTTGTGGAGGATGTCGCCAAGTGGGAAGGAGGATACGACCTTGGTGCTATGCACTTGGAAGTAGTGTCGTAGGTTCCTGGGCGTGATGAGGATCACGTACAAGAGTTTTTGGACCATTGGGTAGCGCACCTTGGAATCAATGAGTACTTCAATGATGAAGTAAGTGGGTCATTGCACCTTGTAGGCGTGCCCTGGTTCATCTCGTTCGACGACCAGGACTGTGCTGACCACATGGGTTGTAGCTGCTATGTAGAGGAGTAAGAACTCGCCTGGGTCCGGGGCCGTGACCACCGGTGGCTTGGTTAGGAGCTCCTTGAGTTTGCCAAGTGCCCTAGAGGCATTGTTGTCCCACATGAACTTGTCTGCTTTTCAGAGTAGTTTGAAGAAGGGCAAGCCCTTATCACCAAGTCGGCTGATGAATCAGCTAAGGGCTGCCATGCAGCCGGTTAGCTTCATCAAGTCCTTCTTGCATTGGGGAGGCTTCATTTTCCTGATTGCGTTGACCTTTGTGGGGTTGGCTTTGATGCCTCGGTTGCTGACATGAAGCCGAGTAACTTTTCAGAAGGGACACTAAAGACACATTTTGTTGGGTTTAGCAACCATTTGAATTTACTGAGATTCTCAAATGTTTCAGCCAGATTAGCAATGAACTGGTCGCTGGACCTTGTCTTGACCACCACGTCATTGATGTAAGCTTCGACATTACGCCCGATCTACCCCTAGAGGCATCTCTGGATGGCCTTTTGGTACCAATCTGCCCCTGGAGGCATCTTTGGATGGCCTTTTGGTACGTAGCACCTGCGTTCTTTAGTTCGAACATCATGATGTTGTAGCAATATGCCCTGAAAGGAGTAATGAAGGATGTCTTCTATTGATCTGACTTCTTGAGGCCAATCTGATGATACCCATAGTAACAATCAAGAAAGGAGAGGAGAACACACCAGCCATGGAGTCAACAACCTGGTCGATGCGCAGAAGGGGAAAGGGGTGTTCAGGGCAGTGCTTGATGAGATTAGTGTAGTCGACACACATTCTCCATTCACCATTTTTGTTTTTTACAAGGACTAGGTTTGCCAGCCATTCGGGATGTGTGACTTCACGGATAAACCCTACGGCTAGGAGCCGAGTAACTTCTACCCTAATTGCCTCCTTCTGATCCTGACCGGAGCGCCGGAGCTATTGCTTGACGGGTTAAGCCTTTTCATCGAGATCTAAGGAGTGCTCAGCCTCCTCCCTCAGAATGTCTGGCATGTCAGAGGGCTTCCATGCGAAGGTGTCCCAATTGGCGCGAAGGATGGAGGTGAGCGCGTCTTCCTATGCTTGATCGAGGTCCACTCCGATTAGGGCGGTCTTGTCAGGGTCATTCTCCCTGAGGAGGATGGCCTTCATTGTGTGGTCCGGCTGCAACTATGACTCGGTGGCCGAGACATTTTCCAGAATGGAGAGATCCTATAGACAAATCTTCTTTGCCAACTCGGCGACCAAGACAGCATTCTTGGACAGCTCTAATGCCTCGGAGATGCTGATATTCTCTGTCTCACAAGATTGAGAGGTCTTCATGTCACCATGAATAGAGATGAATCCATTTGGCGCCGGCATCTTGAGTACAAGATACGTGTGGTTGGGGATTACCATGAACCTGGTGAGGGTGGGCCTCCCTAAGATTGCGTGGTACAAAGTCTCGAATGAGGCGACCTCGAAGTGGAGGTGCTCTGTATGATAGTTCTCCCGGATTCCGAAGGTAATCGGGAGAGTCACTTGGCCGACTGGAATCGAACATGAGCCAGGAATGATCATGTAGACGGCTTCCTGGGTCAGGACTGGGGAAGTCATGTCGTAACCCATGCTCTCTAGTGTCTTAGAAAAGATGATGTTGTCGCTGCTGCCTCCGTCAATGAGAACTTTGGAGAGGCGGACCATGCTCACCACTAGACTGATCACCAGCGGGTAAGATCCTGGGCTAGGCATGTGAACCCAGTGAATGCGCCGGTCGAAGGTTATGGGGACCTCTGACCATCGCAAGGGCTCAACCGGGTGCTAAAATATCGAGTTGACCTCGCGCTGATCTAGCTTGAGTCGGCATTGGCACCGTGGGGCTCTAGAGCCACCGTAGATGAAGTTGATGGTGTAGTCAACGTCTTGGAAGTCTCTTAGGGACTTGTCAGCTGGTTCTTCACAATCATGCCTGGGCGAGTTGTTTCGGCGTCTGCGGCTGCGGGAGCCTTTGGAACCTGTTGCTTTGTCCCGGTCGTCATAGCGGGGACGCTTAGCATCGTTAGTCGCCACACTGTTGTGAAGTGCATGACACTCACAGGGGTGTGGTTGGTGTCCTTGTGCCACGTGCACTTGCCGTCCAGAAGCCGATCCAGATCCTCCTGGATAAGGGAGCTACGCTGTCAGGGTTGATCCGCCACGGCAATGGTGTTTTCAGGGCCGCGTTTGTAGTTTTGGTTCTTGGATGACTCAGGACGGTCATGGTTCTTGTTGGAGCTGTGTCGAGGAGGGCAGCCATCGCGTCATGGGCAGTCGTCTTGCCGCTACTTGGGATGGTCGTCAATGTTGCGTTGGTCATTGTGGTGGCGGTGGGCTTTTTCAGCATCCGCCATGTCGGCGTGCTTGTTGACGACCGCCATCATCTCCCTGTCATCAACCTCCATAATCGTGTTACGATTAGCGAAGTACCTTTTGTTGTAGTCATGAAGGGACTCATTGGGCTGCTGGGTGACACTGCCCAGATCTCATCTGGTTTTGGGACCCGGACAGGATGCCTGGAAGTGGTTGATGAAGGCGGTGCAGAGGTCTTGCCAGCTGTTGATGGAGCCAGGGCGAAATCCCTCTGTCGCAGAACCGTCTGAATTATTCCGATTCAAGTGCACTAATCATCATTTACAAAGATAAGATGATCTCAAATGCACTTCAAACGGAACAACCCACGGGTCTGTCGGGTCACCGCCCGATGCAACCACGGTTACACAGGATCGGAGTAGGTTATACTCATACAAGAAGAACTCCAGGTACATAACAACGCAAGCCTTTATCACAGAGTAAGCAGTATTTTTACAAACCAGTTTTCTCCAGCCCTGACTGGAGCAAAATAAACAAAGGGTTATTTAAAAGCAACGGGTAAACACCCGTCGACCAAAGTTATAGCGAAAAGACAACGCGACTAACAACGTCGCCATCAGCAACACCATGCGTAGCCCAGTCGATGGTGTCACTCCGAGGGGTCAATGCTGGCCGGGGACGGATCCCATTCCACGGACCAACCAGGTGGAACAGCAAAGGGGCAGTACGCACTATCAGCCTGGTTCTCAACCGGCATACCTGAAAGCAGTTCTAGCAAGGCTGAGTATAATGATACTCAGCAAGGCTTACCCGGGTTTGGGTATACGTTAGCCCATAACTAGACTCATGAAGGTATGGTAAGGTTCTAGGTTTATTTTCAGCTGAAAAGCAATAGAGAGTATAATCTACTTCAAGTTTTAGCTTTCCGATTCTAGCTTGATTAACCATTCTAGGTAAGCACCTATACTAAACAAGCAAGATAGAGATTATCAATCATCAAGATTCCTCCATTATCAATTATACTTTTTACTCTATGTGGTAAAAGGGATAAGCAATCTCAATACTCGTGAGAGGCGGACGATCCGGACCGAATTTCAACCTTGCAAGGTAAACCTAACACACACGCTTGGAACATCCAACGATGATTCCGAAGCAACCGTTTGCCTTTCATTCCGGGTCGTGGATCAGGGCCACCACAAGCGACTGCAGGACCATACGCACACCCAATGTGTGCAGGACGTACGGCTGTAGCGCGACTACAAACCCGTACTCCTGGTTGCCCTTGCAACACGTATTCCTGCACGTTGAATCGAGTAACAAGAAAAACCAAAATACGAGTGGTGGGAGGTATGTCCACTTGCCGGGCTGATCGGTTACTAGGCTTACTGCTTACCATATTTCACGGCATGTGGCTAGTACTTTCAAACGCTTAGCCACCACTACCACACATTTCGACCTTAAAGCTTTTATCAAAACAGACAGGGTAAACTTCCAGGTCATGGTACAACACATGACCCTGTCCGTCATCCTTATAGTGGTTGCAGAATTGTAAACAAGCAATTCCTAGATCGCGCGAGTGACAGGAAATCACTCGAATTTTACCGGTCCTATTTAGCCGAGCACCTAAGCAATAAGGACTCGGTACAATCCATTGGTTTCCTAAGATTTCATGCAACTAGGGTTTCATCTCAACTCCTAGACGTAATGCAAAATATATAATATATTAATGAATTTGTAATAACTTGAAATATTGGGACGTGCACCGGGGCTTGCCTTCGGAAGTGAAGTTAGGGTCAAACGAGTTAAAAACTTCCGAACGTCGGTTCGGGGCTTCAGTCACTTCTTCAGTAACTTGGACGGAGTCTTCAGATAGCCCGGGTTCGGGTTCCAAGATCAACTCGTAGTCTCCGTCTTCAAGCGTCGATGAGTCTACATGATATGCAAGGATTGATTTTTAGTAACAAACATGTTAAGTCTTTCCTTCACGGTAAAGTTGCAATTTAACAGATCAATACACACTCAGCATCAACAATAAAATGACAAAATCATCAAACAACTAATATCACAAAACTAAAGCAAATTATTCCTAATCATAGGTTCAAACACATTTAGTAGTAATTATACTTAAATCTTAATTGTTTGAACTCATTTGACAAATTTTAAAAATTATTCAATTCACAAAGTTGTACTGGTCTGGAAAATTTCACACAAAGCTAAACACTACTTAAACTAACTAGAAACCAAGAATTGCAGGAAACAAACTTAAATCATATAAGTTATACACAAAAGATCCCTTTTTGAAAACATTTAAATAACTGCAAAACTAACTGATTTCAAACTACACTTTAGTAACCAAAGTTGTAGATATAAATTTATGAACACAACAGAACTGGTTTTGCCATTTTTGGATTTTTCTACACTTTCCTATGAATTTTCAAAACTGGCTGGAAGGGAAAAATGAAAAAGGCACTGATTCTTCACAAAGAGACCCCTGGAAAGTTTTGAAACTAAGCAATCAGGTCCCTAGCCGGTTTTCCTCTAGGGGACAGATCAACGGCGAGCGATTCCGGCGAGATAGCTCGTCGGCGGTGAGGGGAAAGGGAGGGGAAATGCTCAGGGGCTTACGGCGGTCACGTAGGTGGCCGGAGTTGGGCGGGGGAGGGGCTGTAGCGGTGGAACGACGGTGACAGAGGCGGCGGCGGAGCTTGGAAGCTCGGTGGCGGTGTTCCGGTGGCTGGAGGGCCGGAAAGTAGTCGAGAAGTGCCTGGAGAGCTTCGTGAGGATGATGTGGTGCCGATCGTGTACTTGACCGGGGTGGGGAAGCACTGGAGAAGCGGAACGACGACGAAGCTGAGCTGTGGCGGCGGAGAAACGACGGCGTGCACGTGGACAGGACGTTCCGGTGGAGGGATTGGAAAAAGGTCGGTGCTGTGAGCTTCAGGAGGGTGATGTGGCGCTGGTGGAGCAAGAAATCGGGAAGGGGAGGCTCGGGATCGAGCTGTCAACGGCGAGGCCAAATGGCGGCGAAGGAAGAACTCCGACGTGCTCGCGGGCAGACGTCTCCGGTGGAGGAACAAGCAATTGGCCGGTGCGATGAGTGTTAGGGAGTAGTTGTGGTGCTGATGGGGGTCTGGATCAAGGGTGGGATGCTCTGGAGGAGGCTACCGACGGCGAGGCCGAACGGCGGCGAAGCTTGGACGGCGGCGATGCGAGGAAGAAGACGACCGGGGGTGATGTGAGCTCGGGAAAAAGGCGAAAGGGGTTGCTCACGAGGTGCTGAAGAGCTTTATATGCTCGGAGAAGCACTGGGGCATGGCAAGGAGGAGCTGGACGCCGGCGACGTCGTGGCGGCCGGGGAGAGCAGGGGAGCGGCGTGGTGGCTCGGGAAATGGCCACCAGGGCCTGACAAGCGGCGGGGGTGATGCGCTGGAGGTGGAGGTGGCACTGGCGAGCGGCGCGGGGGCAGGAGGCGGCCGGGGCAGCTCGCCGGAGTTAAGCGGCGGTGGCAGCAGCTCTCGGGCAGAGCAGAGCAGAGCAGAGCAGCTGGAGGTGGACGACGAGGACCTGGTTGCAAATACTGAAAAACCCAGGGACTCCACTGTAAATCCTGAGTAACTTTCAAACTAGAGCTCAAATGAAAATGCTCTAAAAACCAAAAGTGTAGAGAATAAAACGTTCTACAACTTTTCTTTAGGGTTCGACTTCATGAGAGTTGAAGATTCAAAGTTATTTTAAAAACCATACAACTAGTCAAATTTCTTTTAAAACCTTTTTAAATTTTACATTTCAAACAACTCCCTGATTTGTTTTCAATTTTTACAGTGGTTTAAAGGTAAAACATTATTGCAAATCAGCCCTTCCTATATTTCAAAATTATCCACCCTCACACACATTTTGCACATTAAGCCTTATATTTTTCTAAAATTACAGAAAACACCCTAAAATCTTGTCCTTAAACAACACACAAGAGTACGTCCTACACGCAATGCACTAAGTCTGGCTCCCATATACCTGAGGTGTCACAACCCTCCCTCCTAAAAAGAATCTCGTCCCGAGATTTCGGAACAAGATAGAGTTGGAGATTTCAAGGTTAAAGATTGTCGTTCAGGAAATCCGGAAAATGTTTTTGGAGATAAGCTTCGGTTTCCCAAGTTGCTTCTTCTTCAGTGTGATGATTCCACTGAATTTTATACATCTTGATCGTCGCTCTTCTGGTACTTCTTTCTTTGGCATCTAGGATCTTGATGGGATGCTCGGCATAAGAAAGATCAGGTTCTATAGCGATAGCCTGTAGATCTATGATCTCCGTGGGGACTTGGAAACATTTCTTGAGTTGGGAAACATGGAAAACATTATGGACAGCCGCTAGTTGAGGTGGAAGTCGAAGATGATAAGCTACAGGTCCGCAGATCTCAAGGATTTCGAAGGGTCCAACGTATCGAGGAGCAAGTTTTCCTTTGATGCCGAAACGTTGAACTCCTCGAGTAGGAGACACCCGAAGATACACAAACTCTCCTACAGAAAACTGTAAGGGCTTCCTACGTTTGTCCGCGTAGCTTTTCTGTCTGGATTGAGCTGCTTTAAGATTGGTTTGAATGTGCTTTACCTTGATTTCAGCCTCCATGACCAAGTCGGGTCCAAAGATTTTACGTTCACCGACTTGTGACCAACTCAAAGGAGTTCGACACCGGCGACCGTATAGAGCTTCGAATGGAGCCATTTGAAGACTTGATTGGAAGCTGTTGTTGTACGAGAATTCTGCCAACGGTAAGCACTGGTCCCAACTTTTGCCATACTGAATGACGCAAGCTCTTAGCATATCCTCTAGGATTTGGTTGACTCTTTCGGTTTGTCCGTCCGTTTGGGGATGATATGCTGAGCTTCGAATAAGTCTAGTCCCTAGAGATGTCTGAAGTTGCTCCCAAAAACGAGCGATGAATTGAGCACCACGATCAGAGATGATCGTCTTAGGTACTCCATGGAGTCTAATGATTTGCTCTATGTAGATTTCCGCATACTTCTTGGTGGTAAAAGTAGTATGCACAGGAAGAAAGTGAGCAGTTTTGGTTAATCGATCTACGATTACCCAAATGGAGTCATGTTTCTGGGAGGTGTTGGGCAAACCAACGATGAAATCTATACTGATGTCTTCCTATTTCCAAGAGGGAATAGGCAATGGTTGCAAGACACCAGCAGTCTTGAGATGACTGGCTTTGACCCTCTGGCAGATATCGCATCCAGCAACATACCTTGCTATTTCTCTTTTCATGCGAGTCCACCAGAAGTTCTGTCTCAAGTCCTGGTACATTTTGGTACTACCAGGGTGCATAGAAAACTTGGACAAATGTGCTTCATCTAGAATTTGCTTTCGAAGTTGCTGATCTTTAGGTACAACAATCCGTTCCTTGAACCAGAGTACTCCCAAAGGATCTATCTGAAAGCACTTATATTTCTCCTCTCCTTTAATAAGATTTTGCTTAATGATCTTTATCCCATCATCATGTTGTTGGGCCATGATGATACTATTCTTAATTGGAACTTCCTCTGAAAGCTGATTCAAACTACCTTGGGATATAATTTCAAGGTTAAGCTTTCTCATCTCCCAACAGAGGGTTTCATTCAGAGCCTCTACTGATAAACAAGAGCAATGTGCTTTTCGACTCAAGGCGTCTGCAACCACGTTGGCCTTGCCTGGATGATAATGGACTTCCAGGTCATAATCTTTGATTAATTCTAGCCAACGGCGTTGTCTCATATTCAAATCTGCTTGGGTGAATATGTATTTGAGGCTCTTGTGATCAGTGTAGATATTACACTTGGTTCCCATGAGATGGTGTCTCCAAATCTTGAGCGCATGAATCACAGCTGCCAGCTCAAGATCATGGGTAGGATAGTTTTGCTCATGGGGCCGGAGTGCTCGAGAAGCATAAGCAATGACGCGGTTGTTCTGCATGAGTACACAACCGAGTCTGATGCCTGAAGCATCGCAATAGACATCGAAGGGTTTAGAGTTGTCCGGTTGAGCCAACACTGGGGCAGTAGTGAGATGGGCTCTTAAGGTGTGAAATGCTTCTTCGCATTTCTTATTCCAGACAAACTTAATTCCCTTTTTCAGTAGCTCGGTCATAGGTTTGGCTATTCTGGAAAAATCAGGAATGAATCAGTGATAATAGCCAGCCAAACCTAGAAAGCTACGGATCTGATGAATAGAAGTAGGAGGCTCCCAATCCATTACCTCCTGAACCTTGCTAGGGTCCACAGATATGCCATTGCTAGAAACAGTGTGGCCTAGAAATTTTACTGTATCAATCCAAAATTCACACTTGGAGAATTTAGCATACAGACGATGATCTCTTAACTTCTGAAGAACTATTCGAAGGTGTTTGGCATGATCTTCAGGGTTTTTAGAATAGATAAGGATATCGTCGATGAATACCACGACAAATCTATCTAGCTCCGTCATGAAAACTGAATTCATGAGATACATGAAATAAGCTGGAGCATTGGTAAGACCAAAGGACATAACCAGATATTCATAAAGTCCATATCTGGTAGAGAAGGCTGTTTTTGGAATGTCACAAGGTCTTATCTTGATTTGGTGGTATCCAGAGCGAAGGTCAATTTTTGAAAACACCTTGGCTCCGGCTAGCTGATCGAAAAGAATGTCAATGCGGGGCAGAGGATATTTGTTTTTGATTGTCACCGCATTGAGAGGGCGATAGTCTACGCACATTCGTAGGCTATTGTCCTTCTTTTTCACGAATAGAGCTGGGCATCCCCATGGTGAAGCACTTGGACGGATGTAACCTTTATCAAGAAGATCTTGAAGTTGGGTTTTTAGTTCTGCTAGTTCGTTTGGTGGCATACGGTAGGGCCTTTTGGAGATAGGTGCCGTACCTGGCTGTAACTCGATAATGAACTCAACATCCCTATCTGGAGGCATTCCTGGCAGATCGTCTGGGAAAACATCCGGATATTCACACACAATCGGGATGGCCTCGAGTTTAATCCCTTCTGCCGCATAGGCACAAGAGTTGATACACCCTTTGTGTGATAGATAAAGAGTGGTGGTTCCTTGATAGGGTGAGTCTATCTCCACTACTCTGGATGAGATATCCAGTGAGACATGGTGTTCCGACATCCAATCCATACCTAACAAAACATCCATCCCTTCTAGATCCAGCAAAAGCAAATCTGTCTTCACCAGATTGCTGCCCAACTGGATTGGCACATTTCTACATATTTGATTGGATGCCACTCTACCACCCGGGGTTGCAATCAAATAACTTCCATTAACCGGATATAATTCTAATCCTAGTTTGGCTCCAAATTTTGAACTGATAAAGCTATGAGTTCCACCGGAATCAAAAAGTATAATGGCGGGTTGATAATGAATAGTGAAAGTACCCGTCATTATAGGAGCGCCCTCGGGAAGTTCGGAGACGGCGGCGAAGTTCACCCTGCCTTGGCGAACTTGTACCATCTGTTTCTTCCCTTTGCCCTTATTGTTTGCGTTGGAGAGCTGCCCTGGGAATGATCTCCTAGGTTGCGGACAGTTCTTGATGAAATGCGAGGGGCTGCCACAATTGAAGCAACGGTTGCCGTTGTTTCCTTGACCAAAAGGAGGGGAAGTGGGCCTGAGGCCTTGTT
The DNA here is from genome assembly GCF_002211085.1 of Panicum hallii. Classification (NCBI taxonomy): domain Eukaryota; kingdom Viridiplantae; phylum Streptophyta; class Magnoliopsida; order Poales; family Poaceae; genus Panicum; species Panicum hallii. The sequence goes on from NC_038042.1 coordinate 29,340,446, forward strand.
GCTGTTGCTGCTGCTGAGGAGGAGCTGACTGTCGGTTAAATTGGGACTGCTGTGGGGGCCTAGCCACCCATCTCCCTGGTAAATTGGCGCGAGGTGGAGGTCGCGTCGTTGACTGCGGCATCAACCTAAACCTCGACTGTTGAGTGCCGGGGGGACCAGGGGTAATCTTTCTCTTCTTCTCAGCCCGATGAGCTGAGATACAGTCCTCTTGAGTGATGGCCATGTTGACCAATTCATTGAAGGTGTTGGCTCGGGCTAAGTTCAGTCGTTCCCGGAGCTTGGTGTTGAGACCGCGACGAAAACGGTCTCTCTTCTTGGCGTCAGTGTCTGCATGATAGCTCGCATATTGGCACAGGTGATTAAATGCCTGTGCATATTGCATGACAGTACGAGTGCCCTGGGTTAACGCCAAGAATTCATTGAGCTTGCGCTCAATCAAGCCTTCAGGAATATGATGGGCGCGGAATGCGGCCTTGAATTCTTCCCAAGATACCACATGACCATCTGGTTGTATCGCAGAATAGTGGTCCCACCATATACGGGCAGTACCACGGAGTTGTTGTGCTGCAAAGAGGGCCTTGTTCGCCTCCGAGCATGGGGCCGACAGTAGAGCAAACTTGGACTCCACAGTACGGAGCCATGCATCCGCATCTAGAGGTTCCTCTGTCTTGTGAAATAACGGGGGCTGGGTACCGAAGAAATCCTGATACCCTGCTGAGGCATTTTCCTCGCGGTTTCTGGATTGGTGTTGGAAGTGTCCCAGCTGTGCCCTCACTAGCTGGTTCAGTAGTTCAGTTTGCTGGGCCATTACCTCCGCTAGATTGGGTGGCGGAGGTGGCGGTTGTTGCGAACCGCTAGCCTGGTCGGGCCGGAAACCTTCAGGGGTTCCACGTGTTGCTCCAACCATCTGAAACAAAAGAAAAAATCCATCATATTCACTCACGCTTATTTCCTTTTGTTATCAGGCATACATATCATATGTTCAGTTGGTCCATCGCATGTAAATATGGAGACAAAGTATGCAGCAATAGGACATTAAACTTAAAACTCCATAACTGAACATGCGGTTCAACATATAGTACAACACAACTTCCACAACTCCCAGTACAAGGCGCACCACGTTATATTACATCCAAGTGGTTCTTAGTCTATACAATTGCTTATTCTACCCACCAGATCATCCTACTCTATACTAGACATATCCATTACGGCGAAGAGAGCGATGAGCTAATAGTCGTCGAGGTTTCCCACCGACGACGGACTTCCGGAAGATGAGTGATTAGATTGGGGATTTGGGGCGGGATCACCGTGCTCGGAGTCAAGACTTGACTCTCCTTGTATTTCCTCTGGATCTTCTTCTTCTTCCTCACTCTCATTTTCTTTTGGCACTACAGGTGGTACGGGCTGCTCATGAAATTCGTTGATATGGTTGACGGCATCATCAAGCTCAATAGTGAGATCTTGAACTTGATCCTGGAGAAACTCAATAATGGTATTGCGCTGGGTAATAACCGTCTCCCTATCATGGATCTGGTTCTCCAGGTTGTTGATGATCACATCACGCTGGGCCAACAAATCGACCTGAGCATTCTTGATAGTGTGAAGCTCATTCAGCTCATCAAGCTGCTGGGTGATAGTTCCATGGTGAGCTTGAGCTAAGGTGGACAACTGGTTCATGACCCGACGTTGCAACAAGTGATAATGATGCTGCACGTTCATGAACCGGATAAGAGTCTGCAGTGTCTCGAGAGACAGATCTCCCAATAAATGACTGCAGCAAGAGATCCTGAAAGTCCACTCGGGGTCACGAGAGTCTGTGGTTGGGAACAATCCGATCGGGTAGGCTGCCACTTCCTCGGGGTGCTTGTCACAGAAGATGTGAATAGCTTCAAGTGCTATAGACTCAAAGGTATCCACAAGGCGGTGACCAATGGTGCAAATTGTGACAGGTTGACATAAATAGCGAGAGGGGTGCTGCGGAATGGTCATCTTCACCCTACACCGAGGAACACCCGCTTCAACAAACTCATATCCGTCGTAACGTGGGGGTGCGTCATAGCTGAAAATCTGAAGTGACTCCCACAAGAGACGGGGAAAACCCTCCCAATGCAAGGCATTGGTATGAGCGTGTCCTTCGCGATCCCAACGAATATTCGGAGTCTCAGCCATCTGAAGCAGGATTTCAATTGGTGAGATACAAGGTACAGCAACATAGAACAAGAATCTAATGAAATGATTGAACTGCTGGAATGCAACTATTCTGCAGAAGACTCTCAAGATAGCTGTACTGAGATAGCTGATTTGGATAACAGTAATGACTGGAAATCAAAAGAACATCCTAGATTTCGAAGATAGATAAACAATGGAAAGATACTAAACCCGATGACTGTCTGAAGGATTGTGACAAGTTTGTATCTAGGATAAACCACTCTTCAATAGTCCTTAGTCAAGCACTCAGACAAGACATTCAAATAGGTTTATAATGCATGCACGGTTCTACTCGACCTCACCAACACACAATTGCCAAAGAAGCTTTGGACTTACGAGGTTAATTTCGGTGACATAATCATATGTCTCTCCCTATATAACTAGTCGTTCTTCCTATTCGCATACCTATTACTCGTGGTTAGTGTACCTGCAGAAAACCACAGTAGAATAATGAACCTTTCATGCCAGCACGTCATGAAAGCGTCCCCAAACATTACTGTTCACTATAGAAACAGCATCTGTACAATTACCGCCGTACAGACAATGTTAACATACGTTATTGAATAACGTATTCACGGGGGGTACCGCAAAATGCGGGGGTATGAACAGCGATCGCCATACCCTGCGCCGAACCATATACTCCCAATGTAGTCAACCGAAGTTGGTATATTGGCAGCATCTCAAGTAGGCCACTGCTTGAGAAACAGCGTTCGGTTCGCATCACCGACGGGAAGGCCAAGCTCCCTCAGTTGGCTGAGGATCCTTACCTTCTTACCTTGGTGGCGGATGATGACTTATACGATTCTAAGGTTGATTGTACTTAAAAGTAAGTTTTTGCAGAAAGTAGTGCTGGAAGTTAGAACCTAGTATAATAACTAGTAGTCACCTAGTAGTTCCCAAACTAACCCTCAGGGCTCTACGAACTAAGCACACAACCTTAGCGAATCAAACGCCTTTTGTAATTTTCTTTATTATGCCAAATTTTATTCTGAAATCATTTTTAAGCACTGTAATATCCCTGGATTTCTCCTGTATCCTGTATAGAGTGTAGGTAAACCTACAGCTCTGATACCAGCTGTGGCAGAACTGTCTGAATTATTCCGATTCAAGTGCACTAATCATCATTTACAAAGATAAGATGATCTCAAATGCACTTCAAACGGAACAACCCATGGGTCTGTCGGGTCACCGCCCGATGCAACCACGGTTACACAGGATCGGAGTAGGTTATACTCATACAAGAAGAACTCCAGGTACATAACAACGCAAGCCTTTATCACAGAGTAAGCAGTATTTTTACAAACCAGTTTTCTCCAGCCCTGATTGGAGCAAAATAAAAAAAGGGTTATTTAAAAGCAACGGGTAAACACCTGTCGACCAAAGTTATAGCGAAAAGACAACGCGACTAACAATGTCGCCATCAGCAGCACCATGCGTAGCCCAGTCGATGGTGTCACTCCGAGGGGTCAATGCTGGCCGGGGACGGATCCCATTCCACGGACCAACCAGGTGGAACAGCAAAGCGGCAGTACGCACTATCAGCCTGGTTCTCAACCGGCATACCTGAAAGCAGTTCTAGCAAGGCTGAGTATAATGATACACAGCAAGGCTTACCCGGGTTTGGGTATACGTTAGCCCATAACTAGACTCATGAAGGTATGGTAAGGTTCTGGGTTTATTTTCAGCTGAAAAGCAACAGAGAGTATAATCTACTTCAAGTTTTAGCTTTCCGATTCTAGCTTGATTAACCATTCTAGGTAAGCACCTATACTAAACAAGCAAGATAGAGATTATCAATCATCAAGATTCCTCCATTATCAATTATACTTTTTACTCTATGTGGTAAAAGGGATAAGCAATCTCAATACTCGTGAGAGGCGGACGATCCGAACCGAATTTCAACCTTGCAAGGTAAACCTAACACACACGCTTGGAACATCCAACGATGATTCCGAAGCAACCGTTTGCCTTTCATTCCGGGTCGTGGATCAGGGCCACCACAAGCGATTGCAGGACCATACGCACACCCAATGTGTGCAGGACGTACGGCTGTAGCGCGACTACAAACCCGTACTCCTGGTTGGGCATTCCGAACAGGGCATTCCTCCCATTCCACACGCTTGGAATGCCAACAGGGCATTCCGAAGCAACCGTTTCCCTAATATTCCGGGTTATGGATCGGGGCCACCACAAGCGACTGCAGGACCGTACACACACCAATTATGCAGGACATACGTCTGTAGCGCGACTACAAAACCCGTATTCCTATCTGCCACGCAGAACGTACTCCCACACGTCGGTGCGTGTAAACATGAAATAAAAGTCGAGTGGTGGAAACGCGTCCATTTGCCGGGCCATTCGGGTACTAGGCTTACCGCTTACCATATTTCGCGGCATGTGGCTAGTACTTTCAAACGCTTAGCCACCACTACCACACATTTCGATCTTAAAACTTTTACCAAAACAGACAGGGTAATCTTCAGGTCATGATACATCACATGATCCTGTCCATCATCCTTATAGTGGTTGCAGAATTGTAAACAAGCAATTCCTAGATCGCGCGAGTGACAGGAAATCACTCGACTTTTACCGGTCCTATTTAGCCGAGCACCTAAGCGATAAGGACTCGGTACAATCCATTGGTTTCCTAAGATTTCATGCAACTAGGGTTTCATCTCAACTCCTAGACGTAATGCAAAATATATAATATATTAATGAATTTGTAATAACTTGAAATATTGGGATGTGCACCGGGGCTTGCCTTCGGAAGTGAAGTTAGGGTCAGACGAGTTAAAAACTTCCAAACGTCGGTTCGGGGCTTCAGTCACTTCTTCAGTAACTTGGACGGAGTCTTCAGATAGCCCGGGTTCGGGTTCCAAGATCAACTCGTAGTCTCCGTCTTCAAGCGTCGATGAGTCTACATGATATGCAAGGATTGATTTTTAGTAACAAACATGTTAAGTCTTTCCTTCACGATAAAGTTGCAATTTAACAGATCAATACACACTCAGCATCAACAATAAAATGACAAAATCATCAAACAACTAATATCACAAAACTAAAGCAAATTATTCCTAATCATAGGTTCAAACACATTTAGTAGTAATTATACTTAAATCTTAATTGTTTGAACTCATTTGACAAATTTTAAAAATTATTCAATTCACAAAGTTGTACTGGTCCGGAAAATTTCACACAAAGCTAAACACTACTTAAACTAACTAGTAACCAAGAATTGCAGGAAACAAACTTAAATCATATAAGTTATACACAAAAGATCCCTTTTTGAAAACATTTAAATAACTGCAAAACTAACTGATTTCAAACTACACTTTAGTAACCAAAGTTGTAGATATAAATTTTATGAACACAACAGAACTGGTTTTGCCATTTTTGGATTTTTCTACACTTTCCTATGAATTTTCAAAACTGGCTGGAAGGGAAAAATGAAAAAGGCACTGATTCTTCACAAAGAGACCCCTGGAAAGTTTTGAAACTAAGCAATCAGGTCCCTGGCCGGTTTTCCTCTCGGGGACAGATCAACGGCGAGCGATTCCGGCGAGATAGCTCGTCGGCGGTGAGGGGAAAGGGAGGTGAAATGCTCAGGGGCTTACGGCGGTCACGTGGGTGGCCGGAGTTGGGCGGGGGAGGGGCTGTAGCGGTGGAACGACGGTGACAGAGGCGGCGGCGGAACTTGGAAGCTCGGTGGCGGTGTTCCGATGGCCGGAGGGCCGGCAAGTAGTCGAGAAGTGCCTGGAGAGCTTCGTGAGGATGATGTGGTGCCGATCGTGTACTTGACCGGGGCGGGGAAGCACTGGAGAAGCGGAACGACGATGAAGCCGAGCTGTGGCGGCGGAGAAACGACGGCGTGCACGTGGACAGGACGTTCCGGTGGAGGGATTGGAAAAAGGCCGGTGCTGTGAGCTTCAGGAGGGTGATGTGGCGCTGGTGGAGCAAGAAATCGGGAAGGGGAGGCTCGGGATCGAGCTGTCGACGGCGAGGCCGAACGACGGCGGAGGAAGAACTCCGACGTGCTCGCGGGCAGACGTCTCCGGTGGAGGAACAAGCAATTGGCCGGTGCGATGAGTGTTAGGGAGTAGTTGTGGTGCTGATGGGGGTCTAGATCGAGGGTGGGATGCTCTGGAGGAGGCTACCGACGGCGAGGCTGAATGGCGGCGAAGCTTGGATGGCGGCGATGCGAGGAAGAAGACAACCGGGGGTGATGTGAGCTCGGGAAAAAGGCGAAAGGGGTTGCTCACGAGGTGCTGAAGAGCTTTATATGCTCGGAGAAGCACTGGGGCGCGGCAAGGAGGAGCTGGACGCCGGCGACATCGTGGCAGCCGGGGAGAGCAGGGGAGCGGCGTGGCGGCTCGGGAAATGGCCACCAGGGCCTGACAAGCGGCGGGGGTGATGCGCTGGAGGTGGAGGTGGCACTGGCGAGCGGCGCGGGGGCAGGTGGCGGCCGGGGCAGCTCGCCGGAGTTAAGCGGCGGTGGCAGCAGCTCTCGGGCAGAGCAGAGCAGAGCAGAGCAGCTGGAGGTGGACGATGAGGACCTGGTTGCAAATACTGAAAAACCCAGGGACTCCACTGTAAAGCCTGAGTAACTTTCAAACTAGAGCTCAAATGAAAATGCTCCAAAAACCAAAAGTGTAGAGAATAAAACGTTCTACAACTTTTCTTTAGGGTTCAACTTCATGAGAGTTGAAGATTCAAAGTTATTTTAAAAACCATACAACTAGTCAAATTTCTTTTAAAACCTTTTTAAATTTTACATTTCAAACAACTCCCTGATTTGTTTTCACTTTTTACAGTGGTTTAAAGGTAAAACATTATTGCAAATCAGCCCTTCCTATATTTCAAAATTATCCACCCTCACACACATTTTGCACATTAAGCCTTATATTTTTCTAAAATTACAGAAAACACCCTAAAATCTTATCCTTAAACAACACACAAGAGTACATCCTACACGCAATGCACTAAGTCTGGCTCCCACATACCTGAGGTGTCACACCCTCGATCTAGTTCAACGCCTGGCGACTCATCATCACTGGGAAATAGGCCGCCATGATATCGTTGTTGCCGATGGTGGCTCATACGGCGATGGAGTAGGTGCGGAGCCTCATCTTGGGATCAGAGTCGTCGTCGAACTTATCAATGTTGACTGGCTTGAACATGGAGGGCCACGAGATACCACTAAGTCAGTTGGAGAAGGCGAAGAAGCCGTCGAGGTCGCCGCTGAGGTCACTGTCAGGGCAGGCGGGTGCTGGCGGGAGCGGTCAGGGTGGTCGTTGTTGATCATCATGGCCGTGTCGACCCCAGTTGCCTCGAGTGGCCCCAAGAGGACCATATTCCTCATCGTACCTCCTTTGGCGCTCGCACTCAGCCTCCTCGCATTCTCGGTGATGATTGTTGACGAGCGGGCGTAGATCTCGATTGTTGTTGATGTTGCCCTGAAGATCCAGTTGGTCGACCTCTTCATCTGCGTCGTGGTGCCATCTCGAGTGGCCAGAGTTGCTCGATTGAGCCCGAAAAGCAGAGTAGTCTTTTCTCAGGAGCTAGACCTAGGCAGCTACGATGTGAAGGCACGTCCGAGCCCTTTCGAGCTCGGGTGACATGGGTAGCGTGTCGAGTACCTCAAAGGCGGCAGCCAGGTTGGCTGAAAGAGTGGTGTCATTATTTTACTACCATGACCACTGAGGGATACCCCCAAGGTGGTGAGTTTGTAGGTAGGGTGTCGCCGAGATTAGGAACTCGAAGGTGCAAGGAATATAAAGTTTAGACCTGTTCGGGCCAACGAGAGCGTAATACCCTACATCCTGTGTGTTGTTTGTATTGCCTTAGGTGTTGACATTGTGTCTCCTATTTGGAGGGGGTACCTGCCCTCCCTTATATAGTCTGGGGAGACAAGGTTACATGGAAGTTCTAGTCGGATACGAGCCCAGGAGTCCTACCCGAGTACTTTTCGGGTAGTTTCCTTCTGTTCCGACTAGTTCTACTACTGTATGAATAGTTCTACTATGTTATGAGTAGTTACAACTGGTGTAGAGCGTGGGCCATGTTCCACCCCTTATCCTATAAGATGTAGGCCATGTGTGCAGTCCCATGGGCTCGGGTCTGATAAGCCCCCGAACTCTTTGTCGTTGAGTACTGCAGGCTTCCGAGTACTTCTGAAGTCATCTTTGAGTTCTCCTAAACTCCATCTTGAAGGTGTCTTCCGAGTACTTACTAGGCTGCATCGAGGCTGTGAGGTGCTCATGCCCTAAGTAGTTGACAAGTCTTCTTTTATATGGGTTGCAATTGAACTCGCACTCCATATAGAGTAGCCCCCGAGCCTTAGGTTGACTCGTAGAATCAAGCTGAGGGTCAATTTAGTCTTGAGTTTTCTGTCCTTATCTTCCAAAAGATTTGAAAAATTAGTCGCTGATGACACGTGTCCCGTAGCCCCCGAGCCTTGAATCCAAATCCCCAAGGTTTGGAATAAATAATCCAAAGAATCGTGGCATGCAATATATGACGGTAAAGATTTGATAATTAAGATGGGAAAATTGGTTTAGAAATTCGAAAACCGCTTCTTTCAGGATGAATTCCCTAAAAAAAATAGTTAAACAAATAACTTCTCCAAAAAAGCGCCCTAAATTACCGCTCAAATCAAACCTTGTTCTCTGAGTGCCATGTCGTGTCCGGCCCCCGATCCTGGGAGATAGATGAGTCGCACAAGATACACCTAGTATTCAGTGGCACTAGCCCGCGAGCCTAGGCATTGGCCAAGCTACTGCTGGATCTTGAACTGTCGATGAAGCCGACTAGTTGGAGTCGATTCCAGCTAGTTTTGTAGGCGAGACAAGTAGTCAAAATAGCTGATGACATGTAAAACTAGTCGGGAACTAGTAAACGCAGTGTATGGGAGCAATGCCCTTGCGGTAAACTCCATGTATAACTAGTCAAGAACTAGTAAACGGAGTAGTACTGGAAGTATAGGAGCGAGGCCCCTTCAGTAACATAGAATACTAGTCGAAAACTAGTAATCTGAGCGTTACTGAAAGTATGGGAGCGAGACCCTATAAGTAACATAGAATACTAGTGGGAAACTAGAAATCTGAATGTTACTGGAAGTATGGGAGTGAGGCCCCTTCAGTAACATCGAGTACTAGTCGAGAACTAGTAATCTGAGCGTTACTAGAAGTATAGGAGCGAGGCCAATTCACTAAACTTGCACGTAGTACCAATTGTGAACCAGTAGAACGGAATAGTACGGGAAGTATGGGAGCGAGGCCCCTTCAGTAACATAGAATACTAGTCGAAAACTAGTAGTCTAGTCATTACTGGAAGTTTCGGAGTGAGGCCCCTTCAGTAACATAGAATACTAGTCGAAAACTAGTAATCTGAGCGTTATTGGAAGAATGGGAGCGAGGCTCCTTCAGTAAACTTGCACGTAGTACCAGTCGTGAACCAGTAGAACAGAGTAGTACTGGAAATATGGGAGCAAGGCCCCTTCAATAACATAGAATATTCATCGAAAACTAGTAATCTGAGTGTTACAGGAAGTATGGGAGCGAGTCCCCTTCTATAAACTTGCACGTAGTACCAGTCGTGAACTAGTAGGATGGAGTAGTACTGGAAGTATGGGAGCAAGGCCCATCCAGTAGACTACACGTAATACCAGTCGTGAACCAGTAAAATAAAGTAGTACTTGGAGTACGGGAGTAAGGCCCCTTCAGTAACATAGAATACTAGTCGTAAACTAGTAATCTGAGCGTTACGGGAAGTAAGGGAGCGAGGCCCTTTCAGTAACATACAATACTAGTCGGAAACTAATAGTCTGGGCATTACTGGAATTATGGGAGCGAGGCCCCTTCAGTAACATAGAATACTGGTCTGAAATTAGTAATCTGATCATTACTAGAAGTATGGGAGCGAGGCCCCTTCAGTAACATAGAATACTAGTCAGAAACTAGTAATCTGAGTGTTGCTGGAAGTATGGGAGCGAGGCCCCTTCAGTAAACTTGCATGTAGTACCAGTCATGACCAGTAGAACGGAGTAGTACTAGAAGTGTTGATTTCCAGTTGCCTACTGAAGATGATTCCTTGAGCGGGCCATGAGAATTCACATGTTGCCATGCGAAAACGTCATGGTTGGCCCGAAGGAAGTGACGATCAGGTCCTTCACATGGGCTGATCAGTTCCTTGGGTGGGCCAAGACAAGTCGTATGTTGCCATGCGAAGATGTCTCGGTTAGGCCAAAGGAAGTGACGACGAGGTCCTTCACTTGATCTTGATCAGTTCCTTGGGCGGGCCAAAACAAGTTGTATGTTGCCATGCCAATATGTCTCGGTTAGCCTAAAGGAAGTGACGATCGCAATCCTTCAAATGTGTTTTTACGAAAGTGGTCATCGTGCGAAGATGACTCGGCTAGCCCGAAGGAATTCCTTGGGCGGGCCAAGATGGTGCTGAAATGTGGACGAACAGACAAAAGCCGTGTCTTGAGTAAATCCCTTGATTCCCTGACAGAGTGGCTGAACGAATTCTTTAATAAAAAACCCCTTGTTTCGAGATAAAACTCAAGACAATGGTTAAATAAGTTCCCTAAAGATCTCCGTAAAACCTCCTTGAACCGGGTCTTAGTCTTCATGTGGGCAGGTGTAACACCCTAATGTAAAATTCCAAGATTTATAATGAATTTAATTTGGCTTCAGTAATTTTCTAAGGATTTATTTTGCCTAGTTTGCATTTAATTTTATTAGATTCCACAAAGAATTAAAAATTTATTTTAGGTTCAACATGTTTGTGCATTCATGCTGGTGCATAAGTTTTATTTGGTTGAGTGCATAGGAGTTGAATTCAAATCTAATTTGAATCCAAATAGGTTGGAAGTTGAAAACCAGGAAAAGATATAGAAAAGGATTAGAAAACCCAGGAAATAGGAAAACAGCCCAGGCGGCCCAGCCCGGCCTACTCCTTTCTTCCCTCACGCCGGCCCACTCAGCTCCCGCTCGGTCCTCCTCTTCCTCGCGCGCAGCCCAGCTCGACCCGCTTCCTTTCTCTCTCTCTCTCTCTCTCTCTCTCTCTCTCTCTCTCTCTCTCTCTCTCTCTCTCTCTGACCGCTTGGCCCCGCTCGGCAGCGCCCCCTTCTCCTTTCCTTTCTTCCTCCTCGCTCCACCGACCGCGCAACGCCTGCCCGCGATCCTCACCGGCTCTCCCAGAGGCCCCCCCCCCCCCGAGATCGCCGGCCTTCCCCTTTAAACGCACCCTCAAACCCCCTGCGCTCTTATCCCCTACCCGTGGCCGCCGCCCCCAAACCCTAAGCCTCCGCCCGCCTTGCTCCACCGCGCAGCACCCCCTGCTCCACTGTGGACCGGCCGCCTTGCTGCACCCCAGACCCAGCCAAGGCCCGCTTCAGCTTCGCCTCACCACCAGGAAGCTCTCCGAGGCCTTCACCCGCGACCCCGGCCCGTGCAACGGCCGGAATTGCACTGAGGACCGCCACCAATGAGTTGCTCTGCACCCTCGATTCCTCATCGCAGGTAGCTTCCCGACCTTCTTGACCCTCATAGCATCTCCTCAGGAACACCACGAGTCGACCCGTGGGGATCAGAAGCCCAGAGACGCCCTGCATCGGATCCCTCCGCGAGCTCCACGCCGACCCGCCGCTCGGACCTTGTCGTCAGCCACCCTGCGCTGCTTCCCCGACTAGTTCGAGCCCTCGGTGAGCACCACGGCACCTTCCCCGTCTTGTTGCGCTAGATCCGGCAGGCCATAGCCCACCCATGCGGCCAGAACACGCACGCCGGCACTCCGCCGCCGTTGCTCCGCCGTGGCGAGCTCCCTGCAGCACTGCACCGCCGCCTCATTGCCCTGTTTTGGCTTGCCTTTGCACCATGCACATGCGCAACTCCATTTACGCCACTTTCTGTGCCCAGAACAGCACGCACGCGCGCACGCCGGCGAGCTCCGCCGTGCAGAGCTACCGCCACCGTCGCAACCGCGTCCCCGAGTCTCGCCGAGCCCCACTAAGGCCCTAGGTGGATTACACATGTCGCACTGACCCTCCGTGACGCAAACCCGAGCCTTGTGGACCCCTGGAGCATCGAATCCAATGAAGTCCGGCGAGTTCCATGGCTGCGCTGCCGCGGGATTTGACTCCGGTGACCAGCGCCGTCGCCCCGCGCGTTCCCTTTGACCTAAGCCGCCCGATTCGTAGCAGACGTCCAGGATTAGATCACGGTTTGTTTAGATTTGAGCTGCGGGATCGTAATCCAACGGGTTAGATCCATGCGTACCAGTTCGCCCCAGCGCTTTTATTAAAGAGCCCCTGAGTTTCTTTGGAAACAACCCGCAGTCCACCCCCGTTCAAAAGAATTTGCAGACCAGTCCTATTTTTATTGTTTAAGCCCCTGAGCTCCTTAGAAATAGAACCCACCATCCAGACCTTGAATTTTGGTGTGTTAGACCCTAAATATACCCTTTAATTATGTTTAGGCCCCTGGTTTTTATGCAGAACCCCCTGGAACTTCAGTTTTCTCGCAGTTAAGTCCCTAGACCTTGTTTTAACCCTAGTTTTCGCGTCTTAGCTCCGTTTTAAGTGGTTTTCGCGCTCACGCGATTGTTGTAATGCGTATAATAGCCTTAGCCTAGTTTTGTGTGCTATTTTATTATATTGTTGTACTATTCCTTATCTTTTGCTATTGTTTGCATGTATGTGCATGTGTGGACCATGTTTTGGCGTTGCGATCGTGAGTAGACGTTGAGCCATCGGAGGAGTACCAGGAGCCACCTTCTTCAGAGCCCTTTGAGCAGCAGCAGGAGAACTTTGAGGAAGGCAAGTATAACATGAATCTCCTATCACTTTTAAATACAATTTCATACTACATTTTAATACTGTGTGCCTATAAGGATTTCCTAGCCACTTGTATCCTTTAGATATAAACACCTTGGGTTGCATTTGGTTAGTTGTGCTAGGTGCTGCGCTCTCATACACTTGGTCCTTTTTAATTAATTTGATTAATGGTATATGCAACTTGATCCTGAGAGTGGCCCTCTGTGTTGTGTGCTTGAGCGGCTCACGTCTCGTTAAAATATATTTTATAGAAACCTGGTTTAGGGGGCCAGCACGGTGCTTATTGCTTGGTTGGCCACTCTCCCTAAGTACCGGTTCATAGAGTGATAACCTGGGACAACCGTGCAACCACAAGACTGGAATGGGACGGTCTTGGCTTATTAATTAGGTCATTTTGTTTTGGGAGTAACTTACCTGTGGGGCAAGAGGGGTGGTAAGCTTCAATGGTCCCTGCTCCTCCGGCTTGATCTATGCTGTGTGCTTGTACCCCGTGAGGTGGGCTCCATCATCACCGATCTAGAAACCTTAGCGGTTACACCTTACTAATGTGGTCCTTTGTAACGGTCTCGTAGTGCGCTTGCTAGTCATCTCATCTAGAAAGTGTGATGAACAACTAGCATAGCCCACGACTTGTGGGTAAAGTTGTGCAACCTCTCGAGAGTGTAAAACTGGTATACTAGCCGTTCTTCCATGACTCCGGAGCAGTTCTTCCAACTCCAGAAGCAGATGATTGCCACCCTGAACAACACTGTTCAGACTCTGCAGCAGATCCACATGCAGCCGCCACCTCCTCCACCGCAGCAGCCCCACGACAGGTGTGCGGACTTTCTGAGGGGTCACCCGTCGACGTTCTCCCATGCGGCTGATCCGCTCCAGGCAGACGACTCGCTTCGTTCAGTGGAGCGTCAGTTGGATGTCGCTCAGTGCGATGACCAGGAGTGAGTTCTTTACTCGGCAGGGGAGCTGCAAGGCTCAACTCTCGATTGGTGGGAGTCTTACCCAGCTCGAGACCGCGACGCCCTCACTTGGGTCCAGTTCCGGGAGCGTTTCAGGAGCCACCACATCCCCGCTGGAGTCATGAAGATGAAGCACAAGGAGTTCCTTGTGCATAAGCAGGTAAAATAGAGTAAAATATTTTCGCAATGCCTTTTTGAGCTCAAGCCCACCCTTGTTTACCTCCTTGAAATAGGAAATGCTGAGTAATTTCCATCTTCTTTTTTCCGGTACTTATCATTTCAGGGAGCTATGATGGTGACCGAGTACCGTGACCGTTTCCTTCAGCTCGCTCGCTACGCCCCCGCTGAGGTCGCCAATGATGGCGATAAGCAGGAGCGCTTCAGGGAGGGGCTGGACGATCACATTGAGTACGCGCTCCTGAACCTCCGCTTTGACAACTTTAACCATCTGGTTGACTCCGCCCTCAACACCGAGCACAAGCGCCGGGAGATTGAGCACAAGAAGAGGAAGATGACTCCTGCTGCGTCTGGTAGCAACACTCAGCCTCGGTACCACCACCCACAGCAGCAGCAGCAGCAGAGGTCACTTCAGCCGTACCAGCCACGACAGCAGCAGTACCCACCTCATCCCCAGCAGCAGCAGCAGCAGGCGGGATAGGGCCAGAGGCTTCCAGCACCTCCGGCATGCTCAGCTCCACCGGCTCCACCAACTCCGCGGCAGGGAGTGCCTACTCCTCCTGCCGAACAGCAGGCTCCAGCATTCCCACGGGCATGCTATCACCGTGGCGAGCCGGGACACTACGCCAACACTTGTCCCTGGAAGGCGCAGTCTGGACAGCATGGGCGCCCAGCTCAGCCCAAGGCGCCATCATAGGGCAGGGTGAACCACGTGACGGCCGAGTCGGCGACCGAGGCTTCCAACGTGGTTATTGGTACGTTCATGGTTAATACCCACCCTGCTATAGTGCTTCTCGATACTGGTGCTACGCATTCCTTCATTACTCAGTCTTTTGTCGAGCATCATGGTATTCGTACTAGCACATTAAAGAGGTGCATGTTAGTATCTTCACCGGGAGGGCAGTTGAGGTCTTATATCTTCTGCCCCAGAGTCAGTGTTGCCATAAGAGGGGTAGAGTTCGGTGCAAATCTATTGGTGCTAGACACCAAGGGTATTGATGTGATTTTAGGAATGGAGACCCTTGCTAGATGGGGTGTCATAATTGATTGTGCTCAGAGGACTGTCCACTTGTTAGCACCGGATGGATAGGAAGTCACAGTCAGTGCTTCGGAGCCCTCTGGATTTCTTTGTCAGATGGAGGCTAGACCCATGGATGGTATTCGTATGGTGTCTGAATTCCCGGATGTTTTTCTGGATGATTTGCCAGGTATGCCGCCTGATCGCGACATTGAGTTTTCTATTGATCTCTTGCCTAGCACAGCTCCTATTGCTAAACGGCCCTATCGTATGGCACCCGTTGAGCGTGAGGAAGTTAAGAAGACCATCGATGAGTTGCTAGCCAAGGGCTATATCCGTCGCAGCTTCTCTCCTTGGGCTTTTCCTGTATTCCTTGTAGAGAAGAAGGATGGTGCGAAGAGAATGTGCGTCGATTATCGAGATCTGAATGCAGTCTCCATCAAGAACAAGCATCCGTTGCCTCGCATAGAGGATCTTTTTTATTAGCTTCAGGGTGCTTGTGTATTCTCGAAGATCGATCTGCGTTCTGGGTATCATTAGCTGAAGATTCGTCCCGAGGATATCCCGAAGATGGCATTCACCTGCAAGTATGGGCTATACGAGTATACGGTCATGTCCTTCGGCCTGACCAATGCTCCGGCTTTCTTCATGCATCTGATGAACAAGCTTTTCATGGATTATCTGGACACCTTTGTGGTGATATTCATTGATGATATCCTAGTATATTCCAAGTCAGAGGCAGAGCATGAGAAGCATCTGAAGCTCGTGTTGCAGAGGTTGAGAGAGCACAAGCTATATGCCAAGCTCAACAAGTGCGAATTCTGGATTGACGAGGTTCCATTGCTCGGTCATGTCATCTCCAACGGAGGTATTGCGGTGGACCCCGGCAAAGGTGAAAGATGT
Source organism: Panicum hallii (assembly GCF_002211085.1). Classification (NCBI taxonomy): domain Eukaryota; kingdom Viridiplantae; phylum Streptophyta; class Magnoliopsida; order Poales; family Poaceae; genus Panicum; species Panicum hallii. Next base: position 29,356,545 of record NC_038042.1, read on the forward strand.
ACTTGACTAGGAGGTGCCGCATAATGTGAAGGAAGTTCGCTCCTTTTTGGGCTTAGCAGGATATTAGTGGAGGTTCATTGAGAACTTCTCCAATATTGCGATGCCTTTGACTTCCTTGCTAGAGAAGGGTGTGGATATCTTCTGGACTGATGAGCGTCAGAGGGCCTTCGATGAGCTGAAGAAGAGGTTAACTACGGCGCCAGTCCTTACTCTGCCAGACCAGAGCAAGAGGTTCATAGTGTTTTGTGATGCTTCGAGGGATGGTCTTGGTTGCATTCTGATGCAGGAAGGCAGAGTTATAGCTTATGCTTCGCAGCAGTTGCGCCGGCACAGGCTGAATTATCCCACTCATGATCTGGAGTTAGCCATAGTTGTGTATGCTTTGAAGATATGGAGGCATTACTTGTGTGGGCAGAGGTGTGACATTTACACCGATCACAAGAGCCTCAAGTATATATTCACGCAGAGTTAGCTGAACATGCGGCAGAGAAGATGGCTAGAGTTAGTCAAGGATTACGACCTGGAGATTCACTATCATCCGGGCAAGGCCAATGTGGTAGCAGATGCTCTGAGCAGGAAGAGTCATGTCAACATGACCATGGCTTTTCAGATGCCTCAGGAGTTATGCGAGGAATTTGAGCAGTTGAGTCTGGGTTTCTTGCATCACACCTCGAGTGCATCATTCGAGGCAGAACCCACTCTAGAGGCAGAGATCAGGCAGCATCAGAAAGAAGATAAGAAGCTGCAGGAGATCCGTGAACTACTCAAGATTGGCAAAGCACCCCATTTTAGAGAGGATGATCAGGATACCTTGTGGTACAAGGGCCGGATATGTGTACCAGATGTAAAGGATCTCAGGAAGCTGATTTTGAGTGAGGCTCATGATACAGCATATTCCATTCATCCGGGCAGTACAAAGATGTATTATGATCTCAAGGAATGATTTTGGTGGTATGGGATGAAGCGTTCCGTTGCAGAGTACGTGGCTATCTGTGACACCTGTCAGCGTGTCAAGGCAGAGCATCAGAGGCCAGCAGGTCTATTGCAGCCATTGAAGATTCCAGAGTAGAAATGGGAGGAGATCACTATGGACTTCATTGTTGGATTGCCTCGTACTCAGAAAGGATACAACTCTATATAGGTAGTAGTGGATCGGTTGACGAAGGTTGCCCACTTCATTCCACTAAACACTACTTACTCCGGTGCTAGACTCGCAGAGTTGTACATCTCCAGGATCGTCTGTGTGCATGGTGTTCCGAAGAAGATCATATCTGACCGAGGATCTCAGTTCACTTCACGGTTCTGGGAGCAGTTGCATGATTCGTTGGATATGAAGCTACGCTTCAGTACCGCCTACCATCCTCAGACAAATGGACAGACAGAGAGAACCAACCAAGTGTTGGAGGATATGCTTCGAGCCTGCGCTATTCAGTATGGTACTAGCTGGGATAAATGCCTGCCGTTTGCAGAGTTTTCATACAACAACAGCTATCAGGCCAGTCTGAAGAAATCTCCTTTCGAGGCCCTGTACGGTTGGAAGTGCAGAACTTCGCTGTATTGGGAATAGATTGGCGAGAGGCAGGTGTTCGGTCCAGATATTATTGAGGATGCAGAACAGCTGGTACAGCAGGTATGAGAGAACCTAAGGGTCGCACAGACTCGTTAGAAGAGCTATGGGGATGTCTGTCGTCGGGATCTGACCTTTGCGGTGGATGATCATGTATATCTGAAGGTCTCGCCGATGAGAGGAATCCGCAGGTTTAATGTGAAAGGGAAGCTAGCTCCTAAATACATCGGTCCGTTCAAGGTGTTGGAACGGAAGGGTGAGGTAGCATACCGTTTGGAGTTAACTCCCAATCTCTCAGGAGTGCATGATGTCTTCCATGTATCTCAGCTGAAGAAGTGCTTGAGAGTGCCGGAAGAGCAAGCACCACTAGAAGGGTTAGATGTATAGGAGGATCTGACCTACACCGAGCATCCGGTGAAGATTCTGGAGATGTCTGAGAGAGTTACTAGGAATAAGAAGATCAAGATGTGCCGTGTTCACTGGAGTCATCACACAGAGGATGAGGCTACTTGGGAGCGAGAAGATGAGCTGAGGAAAACCTACTCCGATCTCTTTGCTAGCTAGCCTATCTGAATCTCGGGACGAGATTCTTGTAAGGGGGGTAGGTTTGTAACACCCTAATGTAAAATTCCAAGATTTATAACGAATTTAATTTGGCTTCAGTAATTTTCTAAGGATTTATTTTGCCTAGTTTGCATTTAATTTAATTAGATTCCACAAAGAATTAAAAATATATTTTAGGTTCAACATGTTTGTGCATTCATGCTGGTGCATAAGTTTTATTTGGTTGAGTGCATAGGAGTTGAATTCAAATTTGATTTGAATCCAAATAGGTTTGAAGTTGAAAACCAGGAAAAGAAATAGAAAAGGATTAGAAAACCTAGGAAATAGGAAAACAGCGCAGGCAGCCCAGCCCGGCCTGTTCCTTTCTTCCCTCGCGCCGGACCACTCAGCTCCCGCTCGGTCCTCCTCTTCCTCGCGCGCAGCCTAGCTCGGCCCGCTTCCTTTCTCTCTCTTTCTCTCTCTCTCCCTCCCTCTCTCTTACCGCTTGGCCCCGCTCGGCAGCGCCCCCTTCTCCTTTCCTTTCTTCCTCCTCGCTCCACCAGCCACGCAACGCCCGCTCGCGATCCTCGCGGCTCTCCCAGAGCGCCCCCCCCCCCGAGATCCCCGGCCTTCCCCTTTAAACGCACCCTCAAACCCCCTGCGCTCTTATCCCCTACCCGTGGCCGCCGCCCCCAAACCCTAAGCCTCCGCCCGCCTTGCTCCGCCACGCAGCACCCCCTGCTCCACCTTGGACCGGCCGCCCTGCTGCACCCCAGACCCGGCCAAGGCCCGCATCAGCTTCGCCTCACCGCCAGGAAGCTCTCCGAGGCCTTCATCCGCGACCCCGGCCCGTGCAACGGCCGGAATTGCACCGAGGACCGCTGTCGCTGAGTTGCTCCACACCCTCGATTCCTCACCGCCAGTAGCTTCCTAACCTTCTTGACCCCCGTAGCATCTCCGCAGGAACACCACAAGTCGACCCGTGGGGATCAGAAGCCCGGAGACGCCCTGCATCGAATCCCTCCACGAGCTCCACGCCGACCCGCCGCTCGGACCTCGCCGTCGGCCACACTACGTTGCTTCCCCGGCCAGTTCGAGCCCTCGGTGAGCACCAGGGCACCTTCCCCGTCCTGTTGCGCTAGATCCGGTAGGCCGTAGCCCACCCTTGCGGCCAGAACACGCACACCGGTGCTCTGCCGCCGTTGCTCCGCCGTGGCAAGCTCCCTGCAGCACTGCACCACCGCCTCATCGCCCTGTTTTGGCTTGCCTTTGCACCACGCACATGTGCGACCCCGTTTGCGCTCTTTTCTGTGCCCAGAACAGCACACACGCGTGCACGCCGGCGAGCTCCGCCGTGCCGAGCCGCCGCCACTGTTGCAACCGCATCCCCGAGCCTCGCCGAGCCCCACTAAGGCCCTAGGTGGATTACACATGTCGCACAGACCCTCCCTCACGCAAACCCGAGCCTTGTGGACCCCTGGAGCATCGAATCCAATGAAGTCTAGTGAGTTCCATGGCCGCGCTGCCGCGGGATTCGACTCCGGTGACCGGCACCGCTGCCCCGCGCGTTCCCTTTGATCTAAGCCGCCCGATCCGTAGCAGACGTCCAGGATTAGATCGCGGTTTGTTTAGATCTGAGCCGCGGGATCGTGATCCAACGGGTTAGATCCACGCATACCGGTTCGCCCCAGCACTTTTATTAAAGAGCCCCTGAGTTTCTTTGGAAACAACCCGCAGTCCACCCCCGTTTAAGCCCCTAAGCTCTTTAGAAATAGAACCCGCCGTCCAGACCTTGAATTTTGGCGTGTTAGACCCTAAATCTACCCTTTAATTATGTTTAGGCCCCTAGTTTTTACCCAGAACCACCTGGAACTTCAGTTTTCTCGCAGTTAAGTCCCTAGACCTTGTTTTAGCCCTAGTTTTCGCATCTTAGCTCCGTTTTAAGTGGTTTTCACATTCACGTGATCGTTGTAATGCGTATAATAGCCTTAGCCCAGTTTTGTGTGCTATTTTATTGTATTGTTGTACTGTTCCTTATCTTTTGCCATTGTTTGCATGTATGTGCATGTGTGGACCATGTTTTGGCGTTGCGATCGTGAGTAGACGTTGAGCCATCGGAGGAGTACCAGGAGCCACCTTCTTCGGAGCCCTTTGAGCAGCAGCAAGAGAACTTTGAGGAAGGCAAGTATAACAAGAACCTCCTATCACTTTTAAATACAATTTCATACTGCATTTTAATACTGTGTGCCTATAAGGATTTCCTAGCCACTTGTATCCTTTAGATATAAAGACCTTAGCTTGCATTTGGTTAGTTGTGCTAGGTGCTGCACTCTCATACACTTGGTCATTTTTAATTAATTTGATTAATGGTATATGCAACTTGATCCTGAGAGTGGCCCTCTGTGCTATGTGCTTGAACGGCTCACGTCTCATTAAAATATGTTTTTATAGAAATCTGGTTTAGGGGGCCAGCACGGTGCTTAGTGCTTGGTTGGACACTCTCCCTAAGGACCGGTTCATAGAGCGACAACCTGGGACAACCACGCAACCACAAGACTGGAATGGGACGGTCTTGGCTTACTAATTAGGTCATTTTGGTTTGGGAGTAACTTACCTGCGAGGCAAGAGTGGTGGTAAGCTTCAATGGTCCCTGCTCCTCCGGCTTGGTCTGTGCTGTGTGCTTGTACCCCCATGAGGTGGGCCCCATCGTCACCGATCCAGAAACCTTAGCGGTTACACCTTACTAATGTGGTCCTTTGTAACGGTCTCGTAGTGCACTTGCTAGTCATCTCACCTAGGAAGTGTGATGAACAACTAGCGTAGCGCACGACTTGTGGGTAAAGTTGTGCAACCTCTCGAGAGTGTAAAACTGGTATACTAGCCGTGCTCACGGTCATGAGCGGCCCAGATCCTCCGTCTGATTAGTGGGGTTTATCTTTGGTGGTTTGGTTTGAATTTCAGTAGACTCATGAGTAATTTTAATTAATTATTCAGTAACTTGGGTTATAATTCATCCACTTGTAGTAAATAGCTTTAATAAAATTTGGCAAGATTAAAAGCTAATGCTGTTGAGTTAGCGAACCGTAGAGCCTCATAATTCGTGTTATACTTGTTGAGTACAAGTTGTGTACTCACACTTGCCTTTTCTACTCGTCTGTTCTCTTGGGATATCTTCGACTGCTGCTCAGTACCAGGTGACGTGGAGGACTACATCAGCGGACTCGACGACTTCTAGGCGTTTGTCTCCCAGCCGACGTCCCTGTGGCGCCCTGTTCTTCATGTATTCATTTTACACTTCCGCATTCCTTGAATTGATTCTTGATTCAGTTGTAATAAAGATATTCATTTACAATTTATACGCTTTTACTTCATGATATGTGTTGTGATATCTTGATAATTCTGTTGTATATATGCGTGGCTTGATACTGATGCATATATGATTGCTCGGTTTATGTCCTTGTAAATTGGGTGTTACAGCAGGCTCCTTGATGGGCACATCCCCCTAGCATAGAAACCAGATGAGCATGGATAGTTTTCGATCTCGATTCGTGGGTGATTACCGGCGAAGCCGTATCGCTCGTTGATGGAGCCGTGATGGTTTGTTGATCAGAACCAACTAGTCGAAATCAATTCCAACTAGTCACTGATGGAGTGAGTCCTGTTCCCGACTAAATTTGTAGTCGAAGTAGTCATCGGCGGGTTGTCGAGTGTCCTCACGAAGGCGAAGTAGTCATCGAGTTGGACGCGATCCGATGCGTCCGCCTCCGTGAATGGGATTTCTTCATTGGAGCTTTTTGCGATCCATCCCTCTTCTTCATCAGAGGAATCGAGGGTCCTACCTTCCTAGAATGGTTCTAGGCCCGACAGGTTGTCAGGATCGATGGCGCAGAAAAGAGGGCTGGGGTCGGGTAGCTTGCAGGACTCCGTGCCCTTCCGATGCTCGAGCCTGCCCGATCAAGTTGAAGGCACCCTCAGGCCCTGGTGGCCGTTTGATAAGGGTGGTGCATCGTCAATGAAGTCTGAGTAGTCAGCTGAGACGGGAGCCCTTCGATTGATGGTGGCTAGTTGATGAGGACATCTCTCCTTTGCATACAATGCAAGGACCGATCACTAGAGCACGTGCGCGACAATTGGATCTCCAGGTACGTTCTAACCTTGTCAATTGTTTTTCGGAACTTACGCTTGGTTCGATGCATGTGTTATTATTTAGGAACAATGGAGAGGACCATTAAGGACTTAGAGAAGGCCAAGGAGTCAAGAAGGAGGAGCTAGGACGTCCACACCAAGGAGGAGTCCATGTCCAACTCGACTTTGACTCCACCTCGGATTCCAAAACCTTACTTCACCAAAACTGACACCCTGGCCACATACGGAGTCGGATTTGGATGTTCTATATATGATTGGAACCATAATTTCATAGATCTTCCAATGGCACTCTTCCAATGGCGCTGGTCCCACCTCAAAATTCCTTCTGAGTCGACAGGAATCGTTGACACAAGTGGGCATCTAGAATCTGTCAGGGTGCTGTGTCTCCGTCTGTTGGGCCGTTGGCCCGTGTACCATGTTAAAGCCCATTAGGGTTGCGTCCAGGGGACTTGCATGCCCCTAACTCCCTTTTATTCAGTAGCCATTGCCACTTTAGGGTTTAGGTTTTGCTTAGATTCAATCTGTCATCAAAAAGTGTCACCGTTCATCAGTTTGTGAGACTCCATCTCATAATCAAGTCTATTTGATTGCATCTCCTGTTCTTGCTTGTGTTCTTGATTGTTCTTGCAGGGATAAGCCTTCATGGCGAGGTCATTTGTGTGACATGGGTGATAACCAACGGAGCAGTGGTGTAGTGATTGCGGGGTTCTGTTCGTTCGGAGCCTTGGATCATCAATGTCGAGTTCTCTACCAATCAAGTTTACCGTACCTCTCGGAAGATCGGGACTCAACCTCCTATCAAGTGGTATCAGTTATCAGGTTGCCCATGAGGTATACTCACGTGCCTTTAGATTTGTTTTGTTTTTCGTCCTATATTCCACAAAAAAAACCAAAAAAAATTTACTCGTTTCGACCTACAATCCTCGCTCAGCGTTTTGACCAATTTAGTTTTGGAGTCCGCAGTTCTGAGTTTGTGTCCTAGGTTGAGTTTGGTTGCTGGTTTAGATTTATTTTCATTCAGTTTTGTTTCTTCCATCCGCTGCCATCTAAAAAAAATCAATCTACAAAATTTTTTTCCATCCACCGATTCGCATCCGATTCGGTTTCCACCACCACAAAACCTAATTCGGAGGGTCCTCCTTAAAACGGGCATAACTTTTTGCTCGGAACTCCGATTGAGGTGAATTTTTTTTTCCAGAAAGCTCTCGAAAAATTGCACATACGATTTCTAGGAAGGCACTTGATTCGGGCTACAAAGTTTCAGCACCAGTTTTCCCAAACGCTCCTGAATTTGTACCGATCACATCTTTCATCGGTCTGAGCTGATATTTGGTGTTGTTCATCCTCTTGTGCCCCTGGTTGAGAAAAAAATATAAAAAAAACAAAAGCAAAAAAAACAAAAATCTGATTCCAACTAGTGCTAAAAGACAAAATAGGGGGTAAATTGCTGTTTTCTGTGTGAGCTGCTGGATACCTGCTGATTCTGCCTTTGTTGTTCATCATCTTTGATCCTTGTTCCTTGCTTGCTGCCACCACTATTCTAATACATTTTTAGGCCAGCAACTAGATCAAGTTCTTTGGACACTTATTCAGCATTGCTATCTATTACTAACTTGTGTGCCATATATATATACTGCATTTGAGCCTTCCTAAGCTCCACCTTCTCCCAAGCAGAACAGGTACCCTTTGCAATCACACGCACTCTCTTCGTGTTGTCATACCAGTCACTGTTTGCCACCTGCAGTGCTGGTAAGACACTGGTAAGAGCGGGGTAAGACGCATCTTACTGCTTGTTTTCCACTTCCACTTCCACTTTAGAGAGTGTAGTCGTAGGGTTCACAACCTTTTGCCTTTGTTTCTGTTTTATTCTAACCATGACAGAAAAGGCGCTGATGGACGAGACCTCTCCTTCTATACTTCTGGACGATACTGAATGCGTGTCCCATATGGAAGTAAAAGACATGATGCGGGTGATGACTGACGCTTTCAACAAGTACCAGACCACCAAAACAGCCACCTTTTAGAGGATTCATACAAGTGTTGATGGTCTTGCCGCACGGCTGGACACGGTGGAGGCTCATTTTCCCCACCATGTTCCACCCCCCATCGTCCCTGCTACCGGCGGTCCTGCCCACAACGACACAGAGGACGAGTTCGACGATGATGAGGTTGATGCATAGCAGCGCCGTCGCCTTCTACGTCATCGTCAAGGTATGAGAGGTAATGGTAGATTTTGTCCTCATGCTCTTGAGCAAGATAATGATCCTTATGCTAAGATTAAGTTTTCTATTCCACCGTTTTATAGATCTTATGATGCTGAGACTTACTTGGATTGGGAGATGATGTTAGAACAGAAATTTAGCTCCCATCTTGTTCCTGAGCGTCATAGAGTCAGACAAGCCACTAGTGAGTTTAAAGATTTCGCTATCATTTGGTGGAATGAACTTGTAAATGCACGTAATGCCCCACAGACATGGACTGCGTTAAAAGAAGAGATGCGCGCTAGGTATGTTCCTCCATCATATAAACGTGATCTTCGTAAGAAATTACAATGCTTTGATCAGGGTGACATGTCTATCCAAGAGTACTACAAAGAGTTGCAGAAAGGTGTGCTTTGTTGTGGGGTAGTTCAGGATCAGGAAAACCAGATTGTTAGGTTCTATGGGGGCTTGCGGCGTGAGATCTAGGACATAGTTGATTATAAGGAATATCATTATATACAATGTTTGTTTCAACTTACTATGTTGGCAGAAAAAGAACTGCAGGGTCACCAACAGCAACGGGGGAACAACACCTTCACACCACTGCAGATTCCGGCGCCAGCCAAAGCGACGCCCTCCTCGAGCGCACGTACGGCCACACCTTCCTCCACCAGTGTTGTACGCAGCATCGCACCTCCAAAATCAAAGGGACAAGATAGCAGGAAGTCCTAGACGCCTCCTGGTGTTGCAGCAAAGGCTAACACTTCCACGGGTCGCACATCCGACATCAAGTGCCACCGCTGCCAGGGATTTGGCCATATGCAGCAAGATTGCCCTAGCAAACGGACCACCATTGCTACTGCTGACGGTGGGTATGCTAGTGCTTCTGATATTGAAGATGAAAATATTATTGCAGCTAACATTTCAGGTTCCGATGACGGTGCTAAGGAGGTTCTTGGTACATCGGCGACTAACAACTACAGGACCTTAATTGTGCGCCGAGTTTTGAGTGCCATGGTGGGAGAGGATGACAAACGCCAACGTCACAACCTTTTCAACATGTTTCTTGTTGTCGAGGACTGCCGTGTGCATACAATCATTGATGGAGGTAGCTGCAACAATTTGGTGAATGTTGAGGTGGTCAAGAAGCTTGGCTTGACCACACGAGAGCATCCACATCCTTATCACATTTAATGGTTTAACAACAACGGTAAGGTAAAGGTAACAAAAATAGCAAGGATACATTATTCAATTGGCTCTTACCATGACTTTGCTGATTTTGATGTGGTGCCTATGGATGCTTGCTCTCTTTTGTTGGGACGTCCTTGGGAGTTTGATACTGATGCTATTCACTATGGTAGATCTAATAAGTATACTCTCATGCATAAGGGCAAGAAAATTGTGTTGCTGCCAATGACTCCCACTGAAATTGTGTAATTTGAGAATGAGAAAAAGAATAATGCTAAACAAAAGGGTGTTTTCAATTATGAAAATCAGCAGCCTATTAAGTTAAACAATCCTGTTTTGTTTGCAACTAAATCTGATCTTGATGAGTTGTCTGCCTCTACTGGACCTTGCTATGCTTTAGTGTGCAAACATGCTTTATATTCCATTGAGGTCGCGTCCATTGCTTTGCCACCTATTGTTGTTAACCTTTTGCAGGAGTATATGGATGTCTTTCCATCGGAGCTACCCCCCGGATTACCACCTGTGCGAGGCATTGAGCATAAGATTGATTTGATTCCAGGGGCGAGCTTGCCAAACCGTGCCGCCTACAGGACCAACCCCGACGAGACTAAGGAAATTCAGCGACAAGTCCAGAACCTTCTGGACCACGGGTACATTCGTGAGAGCCTTGGTCCTTATTCTGTTCCTATTCTTTTGGTTCCTAAGAAATATGGCACTTGGCACATGTGTGTTGATTGTCGAGCCATCAATAACATTACCATTCGATATCGCTATCCTATTCCTCGTTTGGATGACATGCTTGATGAGCTGAGTGGTTCTGTTATTTTCTCCAAGATTGATTTACGTAGTGGATATCATCAGATTCGTATGGCTTTAGGGATGAATGGAAAACTGCCTTTAAAACCAATTTCGATCTTTATGAATGGTTAGTCATGCCTTTTGGTTTAACTAATGTGCCCAGCACTTTCATGAGATTGATGAACGAGGTTTTACGTGCTTTCATTGGCAAATTTGTTGTGGTTTATTTTGATGATATCCTTGTTTACAGCAAGTCATATGAGGCACATCTTGAACATCTGCGAGCTATTTTTAATGTCTTGCACGATGCATGTTTATTTGGTAACCTTGAGAAGTTCACCTTTTGCACCGATCGCATGTCTTTTCTTGGTTATATTGTTACATCGTAGGGTATTGAGGTGGACGAAGCAAAGATTGTTGCCATCACAAGCTGGCCACTTCCGACTACTGTCATGCAGGTTCGAAGTTTTCTTGGTCTTGCAGGTTTTTACCGGCGTTTCATGTGGGATTTCAGCACCATTGCAGCACCTCTCCACGGGTTGACGAAGAACGGAGTGCCGTTTCAATGGGGACCAGCACAACAACAAGCTTTTGATGCTCTCAAATCGAAACTCACAAAAGCACCATTGCTGGAACTTCCTGATTTTGAGAAGAGCTTCGAGCTTGAGTGTGATGCAAGCGGGATTGGCATTGGAGGAGTGCTCATACAAGGAGGTAAACCTGTTGCTTTCTTTAGTGAAAAATTACATGGTCCTTCGCTGAATTATTCTAAATATGACAAAGAACTTTATGCTTTAGTGCGAGTTTTACAAACTTGGCAACATTATCTGTGGTCTAAAGAATTTGTCATACATTTGGATCATGAATCTTTGGAGTACCTTAGAGGGCAAGCTAATCTGAATAAACGTCATGATAAATGGATTGAGTTCATAGATTCATTTTCTTACATCATTAAACATAAGAAAGGGAAAGACAATGTGATTGCCGATGCTTTATCTAGATGTTATACCATGCTGTCCTAATTTTCTCATAAAATCTTTGGTTTAGAGACCATAAAGGGATTATATGCTACAGATTTGGACTTCAAAGATGCTTTTGAAAATTGTAGAGAGGGAAGAACGTGGCAAAAATTTCTACTGCGTGAAGGCCTTCTCTACCGTGCTAACAAACTGTGTGTTCCAGCTAGCTCCGTTTGTCTTTTGCTGTTGCACGAGGCGCATGGTGGTGGTTTGATGGGATATTTTGGTGTTAAAGAGATGGAGGACGTGCTGGCCGCTCACTTCTTTTGGCCACGGATGCAGCGTCTCGCGTTGCTCCACATGCAACAAAGCTAAATCTCAATTTAATCCACATGGTCTTTATATGCCTCTTCCTGTTCCTCGTGCACCTTGGAAGGATATTTCTATGGACTTTGTTTTAGGATTGCCTAGAACAAAGAGGGGGAGGGATAGTGTTTTTGTGGTTGTTGATTGTTTCTCTAAAATGGCACATTTTATACCCTGTCACAAGACCGACAATGCTTCACATGCTGTTGATTTGTTCTTTAATGAGGCTGTGCGTTTGCATGGTGTACCAAATACTATTATTTCTGATAGAGATGCTAAGTTTTTGAGCCATTTTTGGAGAACTTTATGGTATAAATTGGAAACAAAGTTGTTATTTTCTACTACTTGTCATCCACAAACTGATAGGAAAACGGAGATAGTTAATCGTACTTGTCTACTATGTTGCGGGCTGTTTTGAAAGATAATTTGAGGTTGTGGGAGGAGTGTTTGCCACATATTGAGTTTGCCTATAACAGATCTATTCACTCCACAACCAAGTTAAGTCCATTTATGATAGTATATGGTTTCAATCCTCGTGCTCCAATTGATTTACTACTTTTACCACCTTCTGAAATTGTGAACTTAGATGCTACACAACGTTCTGAATTTATTCTTAAGTTGCATGAAACTACTAAGTTGCAAATTGAAAAAATGAATGACAAGTATCGAATTGCTGCTAGTAAAGGAAGGAAGGAGGTAAAATTGGAACCCGGTGATTTGGTGTGGGTTCATTTGAGAAAAGTTAGGTTTCCGGATATGCGAAAGTCCAAGCTCATGCCACGTGCCGCTGGACCTTTTAAGATTCTTGAGAAGATAAATGACAATGCATATAAACTTGAGTTGCCTCCCGAGTTTTGGGGTTAGTCCCACATTTAACATTTCAGATTTGAAGCCATACTTGGGTGAGGAAGATGAGCTTGAATTGAGGACAAATCCAATTCAAGAGGGGGAGGATGATGAGGACATCTCTCCTTTGCATACAATGCAAGGACCGATCACTAGAGCACGTGCGCGACAGTTGGATCTCCAGGTACGTTCTAACCTTGTCAATTGTTTTTTGGAACATGCGCTTGGTTCCATGCATGTGTTATTGATTAGGAACAATGGAGAGGACCAACAAGAACTTGGAGAAGGCCAAGGAGTCAAGGAGGAGGAGCTAGGACGTCCACACCAAGAAGGAGTCTATGTCCAACTCGACTTCGACTCTACCTCGGATTGCAGAATCTTACTTCACCAAAACTGACGCCCTGGCCACATATGGAGTCGGATTTGGACGTTCTATATATGGTTGGAACAGAATTTCATAGGTCTTAAATGGCACCGGTCCCACCTCAAAATTCCTTTTGAGTCGACAGGAATCGTCGACACAAGTGGGCATCCAGAATCTATCAAGGTGCTGTGTCACCGTCTGTTGGACCGTTGGCCCGTGTACCATGTTGAAGCCCTTTAGGGTTGTCCAGGGGACTTGCATGCCCCTAACTTCCTTTTATTCAGTAGCCATCACCACTTTAGGGTTTGGGTTTTGCTTAGATTCAATCTTTCATCAAACAGTGTCGCCGTTCATCGGTTTGTGAGACTCCATCTCGTAATCAAGTCTGTTTGTTTGCATCTCCTGTTCTTGCTTGTGTTCTTGATTGCGCTTGCAAGGATAAGCCTTTGTGGCGACATCATTCGTGTGACATGGGTGACAACTAACGGAGCAGTGGTGTAGTGATTGCAGGGTTCTGTTCATTCGGAGCCTTGGATCATCAACGTCGAGTTCTCCACCAATCAAGTTTACCGTACCTCTCAGAACATCGGGACTCAACCTCCTATCACTAGTCCTCCTCCAACTTGTGGTAGAGGATCCGAATCCTCCTCCGACTTGTGGTAGATGATCCAAATCCTCCAACATCCTCCTCCAACTTGTGGTAGACGATCCAAATCCTCCTTCGACTCATAGAAGGACTTGTGGTATAGGACCTCGGACCGAGGTAGACTCGGTTCAAGGGGTTCCAGGTTGTCGATCAAGTCGTCGATTGCATGGTTGACATCCATGGTGGGTGGTACGGGTGCTTCAGGCTACTTTTGGTTGAAAAATTGATTTCCGCCGAAACCGTTAGCGAGGTCAGATGGGAGCAAGGCCCCTTCAGTAAACTATACATAATACTAGTTGGAAACCAGTAAACGGAGTGTTACTGGAAGTTTGGGATGAAGGCCCCTTCAGTAACATAGAAAACTAGTTGAAAAATAGTAATTTGAGCATTACTGGAAGTATTTGATTAGATAATCACGTAAGTGCTGGCTAATTAACGGGTTCCACTAGTCATTGCCAAACGAGGTGACCACTTTTGGCAGTCGCATGGCTCGGCTCTGACAGGGTTCCCTGAGCTTAGCCTTGAAGAAATTGAATCATTTTCTTCTTTCCCGAGCCTATCCCCACTAGCTCTATCCTTAGCCCCCGAGCGTTAGTAAAAAAGGCTCATGACATGAGGAATAGGTCACAGGAGATCAGCTGGAAAATGATTGCATTAATTAGGCTAGAAGTTCATTGGGCAAGTCTCAAAGTAGTATAGCAAGGAAGTCATGATTAACTCGAATAATAAACATAAATGGCGTCCCTGATTAAGTGGTAAAAAGGGGTGCTTTTAGGTTTACGAAACCCCATATTTCGAGATATAGTCCCAAAACAATGGTTTAAACAAACAAAACACCTAGAAGACCCTCAGAAAACCTCCTTGAATTAGGTACTTAATTTGTGAATAAATCATTATTCGGGTAGTCCTGTCATCTTTCTTCATAGTCTTGGCGGAGCGCCCAGGGCCCTCCGAAGGGTTTGACATTCAAACGCGGAATGCTTGCTCTTCGGGTGCCACGGGGCATCGCCCGTGGAGGGCTTCCTCGAATCGTTCCTTCGAACTAATAGTTTTCTTTCTACAAGTGGATTGTTCCCCAGCTTCTGGCTTGCACTTCCAAGTTGTCTCCAAGTAGTCGAGAGGGAGTTGATAGTGGGTGGGGTTGTAGACTTCCACTTCTTCGCGCTCCTGCTGCCTGGCAATGATGACATTGCGGGCGTCCTGGCCAGCGTTGATGATAGTGCCGAGGTTGCTTGTGGAGGAGTCGTAGAGGTTGCCGCTCCCCTTGTCACACCCTAAAATATTTAATTTTAGGATGTGAGTATCTTTCAGAATGTGTTCATCTATCAATAGGATTTTTCGAGAATTTTCCAAACTTTTCTGGCGATTATTCTCTCTTACCATAGAGCTATATCCATTTATTGGAAAGTTCTAAAATCTTTTCTCAAATCCCAAATATTTTATTTGGATTCCTCGTATCCTAAATTACCTCTTGAGTTTTTCTTGGAATTTTTGGGATTTTTCTTGATATATTTTTCAGGGTTTAAAATATTTATCTGGACTTTTCTAGATTTATTTTAAGCTTAAAAAATATGTTCTGAAAAATATTTCTATTTTGAATCAAATTCTCATCATAGTCGGACCGAGTCGTATCCTTGTTGTACATCCTTTAACCTTGTCCTCTCCGAATCCTTAAGATGCCCCATCGAGCTCCCGATTCTCTAACCTTTCTCCCCGATCAAGTTATGCTTGAAAACGACGCCTCGTGGCTCGTCTTCTATGTTTTTCCGATGATGTTCGATCATGGTTAGCTCTAACGACTTGGCCTGATCCCTTCCTTCTCTTTTCCGCGCTCCTAAATAACTCGTTCACGTTCAACTAGCTCTGTCAGCTCATTTTCATGTTCGGCCCTCACCCGAACCTGTTTCGGCCCATAACCGAACCCCTCGGCCTCACGCCCACCTGCATGTCGCACGCCCTCAGCCTCGCCCCCTACGCAGCCGTCGTCCCTGCTGCCCCATGCATTCCCCTTCTCCGCTCGCCTCTTGCTCAGCTGCCACCTGAGCTCGCGCTAGCGGCACCGCACGTCGCGGGCCCTAGCCTCCCCCACGACTCCCTGCTGCTTGCGCCCCTGCGACCTCCGTCTGCATCGCCCCGAGTTCCTGCAGCCAGTCGCTCCTTTCCCTGATCCTTCTCCATGACATCATGGCCCCACCTATCATCTTCTTTTTCCCCTTTCATTTTCTGTTCAGGCCCAACCCGTGCACGGGGAGAGCTCGGACTCCCCGCATAGCGCCCCTACAAAGGGCGAGCAAAACCCTTGGGCCTATGCCCTACCCTGCCGCAGCACGATCTCCTGCTCGCACGCCTAGTCGTGGGTGCCGTCCCCCGTGCCCCTGTTGCCTCTCTCCTCGCCTGTGCCCCTGCTGCGTCGCCACCAGCCCCCTGCGCGCCCTTGCCTTGCCTCTCTCCTCGCCTGTGCCCGTGCGCGCCACTAGAGCAGAGCCGCCACCGCCGTTGCGCCTTTCTCCCTCTGGACCATGCACGCCTTCCCGAGCCCCTGCAGCCGCAGCAACCCCTGCAGGCCATCCCTGGCCAACTCCGCCGCCCCCTCCCTCCTGCACGTCTGCTTCCACGAGCAGAACCGCCAGCAGCTACCAGGACGTTGTCGCCCCCCTGCACGCCTTAGCCCCGCCCAACGCCGTGCCTTGGCAGCCCCTGCGCTACACCCTTCGTCTCCTCCTGCGCCGCCCTTGATGCCCTGCAGGCCGCCACCATGAATAGAGGTGCCGCAGCCCATGAACAGACCCGCCGCCACCTCTTCTCCAGCCAAATTCGACCACCACAATGCATCCCCGCAGTAAGTAAGGTATGGAATCGAATCCCCTCGTCGTCCTCTTTCATTTGCCCCTCTCCTTGCGACCTCTCGTGCCCGGAATCGCCGGGAATTTTTTGGGAACAGTGGCCGCCGGCAATTTAGTTGTGACATTCAGGTAATAAGAGATATAGACACTAGACTCTAGTGTGAAATAGGCATGCTTGCTATGTTATATGTGGGTAGTACAAAAGGCTAGGGGTATATCTGTAATTTCTATAAAATATAGGTCCTTGAATGTAAATAGGGTGAAGTGGAAGATAGCTTTAAAACCTAGGGGAAATATAATGCTAGGTGTTAAAATTATGTTACCATAAGGAAGGAAATGTAAAAATAGGGACCTAAGTGTAAATAAAACATAAGCTATAGGGTCTTTTATGCAAAATAGTTGATGTGTGAAGTGAATTTCATGTTTACTTGAGGGCTAACATGTAAGAGTGCTAGTCATCATGACATACCATGAACATTTGCAAATGTATCAAAAATTTGATCAAATCACCTTTGGTAAGGACAAGGGTAATTCAAAATTCTACCTTGTTCAAAATTTAACATGAAATGCTGCAAACTTCGAGTTTTTGAATTTGAGCCCTAAAGCTATATTGTAGAGCTTAAAAAACTCTACAACTTTCATTTTGGGCTTCCCTTCATTTGATCTCTATATCAGTGGGAATTTTTATTTTGCCGAGAGGCCCTTGAACTTTTTGGAAATTTTAAATCAGTCCTCCGGACCTTTTCCCTCTCTTCTTCTTCCTCTGAGCCCCTTCTACATCTCTACTCCCATGTTCTGCCGCTAGCGCGGTGCTTCCCCCCGGCCGCCGCTCTGCCATCGTCTCCGCTGTTCATCTCCTGCTCCCCTCCTCCCCACGCGTCACCCTAACCTTGCCCGCCGCTGTAGCTCCTCCTCGCTGTCCTGCCCCGCGCGCGCCACAGCTTCCCCGAGCACCCATCGGCCGCCACCACACCGCCGCCGTGGAGAGCTCACAGCGAAGCCCCGGACTTCTATCTCACGCGCGCACCAGCACTACATGAGTCCCTACATTCCATTCCTCCAGTTCGTTTGCCAATTCTCGAGCGCCCGACCCAAACCCCACTGCCGCCCCTCTCCTTCCACTCCGACAACGCTCGGCATTGCCGTGGGCAGCCATCACCAGGCACCCCTCACCCCCATCGACCACTGTGCGAGCTTCCCCGTTCCCTACTTGTGCTCACCGACCCCTTAGTGCTCTCCAATTTCAGTTGGAGCCCTGTTACCGACGAGTGCCGCCGCCGCCTTCAGCCTCGCTGCCGGACCTCCCTTTACAGTCTTCCACAAGTCCAATTGACCCCGCACCGAGCCTCCACACACCGCCAGGAAGCTTTTCGACCACTCCTTCGCCACCCAAGGGCATCAGAGCACAGTCCCCGATGTTCCTCCCCCACCGCCGGCCGCCGGTCTCTGTCGTGCCGCCGCTACAAGTTGCCCCACACGAATTCCAAGTGTCTCCAGGTGCGCAAGGGTTCACTGGTGGCTCCCCTTTCCTTTCCCCTCGCTGCCAGCGATCGCCGACGACGGATCACGCTGATCAAACCTCACGCCCCCTCTCTGACCGAGACTGAGGACCTTGGGTTAGAAGGAGCAAAAGCCCAGGGGGCTATTTGCAAACCATAGGAATCAGAGAAACAGTACCACTAGGGACCTCTGTGTAAACGTTTCTGTGATTTCATGTGAGCCATGCAGTTAGCTTGTAAAATTGATAGAAAATTGTAGGAAATTCCAAAAATTGTCAGACCAATTGTGTTGGAAACTAGATTTCAAACCCTACAACTTTTATTAAAGAAGTTTGGTTTGAAACTAAGTATTTTTGAATCTATTTTAAATCTAAGGTAAAAGAGTTTAACATGCATAGCTTCTACATACTAACTTTGCTACTTATGATTTTTGGTATGTAATTTTTATGAATTATGTATGAACTGGTGTAAAATTTTCAAATTTAGTTTTGTTTTGTAGCTTGAGTTCTTTTAAAAGTGGGCAATTCAAATTTGAATTGAAATGGAATTAGTTAAGCATGTCTATTAAAGCTTAATTAATTAGATCTTTTTGTCATAATCTAATATGTGGATAATTAGTCTATGATTAAATTTTCAAGACTTTATAATTCTATTTACCTAAGATTTGAATTTAAATTGGTATTTGAATCTAAACTTAAATATTTCAATTCCTGTTTTCAGTAAATTCAATACTATAGTCATAAGTTAAATATAAATGATGATTCAAGGCTAAAACCCCCTTTTGTTTCATGAGTTCTTGTGTGTTAGCTTTTTGGATTGCAACTTTATTATGAAATAAAATAAAAGAAAATGCATCCCTTAATTTACATCTTTGGATATCATGTAGATCCGACTACTCTCGTCGATGGTGATTACGAACTGATCTCGAATCAAACCGTAGAAGTTTCTGAAGACCCCGAGAGCGCCGTCGAAGGTCTAACTGAAGCTCCGAACCAAAGTTCGGAAAACTTTGACACTACTGCCCCCAACCCTACGCAAGAAGGCAAGCCCCGGTGCATAACCCAGTATTTCAAATTACTACATTTATGCAATTCTATACTTATGTATTATATCTTGCATTAAGTCTAGGAGATGAAATGGAACCCTAAATGCATGAATCCTAGGAACCTATGTATTGTGCCTGAGTCCTTATCGCATAGATGCTCTGCTAATAGGACCGGTAGAAGTCGGGTGATTTTCTGTCACTCGCGCGATATAGGAATTGCAATGTTTACTTTCCTGCAATCACTATAAGGATGACGGACGGGATTCATGAGAGGTATCATGGTTGAGATGATACCCCGTCTGTGTTGTTGAATTTGATAAGGTCGCAGTGTGTGGTAGCGGTGGTTAAGCGTTTGAAAGTACTAGCCATATGCCGTGAAATATGGTAAGCGGTAAGCCTAGTAACCAATCGGCCCGAGGAGTGGACATACCTCCCACCACTCGTATTTTGGTTCTTCCTGTTACTCGATTCGACGTGTAGGAATACGTGTTGCTGGGCAACCAGGAGTACGGTCATATAGTCACGCTACAAGCGTACGTCCTGCACTTTGGAAGTGCGTATGGTCCTACAGTCGCTTGTGGTGGCTCTGATCCACGAGTCGGAATGAAAGGCAAACGGTTGCTTCGGAACAATCGTTGGATGTTCCAAGCGTGTGAGTTAGGTTTACCCTTGCAAGGCTGAAATTCGATTCAAGAATCATCCGTTTCTCGCGGAGATTGAGACTGCTTGATCCCTTTACCACATAGAGTAACAAGAGTAACGGTATGGCTATCGAAGATAATGTTTGACTAAAGATTCTACCATGCCTGATTAGCTATAGGTGCTTATTTAGAATGGATAATCACATAGAATTTGAAAGCTAAAAGTTGAAGTTAAGGACCTACTTTTCGTTGCTTTTCAGCTGAAAACTTTACCCAAAGCTAAAAGCCTTCTTAAGTCTAGTTACATGGCTAAGTATACCATGAACGAGTAAGCCTTGCTGAGTATTAGAATACTCAGTCTTGCCTTGTAACTTTTGCTCAGGTAATCCTCCTGACGACTCAGCTCTGCCTGTACCGTGGCCCTACCCTCTGCCTGATGGTTGGTCCGTGGAGTGGGACCCATCCCCGGCCAACGCAGACCCCTCCGAATAATATCATGCCAGGGCTAGCATGATATCTGAGCTGGCGACGTGTACAGAGCCCGTGTTTTAAACTCCGCTACTTTTACTCAAAGCTTAAGACTGTTTTGTAATAATTGCCATCAGTTAAAAACTGATGTTACTTTGAACTCTCTTGTAATATCTTTGCCTGTGATGTAAAATATGATGGCTCTCGTATCTTTGGACTCATCTTCGTGCGAGGTACCTTGTTTGATCCTGCAATCGGTGGTTTATCGGGATGTTACCCGACAGGCCAAAGGATTATACCGTTTGAAGCACGTTGGAGCCTGTAAAAGCAGACTCGCGTACTTGAGCCGGTGTAATTTAGGTTGGTTCTGCCACAGCTGGTATCAGAGCTAACAAGTGTACACTGGAGATGTGACATGCCTTAAAAATACTTTTAGTATAAAATTTGATTAACCAAGTATATTGCAAAACTATGTTGGATTCGTTAAGGTTGTGCTTAGTACGTAAAGCCCTAGGGTGATGTTTAAGGGAATTAGAGGTGGCTATAGTATATACATAACTCTAACTACCAGCATTACTTTTCTGTCACAACTTAAATTCATGTACAACCCAACTTTACATTCTGTAACGACACCTTCGATGATGAGGTAAGGAGGTAAGGATCCTCTGCTAACTGGGGAGTTAGCCTTCCCGTCAGTGATGCGAATCGAACGCTGTTTCTCAAGCAGTGGCCTACTTGAGATGCTGCCAATATACCAACTTCGGTTGATTATATTGGGAGTATATGGTTCGGCGCAGGGTATGGCGATCGCTGTTCATACCCCCGCATGTTGCGGTATCCACGTGAATACGTTGTTTCGATAACGTATGCTAACATTGTCTGTACGGCGGTAATGGTATAGATGTTGTTTCTATAGTGAACAGTAATGATTGGGGACGCTTTCATGACGTGCTGGCATGAAAGGTTCATTGGATATATATTGTGGTCTTCTGCAGGTACACTAACCACGATTAAGAGGTTAGGACGAGTAGAATTTATCGATTAGTTATTAGGGAGTGTCGTATGAGTTATGCCACCGAAACTAATTGCGTAAGTCTGAAGATATTCGGCAGTTGTTTTTGGTTGAGAGAACGAATAGTACGTGCATGCATAATCCCTTGACAAACAAAAGAATGCAATGTATGTTTAATTCTGATAAGGATGAATAGTATGTTGTTTATCTTTAGAATGGGTTAATGGGATTTTTATAGTAGTTCTAAGTTGAGTATCGTAAGTACCTTAGGCATCCATCTGATTTCCAGTCTTTGCTGTTGTCAGAATTGATTATCTTGCTTCCTTTTATCTTGTGATTTGTCAGCAAGGTAAAAAAGTCTCACCATTTGCAGTCTTGTTGCAGATGGCAGCCCTCCTAATGTCTTTTGGGATCCGGCTGGGCATCTCCATACAAATGCCCTGCACTGGGAGGGTTTCCCTCACTTACTTTGGGAATCTTTGAGGTCATTCTGCTATACAGAGCCTCCGCAGTATGATGCAGTTGAATATCAAAAAGAAGGCGTTCATCGAGCTCGAGTCAGAATGACCATTCCTCAACATCCTTTTCGCTCACAATGGCAGCCCATTGAAGTTAACATGATGGGTTATCGAATAGTTGATACCATTGAAGGAGCAGCATTGTAAGCAATTTATCTTTTCTGTAATCAGTATCCCAGGGAAGTCGCAGGACAGCCCATTGGTTTATTTTCTATGACAAATCCCAACGAGCCAGAATGGAATCTCGGGGTAGTCCCTGAGAGTCAAAAATTGGAAGGTCCAACGGAAGAAGCACTTCAAGGTATGATGTGGTTTATGAATGTGTAGTATCACTATCAACTGCTACTGCGTCGTGAAATGGGTCAGTTGATCAATGCCGCGCGAAGTCACTATAGGGAGGCTGATAGACAAATCACTCAAGTTGATCAACTTCGAGCCTTGGTGACCTAGAAGGATGAGATCATCGCAGCGCGGGATGAGACCATCCTTCATCGGGAAGATCAGATCAACGAAAGCGATCATATAATCACCCAGCGCAATACTATCATTGAGTTCCTTCAGGAACAAATCCATGATCTGATCCTTGAAGCTGATGATGTCCAGGCTCACCTTGAAGAACTGCAGTAGCCACCAATACCTCCCATCGCACCCGCAGTACCTGAGGCTGAAGAAGAAGATCCAGAGGAGATTGAGGGAGTCTCGGAGCTTGACTCTTAGCATGGGGACCCTATTCTTAGCCCCCACCATTCCTCTTCTGGCAGTCAGTCTTCTGTAGGCAACTTCGATGATTTTTAGTGGTCAAATCGTCAACTTTTTTTAGATGTAACCTGTGAGAAGTGTAATGCCTTAGGTAGTGCGTAACTTACTTAGACCTTGCGCCATTTGTTGTAACATAGATGGCCGGTGTATGGATCCTTTGGATGTATGATGGGGAGAACCATCAAAGTCTGCGTTGTAATATAAGCCTCGTGTTTTATCCTCTTGTTCCCTGTCTTTATGTTCTGAAATGAGATGATTGAATGGAGTATGTGCATTGTTTATTTGAATATTGTATCTTCTGAAATTGGGAGTAAGGTCATGTGGATAATAATGGACGTCTCCTTATTTCAGATGGTTGGAGCCACGCGTGGAACCCCGGAAGGCTTCCGGGTAGAACAAGCCAGTGGTTCTCAACAACCGCCACCGCCACCTCCCAACCTAGCCAAGGTAATGGCGCGGCAAACTGAACTCCTCAATCTACTGGTACAAGCATAGCAGAACCAGCAACGTCAGCAGTCCCGAGGAGGTCGTGATGACCTCAATCCTCCAGTGTCCAGCTATCAGGACTTTCTTAGTACCCAACCTCCGTTTTTCAGTAAGGCTGAAGAACCTTTGGACGCTGATGCCTGGCTTCATATCATCGAATCGAAGTTCACCTTCTTGACTATACCTTGTGCAGACTCGAGTAAAGTTTCTTTTGCTGCCCAGCAACTTCGCGGTACTGCTCGTATATGGTGGGATAATTTCTACGCCATGCAGCCCGCAGGACATGTCATCTCCTGGAATGAATTTCGGACTGCCTTCAGGGCACATTATATTCCCGAAGGATTGCTGGAGCGAAAGTTGAACGAGTTCTTGGCACTTACCCAAGGTTCTAATACGGTATTGCAGTATGCACAGACTTTTAATCATCTGTGCCAATATGCAGGTTATCACGCAGACAATGATGCCAAGAAACAAGACCGCTTTCATCGTGGCCTTAATACCGAGCTCAATTAGCGCCTGAATCTTGTTAGGGCTAATAATTTTAGTGAGCTGGTTAATATGGCCTTAACCCAGGAGGATTGTATCCTGGCACATCATGTTGAGAAGAAAAGAAAGACTCCTACTGGACCCTCGAGTGTTCAATCACCGAGGTATCGGGTTGTTCCTAATACACAAATTAGAGAGCCATAGAGGAATGCCCCATTTGGCAGACTGGTTCTCAGGCCGCCCCAACAACAAGGAAGGTATAGACCCCCTGTACCTCCGCAACAACCACAGCAATCCGGCCCAAGGCCAAATGTGCAACAAGTCCCACAGAAAGGCAGCAATTATCGCTGTTTCAATTGTGGGAGTACGGATCATTTTATTAGGGATTGTCCGCGGCCCAAGAAACCTAACCAAGGACCAAGTTCCAATCAGGGTAACCAGAACAAGGGTAAAAGGTCAATGATGCAAGTCCGGCAAGGGCGAATTAACTTCACCACTCTTGCAGAACTTCCGGACGGAGCCCCCGTCATGTCGGGTACATTCTCTATTCACCATAAACCAGTTGTTACATTATTTGATTCAGGAGCAACTCATAGTTTTATTAGTAACAAGTGTGGTACCCGAATAGGACTTGATCTTTGTCCTACCCAGGGTTCATATATGATTTCTACTCCTGGAGGCAAGATCACTTCCGATCAAATGATTAGAAGTGTACCAATTCAGTTAGGCAGCACAATAATCAAAACTGATTTTGTTTTGCTAAACTTAGAGGGTATTGACGTTATACTTGGGACAAATTGGATGACTAAACATAGAGTACTACTAGATATTTCTTCCCGAGTTATTGAGATTAATTCACCGTGTCAAGGAGCCATTACCCTCTATCTACCTCAGCAGGAGTATCTATATTCTTGCACTTATGCTATCACCAACATCAAAGTAAAGGATATTCCTGTAGTTTGTGAGTTTCCCGATGTCTTTCCAGATGACTTACCTGGAATGCCACCAGATAGAGAAATCGAGTTCATCATTGAACTTCAACCTGGCACTGCTCCTATTTCAAAGAGGCCATATTGTATGCCTCCAAATGAGTTGGCCGAGCTAAAAATCCAACTTCAAGATCTTCTTGATAAAGGTTTCATACGCCCAAGCGCTTCACCTTGGGGTTGTCCCGCTCTCTTTGTCAAGAAGAAGGACAATAGCCTAAGGTTATGTGTCGATTATTGTCCACTCAATGCGGTCACTATCAAAAATAAGTACCCTCTTCCCCGCATTGATATCCTGTTTGATCAGTTAACTGGAGCTAAAGTCTTTTTCAAGATTAACTTACGCTCTGGTTATCATCAGATTAAGATCAAGCCTTGTGACATTCCAAAAATGGCTTTTTCGACCAGATATGGATTATATGAATATCTGGTTATGTCATTTGGGCTTACTAACGCACCGGCATATTTCATGTATCTCATGAATTCAGTCTTTATGCCGGAACTCGATAAATTCGTCGTGGTCTTCATCGACGATATTCTAATATATTCCAATACTAACCAAGACCATGCCAATCACATACGTATCGTTCTTCAACGACTACGTGATCGTCGCCTTTACGCCAAATTCTCAAAATGTGAATTTTGGCTGGATCGTGTGAAATTTTTGGGATACACTATCTCTAGTGAAGGCATATCGGTTGATCCAACCAAAGTCCAGGAAGTTATGGATTGGAAACCTCCAACTTCAGTCCATCAAATTTGAAGTTTCCTTGGATTGGCGGGACACTATCGCCGATTCATTCCAGATTTCTCCAAGATAGCCAAACCTATGACTGAGCTACTTAAGAAAGAAGTTAAATATCAACGAGACGATAAGTGTGATGCAGTGTTCCATACTTTGAGAAAGCTTCTAACAACCACTCCGGTGCTAGCTCAGCCAGATAACACCCAACCTTTTGATGTTTACTGCGATGCTTCTGGAACCGGCCTTGGTTGTGTTCTAATGCAAAATAACCGGGTCATTGCTTATGCATCCTGAGCGCTCCGGAACCATGAGCAAAACTATCCAACTCATGATCTTGAACTGGCAGCAGTTGTTCATGCTCTTAAAATCTGGAGACATCATCTTATGGGTGCTAAGTGTAACATTTACACTGACCATAAGAGCCTCAAATATATCTTTACCCAAGCTGACTTGAATATGAGGCAAAGGCGATGGTTAGAACTGATCAAAGATTACGACCTTGAGGTATACTACCATCCTGGCGAAGCCAATGTGGTTGCGGATGCACTTAGCCGCAAGGTACACTGTCATTGCTTATCCATAGTAGCTTTCAGTGACACTCTCTGTAATCAGATGAGAAAACTCAATCTAGAGATTATTCCTCAAGATAGTCTAAATCTTTTATCTATCGAGTCTACTCTTCGAGATAAAATCATCATGTCACAACTACATGATGAGGGTATCAGAATTATCAAGCTAAGACTATCTCAAGGAGAAGCTAAATACAAGTGTTTTTGTACTGATCCTCAAGGAGTCTTGTGGTTCAACAAACGTATCGTTATACCTAAAGACCACCAACTACGTAAACAAATCCTTGATGAAGCACATTTATCCAAATTCTCTATTCATCCTGGTACCACCAAAATGTATCAAGATCTACGACAACATTTTTGGTGGACCCGAATGAGGAGAGAAATCGCCAAATATGTATCTGAGTGTGATACGTGCCAGAGGGTCAAGGCCAGTCATCTCAAGGCATCTGGTACACTTCAGCCACTACCCATTCCGTCATGGAAGTGGGAAGACATTAGTATGGATTTCATTGTTGGTCTTCCTAACACGTCTCAAAAACATGACTCCATATGGGTGATCATTGATAGACTCAAAAAAACAGCTCATTTTCTTCCTGTGCATACCACTTACTCTGCTAAAAAATATGCCGAAGTCTATCTTGATCAAATTGTTCGGTTACACGGTGTTCCCAAGACCATCATCTCTAATCGAGGGGCCCCATTCATTGCACGTTTCTGGGAACAATTACAGTATGCTCTTGGAACTAAACTGACTTGAAGTTCTGCGTACCATCCCCAAACAGACGGGCAAACTGAGCGAGTTAATCAAATACTTGAAGACATGCTCCAAGCTTGTATTATTCATTATGGTGCAAGCTGGGACAAATGTCTTGCCTTGGCCGAATTCTCTTACAACAACAGCTATCAATCTAGTCTTCAGATGGCACCTTTTGAAGCGTTGTACGGTCGCAGATGTCAAACTCCCTTGAGTTGGTCTGAGACCGGCGAGCGCAAAATCTTTGGACCAGACCTAGTCGTCGAAGCCGAAGATAAGGTCAAAATTATTCAAGCCAATCTTAAAACCGCTCAATCTAGACAAAAAAAGTTATGCAGAACAAAGAAGGAAACCTATGCAATTCCAAGTAGGAGATTTTCTCTATCTCTGAGTATCTCCTACCAAAGGTATTCAACGTTTCGGCATAAAAGGAAAACTAGCACCCCGATATGTCGGACCCTTTGAGATCCTTCAAGTCTTTGGCCCAGTGGCTTACACAATTCGTCTTCCATCTCAAATGGCCGCCATTCACGATGTTTTCCATATTTCTCAACTTAAGAAGAGTATCAAGGTACCCACGGAGATCGTTGAAACCCGTGCCATTGAGATCGAACCTGATCTATCCTACATCGAACCACCCATCCAAATCTTGGACACCAAAGAAGAAAGAAGATCAAAATGTACAAAATCTTATGGGATCATCACACCGAAGAAGAAGTGACTTGGGAAGCAGAATCTTATCTTCAACGAAACTTCCCGGACTTCCTTCAAGCCAATCCCCAAATTTAATCATCCAACTCCAATCTATTTTGGAATCTCGGGATGAGATTCTTTTTAGGGGGGAAGGCTGTGACATTCAGGTAATAAGAGATATAGACACTAGACTCTAGTGTGAAATAGGCATGCTTGCTATGTTATATGTGGGTAGTACAAAAGGCTAGGGGTATATCTGTAATTTCTATAAAATATAGGTCCTTGAATGTAAATAGGGTGAAGTGGAAGATAGCTTTAAAACCTAGGCGAAATATAATGCTAGGTGTTAAAATTATGTTACC
Organism: Panicum hallii; assembly: GCF_002211085.1. Lineage (NCBI taxonomy): Eukaryota > Viridiplantae > Streptophyta > Magnoliopsida > Poales > Poaceae > Panicum > Panicum hallii. The sequence continues at coordinate 29,384,038 of NC_038042.1, forward strand.
ATAAGGAAGGAAATGTAAAAGGTAGATTAAGTTCTCAGGAAAATAAGCCTTTGAGTAAAAACAGGGACCTAAGTGTAAATAAAACATAAGCTATAGGGTCTTTTATGCAAAATAGTTGATGTGTGAAGTGAATTTCATGTTTACTTGAGGGCTAACATGTAAGAGTGCTAGTCATCATGACATACCATGAACATTTGCAAATGTATCAAAAATTTGATCAAATCCCCTTTGGTAAGGACAAGGCTAATTCAAAATTCTACCTTGTTCAAAATTTAACATGAAATGCTACAAACTTTGAGTTTTGAATTTGAGCCCTAAAGCTATATTGTAGAGTTGAAAAACTCTACAACTTTCATTTTGGGCTTCCCTTCATTTGATCTCTATATCAGTGGGAATTTTTAGTTTACCGAGAGGCCCTTGAACTTTTTGGAAATTTTAAATCAGTCCTCCGGACCTTTTCCCTCTCTTCTTCTTCCTCTGAGCCCCTTCTGCATCTCTGCTCCCTTGTTCTGCCGCCGGCGCAGAGCTTCCCCCCTGGCCGCCGCTCTGCCATCATCGCCGCCGTTCATCTCCTGCTCCCCTCCTCCCCACGCGTCACCCTAACCTTGCCCGCCGCTGTAGCTCCTCCTCGTTGTCCTGCCCCATGCGCGCCATGGCTTCCCCGAGCACCCGTCGGCCGCCACCTCACCGCCGCTGTGGAGAGCTCACAGCGAAGCCCCGGACTTCTATCTCTCGCGCGCACCAGCACTACATGAGTCCCTACATTCCATTCCTCCAGTTCGTTTGCCAATTCTCGAGCGCCCGACCCAAACCCCACTGCCGCCCCTCTCCTTCCACTCCGGCAACGCTCGGCATTGCCGTGGGCAGCTATCACCAGGCACCCCTCTCCCCCCATCGACCACTGTGCGAGCTTCCCCGTTCCCTACTTGTGCCCACCGACCCCTTAGTGCTCTCCAATTTCAGTCGGAGCCCTGTTACCGACGAGTGCCGCCGCTGCCGCCTTCGGCCTCGCTGCGGGACCTCCCTTTCTAGTCTTCCACAAGTCCAATTGACCCCGCACCGAGCCTCCACACACCGCCAGGAAGCTTTTCGACCACTCCTTCGCCACCCAAGGGCACCGGAGCACAGTCCCCGATGTTCCTACCCCACCGCCAGCCGCCGGTCTCTGTCGTGCCGCCGTTACAAGTTGCCCCACATGAATTCCAAGTGTCTCCAGGTGCGCAAGGGTTCACTGGTGCCTCCCCTTTCCTTTCCCCTCGCCGCCGGCGATCGCCGACGACGGATCACGCCGGTCAAACCTCACGCCCCCTCTCTGACCGAGACTGAGGACCTCGGGTTAGAAGGAGCAAAAGCCCAGGGGGCTATTTGCAAACCATAGGATTCAGAGAAACAGTACCACTAGGGACCTCTGTGTAAACATTTCTGTGATTTCATGTGAGCCATGCAGTTAGCTTGTAAAATTGATAGAAAATTGTAGGAAATTCCAAAAATTGTCAAACCGATTTTGTTGGAAACTAGATTTCAAACCCTACAACTTTTATTAAAGAAGTTTGGTTTGAAACTAAGTATTTTTGAATCTATTTTAAATCTAAGGTAAAAGAGTTTAACATGCATAGCTTCTACATACTAACTTTGCTACTTATGATTTTTGGTATGTAATTTTTATGAATTATGTATGAACTGGTGCAAAATTTTCAAATTTAGTTTTGTTTTGTAGCTTGAGTTCTTTTAAAAGTGGGCAATTCAAATTTGAATTGAAATGGAATTAGTTAAGCATGTCTATTAAAGCTTAATTAATTAGATCTTTTTGTCATAATCTAATATGTGGATAATTAGTCTATGATTAAATTTTCAAGACTTTATAATTCTATTTACCTAAGATTTGAATTTAAATTGGTATTTGAATCTAAACTTAAATATTTCAATTCCTGTTTTCAGTAAATTCAATACTATAGTCATAAGTTAAATATAAATGATGATTCAAGGCTAAAACCCCCTTTTGTTTCATGAGTTCTTGTGTGTTAGCTTTTTGGATTGCAACTTTATTATGAAATAAAATAAAAGAAAATGCATCCCTTAATTTACATCTTTGCATATCATGTAGATCCGACTACTCTCGCCGACGGTGATTACAAACTGATCTCGGATCAAACCGTAGAAGTTTCTGGAGACCCCGAGAGCGCCGTCGAAGGTCTAACTGAAGCTCCAAACCAAAGTTCGGAAAACTTTGACACTGCTGCCCCCAACCCTACGCAAGAAGGCAAGCCCCGATGCATAACCCAGTATTTCAAATTACTACATTTATGCAATTCTATACTTATGTATTATATCTTGCATTAAGTCTAGGAGATGAAATGGAACCCTAAATGCATGAATCCTAGGAACCTATGTATTGTGCCTGAGTCCTTATCGCATAGATGCTCTGCTAATAGGACTGGTAGAAGTCGGGTGATTTTCTGTCACTCGCGCGATATAGGAATTGCAATGTTTACTTTCCTGCAATCACTATAAGGATGACGGACGGGATTCGTGAGAGGTATCATGGTTGAGATGATACCCCGTATGTGTTGTTGAATTTGATAAGGTCGCAGTGTGTGGTAGCGGTGGTTAAGCGTTTGAAAGTACTAGCCATATGCCGTGAAATATGGTAAGCGGTAAGCCTAGTAACCAATCGGCCCGAGGAGTGGACATACCTCCCACCACTCGTATTTTGGTTCTTCCTGTTACTCGATTCGACGTGTAGGAATACGTATTGCTGGGCAACCAGGAGTACGGTCATGTAGTCATGCTACAGGCGTACGTCCTGCACTTTGGAAGTGCGTATGGTCCTACAGTCGCTTGTGGTGGCTCTGATCCACGAGTCGGAATGAAAGGCAAACGGTTGCTTCGGAACAATCGTTGGATGTTCCAAGCGTGTGAGTTAGGTTTACCCTTGCAAGGCTGAAATTCGATTCAAGAATCATCCGTTTCTCGCGGAGATTGAGACTGCTTGATCCCTTTACCACATAGAGTAACAAGAGTAACGGTATGGCTATCGAAGATAATGTTTGACTAAAGATTCTACCATGCCTGATTAGCTATAGGTGCTTATTTAGAATGGATAATCACATAGAATTTGAAAGCTAAAAGTTGAAGTTAAGGACCTACTTTTCGTTGCTTTTCAGCTGAAAACTTTACCCAAAGCTAAAAGCCTTCTTAAGTCTAGTTACATGGCTAAGTATACCATGAACGAGTAAGCCTTGCTGAGTATTAGAATACTCAGTCTTGCCTTGTAACTTTTGCTCAGGTAATCCTCCTGACGACTCAGCTCTGCCTGTACCGTGGCCCTACCCTCTGCCTGATGGTTGGTCCGTGGAGTGGGACCCATCCCCGGCCAACGCAGACCCCTCCGAATGATATCATGCCAGGGCTAGCATGATATCTGAGCTGGCGACGTGTACAGAGCCCGTGTTTTAAACTCCGCTACTTTTACTCAAAGCTTAAGACTGTTTTGTAATAATTGCCATCAGTTAAAAACTGATGTTACTTTGAACTCTCTTGTAATATCTTTGCCTGTGATGTAAAATATGATGGCTCTCGTATCTCTGGACTCGTCTTCGTGCGAGGTACCTTTGTTTGATCCTGCAATCGGTGGTTTATCGGGACGTTACCCGACAGGCCAAAGGATTATACCGTTTGAAGCATGTTGGAGCCTGCAAGAGTGGACTCGCGTACTTGAGCCGGTGTAATTCAGGTTGGTTCTGCCACATTAGTCCCCGGAGAAATCTGTAATTATCGTGTATTTTTCTATGTCTTGTGAAATTTGCAGAAAACCCCCTGGATCTATTACATCTTCTCAATCCAGCCCCACCATGGAATTTTTCAGATCTAACCTAAACTTTTCCTAATTTGCAAGTACTATTTTCTGTGTCTTGTAATTCTTTGCTGCTAGCCCCTGAAGTCTATAGTTAATTACATATTGGTCCCTACAACCTTGTTTCATGCGTAGTTTTCGCGTTTTAGATCCGTTTCGATCCGTTCTTTTCGCGTTAGTCCTCTAAAATCCTAAGCTATCATTTAGTAGTGCTGTTGTACCATAATTCCTATTTTTAAAATTAAATATAGATTTAATTTGATTAATATCCTCTCATCTAGTTTTTCCAATTAAAATCCAATTAGATCTATACTCTGGTTTTCATAATTAATGTAACTTGATTAATATCAACTCAAATGTGTTTGTAATTTAATTTCTTTAGTTCAACATGACCATAAAGTTTGAAATTTAGATGCTCTCACCGATTTCTTTCTAATTAGTTGCTTAATTCAGATAATTCGTATATAGACAATTATATATAAAATTGACAAAGTTGTATCTCGTCTTTATAAATGCAAATATAATATGAGTTAATTATAATTAGGGATATTTTCTTTTAAGTATCTTTTACATTAGTTTTCTAAATTAAAATAACTGAACTTCTATAGTTCTTTTATTTCTTTTATAATATAAATCTTCCAATAGTTGTTTCTTTTCAACCCTAGCTCCGTTTTCCGCGTTTCTTGCGCCCTTTTGACCGTAGCAACGAGCCCTATCCTTTTGTATGGTCTTTAAAAGCTTTCCTTTTATTTGGTGTATCTGTTCTTAGTCGTTCTTGTTTGTTTACTTGCTTGCATGCTTGGGCCCGATGCTTGTGTGATATTAGAAGGAGCGTGATCGAAGAGTTTTGAAGATTTAGAGTTTCAATAACAAGGGTTGAAGACTCTGAGCAGCTAATCTCTAAAAGAAAGTCAAGTGTTTCCTTGATCATACTTTTATCCTAATAATCATAGTAAATATAACTTTTTCTTTATAGTCTTTTAATTCTCTTCTCGTGATACTATTGTTGATTATTCACTGATGAAGTCACTATATGTATGGTACTTGATCCTGGAATACATATAGTTATGTATTCGGTTTTGTCCTTAAAAAACTGAGTGTGACAAAAGTGGTATCAAAGCTGTGTCGACCGTTAGGACGCCAGCCTAGATAGCAATAGTTATTTTCTAAGATGTATTTTGACATAAAAATCATATTTTACCATATCCTTGACCCTCTTGTTGTTTATTCCTCATCCTTCTTCATTTATCTCATCCTTGATGCTGCTTTTATCTAACTCTGTATCCTTTTCTTTTATTCCCTCCTTTCCATTGCTTATACATCTCACAATTTTCTTGTCCACTTGTACTCTTATTGGCATTGGTTACCTTATATCCATTTGTTCCAATTTACCTCCTTGATTTCAAGTTTGGCCACTTTGTAAATCCTCTTGTCTTCTATTCCAAATGGATTTATTTCTCTACTTTCCTTTTGTTACAAACACTAGATTGTCCGACCTTGTACCCCGAAGAATAGAAGTAACAGTCTACTACAAGAAGTCAAGCCACAGAAACTGAAGACTACGTTGGACTCACAGACGTTACACTTAAGAAGTCAATATTCCGCCAGACAAGCTAAGAGAGATGCCTAACTCAAGAAAGCTGACACTTTAGGATATGACCCATACTTAAGATGTTTCCCTTTTCAGTTGTAAAATGCTAGTTTCGGTTGTTAAATAGTTTGTTTTGGTGTGCTGTAATGCTTATTGTTTTGCTCTTGATTGCTTAGGCTCCTTGTTTTTGCACGTTGATGTGTTGTGGGACTTGTGCCTATAGTGACATCATTCATTCCTTAGTTTTCTCGTCAACGCCGTCTTCTTGCTCCATAGCGAAAGTCAGCGCAGAAGACCCAATTCCATTTTCTCTCTTTTTCTTGATACCCATCTTGTTACTTTGTTGTCTTCTGTCTACCACTAGATTTTGTGAATCACTAGTCAACCCCATCTGCTTGGAAGCCTGTGAAGAAGACCCAATCATTTTCCCTCCTTTTCTTGTTACCCATCTTGTCATCTCGCTTTACTCCTTGTCAGAAGCTCTTTGCCTTATCTCTCCTTTCTTGATACCCGCCTTGATATCTTGTTGTCTCCTTGATGAATATCTTTGCCCTAACTCTCCTCTTTGTCACCAGTGCTTGCGAATCTCGGGACGAGATTCTGTTTAAGGGGGGCAGTTCGAGCGAGTTCGGTTATGGACGAAACAGGTTCGGGTGAGGGCCGAACATGAAAACGAGCTGACTATGCTGGTTGAACACGAACGGGCTATTCGAGAACGTGAAATAGAAAAGAGAGAAATTTGGCCGAGTCGTTGGAGCTGACGGTGATCGAACTACGTTCGAAAAACACGGAAGATGAGCCACGAGGCATCGTTTCAAGGATGACTTGATCGGGGAGAAAGGTTAGAGAATCCGGAGCTCGATGGGGCATCTTAAGGATTCGGAGAGGACAAGGTTAAAAGGATGTACAACAAAGGTACGGTTCGGTCCGACCACGATGAGAATTTGATATCAAAATAGAAATATTTTCCAGAACATATTTTTAAGCTTAAAATAAATCTAGAAAAGTCCAGATAAATATTTTAACCCACGAAAAATATATCCGGAAGAATCCCAAAAATTCCGAGGAAAATTCGGGACGTAATTTAGATCACGAGAAATCCAAATAAAATACTTGGAATTCGAGAGATAGGTTTTTAGAACTTTTCAATAAATGGATTTAGCTCTACAGAGAAAGAAAATAATTGCTAGAAAAATCTGGAAAATTCTTGAAAAACCCTAAAGATGGATAAACACATTGTAAAATAAATTCACATCCAAAAATAGGGTGTGACACCCCTGCTGGAACGTCTTGATCGCGCGGTGCCTGTGACATTTCACGTACTTAGGAGCTAGGCACACTCATTTCTAGTATGAAGTTGTGCTTGTTAGTGTGAAGTTTGTGTTTGTTTTGCTGAATGCCTTTAAAAAAACTTAAATACACGTTAAAGGGTATTTTTGTAATATTGGAAAAATTAGGGTTCTTTTTGTAAATTGTGTATAAATGGGAGGTAATTTCAAAAATGTATGAAGGGTTGATTTGCAAATGTGAGTTTTCACTCTTTAACTACTGTAAGAAGTGTAAATACTCCAAGGCTTCATTGAAAGGGTAAAACTTATTTTGGATTTATTTGAAATTGAATGATTTGTTGGTTTTTAAAAATGATTTCAAAACCCTAAATATTTTGAAGTTGGACCCTCAAGCAAAGTTGTAGATCTTTTTAAGCTCTACACTTTTGATTTTGGGCATATTTTCATTAGAGCCATAGTTTGGAAGAAAATTTTACTTTATAGTGAACTCCTTGAACTTTTGCAAAATTTACGAACAGGTCCTCGTCTTCTTCCTCCTGCTTCCCCCTCTCTGTTTCTCTATAGCGCCGCCCACCGCCCATCACTGGCGTTTTTCCCGGCCGCCAGCTGCGCTGGCCCCCAGCTAGCCCGCCTGCCGCTCAACCGACCCCGCTGGCTTCTCCTCGCGCGGACGCGTCGCGCCGCTGCCCGCCCGAGCCGCCACGCGCGCTGTCGACCGCCAGCAGCTGCTTGCCGCCTGCCCGCGTGCCTCGTTTTAGCTTGGGAATGCGTCCAGTAAACTTCTCCTTTCTTCTATTCCCTCGTGCGCACCCGCATTCCTATTCTTTTCCCCGCTCGACTACTTCGCCGGAGCTCCTTTGTCCACCGCCGTCAGCCGTCTCCGCCGCTCCTCCTCTCCAAATTTCGTGCTCCACCAGCACCGCCGCATTTCACTGCCCCTTCTTGATCCACTCTTCTTCCTCCTCCCGCGCACATGCAGCCCAAAACACCGCGCCGGCGATCTCACTCTCCGCCGCCATCCTATTTTTAGTCGAACCAAAGTTCCATCCCTTCTCTTTCTTCGCCAAGAGCACCATCAGCACCACATCTCCACGACGAAGCTCCCTGACCAATTCCCCTTCACCTTCCTGCACTCCAGTCGCCGGAACACCGTCGCCGCCCTCGGAACCTCACCGTGCCGGCTCAGTCTCTAGTCGAACCGCCGCCTCCGAGCTTCCCTTCTACGATTCCAACCACCCCCAAGTCCGCTGTGAGCTCGTGAACCTTTTTCCCCACCTTTCCCTCGCCGCCAGTGAGCCTCCTCGCCGGATTTTGATCTCCGCCGCTCGACTTCTTCTGTTCAAGTCGATTAGAGACCCATTTGCAAGTCTCTGTTTCTTTCTAGGATCTTTTCTGTAAAATACCAGGAATTAATCGGCTGCACGTCCGTAAGCTACACACCCATCGGCCACACACCCATCGACTACACGTTGATCGGCTACACCTCTATCGGCTACTTTTGCTAAAGAAAAATCACAGCCGATGCACACCCCAATTGGCTAGATAAGCTATCTGAAAAATATGCTGTGAAGTAGATCCGATCAGCTCTATAGTAACCTTTACCAAATAGCCGTTTTGAACAAAGTTTTTACACCAGAAACTCTGCTTAAGTTTATTTCTTTCAAATCTTTTTGTTGTTTGTACAAATTAGTTAAGTTTTGAAATAATGTATTGAATGTATTCTTGTTGGATTGCAACTTTATCGTGAAAACAAAATATTAAAATAATAACCATTTGCTTCAAATCATTGCATATCATGTAGATTTGACGACACTCGCCGATGGTACCTACGAGCTAATCCTGGAACCCGACGAGGGTATTTCTGAAGCTCAAGTAAACGTCGCCAAGGATCTTTCCGAAGCCCTGAACCAAAGTTCGGAAGATACTGACATCACTGACCCCAGTCTCACCAGTGAAGGCAAGCCCCGGTGCATAACCCAGTATTTTAAATTATGCACTTATATTGTTATATATCTATCTTGTGCATTAAGTGCTAGGATTTGTTATGAAACCCTAGTTGCATGAAACCTAGGAACCTATGTAATGTTTCCGAGTCCTTATCGAGTAGATGCTCTTCTAATAGGACCGGCAGAAGTCGAGTGATTTCCTATCACTCGCACGATATAGGAGTTGATTGTTTACTTTTCTGCAATCACTATAAGGATCACGGACGGGGTTATGTGCAGTATCATGGCTTGGAGTGGTACCCCATCTGTGTAGATCAATTTGATAAGGCTGCAGTGTGTGGTAGTGGTAGTCAAGCGTTTGAAAGTACAAGCCACATACCGTAAATATGGTACGCGGTAAGCCTAGTACCTAATTGACCCGGCAAGTGGACATATCCCCCACCACTCGAATTTTGGTTTATGTACACACACATCGACATGTGGGAGTACATTCTGCATAGCAGACGGGCGTACGGTCATACAGTTGCGCTGTAGATGTACGTCCTGCACATTGGATGTGCATATGGTCCTGCAGTCGCATGTGGTGGTGCTAATCCACGACCCGAAATATGAGGGGAATGGTTGCCCAGAAAGGAAAGTTTCCGAGCGTGTGAGTTAGGATCCCTTGCAAGGTTATAAAATTCGATTCAGGAATCGTCCGTTTCTCGTGGTGATTGAGACTGCTTGATACTTCTGCCACATAGAGTAATAAGAGCAACTGTTGATGGAACAATATTGATGTATGTTTTAATACCTACCTTGCTTGTCTAGTATAGATGCTCACTTAGAATGGCTAATTGAACTAGAATCTGCAAGCTAAAATATGGAAATAAGGACATACTCTTTGTTGTTTTTTAGCAAAAGAAACCTAGAGCTTTTCAAGCTCTCATGGTCTAGTTATGGCCTAAGTATACCCAATTGACTGGTAAGCCTTGCTAAGTATTAGTATACTCAGCTTTGCTAGTAATATGGTTTTCAGGTATGTCATTCGGGGACTTAGTTGCTAGTTCTCCTTGGCCCTGCACTTTACTGCCTGGCTGGTCCGTGGAATGGGATCCGTCCCTCGCTGGCAATGACTCTTCGGAATGACGCCATGCTTTGGGCTAAGTATGGTGCCTACTTTGCAAGGAGTAGTCGCATTGTTGTTTCTTTTCCGCTGCCAACTCTGAATAATGTCCGTTAAAACTTGAAGTTTTCAAACAATGTCTGTATAAATTTGTTTCAGTTAGGTTTGCAGTACTCTACTAGAAACCAGTTTGTAATAACTACTTATGCCTATATTGTAAAAATGTGACGGTGATTGTATCTCTGGACTCATCTTTGTGCGAGGTACGCTTGACGATCCGGAATCCTGTGGTTTCATCGGGACGTTACCCGACAGACCATTGGGATGTTCCGTTCTAAGTGCGTTGAGGTCATATCGCCTATATAGTGATGGTCTGCGTACTTGAGCCGGAATAATTCAAGCGGTTCTGCCACAAGCTGGTATCAGAGCTAACAAGTGTAAACTAGAGATATGATTGACCTTAAAAATATTTTTAGAATATAACTGGACCAACAAGTTTTTTTGTAAAACTGCGTTGGTTTTGTTAAGGATTGTGCTTAGTACGTAAAGCCCTAGGGGTTTATGGTTTATATGGGAGTTATCAGGTGGCTACTAACATATATATACAGTACGCTTATAGTACTATTCTAACTCCTAGCGCTACATTTCTGTAAAAACTTACTTTCGAGCACAATCAACTTTATATTCTGTAACGACGCATTCGACGATGAGGAAAGAGGGTAAGGATCCTCAGCCAACTAAGAGAGTTTGGTCTTCCCGTCGGTGATGCGAACCGAACGTTGTTTCTCAAGCAGTGGCTTACTTGAGATGCTACCAATATACCAACGATAAGTTGATTATATTGGGAGTATATGTTAGGCACAGGGTATGGTGATCGCTGTTCATACCCCCATTTTATACGGTATCTCCATGAATACATTGCGAAAGTAATGTATGTTAATGTCATCTGTACGGCAGAAATTGTACGGATGCTGTTTTTATAAGTGAACAGTTATGTTTGGGAACGCTTTCATGATGTGCTGGCATGAAAGGTTCACGATATATATGATTTTTCTACAGGTATGCTAACCCCGACTCGATAGGTTCTGAACGAATAGGATCTCTCGACTAGCTATTATAGGAAGAGACGTATATATATACTATGCTACCGAAATTAACCACGTAAGTCCAAAAATATTTGGCAATTGTTTTTGGTTGTGAGGATGAGTAGTACGTGCATGCATACTTCATGATTAAACAAAGTGGATGAATTAAATGGCTTGTTGTTTTAAGGATATCTAGAGTGTTGCTTATCACAAGTGCAGTCTTGAAATGGTCATACAGATAGCCTTAGGGTTTAGTATCTCGGCATCTTTTGTTTCATCCTCAAGATCTATATCATCCATCTGATTTCCAGCCTTTGCTATTACTAGAATTAGTTGTCTCGTTCCATTTACCTTATGAGTTCTCAGCAGGGTAGCTACATTCCAGCTATTCCATGAGTCTGACTCACATTTTTTCCCGCAGTTTTCTGAAAGCATTTTTGTTGAAAACTTGCAACCTTACCATTTGAATCTTTGCTTCAGATGGTGGATTTTTCGAAGATCTTTTGGGACCACGAGGGACATGCTCACACCAATGCCTTGCATTGGGAGGTTTTTCCACATCTCTTGTGGGAGTCACTTCAGTTGTTTAGCTACACCGAGCCACCGCAATATGATGGAGTGGAGTATAGTGAAGAGGGTGTTCCTCGGTGCAGAGTGAAGATGACTATTCCCCAACATCCATCGCGATCCCTGTGGCAGCCCATCGATGAGGTTATCGCACAGCGGGACGGAACCATCACTCACCGAGAGGATCAGATCATTGAGAGTGATACATTAATCATTCAGCGCAACACTGTCATTGAGTTTCTCCAAGAGCAAGTCCATGACATTACTCTTGAGCTTGACGACGCTATCGCCCATATCGGTATTCTTCATGAGCAGCCGGCACCTCCTGTCGCACCTGAGGAGTCTGAAAGTGAAGATGAAGAAAAAGACCCGGAAGAGATTGAAGGAGTTTCCAATCTTGATTCCGAGCATGGAGATCCCAAACCTAATCCTTAGCCCAATCGTTCTTCTTCCGGCAGCCAGTCTTCTGTGGGCAACCTCGACGATTTCTAGTCTTTTTCAAATCGTCAACATTCTAGATGCACTTAGTGTAGTATAGTGTGACATAGGGAGTGAGTAGACTAGTTTGATCTAAGGGCCACTTGTTGTATTATATGTGGCATGTGTAGGCATGGCTTGATTTGTAGTTAGTAGACTACCGAGATGTAACATAGTAATGACCACTAGTTTATGCTCTATAACCCGAGTTTCCTATCTGGTTACCTATTGAGCTATCTATCTGGTGTCTTGGATTTTTTCTTGCACTATCTCCATATATTTTATTTTTGTGCGGTATATTTTTGAGAATGGAAGCAAGTATTGGTGATTTCTAAGGGACATCTTCCATTTTTCAGATGGTTGACACTACGTGTGGAACCCCTAAAGGTTTCAGGACGGATCAGGCTAGCGGTTCCCAACAACCACCACCACCAAATCTAGCAGAAGTAATGGCACGACAGACTGAACTCCTTGATCAGCTAGTGCAGGCACAGCAGAACCAGTTCTGTCATTAGCAACGAGGTCGTGATGAACATCCCTCTACTAGTTACCAAGACTTCTTCAGCACGCAGCCCCCAATTTCCATAAGATAAAGGAGCCTCTTGATGCGGATGCGTGGCTCCGCACTATTGAGTCCAAGTTCACACTATTGTCCGTACCATGCTCCGAAGCAAACAAGGCACTCTTTGCAGCTCAGCAGCTTCGTGGCATTGCTCGCATTTGGTGGGGTCATTATTATGCTATGGAGCTAGATGGACATGTAGTCACATGGGAAGAGTTTTGAACCGCCTTTAGGGCGCATCATATTCCTGAAGGGCTCATTAAGTGGAAGCTCAATGAATTTTTAGCTCTTACCCAGGGAACCCGCACCGTAATGCAGTACGCACTGGCTTTCAATCACCTGTGTCAATATGCGGGTTATCATGCAAACACCGATGCCAAGAAGCGAGATCGTTTCCTTCATGGCCTGAACACCAAGCTCAAGGAACGACTAAATCTTGTTAAGACAGACACCTTGAATAAGCTGGTCAACATGGCGATTACTCAGGAAGATTGCATTTCAGCCCATCGGGCTGAGAAGAAGCGGAAGATACCCACTGGGCCCTCGAGTGCTTAACCCCCAAGGTATCGGTTAGTCCAGAATACATCTCTACGAGCCCCACCCCGAAAAAATCAGTCAGGCAGATGGATAGCTAGACCCCCTCAGCAGTCTAGATTCAACAGGCCACCAGTGCCTCAGCCTCAACAGCAGCAGCAACAGCTTGGATCAAGGCTGAACTTTCCGCAGTTCAACCAGGGAAACAACAACAATCGTTGTTTCAATTGCGGCAGCTCATCGCATTTCATCAAAAATTGTCCTCAACCAAGGAAATCATTTCAAGGGCAGACTTCCAACCCGAGTAGCAAGGGCAAAGACAAGAAGCAAACTGTACAAGTCCGCCAAGGGAGGGTGAATTTCACAACTCTCTCCGAACTTCCTGAGGGTGCACCAATAATGACGGGTACTTTCATTATACACCATCAACCTGCAGTTATACTTTTTGATTCCGGTGCAACCCATAGCTTTATCAGTCCAAAGTTTGGAACAAAAGTAGGCTTGGATTTCTATCACACTAAAGGAACATATATGATAGCAACTCCTGGTAGTAAAATTGCTTCAAATCAAATCTGTAGAGATGTGCCAATTCAATTGGGTAGCAACCTGATAAAGACAGATTTAATTTTGTTAAACCTAGAAGAAATGGATATCCTACTAGGTATGGATTGGATGACTAGGCACCAAGTATCATTAGATATCTCTTCCCGAGTGGTTGAGATAGACTCACCTGATTATAAGGCTACTATGCTATATCTTCCACAGCGGGAATATATCAATTCTTGCGTTTATACCATAGAAGGGATCAAGCTTGAGGACATCCCTATCGTATGTGAGTACCCAGATATTTTTCCGGATGATTTGCCTGGGATATCTCCTGATAGGGATATTGAGTTTATTATAGAGTTACAACCCGGTACATCCCCCATCTCTAAAAGACCTCCTATCGTATGCCACCCACTGAGCTGGTAGAATTAAAAGTTCAACTTCAGGACCTTCTTGATAAAGGTTTTATTCGTCCAAGTGTTTCACCATGGGGATGCGCAGCCCTGTTTGTGAAGAAAAAGGACCATAGCCTCAGACTATGTGTGGACTATCGCCCCTCAATGCAGTAACCATCAAAAACAAATATCCTCTTCCCCGCATTGATATCTTGTTCAATCAATTAGCTGGGGCCAAGGTATTCTCCAAAATTGACCTTCGCTCTGGATATCACCAGATAAAGATTAAGCCCAGCGACATCCCAAAGACAGCATTCTCCACCAGATATGGACTTTATGAATAACTGGTTATGTCTTTTGTTCTTACCAACGCCCCAGCATATTTCATGTATCTCATGAACTCTGTCTTTATGTCGGAGCTCGATAAATTCGTCATAGTATTCATCGATGATATTCTGATCTATTCCAAAAATTTAGAAGATCATTCTAGACATCTTCATATTATTCTTCAGAGATTGCGAGAACAACACTTGTATGCCAAATTCTCCAAATATGAATTTTGGCAAGATACAGTTAAATTTTTGGGTCACACCATCTTCTATGACGGCATATCTGTTGATCCGAGTAAAGTCCAGGAAGTGATGGATTGGAAGCCCACTACTTCAGTCCATGAGATCCGTAGTTTTCTTGGTCTTGCTAGCTATTCTCGTCGTTTCATCCCAGACTTCTCTAAAATAGCCAAGCCAATGACAGAATTGTTGAAGAAAGGAGTTAAATTCTCCTGGAATGAGAAATGTGAAGAAGCATTCCACACTCTAAGAGCACACCTCACCACTGCTCTCATTTTGGCTCAGCCAGATAATTCCAAACCTTTTGATATCTATTTCGATGCATCGGGCATTGGACTTGGTTGTGTACTCATGCAAAACAACTGAGTAATTGCTTATGCCTCACGAGCACTCAGGACTTATGAACAGAACTATCCTACCCATGATCTTGAGCTTGCAGTCGTTATCCATGCGCTTAAGATCTGGAGATATTATCTTATAGGTACTAAGTGCAACATTTACACTGACCATAAGAGTCTCAAGTACATTTTTACACACGCGATATAGGAGTTGATTGTTTACTTTTCTGCAATCACTATAAGGATCACGGACGGGGTTATGTGCAGTATCATGGCTTGGAATGGTACCCCGTCTGTGTTGATCAATTTGATAAGGCTGCAGTGTGTGGTAGTAGTGGTCAAGCGTTTGAAAGTACTAGCCACATATCATAAATATAGTATGCGGTAAGCCTAGTACCTGATTGGCTCGGCAAGTGGACATATCCCCTACCACTCAAATTTTGGTTTATGTACACAAGCACCGATGTGTGGGAGTACGTTCTGCATAGCAGACGGGAGTACGGTCATATAGTCACGCTGTAGACGTACGTCCTACACATTGGATGTGCGTATGGTCCTGCAGTTGCTTGTGGTGGCGCTGATCCATGACCCGAAATATGAGGGGAATGGCTGCCCGGAAAGGAAAGTTTCCGAGCGTGTGAGTTAGGATCCCTTGCAAGGTTATAAAATTCGATTCAGGAATCGTCCGTTTCTCGCGGTGATTGAGACTGCTTGATACTTCTGCCACATAGAGTAATAAGAGCAACAGTTGATGGAACAATATTGATGTATGTTTTAATACCTACCTTGCTTGTCTAGTATAGATGCTCACTTAGAATGGCTAATTGAACTAGAATCTGAAAGCTAAAATATGGAAATAAGGACATACTCTTTGTTGTTTTTCAGCAAAAGAAACCTGGAGCCTTTCAACCATATACCCAATTGATGGGTAAGCCTTGCTGAGTATTAGTATACTCAACCTTGCTAGTAATGTGGTTTTCAGGTATGTCATTCAAGGACTCAGTTGCTAGTTCTCCTTGGCCCTGCACTTTACCGTCTGGCTGGTCCGTGGAATGGGATCCATCCCCGGCCGGCAATGACTCTTCGCAATGACGCCATGCTTTGGGCTAAGTATGGTGCCTACTTTGTGACGAGTAGTCACATTGTTGTTTCTTTTCCGCTGCCATCTCTGAATAATGTCCATTAAAACTTGAAGTTTTCAAACAATATCTATATAAATTTGTTTCAGTTAGGTTTGCAGTACTCTACTAGAAACCGGTTTCTAATAACTACTTATGCCTATGTTGTAAAAATGTGACGATGATTGTATCTCTGGACTCGCCTTCGTGCGAGGTACGCTTGACGATCCGGAATCCGGTGGTTTCATCGGGACATTACCCGACAGACCATTGGGTTGTTCTGTTTGAAATGCGTTGAGGTCATATCGCCTGTATAGCGATGGTCTGTGCACTTGAGCCGGAATAATTCAAGCGGTTCCGCTACAGTGCCTGCATTTGGTGCGCTTCGCATTGATGAGCCTACGGCATTCCTTCTAGATGTCATCTGCGTCTTCTACCTTGATGATGTCTGGGAATTCACTATCCACTATTACGTCCATGTCTTCGTTGAAGGGATCAAGGAGGTAGTCATCATAGTGGTCTAGCTGGACCCGCTCTAAGCCCTCACAATCCTCGCCAGTGTGAATCATGAATTGTTCTTGATTGGGGGTGAAGCGTTTCGCCCTCGGCACCACCTGGCCCTCGTCTTCATCATCGGAAGGAGGGGGGTCTGCCTTCTTGAAAAGGGAGTTCGCCGGGTGTGGTAAAAGATCGTGGTGGACTTGATTTGAGAAGCTTGGAGGGTTTCATGCTCTTCCGATGCCCAAACCTGCCCGACCAATCTGATCCCCTTACCAGACCCCGGGTCATATGAGCAGCCGAATCCGAGTAGGTGTCGGAAACAATAGCCCACCGACGCGCGGTGGCTTCTCCTTCTCCGAGTGGTAGTAGATGATCCAAATCCTCTTCCAATGCAGAGAGGATCCTGGGTTGAACCGCCTTAGACTAAACTGGACATGGCTTGGGGGTTTCAAGTTTGCCGATGAAGAGAGTGTGCGTTGCGCAAAAAGTAGGCGGCGATTTGTCGATGAACCCGACTAGTCGAAGCTGATTCCGACTAGTTGTTGACCGTGCGGAGCTAGTCGCCGAGTAGTTTAAGACTCGTCCCTTACTAGTTTCTAGTCCAGATGAGTTGTTGAAGTAGTCATTGGCGCTTCCGATTTGTCGAAGCAGTCGTAAGTGCGGCGTGAGCCGGGTAGTCGAGGTCATCGTTGCAGTGTGTCGATGTTGTGACACAAGCTGAAGTTGAGCAGAGTAGTCGAAATCTTCCAGCTCCCTGTGGTTGATATGCCGAAGGGTGCATTCTGCCAAAATGATGCAATCTGCGATACCTTTATCTTCCTAAAAGGGTAGTTCCTGCGTGAAGGCCACAAGGTGGGAGTCGTATTTGAGTAGTTCAGAGGGCTCTAAGCCCTTCCAGTACACAAAACGGCCTTGCAGCATAGACATTATGGTCAAATCTAGGTGGTTACCCAAAAAAGATTCGAGGTGGTCATCATGTTGTGAGTGGTTGTCGAGAACAGGGGCCTCCTAAGAAGCGATGGCTCCCTCGTCCTCAAGTCCTCCTTGGCTCTGACTTGTAGGTGTAGTACTAGTCGGAGAATACTTTGCATCTGAGTTCAAGTAGTTGTTGAAAACGAGGGTCCCCCGACAAGCGGTAGCTCCCTCGCCTCCAATCTTGAGAAGATGATCCAAGTCCTCCTCTAAGTTGGAGAGGGATTTGGACTGTGTAGCCTCCTCAGATCGGTTTGAATCTGATCCGAGTAGTCGTGGTGCAATGTGAGTTGAAGTCATGTCAAAAACGGACGTCGTTACAATCTCCCCGGCGTGATCATTGAGCAGTAATTCGTCGAGGCTGTCAACAAACTTGTTGAGATCACTACATCGAGTTGGTGTAGAGGCCTCTGGCTTTCTGGAGTCGGCTAGGTGGCTGTTATGGCCACCCGATCCGTTGGCGATGCAGATCTAGGAGCCAAAAATGAATGTTGTGCCCTCATCGAGCATGGTGCTGGTGAAGCTGAAAGATGCCATCAAGTTCTCCGGTGGATGCTCGATGAACACCCCTACTGGTGCGCCAGCTATCGGTGTTTTACCACTATGCCCACCGAGGGATACCCCCAAGGTGGTGAGTTTGTAGGTAGGGTATCGCCGAGATCAAAAACTCGAAGGTGCAAGGAACACAAAGTTTAGATAGGTTCGGGCCACCGAGAGCGTAATACCCTACGTCATGTGTGTTGTTTGTATTGCCTTAAGTGTTGACGTTGTGTCTCTTGTTTGTAGGGGGTCCCTGCCCACCCTTATATAGTCTAGGGGGATAGGGTTACATGGAAGTCCTAGTCAGATACAAGCCCAGGAGTCCAGCACGAGTACTTTTCGGGTAGTTTGCTTCTGTTCCGACTGTTTTTACTACTGTATGAGTAGTTCTACTATGTTACGAGTAGTTACAACTGGTGTAGGGCGTTGGCCATGTCCCACCCTTTATCCTATAAGATGTAGGCCATATGCGCAGTCCCATGGGCCTGGATGTGAAGACTACCTGGCCGTCACACTCGAAAATGAAGTCGTCGTCGAGGTTCCGTGGGGTTGGTGGAGTCGATCGAGGGGCGGCAAACCTAGGGTGGCGTCCCTTGGCTATGTGCAGATCGGCCTCAGCTTGAGCGATGGTAGCCTCGTTCTTGCATCATTCCACACGAAGGTCATTGCGGTGACAATGCTGGCGCTGTGTCTCCTCATCTTCGCCTTCAGCGGATGCCTCATCTACAGAGACCACGGAGATCTGATGCATGTCTATTGAGTTGACACGGTTTGGTAGTAGGTGAAGAGAACGTCCTGGTAACAAGTGTCTAGTCCACGGACTAGATCGGATCCGACCTGGTAAATGCTGGGCTGAACCAGATCGGAAACATGAAAATTCTCCATGGATAGTTGGATTTGATCCAAGTAGATTGCAGAGTTGTTGCAGAGACCGAGTGGGATCCTATAAGCCGAATCGTGCGGGTGACCCACGTGTTCTACCCGGAGATGATGTCGTCGATGTTGATCGGGGGACGGCGGGTCATCCTGACCCAACACAAGGGCGAATCATTGATGGAGAGGTTATCGACCCGACGAGTGATGGAGCCAGGGAGGGTCGGATCGGATCTAGAACCCTGAGAGCTTTCTGTCTCAGACGCCGAGATGTCAGGAAGCGGGCTCCTAGGAGCAGTCATCTCCAGGAAGTCGCCGAAGATGATGGAGTGGCCGGTGGCAGCCTAGATCTGCAGCATCACTTGTGTGGAGAAGAAGATGCCAGAGTTGCTGGCCACCAAGCTCGCCAAAAAAAACCATGGATCCCCCTACCTGGCATGCCAACTGTACGATTTGTACTCTGGCAAGTCCACCCGAGGTATGCTCAGGTAGTATATTTGTAGGTGACGGAGATCGCAGAGCCAAGAACTTGATGGGAACACAATGACGCAAGGGTTTTAGACAGGTTCGGGCCGCCGATAGTGTAACACCCTACATCCTTTGTTCTGGATTGTATTGGTTGGTTTAAGGTTTGTGGAATGTGTGGGCTAGCTACCTCTTTTCTGATGAGTACCCCCCATGGCTCCCTTATATATCCGAGCAGTCATGGGTTACAAGTTAGGTCAAAATCTACTCGGGTTTATTTACAAGGAATCAGGTCGGTTTAGATACAGAATATCAAGGTTATCTGATTCAACCATGATCCTGATCCCAAAGGACCCTTCCCGCCGTCCAGCTGAGTGCCTGTTCGCTAGGTCCTTAAGCGGAGTCGTTCCCTAAAGAACCGGACTCCACTCGGTAGGGAGGTACCTGGATCTACCTCCGAGTATTGGTTACCGACTGGTACTACGGCAGCTTATGTTACTGAAGGGGTACTTACATCCATAATTCTAGTAATGGCTCCGACTACTTGTTTCATGTAGACAGTAGCTACGGAAGCGACTTCTGAAGGGGTCCTTGAAACCACAATTCCAGTAACGGTTCCAAGTACTAGTCCTACACTAGAAAGTAACTACGGGAAGATCAAAAGCTGAAGAGGTCATCAAACCTACACTCCCAAACAAACTAGAGTACCATCTTGAATGGACAAAATCTACTTTGTTTGAAGGGCCCATCAAGGAGCCATATGCGCGAACGCCAAGTTTATGACTACATCCTAAGTTAATGCACTTGGAGTAGATTGACCCAAGCGTATCGCAAATATCTAAGTCCTAGGATTGTCGGTACTACTCATCGAAATAGTACATAAGAACACATCAACAGGCATTAAATAAACGACATATGCACACATACACACAGCCGGACAGATTGTTCAGGACACGATCATGGTTCTAATTTGATCCAGGCTCTCAACTATCTTGTGAGCCATTGGACCGACTTCTTCAACATATTCTGCAATTTTTTCTTCAGAAGAATCTGCAACCATACCATTGGCCAGTGGACTCAAGTTTGCCTTAGGCCAGTATGACTTGACAAGTCCAAGGACATGCACCACATAGCTCTTCGTGGTCTTAGAGACGTAGATTGAAATCTTCTTTGGGGCATCATGAAGCCGCTCCAGCAGAGTTCCGTTGTCGACTACTCCTTCCTCCGGAGCATCCACCATGTTGACGACTACTTGTGCAGTGCCCTCAAGGTCTTCAAGTTGTTTCTACCTCAGCTCTTCCTCCTCGGACAACGACTTTGTTGCATGCACTCGAAAAGTTGCTTATCAGCATCTTCAAGTTTCTTTGCCTGGAGCTCCAGTTCATTTCAATGATGGTACA
Source organism: Panicum hallii (assembly GCF_002211085.1). NCBI lineage: Eukaryota > Viridiplantae > Streptophyta > Magnoliopsida > Poales > Poaceae > Panicum > Panicum hallii. Next base: position 29,404,764 of record NC_038042.1, read on the forward strand.
GAAGATTCTTCAAGCCAGCCAATAGTTCTTCTTTATATCTCAACATATTTTTAGCTCTGTTGTAACACCCTAATTTTCAAATTAGAAACCTAAAGAAATTTTGCTAGATTCCCTCTAGGATCCATAAGGTTTTTATCCCATCATTTTGGATTTTAGAGCATTTACCATGAATTAATAGCAATTTACTAAACCATAAAAAGAAATATAAGGAACTATAGGTTTTGTGCATCTCATGCCCCATTGCATTGTTTTATTGTTTGTCTTCCATTTGAATTCAAGTTTCAAATTCAAATTCAAATACATTTGAATGCAATTCTTTTTCTCTCTCTTTTTCTAATTGGGCCCGGCCCACTCTCTCTTTTTCTTTTGCCCTCTCTCTTTTTCCCTTGCAGCCCGGCCCAGGCCGGCCTTCCCCCTCCCTCCCGCACGGCTTAGTTGGCTCGGCTTCATTTCTTCTCTCTTCCTGCTGCGCAGCCCAGCCCGCGGCCTTCCTTTCTTCTCCTCTTTTCTTTCCCCTCCGCACGGCCCAGCAGCTCTCACCGACCCACCTTTCCCGCGCGGCCTGCTTCCTCCTCTCTCCCCCATTCTCTCGCTGATGGGTGGGTACCGCTTGTTGGGGTCTTCCCCTTCCCCGCGCCCGACTCGGACTCGACTAGGCGCTCGGCCGCCCTATTTAAGCCCCCGTGCTCTAGCTGCTCGCCCCCAAGCCGCAGCCGCCGCCTTCGCTGAAAACCCTAAGCGCCCGAAGCTTTCCCGCCGCCGCCGCCATTGCCGTGCTTCAGCCGCTTGCCACGCCGCCGTTCCGCCGCTCCCCGCCATTGAGCAAGCACTCCAGGAGCTTGGCGTTGTGGTGAGGATGCTCGCCCGCCACTTCTTCCCCTCTCCCCTGCTTTCCCGTGCTCACCAATCACTCACCGTCATTCCTGAGACGCCCCTCACCGCCGGCCGCCGTCTTCAGCCACTTTCGCCGCCTCCCGAGCCTCTAGATGGATGCCCCGTACCGCCCGCAACCTTCCAGTACAAACCGTGTTCAAAACCGAGGCCGGGAACGCGTTTACGCATTACCTCGATGAAGTGCCACCGCTCACCGCCGCAGCTCCTCGCCGCCGGCGCTTAGCGCCGCCCCCGCGTCGTCAGCCGTTCCCCGCCGTTACATCCAGATCCAACGGGTTAGATTAGATCTAACCCGAGTCAATAGAACCAGATACCGATCAACCTGAGGTAGTTTTGCGCTTTAGCCCCTAAGTTCCATAGAAATCAACCCGTAGTCCATGGCAGTTCAAAAGTATTCACAAATAGATCCTTTTTCTTCTTTTTAGGCCCCTCTATTTTCCAAAAATAGAACCCGCGGTCCTAAATCCTTCTATTTTACAATCTAGACCCTAGATCTAAGGTTTAATTACGATCTAGCCCTCGGTTTATTTGGTCAGAACCCTTCTAGTTTCAAAACTTCTACAAATAGGCCCCTAGAATCTTGTTTTAGCCTTAACTTCTCTGTTTTAACTCCATTTTCGACGATCCTCGTGCTCACGCGATCCTTGCGACATATATAGTAGCTTTATAATATTATTTTGCTCTATTTATATTGTTTGGTATCCTATTTATTATTTATTGTATTTGTTTGCTTGTATGTACTTGTGAGTTACGATAGACGGTGCGCAGTTCGAGGGTCCGAGAGAGCCAAGCTTTGAAGATGTTCCCGAGCAGCAGCAGTTCTTTGACGAAGGCAAGTGGTCCTTGATCATACATCAGTCCCAATAATATTATAAATACACATATTTACTTTATATGCATGCATGATTCTAGAATATGATGGATCTCAAACTAAGGATATGTCTAGTTTCTTTTAACTTCCTTGATAAAACCTGGGGTTATTATAATTATGTCATAGCTACGCTAGTTTCTTTTACTTAGTCTTTGGTTGGATAATCTAAAATCATACTACACTAGTTTACTCATGTTCTGAAATACTTTTGTTGGTGATAATTAAGATCATTGCATTAATTGGAACATGGAGAACCACCTAGGAAAATAGTGCAACCACAATACTACATGGCTCTGGTCTTGGCCAATTAATTAGAAACTTTAGCTTGTAATTGTCACACCCGATTTATAAGAACATAAATCGAGCAATCATATATGCGCCAGGATCAAGTCACGCATATATACAACAGATTATCAAGATATCACAACACATGTCACGAATAACATGAATATAAATCGTAAATAAATCAATAAATGAATTGTTTATTACAACCGAATCAAGAATCGGTTCAAGAGTGCGGAAGCGTAAAAGAGATACATGAAGAGCTGGGTGCCACAGGGACGTCGACTGGGAGACAAACGCCTAGAAGTCGTCGAAGCCACTGACGTAATCCTCCACGTTGCCGGGCACTGAGCAGCAGTCGAAGATATCCGAAGTAGAACAGAAGAGTAGAGAGGCAAGTGTGAGTACAAACTAGTACTCAACAAGTATAACACGAGCATGAGGCTCTAAGGTTAGCTGACTCAACTGCATTAGCTTTTAGTCTTGGCAAAATTTTATTTAAGCTAATTACTACAAGTGGATGAATTACCATAAACCCAAATTGCATAATAAATTAATCAATATTAATTAAAAACTACTGAGAATCACCCAAACCAAAACCACCCGGGGAATCGCCCTCGTCAAAGGTTGATAACCCCACTAATCAGACGGAGGATCTGGGCCGCTCATGACTGTGAGCACAGCTGATATATCAGTTTTACACTCTCGAGAGGTTGCACAACTTTACCCACAAGTCGTGAGCTACGCTAGTTGTTCATCACACTTCCTTAGGTGAGATGGCTAGCAAGCACACTACGAGACCGTTACAAAGGATCACGTTGGTAAGGTATAACCGCTAAGGATTCTGGATCAGCGACGATGGGGCCCACCTCCGGGGGTACAAGACACACAGCACAGACCAAGCCGGAGGAGCAGGGACCATTGAAGCTTACCACCCCTCTTGCCCACGCAGGTAAGTTACTCCCGAACCAAAATGACCTAATTAGTAAGTCAAGACCGTCCCATACCAGTCTTGTGGTTGCGCGGTTGTCCCAGGTTGTCGCTCTATGAACCGGTCCTTATGGAGAGTGGCCAACCAAGCACTAAGCACCGTGCTGGCCCCCTAAACCATGTTTCTAACAAAAACATCTTTTAAGGACGCACAAACCACTCAAGCACACAGCACAGAGGGTCGGCTCCAGAATTAAGTTGCATAAGACCATTAATCAAATTAATTAAAAAGGACCAAGATTTGTTATAGCGCAGCAACCTAGCACAACTAACCAAAAATGCAACCCGTAGGATATATATAAGGATATAAAAGTGGCTAGGAAGTCCTTATAGGTATGCAATATTAAAATGCAGTATGAAATTGTATTTAAAAGTGATAGGAGGTTCATGTTATACTTGCCTTCCTCGTACTCTCCCGGCTGCTGCTCGAAGTGCTCGGAAGACGGCTGCTCCTGGTACTGCTCCAAAGGCTCCGCGTCTACTCACGATCATCAAACATAGCCCACACATACACACATGAATAACAAGAACAAACTATAAGAAAACAGTACAACATTACATAGAAACAGCACACAAAACTAGTCTAAAGCTATTCTACGCGTTACAACGATCGCGTGCATATAAAGAACACCTAAAACGGAGCTAAAACGTGAAAACTGCGCTTAAAACAGGATCCAGGGACCTAATTGTAAGAAAAACAGAGAAACCAGGGGCTTCTGGACAAAACCTGGGGACTAAAACGTAATTAAAGCCTAGATCTAGGGGCTAGCACGTGAAAAGGCATGGCTTGGACGGCGGGTTCAAATTCTAGGAAAGACAGGGGCTTAAACGAATGAAATCAGGGCTGAACTGCAATTACTTTTGACTTAAAATGGACCGCGGGTTGATTCCTAGAAAACCCGGGGGTTCTTTAGCAAAAGAGACGGGCTGAAGCGGTAACTTCTGTTCTGAATCGCTGGATCAAGATCGGACGGCTCAAATTAGATCTGGCCCGCGAAGGGGTACGCGTAACTCTCAACCGTCGGATCGCGATCCTACGCTCCGGACCTTCCCTTAACACGGATCTAATGCCTCTCGCTGGATTTGAAACCGACGGCTCGGATCTGATCCGATCCGCGAACCGGTACGCTCTAACCTGGGCGCTTGGATTTGGATCTAGCGGTTCGGGACAAAGGGGTACGCGGTTCTAATCAGGCGCGTCGATCTCGGATCGAACGGCCCAGGGAAAAGGGGACAGAGGGGAAGGCGGCGCTGCGACGCCGGCGGCAACACCCGCGGCGGCGCGGCTCGGGGATCACCGGAGCTCGGCGTTCCCGCCGCTCCGGGGGCCAAACTGACCTGGGCTTGGGTCCGGCGTGACCTGCGCGACACGCGTGACTCACCTAGGGCCCTAAAGGAACGCAGGGAGGACTCTAGCGGCGAGTTCGACGGCGGGGGCGGCTCGGGGCGGCGGCGCATCGGCGGCGCTCGCGTTCTGGCGTTACAGGCGGCTAGAGACTATCGCAGCTGGTGCAAAAGGACTAGAGCGCTAAGGGGAAACTCACCGAGGGGCTACGGTGCCCGGAGTTGCAGCGGAGGAAGGAACCCGACGGCGACCGGCGGCAGCAGGACGACGGCGCTCGCGGGGAAAGGTGCTGCAGGGGTTCTCCTAGCTCCGGGTCACCGCGGATCGCCGTGTGGGGGTCCTGTGGAGGTGTAAAGGAGGGTCAGCGGGGTCGTGGTGCGCCGGCGGTGAGGAATTGAGCGGCGGCGTGCGACTCACCCGCGGCGGAGGGGAAAGAGACCGGCGGCGCTAGGGTTCGATTGACGGCTAGGGTTAGGGCTTAGAGGGTTGGGCGGCCCTTTGTAGGGTGGCGGCGGCCCCGTTGACGCGCGGGCCCGAGGTGCGCAGCTCACCGGAGTTCTCGGGGAGGAGGTTGCGCCGGGGAGAAGCAGGGGGAGGAGGGGGTGATCGGTGGGGCCAACCTGGCAGCGGAAGAAAGGAGGGGTGAGCGGTGCGCGAGCGGGAGAACAGCGCCGACACGCGGGCCCGGTTGATCAGACAGAGAGAGGAGGGAAGGGAAGAGAGAGCCTGCGCTGAGGGGAACTGGGCCGGGGCTCGGCCCACGCGGGGAAAGAGAAAGAAAGAGGGAAGAGCTGGGCCCGAGGGGGGGGAAAGAGAGATGAGTGGGCCGGCTGGTTGGGCTCCTTTCCATTCCCTTTCTTTTTCTACACTCCACCAAATCAAACAATTCTACTTGAATTCAAATACGATTTGAATTCAAACCTATATATTCAACACAACAAAAATAATGCACCAGCATGAATGCACAATCAAGTTGATCTTATATTTAATTTTATTTTCTTGCATTATAAATTGCTTTAAATGCCACGAAAATTAAAGAAAAGCATGGAAAATTTATTTAAGCCCAAATAAATTCATTAAAATTAGGGAAAATTTACCTTAGGGTGTTACAAACCTACCCCCCTTACAGGAATCTCGTCCCGAGATTCGGATAGGCTAGCTAGCAAAGAGATCGGGATATGTCTTCCTCAGCTCGTCTTCTCGCTCCCAAGTAGCCTCCTCCTCCGTGTGATGACTCCACTGAACACGGCACATCTTGATCTTCTTGTTCCTAGTAACCCTCTCAGATATCTCCAGAATCTTCACAGGATGCTCAACATAGGTCAGATCCTCCTGCACATCCAACCCTTCTATCGGTGCTTGCTCTTCTGGCACTCTCAAGCACTTCTTCAGCTGAGACACGTGAAACACATCGTGTACTCCTGAGAGATTGAGTGGCAACTCCAGACGATACGCCACCTCGCCTTTCCGTTCCAACACCTTGAACGGACCAATGTACCGAGGAGCTAGCTTCCCTCGTACATTAAATCTGCGAATTCCTCTCATCGGCGAGACCTTCAGATATACATGATCACCCACTGCGAAGGTCAAATCTCGACGACGAACATCCGCATAACTCTTCTGACGAGTCTGAGCAACCCTCAGATTCTCTCGCACCTGCTGTACCAACTGTTCGGCCTCCTCAACAATATCGGGACCAAACACCTGCCTCTCACCAATCTGATCCCAATACAACGGAGTCCTGCATTTCCGACCATACAGGGCCTCAAACGGGGACTTCTTCAGACTAGCCTGGTAACTGTTGTTATAAGAAAACTCTGCATACGGCAGGCATTTATCCCAGCTGGTACCATACTGAATAGCACAGGCTCGAAGCATATCCTCCAACACTTGGTTGGTTCTTTCTGTCTGACCATCTGTCTGAGGATGATAAGCAGTACTGAAGCGCAGCTTCGTATCCAACGAATCATGCAACTGCTCCCAGAACCGTGAAGTGAACTGAGATCCTCGATCAGATATAATCTTCTTAGGAACACCATGCAGACAGACAATCCTGGAGATGTACAACTCTGCGAGTCTAGCACCGGAGTAAGTAGTGTTCACCGGAATGAAGTGAGCAACCTTCGTCAACCGATCCACTACTACCCATATGGAGTTGTACCCTTTCTGAGTACGAGGCAAGCCAACAATGAAGTCCATAGTGATTTCCTCCCATTTCCACTCTGGAATCTTCAACGGTTGCAGTAACCCTGCTGGCCTCTGATGCTCTGCCTTGACACGCTGACAAGTGTCGCAAATAGCCACGTACTCCGCAATGGAACGCTTCATTCCAGACCACCAGAATCGTTCCTTCAGGTCGTAATACATCTTCGTGCTGCCTGGATGGATAGAATACGCTGTATCATGAGCCTCACTCAGAATCAACTTCCTGAGATCTGCCACATCCGGCACACATATACGACCCTTGTACCACAAGGTACCCTGATCATCCTCTCTGAAATGAGGGGCTTTGCCAATCTTGAGCAACTCACGAATCTCCTGCAGCTTCTGATCTTCCTTCTGATGCTGCCTGATCTCTGCCTCTAGAGTGGGTTCCGCCTCGAACGATGTACCCGAGGTATGATGCAAGAAACCCAGGCTCAACTGCTCAAACTCCTCGCATAACTCCTGAGGCATCTGGAAAGCCACGGCCATGTTAACATAGCTCTTCCTGCTCAGAGCATCTGCTACAACATTGGCCTTGCCCGGATGATAGTGAATCTCCAGGTCATAATCCTTGACCAACTCTAGCCATCTTCTCTGCCGCATATTCAGCTCACTCTGAGTGAAAATATACTTGAGGCTCTTGTGATCGGTGTAAATATCACACCTCTGCCCAAACAAGTAATGCCTCCATATCTTCAGAGCATGCACAACTGCGGCTAACTCCAGATCATGAGTGGGATAATTCAGCTCGTGCCGGCGCAACTGCCGCGAGGCATAAGCTATCACTCTGCCTTCCTGCATCAGTACGCAACCAAGCCCATCTCTCGAAGCATCACAATACACGGTGAACCTCTTGCTCTGGTCTGGCAGAGTAAGGACTGGCGCCGTAGTCAACTTCTTCTTCAACTCCTCGAAGGCACTCTGACGCTCATCAGTCCAAGAAAAACCCACGTCCTTCTCTAGCAAGGAAGTCAAAGGCTTCGCAATCTTGGAGAAATTCTCGATGAACCTCCGGTAATAACCTGCTAAGCCCAGAAAAGAGCGGACTTCCTTCACCGTCTGCGGTACAACCCAGTCAAGCACATCCTTAACCTTTCCGGGGTCCACAGCAATACCTCCCTTGGAGATAACATGACCGAGGAACGGAACCTCGTCAATCCAGAACTCGCACTTGCTGAGCTTGGCATACAGCTTGTGCTCTTTGAGCCTCTGCAACACAAGCCTCAGATGCTTCTCATGCTCCGCTTCTGACTTGGAATATATCAGGATATCATCAATAAATATCACCACAAAGGTGTCCAGATAATCCATGAAAACCTTGTTCATCAGATGCATGAAGAAAGCCGGAGCATTAGTCAAGCCGAAGGACATGACCGTATACTCGTATAACCCATACTTGCAGGTGAATGCCGTCTTCTGAATATCCTCAGGACGAATCTTCAGCTGATGATAACCCGAACGCAGATCAATCTTCGAGAATACACAAGCACCCTGGAGCTGATCAAAGAGATCCTCAATACGGGGCAATGGATGCTTGTTCTTGATAGTGACTGCATTCAGATCCCGATAATCGACGCACATTCTCTTCGCACCATCCTTCTTCTCTACAAGCAATACAGGAAAAGCCCAAGGAGAGAAACTGCGACGGATATAACCCTTAGCTAGCAACTCGTCGACAGTCTTCTTAACCTCCTCATGCTCGACAGGAGCCATACGATAGGGCCTCTTAGCAATAGGAGCTGTGCCAGGCAAGAGATCAATAGAAAACTCAATGTCGCGATCAGGCGGCATACCTGGCAAATCGTCCGGAAAGACATCTGGGAATTCAGACACCACGCGAATACCGTCCGTGGGTCTAGCCTCCATCTGATGAAGAAATCCAGAAGGCTCCGTAGCTCCAACAGTAACCTCCTGACCATCCGGTGCTGACAGAAGAACCGTCCTCTGAGCACAATCTATCCGGACTCCCCATTTAGCAAGAGTCTCCATCCCGAGGATCACATCGATGCCCTTGGAGTCAAGCACCATCAGATTCGCACTGAAATCTACCCCCCTTATGGCCACACTGACTCTAGGACAGAAGACATGAGACCTCAACTGCCCTCCCGGTGAAGATACTATCATGCACCTCTTTAATGTGCTAGTAGGAATACCATGATGCTCAACAAAAGACTGGGTGATGAAAGAATGCGTAGCACCAGTATCAAAAAGCACTGTAGCAGGATGGTCATTAACCATGAACGTACCAATAACCACGTTGGGAGCCTCGGCTGCTGATTCGGCCGTCACGTGGTTCACCCTGCCCTGAGCTGGGGCCTTGGGCGGTGCTGCACGCCCCTGCTGTCCCGCCTGCGCCTTCCTAGGGCAGACGTTGGCGTAGTGCCCTGGCTCGCCGCAGTGGAAGCACACTCGAGGAAGTGCCGGAGCCTGCTGCCCGGCAGGAGGAGTGGGTGCTCCCTGCCTCTGAGCTGGTGGAGCCGGAGGCGCCGGAAGCCTCTGACCCGGTCCCGCCTGCTGCTGCTGCTGAGGCCGAGGCGGAAACTGCTGCTGCTGCTGGTACTGCTGAGGCGGCCTCTGCTGCTGCTGCTGCGGATGCTGATAGCGGGGACGAGTGTTGCTGCCCGAAGAGGATGGAGCCATCTTCCTCTTCTTATCCTCAATCTCCCGGCGCTTGCGCTCGGTGTTGAGGGCCGCATCAACCAGCTGGTTGAAGTTGTCGAAGCGGTGGTTCAGCAGCGCATACTGGATGTGATCATCCAGTCCCTCCTTGAAGTACTCCTGCTTATCGCTATCACGAGCGACGTCAGCGGGGGCGTAGCGGGCAAGCTGAAGGAAACGGTCACGATACTCCGTCACCGTCATGGATCCCTGAAATAACGAACACAGATAACAAGGATGGAAAACGCTCAATTGGTCAGGTCTACGAAAGGAATCAAGGGCAGATCAAGCTCAAAAGAATTTGGTAGGGAATTTCCGTTAAATTTTACCTGCTTAAGGGCACGGAACTCCTTCTGCTTCATCTTCATGATGCCCTCAGGAATGTGATGGTTCCTGAAACGCTCACGGAACTGGTCCCACGTGAGAGCGTCACGATCCCGAGCTGGGTAGGACTCCCACCAGTCAAGAGCGGAGCCTCGCAGCTGCCCTGCTGCGTACAGAACCCGCTCTCGGTCGTCGCACTGCGCAACAACCAACTGGCGCTCTACCGAACGAAGCCAGTCGTCCGCCTGGAGTGGGTCCGTGGCGTGAGAGAAGGTCGGAGGATGACCTCTCAGGAAATCCGCACGCCGATCACGAGGCTGAGGTGGCGGAGGAGGCGGCGGCTGGGCATGGATCTGCTGCAGAGCCTGAACGGTGTTGTTCAGGGTAGCCATCATCTGCATCTGGAGCTGGAAGAACTGCTCCGGGGTCAGTGGTGGCGGCATCGGTAGCGGCTGACCAGTACCCTGGTTGTTCTGCTCCTGCTGGTCAGAACCGGAACCGGTGCGCCTGGTGTTCACCATCTGATTGCAACAACGAAATTTATGAGAATAAGATATGGTGCCGCTGAGTAGATGAAACTTCGATAGGATATAACAGAGAGAAAGGATTATAGGTTTTACCCCCAACGATCTAACTCAAAATTTTTTTTTTTTTTTTTTTTTATTTAGTCCAAGTTGGGTTAGGTCGATTTGCATGAACAAGTTTAACTACTAGCCTATGCAATCAACCAAAAATCCAAATCAAGCATGTGCACAATAACAAACATTCAATATTCACAAATTAGTCGAGTTTTCCACACTACTCGACTAACACACTCGTTCTAGCGTATTTTTATCGGGACAACTTAAACTTATAACTTACAAGATTAGGCAACTCAAGCCAACGTCTATGGAAAGTTCAAGCTGTTTCTCAGAAAAGACAGGAGAAATAGCAAATCAAGGGTTTAAGACTCAAGGAATAGAAGCAGAAACGTGATGGTTGAGGATTTGCGGAGGCAAGCAAAAGAAAAGAAGTCCTAAACTCGACCAATTCTACCTAGGCTTCGTCCTACAGTCAACACGGCTCTGATACCAATCTGTCACACCCGATTTATAAGAACATAAATCGAGCAATCATATATGCGCCAGGATCAAGTCACGCATATATACAACAGATTATCAAGATATCACAACACATGTCACGAATAACATGAATATAAATCGTAAATAAATCAATAAATGAATTGTTTATTACAACCGAATCAAGAATCGGTTCAAGAGTGCGGAAGCGTAAAAGAGATACATGAAGAGCTGGGCGCCACAGGGACGTCGACTGGGAGACAAACGCCTAGAAGTCGTCGAAGCCACTGACGTAATCCTCCACGTTGCCGGGCACTGAGCAGCAGTCGAAGATATCCGAAGTAGAACAGAAGAGTAGAGAGGCAAGTGTGAGTACAAACTAGTACTCAACAAGTATAACACGAGCATGAGGCTCTAAGGTTAGCTGACTCAACTGCATTAGCTTTTAGTCTTGGCAAAATTTTATTTAAGCTAATTACTACAAGTGGATGAATTACCATAAACCCAAATTGCATAATAAATTAATCAATATTAATTAAAAACTACTGAGAATCACCCAAACCAAAACCACCCGGGGAATCGCCCTCGTCAAAGGTTGATAACCCCACTAATCAGACGGAGGATCTGGGCCGCTCATGACTGTGAGCACAGCTGATATATCAGTTTTACACTCTCGAGAGGTTGCACAACTTTACCCACAAGTCGTGAGCTACGCTAGTTGTTCATCACACTTCCTTAGGTGAGATGGCTAGCAAGCACACTACGAGACCGTTACAAAGGATCACGTTGGTAAGGTATAACCGCTAAGGATTCTGGATCAGCGACGATGGGGCCCACCTCCGGGGGTACAAGACACACAGCACAGACCAAGCCGGAGGAGCAGGGACCATTGAAGCTTACCACCCCTCTTGCCCACGCAGGTAAGTTACTCCCGAACCAAAATGACCTAATTAGTAAGTCAAGACCGTCCCATACCAGTCTTGTGGTTGCGCGGTTGTCCCAGGTTGTCGCTCTATGAACCGGTCCTTATGGAGAGTGGCCAACCAAGCACTAAGCACCGTGCTGGCCCCCTAAACCATGTTTCTAACAAAAACATCTTTTAAGGACGCACAAACCACTCAAGCACACAGCACAGAGGGTCGGCTCCAGAATTAAGTTGCATAAGACCATTAATCAAATTAATTAAAAAGGACCAAGATTTGTTATAGCGCAGCAACCTAGCACAACTAACCAAAAATGCAACCCGTAGGATATATATAAGGATATAAAAGTGGCTAGGAAGTCCTTATAGGTATGCAATATTAAAATGCAGTATGAAATTGTATTTAAAAGTGATAGGAGGTTCATGTTATACTTGCCTTCCTCGTACTCTCCCGGCTGCTGCTCGAAGTGCTCGGAAGACGGCTGCTCCTGGTACTGCTCCAAAGGCTCCGCGTCTACTCACGATCATCAAACATAGCCCACACATACACACATGCATAACAAGAACAAACTATAAGAAAACAGTACAACATTACATAGAAACAGCACACAAAACTAGTCTAAAGCTATTCTACGCGTTACAACGATCGCGTGCATATAAAGAACACCTAAAACGGAGCTAAAACGTGAAAACTGCGCTTAAAACAGGATCCAGGGACCTAATTGTAAGAAAAACAGAGAAACCAGGGGCTTCTGGACAAAACCCGGGGACTAAAACGTAATTAAAGCCTAGATCTAGGGGCTAGCACGTGAAAAGGCATGGCTTGGACGGCGGGTTCAAATTCTAGGAAAGACAGGGGCTTAAACGAATGAAATCAGGGCTGAACTGCAATTACTTTTGACTTAAAATGGACCGCGGGTTGATTCCTAGAAAACCCGGGGGTTCTTTAGCAAAAGAGACGGGCTGAAGCGGTAACTTCTGTTCTGAATCGCTGGATCAAGATCGGACGGCTCAAATTAGATCTGGCCCGCGAAGGGGTACGCGTAACTCTCAACCGTCGGATCGCGATCCTACGCTCCGGACCTTCCCTTAACACGGATCTAATGCCTCTCGCTGGATTTGAAACCGACGGCTCGGATCTGATCCGATCCGCGAACCGGTACGCTCTAACCTGGGCGCTTGGATTTGGATCTAGCGGTTCGGGACAAAGGGGTACGCGGTTCTAATCAGGCGCGTCGATCTCGGATCGAACGGCCCAGGGAAAAGGGGACAGAGGGGAAGGCGGCGCTGCGACGCCGGCGGCAACACCCGCGGCGGCGCGGCTCGGGGATCACCGGAGCTCGGCGTTCCCGCCGCTCCGGGGGCCAAACTGACCTGGGCTTGGGTCCGGCGTGACCTGCGCGACACGCGTGACTCACCTAGGGCCCTAAAGGAACGCAGGGAGGACTCTAGCGGCGAGTTCGACGGCGGGGGCGGCTCGGGGCGGCGGCGCATCGGCGGCGCTCGCGTTCTGGCGTTACAGGCGGCTAGAGACTATCGCAGCTGGTGCAAAAGGACTAGAGCGCTAAGGGGAAACTCACCGAGGGGCTACGGTGCCCGGAGTTGCAGCGGAGGAAGGAACCCGACGGCGACCGGCGGCAGCAGGACGACGGCGCTCGCGGGGAAAGGTGCTGCAGGGGTTCTCCTAGCTCCGGGTCACCGCGGATCGCCGTGTGGGGGTCCTGTGGAGGTGTAAAGGAGGGTCAGCGGGGTCGTGGTGCGCCGGCGGTGAGGAATTGAGCGGCGGCGTGCGACTCACCCGCGGCGGAGGGGAAAGAGACCGGCGGCGCTAGGGTTCGATTGACGGCTAGGGTTAGGGCTTAGAGGGTTGGGCGGCCCTTTGTAGGGTGGCGGCGGCCCCGTTGACGCGCGGGCCCGAGGTGCGCAGCTCACCGGAGTTCTCGGGGAGGAGGTTGCGCCGGGGAGAAGCAGGGGAGGAGGGGGTGATCGGTGGGGCCAACCTGGCAGCGGAAGAAAGGAGGGGTGAGCGGTGCGCGAGCGGGAGAACAGCGCCGACACGCGGGCCCGGTTGATCAGACAGAGAGAGGAGGGAAGGGAAGAGAGAGCCTGCGCTGAGGGGAACTGGGCCGGGGCTCGGCCCACGCGGGGAAAGAGAAAGAAAGAGGGAAGAGCTGGGCCCGAGGGGGGGAAAGAGAGATGAGTGGGCCGGCTGGTTGGGCTCCTTTCCATTCCCTTTCTTTTTGTACACTCCACCAAATCAAACAATTCTACTTGAATTCAAATACGATTTGAATTCAAACCTATATATTCAACACAACAAAAATAATGCACCAGCATGAATGCACAATCAAGTTGATCTTATATTTAATTTTATTTTCTTGCGTTATAAATTGCTTTAAATGCCACGAAAATTAAAGAAAAGCATGGAAAATTTATTTAAGCCCAAATAAATTCATTAAAATTAGGGAAAATTTACCTTAGGGTGTTACAGTAATGGTCTTACCGAAAGGGCAAGAGGGGAGTGCGTTGATGGGGTATAGCTCGGTCCTCTTGGAGGCTTTGTTTATGGTTCTTGGCTAAGGTACCGCCTCATTAGGGAGGGTTATGACCACTGCGGCCTGAAACCTTAGCGGATCGTTGCAAGTTAGGGAATCTTTGTAAAAGCCTCATAGTGAATCCTTGCTACTAACCTTGGAAGTGTTTAAGGACCTTGCAAATCCGGGCATCAAGGGAAACACGAATTATGGGTAAAGTGTACAACCTCTGTAGAGTGAAAACTGATATATCAGCCGTGCTCATGGTTAAGAGCGGCTTGGACACTCACATGATAATTGAACTTAAAGATGATCTAAATTGATGTTCTTTATTTATTTATGATGTTGATTATTTACCTTTGATATTTGTTTAAGGGTTGGTATATACTTACACTTAGTTAATACTTGCTTAATAAAACTTGACCAACTAAAAATGCTTATCGCAGTCAAGCTGTAACACCCTAAATCTTGCAAAGTACAAAAATATTGAATAACATGATAGATTAAAGGCTTATAGCAAATTGATAAACAATTTTTCCTTAAGTATAAAAATGAATACAGGAAAAGACCTAAGTTTGTGCATCTCATGCTCTCCGCACTATTTCATTGGTTGCAGTTTAATTGGATTTAAATTTGAATTTAATTTTCATGTTCAAATTCAAAAGCATTTGCTCTCCTTCTTTCTTTTTCCCTCCCTCTCTTTTCTCTCCTTTGGGTCCAGCCCAACCAGCTCTTTTCCCCTCCCCCTTTTCTCCTTTTTCTCCCTCCCCCCCTGAGGCCCGGCCCGCGGCCACCTCTCTTCCTCTCTTTCCCGGCGAGCGCACCCACTCCCCGGTCCGGCCCAACTCCCCCGCACGCGGCCCTCTTTTTCTTCCTTCTTTTTTTCTCCCCCGCGCGCGCTCGGCCCATCGGCGCGCCCACCTGTGCCCCGCTCCCTCTCTGGCGCGTGGGTCCCGCCGGTCGGACCTCTCTTCCCCGCACCGCACCAGATTCTGCTTCGAGTCCGGCTCGCCCGCCCCGCGAGATCTCCGCCCTCCGCCATCTCCGCCTCGGGCCCGCACGCCCAGGCGCTCCACGGCCGTCCTATAAAGGCCGCCCAAACCCTAGGGCTCTTTCCCCCAAGCCGCGCCGCCCCCCCCCCCCCGCTCTAAACCCTAGCGCCGAGCCACCGCTTGCCGCTCGAGCTCGGTCCCGCCGCCGCGCCACCACTCCGCTGCCGCCCGCCGTCGTTTGGCCGTCCCCGGAGCACCACGAGGTGGTGAGGAAGTCCCCGATCCGCTTTTCTCTCTCTCTCTCTCACTCTCCCGCGGCCACACGGCAGTCGCCGACGCCCCGCGCCATCCCTCGCCGCCGGCCGCCGCCCACGGCCGCCGCCTCTCCCTCTCTCCTCCCTAATTGGAACCCCCGCGTCGCGAGCCAGCTCCCCGTCCAACCCGCGCGCGAAACCGAGGCCGGTAGCGCGATCGTGCGTCTCCAGCGAAGCGCCGCTGTCCCCACCTCGCTGCCGGCACCTCCCGATGCTGTCCGAGCCGCTCGCCTCTCTCTGGCCGTTGGATCTAGATCCAACGGCTCAGATCCGTTTAGCCCGCGAGTCAATCAGACCCAGTACCGGTCAACCGTGGCAATTTTGCAGTTGGGCCCTTAAGTTTTCATGAAATCAACCCGCCGTCCTTTCCAGTTCAAAAGTATTCGCGTTTAGGTCCTATTTCTTCTGTTTAGGACCCTGTAGTTTTTCAAAATCGAACCCGCCGTCCTACATCCCTCGGTTTAGCGTTCTAACCCCTCAGTCTAGGGTTTAATTTCGATCTAGCCCCTGGTTTCTTGTTTTAGGTCCTTTTAGATCCGAATCTTTCGTAGATAAGCCCCTGAAACCCTGTTTTAGCCCTAACTTCTCCGTTTTAGCTCCATTTCATCGATTCTTGCGCTCACGCGATCCTTACGACTTATACAATGTTTCTATAATATTATTTTTTTCTGTTTTCATTGAATGGTGTACTGTTCTTATTTTGGATGGTTGGAAATCTTGCTGCCTCCTGTATCCATCATATCCTCGGAAATATTGTTTTGGCGATAAATAAGATTATTAAATGAATTGGAACATGGAGAACCACCCAGGAAAACAGTACAACCACAGTACTACATGGCTCTGGTCTTGGCTACTTAATTAGAAACCTTGGCTTGTAAAGGTCTTACCGAAAGGGCAAGAGGGGAGTGCGTTGATGGGTGTAGCTCGGTCCTCTTGAGGTGTAGATATGATCCTAGGTAAGGCGTCTTCCTCATTAAGGAGGGTTATGACCACTGCGGCCTGAAACCTTAGCGGACCAATGCAAGTTAGGGAATCTTTGTAAATGCCTCGTAGTGAATCCCTGCCACTCACCTTGGAAGTGTTTAAGGGCCTTGAAAACCCGGGCATCAAGGGAAACACGAGCTGTGGGTAAAGTGTACAACCTCTGCAGAGTGAAAACTGATATATCAGCCGTGCTCACGGTTAAGAGCGGCTTGGACCCTCACATGATAATTGAACTTGAAGATGATTTAAGCTGTTGTTCTTTATTTTGTTGTTGTTGTTTATTTAATCAGTTTTTTTATATAAGGGTTGGTATAAACTTAAACCTAGTTAAAGCTTGCTAAATAAAACTTGACCACTAAAATGCTTATCGCAGTTAAACCATGTCAGCTTATCCTTGATTTGGCCTTGCATGTCATATAATTTTCTCCACTTGCTGAGTACCAACCATAAGTGTACTCACGCTTGCTTTATTAAAACCAATGCTGCTCAGAACAAGATAACTATCCAGAGTTTCCTGAATATGTTGGAGATTTGTAGGCGTATGTCTCCCAGTCAACTGCCTGTGAAGTTGAAGTCCGCTGCTATTTATTGACATTTGTTTATTCGTTTAAGATTAAGACTGTCGGTCATGTAATAAAAGTACTATTATACTCTGTATCGTTAATGCATTGCTTCGGATATTCGCTTGTGACGTCTACTGTATGTGCGGAACTTGATCCTGGCGCACATATGGGATGCATTCGGTTATCTTTCCTAAACCGGGTGTGACAGAAGTGGTAACAGAGCCGTGTTGACTATAGGAACGTTAGCCTAGCTAGTAATGGTCGAATTTTAAGTCTTATCTTGCTTAGTAGCCAAGCTTCTTCCTGCTTGCTTTTGAAAACTGCTTATTTCTTGATTATACGACTAATTTTGTCTTTTCTCCTTGAACTCATGCTTGTCTCTCAAGTGTGTTGAAGTTTACAAAAATGCCATCTTGCTTTAAGGTCACCTATAGCATTTTTCTTCTAAATGTCCTCTATCTTGTGTTGTCCTCACTTCTATTGCAGATGGTCAGGACCAGGCAGACTGCCCGTAAGAGCACCCGTGGACCACCGCATCCGATTCATCACTCGCAGGAGGTGTCTGACCCAGAGGATGACCACCACTACGACCATTCCAATGGAGGATGGGTGGACACCGACACTGAGGAGGAGCCCATGGAGTTGCCAGATGACCATCCAGAGGTCTCAAGTGGCAGCAATGAGGGCCCTGCAGGAGGAGATGGTGGTGATTCAGGTGCCGCAGATGGAGACAAGGATAAGGGTGATGCTGATGGCTCCGATGCGCCAGGAGATGACAATGACGATCCAGATGATGATCCAGAGCCAGCTGTCGCCACAAACCCACCACCACCTGAGCCTCGCTATGAGAAGCAAATACTTCACTTGGAATCTGCCGAGGGTCCATTCCCCGCGCTTCTCTGGAGGGCCATGCAGAGGATTGGCTTTCCGCGGAAGCCACATTTTGAGGCCCACTTGTTCCGGAATGCACAGCACGAGGAAGAGTGGTTGGTGTCAGTGTTGATTTGCCTCCCGGATGAGAGACTTGGGTGCTGCGTGGAATACTCCAAGCACATTGACGAGGTGCCCAGGAGGACTTTGGAGGTAGGGACTAGTGAAGCTGCCAGGAGGGCACTCTACTTCCTTTGCTACGCTTACAAGGAAGAGCTCCAGGGCACTGAGTTTCAGCAGTTTCCACAGTGCAAGAGGGGAGCTACTTGTGCACAGATTCCTGCCCCACCCCCTGGGGAAGGAAGCCTGCTCATGGATACTACGCAGGAGCGGGTCGCCGCTCTCAACACGGATCTAGATGCAGCCGGGACAGAGATCCAGGAGGTTAAGAAAAAGCTGATGAGGACCATCAGGGAGAAGGCAATTCTAGAGGCTCGGCTGAGAGGAGATCCAGTATTACCCCCGGAGTATGACAGCATTGAACCGAAGGAGTACTTGCCTGAGTCACCCCCTCGCAAGCGCGTTCACTATGGAGAGCCCAGCTACCGCACCAGCTATCGTTAGAGGATAGATTTAGGAGTTAAGATAGGAGTAAATTTTCTTTCTAGATAGGAGTTTTCTAAGAGTCTTTTGTAATCGCTAGTACGAACGATCTTAATAGTGTGTTAAATTAGATTAATGTGAAAGTGTGCTTGGTTTTGTGACAATGATGTGATTTGGATCTTTGTAATGATTGCGATAGGTTATGGAGTGATGACCACAACCATATCAAGCTATTAATATAAATATATAGTTTAGTAAAATTTTGGGGATGTCCATTCTTTACTATCTTTACCTTGCCCTTGTTCCTGTCCTTTTTCCATGATGGAATTCATGAGTCTCCTTTTTCTAACCCAATCAGATGGTGAACACCAGGTCCGGGTCAGGAGTCGATCAGCCTGCAGCGCCGCGACAAAGGGCGCGCAACAACACCAACCCCGATCCGCAACCAAGCCAACCACACCAGACGCCACCCGCAGGGATGGAGCAGTTTCTCACCGCCCAGACTCAGCTGCTGACCAACATGGCGAACACTATCGCCAACATGCCAGATGAACCAAGCTCCACCACCTCCACCACCACCAACAAGGGACAGACACAGGGAGTTCATGAGTCACAAGCCTCCCACATCTCTCATTCACCGGATCCACTTCAAGCCGATGACTGGATCAAGATCGTGGAGAAGATGCTCAACCTCGCCCAGTGCACCGACAGGGAGAAGGTCCTTTACGCCTCAGGCCGACTGGAAGGGACCGCCGCAGATTGGTGGGATGCTTACACAGCAGCTCATGACAACCCCGACACTATCGGCTGGCAGGAGTTCAGAAGCAAGTTCAGGGAGCAGCACATACCCAAGGGTCTGATGAAGCTCAAGAAGCAAGAGTTCCTTGCATTGAAACAAGGGGCAATGTCCGTGAGCGAGTATCGTGACAAGTTCATCCAACTGTCTCGTTACGCCCCTGCAGATGTCGCAGATGATGAGGAGAAGCAGGATCACTTCAGGGAGGGCCTGATTGGTCCTATCAAATATCAACTAATGGTGCACACTTTTGACAGTTTCCAGAAGATGGTGGACAAAGCCATCATGGTGGAGCATGCTCGCAAGGAGATGGGTGAGCAGAAGAGAAAATATGAGTCACCAACGCAGTTCAGCAGCAATGCACGTCCTCGCTTCAACGCCCCGCAAGGAACACCTTTCCGCTCAGGAGGACAGAATGTCAACTTCGGGCAGAGTCAGTACCCGCGCTTCAACCAACAGGGTCAACAGCAGCAGCAAGCTCAACATGCAGGTCAGTCGGTGCAGCGTTCGATCTTTCAGCAGAATCGCCAGGGCACCCCTACAGGCACACCGATGAGAAACAATGCCACTGCTCCAGCCAGTGGTAATACTTGTTACCGATGTGGTGAAGCGGGACACTATGCAAACCGTTGTCCCAAGGGAAATGGCCAGAACACTCCAGGCCAGTTTAACAACAGCGGACAGAGGCAGACACCGCAGCAGCAGCAACAGCCCCGAAACAACACGCAGACGCCCTAGAGCAACAAGGGTCAGCAAAACTACGTCCGCGGGCGTGTAAATTATGTCGCTGCGGAGACCGCTCAGGAAGCTCAGGACGTTGTGTTCGGTATGTTTCTTGTCAATTCCGCCCCTGCATCAGTTTTATTCGATTCTGGAGCATCGCATACATTCATCTCTGCTGAATATGTTGCTAAGTACTCCATTCCCCTATGCACCATGCCTAGTTCCATGTTAGTAAATTCACCTGGGGGAAATATGAGGGCCGTGTACCGATGTCTCGGGGTAAAAATACAAATCATGGGCAAGGATTTCTGTGCAAACCCGATAGTCTTGCCATCAAGTGGTATTGATATTATTCTCGGAATGGGATGGTTGACAAAATACGACGCAGTGATTCATTGTTCCAAGCGATCAGTGGTTCTCACTAGCCAGGAAGGTGAAAGATTTGAGTTTGCTGCAACACTTCCGTCGGTGACAGATTGTGCGGTGAATCAGTTGAAGGCAAGTTCGATGGAGGATATCAGAGTTGTCAGCGAGTACCCGGATGTCTTCCCGGACGATTTGCCAGGTATGCCGCCTGAATGTGACATTGAATTTATCATAGATCTTTTACCTAGTACTGCACCTATTGCCAAGAGGCCATATAGAATGTCAGTTGGTGAGTTAGAGGAACTTAAGAAACAACTGAAAGAATTGCTAGGTAAGGGGTACATTCGACCCAGCTCTTCACCTTGGGGAGCACCCGTAATATTCATTGAAAAGAAAGATGGTACACAGCGGATGTGTGTTGACTATAGGGTCTTGAATGAGGCAACTATCAAGAATAAGTGTCCATTGCCGCGTATAGAAGACTTGTTTGATCAGTTGAAGGGAGCTAAGGTATTCTCAAAGATTGATTTGAGGTCAGGTTATCATCAGCTGAGGATACGACCTTCAGATATTGCCAAGACAGCATTCACTACCAGATATGGATTATATAAATATACGGTGATGTCGTTCGGGCTGACAAATGCTCCAACTTACTTTATGTACCTGATGAATAAAGTGTTCATGGAGTATCTCGACAAGTTTGTGGTGGTATTCATTGATGATATTCTGGTGTACTCCAAAAATGAGGAGGAACATGAGGAACATTTGAGGCTTGTTCTGCAGAAACTTAGGGACAATCAGCTGTACGCCAAGTTCAGTAAGTGTGAGTTCTGGTTGAATGAGGTCTCATTTCTAGGTCATGTCATCACAGACGGAGGTATTGCAGTGGATCCAGGGAAAGTAAAAGATGTGTTGAAATGGGAGCCACCCACGACAGTTTCGGAAATCCGGAGTTTCCTAGGACTTGCGGGATACTACAGGAGATTTATTGCAGGCTTCTCTAAGATAGTGAAACCCCTTACATCACTGCTAGAGAAGGACAAGAAATTTATATGGTCAGCGGCATGTCAGGACAGTTTCGAGGAGCTGAAAAAAAGGTTGACAACTGCACCAGTGTTGGCTATGCCTGATATTTACAAAAGTTTCGATATCTACTGTGACACGTCTAAGCAGGGTCCTGGTTGTGTATTGATGCAAGAGGGACACGTGATTGCATATGCGTCCTGTCAATTGAGGAAGCATGAACAGAACTACCCCACGCACGATCTGGAGTTGGCAGCAGTGGTACATGCTCTAAAAATATGGAGGCACTACTTGTTGGGTCACCGATGCCAGATATACACCGATCATAAGAGTTTGAAGTACATTTTCACTCAGAATGACCTCAATTTAAGGCAGCGAAGGTGGTTAGAGCTTATCAAGGATTATGATCTGGAGATACACTACCATCCAGGGAAGGCAAATGTGGTTGCTGATGCCTTGAGTCGCAAGAGCTATGTGAACGCGATGATGATTAGTCAGATGCCTCGGGAATTGTACAAGGAATTTGAACGACTCAATCTGGGGTTCGTCGCTCATATGGAAGGAATCGCTATAGAAGTGGAGCCAACCATCGAGCAAGATATACGAAAGGGTCAGCTTGAGGACTCTAAGATACAGGAGATAAAGGAAATAATAGAAGCAGGCAAGGCACCAGATTTTACTGAAGATGAACATGGAACAGTATGGTTCAGAAAGAGGATATGTGTGCCAGATATGGATCACCTTCAAGAGAAAATTTTGCAGGAAGCTCATGACTCGGCTTATTCTTTCCATCCTGGCAGTATTAAGATGTATCAGGATTTGAAGGAAAGGTATTGGTGGTATGGCATGAAACATGACGTTGCAGCTCACGTGGCATTGTGTGACGTGTGTTAGCGAGTTAAGGCAGAACATCAGAGACCAGCCGGCTTGTTACAGCCCTTGAAGGTGCCGGAGTGGAAATGGGAAGAAATCGGTATGGATTTCATTGTGGGGTTGCCATGTACTCGAGATGGTTACGATTCTATATGGGTTATAGTGGATCGACTGACCAAGGTGGCTCACTTTATACCGGTGAAGACTACATATACAGGTGCACGATTAGCAGAGTTATACATCTCTCGAATTGTGTGTTTACATGGGGTACCCAAGAAGATAGTATCAGATAGGGGTACTCAGTTCACATCTCGATTTTGGCAAAAGTTGCATGAGTCAATGGATACGAAGTTGAATTTCAGCTCCGCTTATCATCCGCAGACTGATGGGCAGACCGAAAGGACAAACCAGGTGTTAGAGGATATGCTCAGAGCTTGTGCATTGAAACATGGAGGCAGTTGGGATAAGAGTTTGCCGTTTGCAGAGTTCTCTTACAACAACAGTTTTCAGGCTAGCCTAAAGATGGCACTGTTTGAGGCACTGTATGGCAGGAAGTGCAGGACTCCGTTGTATTGGAGTGAGACAGGTGAAAGTCAGTTGTTTGGGACTGAGATTATTAAAGAGGCTGAAAGACAGGTACAGGTTGTTCGTGAGAATCTGAAGGTGGCTCAGTCGAGGCAGAAAAGCTATGCAGATACTCGGCGACGAGAGTTGACCTTTGAGGAAGGGGATTACGTGTATCTGAAGGTGTCACCTATCAGAGGTTCGCGCAGGTTCAAGGTCAAAGGGAAGCTGTCGCCTCGTTACATTGGTCCGTTCAAGATCTTAGAACGGAAAGGCGAGGTGGCCTACCAACTAGAGTTACCCGCACGGTTGTTAGACGTACACAATGTGTTTCATATCTCTCAGTTGAAGAAATGCTTGAGGGTACCCGAGGAGCAGTTGCCACTGGAAGAACTGGATGTGCAGGAGGACTTGACTTATGAGAACACCCGATCAAAATACTGGACACAGCAGAGAGAATTACCCAGAGTAAGAGAATCTGGATGTGCAGGGTTCAGTGGAGTCACCATTCAGAGGACGAGGCTACCTGGGAACGAGAGGATGAGTTACAGGCAGAATTTCCCCAGCTCTTTGCTAGCCCAGCCGAATCTCGAGGACGAGATTCCTTTTAAGGGGGGTAGGTTTGTAACACCCTAAATCTTGCAAAGTACAAAAATATTGAATAACATGATAGATTAAAGGGTTATAGGAAATTGATAAACAATTTTTTCCTTAAGTATAAAAATGAATATAGGAAAAGACCTAAGTTTGTGCATCTCATGCTCTCTGCACTATTTCATTGGTTGTAGTTTAATTGGATTTAAATTTGAATTCAATTTTGATGTTCAAATTCAAAAGCATTTTCTCTCCTTCTTTCTTTTTCCCTCCCTCTCTTTTCTCTCCTTTGGGTCCAGCCCAACAGGCTCTTTTCCCCTCCCCCTTTTCTCCTTTTTCTCCCTCCCCCCCTGCGGCCCGGCCCGCGGCCACCTCTCTTCCTCTCTTTCCCGGCGCGCGCAGCCCACTCCCCGGTCCGGCCCAGCTCCCCCGCACGCGGCCCTCTTTTTCTTCCTTCTTTTTTTCTCCCCCGCGCGCGCTCGGCCCATGGGCCTCTCCCCCAGCCCATCGGCGTGCCCGCCTGTGCCCCGCTCCTTCTCTGGCGCGTGGGTCCCGCCGGTCGGACCTCTCTTCCCCGCGCCGCACCAGACTCTGCTTCGAGTCCGGCTCGCCCACCCCACGAGATCTCCACCCTTCGCCGTCTCCGCCTCGGGCCCGCACGCCCAGGCGCTCCACGTCCGTCCTATAAAGGCCGCCCAAACCCTAGGGCTCTTTCCCCCAAGCCGCGCCACCCCCCCGCTCTAAACCCTAGCGCCGAGCCGCCGCTTGCCGCTCGAGCTCGGTCCCGCCGCCGCGCCACCGCTCCGCTGCCGCCCGCCATCGTTCGGCCGTCCCCGGAGCACCACGAGGTGGTGAGGAAGTCCCCGATCGGCTTTTCTCTCTCTCTCTCGCTCTCCCGTGGCCACACAACAGTCGCCGACGCCCCGCGCCATCCCTCGCCACCGGCCGCCGCCCACGGCCGCCGCCTCTCCCTCTTTCCTCCCTAATTGGAACCCCCGCGTCGCGAGCCAGCTCCACGTCCAACCCGCGCGTGAAACCGAGGCCGGGAGCGCGCGATCGTGCGTCTCCGGCGAAGTGCCGCCGTCCCACCTCGCTGCCGGCACCTCCCGCCGCTGTCCGAGCCGCTCGCCTCTCTCTGGTCGTTGGATCTAGATCCAACGGCGCAGATCCGTTTAGCCCGCGAGTCAATCAGACCCAGTACCGGTCAACCGTGGCAATTTTGCAGTTGGGCCCTTAAGTTTTCCCGAAATCAACCCGCCGTCCTTTCCAGTTCAAAAGTATTCGCGTTTAGGTCCTATTTCTTCTGTTTAGGCCCTTGTAGTTTTTCAAAATCAAACCCGCCGTCCTATATCCCTCGGTTTAGCATTCTAACCCCTCAGTCTAGGGTTTAATTTTGATCTAGCCCCTGGTTTCTTGTTTTAGGTCCTTTTAGATCCGAATCTTTCGCAGATAAGCCCCTGAAACCCTATTTTAGCCCTAACTTCTCCGTTTTAACTCCGATTTCATCGATTCTTGCGCTCACGCGATCCTTACGACTTATACAATGTTTCTAAAATATTATTTTGTTCTGTTTTCATTGAATGGTGTACTGTTCTTATTTTATTATGTTTGTTTGTTTGTATGCTCTCGTGTGTCGCGATAGACGGTGCGTAGTTCGAGGATCCACAGGGTCAAGACTTTGAAGAATTTCCTGAGCAGCAGCAGTTTGCTAACGAAGGCAAGTGGTCCTTGATCATGTTTCCGTCCTATTAATATCACAATCACACCTTTACTTTTTATGCATGCATGTGTCTAGAATATGATGGAACCCAATTAAGGAATATGACTAGATTCTATTTAACTTCCTTGTTTAAACTTGGGTTGTTTTATTTATGTTATAGCTTCGCTAGTTACTTATTAGTAGATTTTGGATGGTTGGAAATCTTGCTGCCTCCTGTATCCATCATGTCCTCAGAAATATTGTTTTGGCGATAAATAAGATTATTAAATGAATTGGAACATGGAGAACCACCCAGGAAAACAGTACAACCACAGTACTACATGGCTCTGGTCTTGGCTAATTAATTAGAAACCTTGGCTTGTAAAGGTCTTACCGAAAGGGCAAGAGGGGAGTGCATTGATGGGGTGTAGCTCGGTCCTCTTGAGGTGTAGATATGATCCTGGGTAAGGCGTCTTCCTCATTAGGGAGGGTTATGACCACTGCGGCCTGAAACCTTAGCGGACCAATACAAGTTAGGGAATCTTTGTAAATGCCTCGTAGTGAATCCCTGCCACTCACCTTGGAAGTGTTTAAGGGCCTTGCAAACCCGGGCATCAAGGGAAACACGAGCTGTGGGTAAAGTGTACAACCTCTGCAGAGTGAAAACTGATATATTAGCCGTGCTCACGGTTAAGAGCGGCTTGGACCCTCACATGATAATTGAACTTGAAGATGATTTAAGCTGTTGTTCTTTATTTTGTTGTTGTTGTTTATTTAATCAGTTTTTTTTATATAAGGGTTGGTATAAACTTAAACCTAGTTAAAGCTTGCTAAATAAAACTTGACCACTAAAATGCTTATCGCAATTAAACCATGTCAGCTTATCCTTGATTTGGCCTTGCATGTCATATAATTTTCTCCACTTGCTGAGTACCAACCATAAGTGTACTCACGCTTGCTTTATTAAAACCAATGCTGCTCAGAACAAGATAACTATCCGGAGTTTCCTGAAGATGTTGGAGATTTCTAGGCGTATGTCTCCCAGTCAACTGCCTGTGAAGTTGAAGTCCGCTGCTATTTATCGATGTTTGTTTATTCGTTTAAGATTAAGACTGTCGGTCATGTAATAAAAGTACTATAATACTCTGTATCGTTAATGCATTGCTTCGGATATTCGCCTGTGACATCTACTGTACGTGCGGAACTTGATCCTGGCGCACATATGGGATGCATTCGGTTATCTTTCCTAAACCGGGTGTGACACAAGCCATGTCAGCTTTTCCTTGATTATAGCCTTGGATGTCATATAGTTAACTCCACTTGCTGAGTACCAACCATAAGTGTACTCACACTTGATTTATTAAAACCAATGCTGCTCAGAACAAGATAATTATCCGGAGTTCCCTGAAGATTTCGAAGAGTACTAGGCGTATGTCTCCCTGTACAAGATAATTTGCCTGTGAAGTTGAAGTCCGCTGCTAGTTAGTCTTATAATAAAATACTATTATACTCTATTTCGTTAATGCATTATTTGGGTATACACTTGTGACGTCTATCATATGTGCGGAACTTGATTCTGGCACACATATGAGATGCATTCGGTTACCTTAGCAAAACCGGGTGTGATAGAAGTGGTATTAGAGCAGTGTTGACTGTAGGACGTTAGCCTAGTTAGTAATGATTGAATTTTAAGCCTTATCTTGCTTAGTAACCTAACTTCTGCTTGCTTAATTTTGAAAACTGCTTATCTCTTGATTGTATCACTATTATCTTATCCTTGACTTCATACTTGCCTCTCAAGTGTGTTGGTGTTTCCAAACTCAATCTTGCTTTATGGTCACCTATAGCATTTTCTAAATATCCTCTATCTTGCGCTGCCCTCACTTTTACTACAGATGGCTAGAACCAGACAGACCGCCTGCAAGAGCACCCATGAACCGCCATATCCGATCCATCATCCGCAGGAAGTGCCCAAATAGGAGGAGCTCGAGTTCGTGATACTCAAAGATGACGAAGGAGGCTGGGTGGACACTGACACTGAAGAGGAGCCCATGGAGCTGCCTGAGGACCACCCTGACGCCACCAGTGACAGCAGTGAGGATGCTGCAGGAGGAGATGGTGCCGATCCAGGTGCCGCGGGCGGAGACGATGATGAAGATGGTGAAGATGATCCAGTCGCACCCGATGGTGGTGACGAGGACCCAGATGATGATCCAGAGCCAGCCGTTGCAGCAAGTCCACCGCCACCTAAGCCCCACTACGAGAAGCAGATACATCATCTGGACTTTGCTGAAGGTCCATTCCCAGCACTTCTCTGGAGGGCTATGCAGAGAATCGGTTTCCCACTGATGCTACGCTATGAAGCTCACTTGTACAAGAATGCCCAGCAGGAGGAGGAGTGGTTGGTGGTAGTGGTGATCAGTGTTCCGGATGAGAGGTATGGCAGCCAGATGGAGTACTACAAGCACTTCGATGATGTGCCTAGGAGGACTTTGGATGTAGGGACTAGTGAGGCTGCCAGGAGAGCGCACTACTATCTCTGCCATGCATATAGGGATGAGCTTCAGGGCACTGAGTTTCAGCAAATCCCACGGTGCATGAAGGGTGCCACTTGTGTGCATATTCCTGCCCCGCCTCCTAGGGAAGGAAGCTTTCTCATGGACACCACGCAGGAGTTGGTCGCCACTCTCAGCACAGACTTGGATGCTGCCGGAGCAGAGATCTTGAAGGTCAAGAGAAAGCTGAGGAAGACCATCAGGGAGAAGGCGATTCTGGAGGCTTAGCTGAGGGGAGATCTAGAGCTACCCTCGGAGTATTGATAGTGGCGAGTCCATTGAGTACCTGCCAGAGTCACCTCCTCGCAAGCGCGTCCACTATGGAGAGCCTGACTACTGCACCCGCTATCGTTAGAAATGATAGATCTAGGAGTTAGGTTAAGGAGTATTTCTAAGATAGAAGTTTTTTCTAAGAGTCTTTTGTAATCGCTAGTTCGAACAGTCTTTATAGTTTGCTTAATTTAGTTATTGTGCTTGTGTGTTTGGTTTTGTGAGAACAATATGATTTGGATCTTTGTAATGATTGCAATAAATTGTGGAGTGATGACCACAATTATATCAAGTTTATAATAAAGATAGATAGTTTAGTAAAGCTTGGTGTTATCTATTCTCTTTACTATCTTTATCTTATCCTTACTTCTATCCTTTTTCCATGATTAATTTCATGAGTCTCACTTTTCTAACCAATCAGAAGGTGAACACCAGGTTCGGGTCAGGAGTTGATCAGCCTGCAGTGCCACGACAGGAAACGAGCAACAGTACCAACCCCGATACCCAGTAGAGTCAACAGCACCAAGCGCAACTTGCAGGGATGGAGCAGTTTCTCGCCGCCCAGACTCAGATGCTTACCAACATGGTGAACACTATCACTAATATGCAGGCTCAGATGAACCAAGCTCCACCACCGCCACCACCGCCAGCTAAAGACAGGCACAGGGAGTACATGAGCCACAAACCTCCCTTATTTTCTCACTCACCTGATCCTCTGCAGGCTGATGACTGCATCAAGATGGTGGAAAAGATGCTAAACATAGTCCAGTGTACTGACAGGGAGAAGGTCCTTTATGCTTCGGGCAGATTGGAAGGGACTGTCGGTGTTTTACCGGCTGCCCACCGAGGGGTATACCCAAGGTGGTAAGTCTAGGTGAGGAGATGCCGAGATCAGGAACTCGAAGGTGCAAGGAACACAAGATTTAGATAGGTTCGGGCTGTGAGGTGCGTAATACCCTACGTCCTATATGGTGGTTTGTATTGCCTTGGGTGTTGATGTTATGTTTTGAATGGATCCCTACCCCCATTATATATCCGGGAGGATAGGGTTATATGAATTCTAGTCCAATACTAGCCAAGGAATCGTACCCGAGTACAACTCGAGTAGTTTCCTTCTGTACCGACTAGCTTTATCTCCTACTCATACGAGTAAAGAACAACATAAATAAAAGATAAGACAAGCTTTATCTCTTAATCCTGTTTAAACTACGTTATGTACACAGCCCCGTAGTCCCGGTCTGACAAGCCCCCGAGCTCTTCGTAGCTAAGTACTGCAGGCTTCTTGAGTACTTTCGAAATAGTCTTCGGCTTCTTTTTGAAGCTCCGTCTTGAAGTTCTTCTTCGAGAAGCTCCGTCTTGAAGTTCTTCTTCGAGTACTTTCTTGGCTGCATCGAAGCTATGAGGTGTTCATGCACCGAATTACTTTTTTGGTATGATGTGCGATTGAAAAATCGCACTCTATATGGAGTAGCCCCCGAGCCTTAGGTTGAATCAGAGAATCAGGCTGAGGGTCACATTAGTCTTCAAACTTCCTTACTTACTTTTCAAATAAATTTGAAAAAATAAGTAGTCGACGCCATGTATTCCGCAGCCCCCGAGCCTTGAATCCAAATCTCTCAGGTTTGGAAATAAGGATCCAAAGGTCGTGGCATGCAGTGAAAAAATATTCCCATGATAAATAACTGGTGTGATGATACGAATGATGGAGGTTAGATCTGGAATTTGAAGAACCCCTTTTTCCGCGATAATTAACCCTAAAAAAATGATTAATCAAATATTTTATCTAAACAATCCACCAAATGACCCCTCATCTTCCGAATATTCCCCAAAATAACACTTGAACTTCGAAACAGTAAAACTGTATCCGGTCGCTGGTTATTTAACCCCGCGGTAACGCCAAGTAAAATCCGTGTTTCCAATCTGCAATCTGCTAAGAAATTTCCAAATCTCCCAATCAGAGCCGCACTCCGCCTTCACCCCCTTGAAGAGCCCCAACCTAGCCAAATCTCTTCACTGTGACAGTGTCACACCCGATTTATAAGAACATAAATCGAGCAATCATATATGCGCCAGGATCAAGTCACGCATATATACAACAGATTATCAAGATATCACAACACATGTCACGAATAACATTAATATAAATCGTAAATGAATCATGAATGAATTATTTATATTACAACCGAATCAAGAATCGGTTCAAGAGTTGCGGAAGCGTAAAAGGAATACATGAAAAGCTGGGCGCCACAGGGACGTCGACTGGGAGACAAACGCCTAGAAGTCGTCGAAGCCGCTGACGTAGTCCTCCACGTTGCCGGGCACTGAGCAGCAGTCGAAGATAGCCGAAATGGAACAGAAGAATAGAGAGACAAGTGTGAGTACAAACTCGTACTCAACAAGTATAACACGAGCATGAGGCTCTAAGGTTAGCTGACTCAACTGCATTAGCTTTTAGTCTTGGCAAATTTTATTAAAACTAATTACTACAAGTGGATGAGTTACCATAACCCGAATTGCATAAGAATTAATCAATATTAATTAGGAACTACTGAGAACTATCCAACCAAAACCACCCGGGGAATCGCCCTCGTCAAAGGTTGATAACCCCACTAATCAGACGGAGGATCTGGGCCGCTCATGACTGTGAGCACAGCTGATATATCAGTTTTACACTCTCGAGAGGTTGCACAACTTTACCCACAAGTCGTGAGCTACGCTAGTTGTTCATCACACTTCCTTAGGTGAGATGGCAAGCAAGCACACTACGAGACCGTTACAAAGGATCACGTTGGTAAGGTGTAACCGCTAAGGATTCTGGATCAGCGACGATGGGGCCCACCTCCGGGGGTACAAGACACACAGCACAGACCAAGCCGGAGGAGCAGGGACCATTGAAGCTTACCACCCCTCTTGCCCACGCAGGTAAGTTACTCCCGAACCAAAATGACCTAATTAGTAAGTCAAGACCGTCCCATACCAGTCTTGTGGTTGCGCGGTTGTCCCAGGTTGTCGCTCTATGAACCGGTCCTTATGGAGAGTGGCCAACCAAGCACTAAGCACCGTGCTGACCCCCTAAACCATGTTTCTAACAAAAACATCTTTTAAGGACGCACAAACCACTCAAGCACACAGCACAGAGGGTCGGCTCCAGAATTAAGTTGCATAAGACCATTAATCAAATTAATTAAAAAGGACCAAGATTTGTTATAGCGCAGCAACCTAGCACAACTAACCAAAAATGCAACCCATAGGAGATATATAAGGATATAAAAGTGGCTAGGAAGTCCTTATAGGTATACAGTATTAAAATGCAGTATGAAATTGTATTTAAAGGTGATAGGAGGTTCATGTTATACTTGCCTTCCTCGTACTCTCCCGACTGCTGCTCGAACTGCTCGGAAGACGGCTGTTCCTGGTACTGCTCCAAAGGCTCCGCGTCTACTCACGATCATCAAACATAGCCCACACATACACACATGCATAACAAGAACAAACTATAAGAAAACAGTACACCAATCCAACAGAACAGCACATGAAACTAGCCTAGAACTAATCTACGCGTTACAACGATCGCGTGGATATAAAGAACGCTTAAAACGGAGCTAAAACGTGAAAACTGCGCTTAAAACAGGGTCCAGGGACCTAATTGTAAGAAAAACAGGACTTCCAGGGGCTTCTGCACAAAAACCGAGGACTAAAACCTAATTAAAGGCTAGACACAGGGGCTAGCGCGCTAAAAACCCTTGACTGGACTGCGGGTTCAAATTCCAGGAAACTCAGGGGCTCAAACGGAAGGTAAAGGACCTATCTGCAATTATTTGTGACTCACGGGTGGACGGCGGGTTGATTCCCCAAAAAGGCAGGGACTCTTTAGCAAAAGGGGCGGCTGAAGCGGCAAGATCTATTCTAGGCCCTTAGATCCGGATCGGGCGGCTGAGATTAGATTCTTAAAGCGAAGGGGTACGCGTGCACCGTGACCCTCGGATCTGGATCCAACGCTCCTAATCTCACCTTCCTTAGATCTGATACGGTGCGCTGGATCAACGACGGACGGCTCAGATTTAAAAACTCGGCGAACCGGTACGCGCGGACGTGGTCGCTCGGATCAGGATCCTACGGTTCGCATCAAAGGAGGCCACGATCTAATCAGGGACGCTGGCTGTTGATCCGACGGTCGGGGGAGATTGGGGATGCAGGTGGCGGCGATTGCTCGCCGGAGCTCGTCCCCGCGGCGGCGCCTCGCCGGCTTGCAGCGCATCCAGGTGCTCCAGGGTTCTGGGTGATCGGGAGCATGCCGGGGAGAGAGAGGGAGTGATGGCGAACCCATCTGAGCGGTCTTGGTGGAGGATTGGAGCTCGGGATGAGGCTCCTCGCGGCGGAGGCGGCTCGGGGTTACGGTGGCTAGGGAACGCGCCTACGCAGAGGGAGAGGGGAAGGGGGAAAGGGCACGGCAGGAGCCTTACCACGCCTGGAAGCTGCGACGGTGGTTACGGGCCGGAGATGGGTGGTGCCGGTGCGGTGCCGCGGTGGCGCAGAAGCTCTGTTGGCGGCGGCGGCCCTAATCCGGGAGTGGGGCAGCGGTGCAAGGCCAGGGGAGAAGGAAAGTGGGAGGGGTGGATGCGGCTGAGGAGAAGCGCGAGTGAGCTGCGGCTAAGAAGGGCGGAGCGGTCCTCGGCGTGCGGGTCCACCGGGCAACCGAGCGGCCGCCTTTCACGGGCCGTTGCGGCGTCGTCCAAATCCGTGCGCGGGGCGCCCTTCTAGAAGCTCCTAGTCGCGGACGGGGTCAAGGTGCGGCTCGGGGAGGGCCCAGGGGCGCAGCGGGACGGGGCCACGGCCAGTGGCCGAGCGGCCGGCCGGCGGGGAAAAGCAGAGGAGGAGGATCGGGCGCCGGGTAGAAGGAGCGTCTGACCGGTGGGACCGGCCTGGCGGAGAGAAGAGGAGGGAAGGGCGCTCGGGCTGGGAAAGAAAGGGGATGGGCCGGCTGCTGGGCCGTGCGGGGAGGGGAGAGAGGGAAGGCGCTGACCAAGCGTGGCCCACGCGGGGGACAGGAAGGGGGAGGGGGTGCTGGGCCTCGGGTGGCTTGGGCCAGGAAAGAAGAGAGGAAGAGAGAGCCCGCGGGTGAGGGGGGAAAGGGAACTGGGTCGGGCTGGGCTGGGAGAGAGTTGGGCTACTTTTCTTTTATCCTTTCTTCTTTCCTTTTCTTTTTCTATACCCCACTAATTCAAACAATTCTACTTGAATTCAAATACAATTTGAATTCAAACCTACCCACTCAACACAAACAAAAATAATGCACCAGCATGAATGCACCACCAAGTTGATCTTATAATTAATTTTATTTCCTTGCGTTATAAATTGCTTTAAATGCCACGAAAATTAAAGAAAAGCATGGAAAATTTATTTAAGCCCAAATAAATTCATTAAAATTAGGGAAAATTTACCTTAGGGTGTTACAAACCTACCCCCCTTACAGGAATCTCGTCCCGAGATTCGGATAGGCTAGCTAGCAAAGAGATCGGGATATGTCTTCCTCAGCTCGTCTTCTCGCTCCCAAGTAGCCTCCTCCTCCGTATGATGACTCCACTGAACACGGCACATCTTGATCTTCTTGTTTCTAGTAGCTCTCTCAGATGTCTCCAGAATCTTTACCGGATGCTCAACATAGGTCAGATCCTCCTGCACATCCAACCCTTCTATCGGTGCTTGCTCTTCTGGCACTCTCAAGCACTTCTTCAGCTGCGATACGTGAAACACATCGTGCACTCCTGAGAGATTGAGGGGCAACTCCAGACGATATGCCACCTCACCTTTCCGTTCCAGCACCTTGAACGGACCAATGTATCGAGGAGCTAGCTTCCCTCGTACATTAAACCTGCGGATTCCTCTCATCGGCGAGACCTTCAGATATACATGATCACCCACTGCGAAGGTCAAATTTCGACGACGCACATCCGCATAGCTCTTCTGATGAGTCTGAACGACCCTCAGATTTTCTCGCACCTGCTGTACCAGCTGTTCGGCCTCCTCAACAATATCCGGACCAAATACCTGCCTCTCGCCAATCTGATCCCAATATAGCGGAGTCCTGCATTTCCGACCATACAGAGCCTCAAACGGGGACTTCTTCAGACTGGCCTGATAACTGTTGTTATAAGAAAACTCTGCATACGGCAGGCATTTATCCCAGCTGGTACCATACTGAATAGCACAGGCTCGAAGCATATCCTCCAACACTTGGTTGGTTCTTTCTGTCTGACCATCTGT
The DNA here is from genome assembly GCF_002211085.1 of Panicum hallii. NCBI lineage: Eukaryota > Viridiplantae > Streptophyta > Magnoliopsida > Poales > Poaceae > Panicum > Panicum hallii. The sequence goes on from NC_038042.1 coordinate 29,438,900, forward strand.
CTGAGGATGATAAGCAGTACTGAAGCGCAGCTTCGTATCCAACGAATCATGCAACTGCTCCCAGAACCGTGAAGTGAACTGAGATCCTCGATCAGATATAATCTTCTTTGGAACACCATGCAGACAGACAATCCGGGAGATGTACAACTCTGCAAGTCTAGCACCGGAGTAAGTAGTGTTCACCGGAATAAAATGAGCAACCTTCGTCAACCGGTCCACTACTACCCATATGGAGTTGTACCCTTTCTGAGTACGAGGCAAACCAACAATGAAGTCCATAGTGATTTCCTCCCATTTCCACTCTGGAATCTTCAACGGTTGCAATAACCCGGCTGGCCTCTGATGCTCTGCCTTGACACGCTGACAAGTGTCGCAGATAGCCACATACTCCGCAACGGAACGCTTCATTCCAGACCACCAGAATCGTTCCTTCAGGTCGTAATACATCTTCGTGCTGCCTGGATGGATAGAATATGCGGTATCATGAGCCTCACTCAGAATCAACTTTCTGAGATCTGCCACATCCGGCACACATATACGACCCTTGTACCACAAGGTACCCTGATCATCCTCTCTGAAATGAGGGGCCTTGCCAATCTTGAGCAACTCACGAATCTCCTGCAGCTTCTGATCTTCCTTCTGATACTGCCGGATCTCAGCCTCTAGGGTGGGTTCCGCCTCGAACGACGTACTCGAGGTATGATGCAAGAAACCCAGACTCAACTGCTCAAACTCCTCGCATAACTCTTGAGGCATCTGAAAAGCCACGGCCATGTTAACATAGCTCTTCCTGCTCAGAGCATCTGCTACAACATTAGCCTTGCCCGGATGATAGTGAATCTCCAGATCGTAATCCTTGACTAACTCTAGCCATCTTCTCTGCCGCATATTCAACTCACTCTGAGTGAAAATATACTTGAGGCTCTTGTGATCGGTGTAAATATCACACCTCTGCCCAAACAAGTAATGCCTCCATATCTTCAGAGCATGTACTACTGCGGCTAACTCCAGATCATGAGTGGGATAATTCAGCTCGTGCCGGCGTAACTGCCGCGAGGCATAAGCTATCACTCTGCCTTCCTGCATCAGAACACAACCAAGACCATCTCTCGAAGCATCACAATACACTGTGAACCTCTTGCTCTGGTCTGGCAGAGTAAGGACTGGCGCCGTAGTCAACTTCTTCTTCAACTCCTCGAAGGCCTTCTGACGCTCATCAGTCCAAGAGAAACCCACGTCCTTCTCTAGCAAGGAAGTCAAAGGCTTCGCAATCTTGGAGAAATTCTCAATGAATCTCCGATAATAACCTGCTAAGCCCAGAAAAGAGCGAACTTCCTTCACCGTCTGCGGTACAACCCAGTCAAGCACATCCTTCACCTTTCCGGGGTCCACAGCAATACCTCCCTTGGAGATAACATGACCGAGGAATGGAACCTCGTCAATCCAGAACTCGCACTTGCTGAGCTTGGCATACAGCTTGTGCTCTCTGAGCCTCTGCAACACAAGCCTGAGATGCTTCTCATGCTCCGCTTCTGACTTGGAATATATCAGGATATCATCAATAAATATCACCACAAAGGTGTCCAGATAATCCATGAAAACCTTGTTCATCAGATGCATGAAGAAAGCCGGAGCATTGGTCAAGCCAAAGGACATGACCGTATACTCGTATAACCCATACTTGCAGGTGAATGCCGTCTTCTGAATATCCTCAGGACGAATCTTCAGCTGATGATAACCCGAACGCAGATCAATCTTCGAGAATACACAAGCACCCTGAAGCTGATCAAAGAGATCCTCAATACGGGGCAATGGATGCTTGTTCTTGATAGTGACTGCATTCAGATCCCGATAATCGACGCACATTCTCTTCGCACCATCCTTCTTCTCTACAAGCAATACAGGAAAAGCCCAAGGAGAGAAACTGCGACGGATATAACCCTTAGCTAGCAGCTCGTCGACAGTCTTCTTAACCTCCTCATGCTCGACAGGAGCCATACGATAGGGCCTCTTAGCAATAGGAGCTGTGCCAGGCAAGAGATCAATAGAAAACTCAATGTCGCGATCAGGCGGCATACCTGGCAAATCGTCCGGAAAGACATCCGGGAATTCCGACACCACGCGAATACCATCTGTGGGTCTAGCCTCCATCTGATGAAGAAATCCAGAAGGCTCCGTAGCTCCAACAGTAACCTCCTGACCATCCGGTGCTGACAGAAGAACCGTCCTCTGAGCACAATCTATCCGGACTCCCCACTTAGCAAGAGTCTCCATCCCAAGGATCACATCAATGCCCTTGGAGTCTAACACCATCAGATTTGCACTGAAATCTACCCCCCTTATAGCCACACTGACTCTGGGACAGAAGACATGAGACCTCAACTGCCCTCCCGGTGAAGATACTAACATGCACCTCTTTAACGTGCTAGTAGGAATACCATGATGCTCAACAAAAGACTGGGTGATGAAAGAATGTGTAGCACCAGTATCAAAAAGCACTGTAGCAGGATGGGCATTAACCATGAACGTACCAATAACCACGTTAGGAGCCTCGGCCGCTGACTCGGCCGTCACGTGGTTCACCCTGCCCTGAGCTGGAGCCTTGGGCGGTGCTGCACGCCCCTGCTGTCCTGCCTGCGCCTTCCGAGGGCAGACGTTGGCGTAGTGCCCTGGCTCGCCGCAGTGGAAGCACACTCGAGGAAGTGCCGGAGCCTGCTGCCCAGGAGGAGGAGTGGGCGCTCCCTGCCTCTGAGCTGGTGGAGCCGGAGGCGCTGGAAGCCTCTGACCCTGTCCCGCCTGCTGCTGCTGCTGAGGACGAGGCGGGTACTGCTGCCGCTGCTGGTACTGCTGGGGCGGCCTCTGCTGCTGCTGCTGAGGATGCTGATAGCGGGGACGGGTGTTGCTGCCCGAAGAGGATGGAGCCATCTTCCTCTTCTTATCCTCAATCTCCCGGCGCTTGCGCTCGGTGTTGAGGGCCGCATCAACCAGCTGGTTGAAGTTGTCGAAGCGATGGTTCAGCAGCGCATACTGGATGTGATCATCCAATCCCTCCTTGAAGTACTCCTGCTTATCGCTATCACGAGCGACGTCGGCAGGGGCGTAGCGGGCAAGCTGAAGGAAACGGTCACGATACTCCGTCACCGTCATCGATCCCTGAAATAACGAACACGGATGACAAGGATGGAAATCGCTCAATTGGTCAGATTTTACGAAAGAAATCAAGGACAGATCAAGCTTAAAAGAATTTGGTAAGGAATTTCCGTTAAATTTTACCTGCTTGAGGGCACGGAACTCCTTCTGCTTCATCTTCATGATGCCCTCAGGAATGTGATGGTTCCTGAAACGCTCACGGAACTGGTCCCACGTGAGAGCCTCACGATCCCGAGCTGGGTAGGACTCCCACCAGTCAAGAGCGGAGCCTCGCAGCTGCCCTGCTGCGTACAAAACCCGCTCTCGGTCGTCGCACTGCGCAACAACCAACTGGCGCTCCACCGAACGAAGCCAGTCGTCCGCCTGGAGTGGGTCCGTGGCGTGAGAGAAGGTCGGAGGGTGACCTCTCAGGAAATCCGCACGCCTGTCACGGGGCTAAGGCGGCGGAGGGGGCGGTGGCTGAGCATGGATCTGCTGCAGAGCCTGAACGGTGTTGTTCAGGGTGGCCATCATCTGCATCTGGAGCTGGAAGAACTGCTCCGGGGTCAGTGGTGGCGGCATCGGTAGCGGCTGACCGGTACCCTGGTTGTTCTGCTCCTGCTGGTCAGAACCGGAACCGGTGCGCCTGGTGTTCACCATCTGATTGCAACAAACGAAATTTATGAGAATAAGATATGGTGCCGCTGAGGAGATGAAACTTCGATAGGATATAACAGAGAGAAAAGATTATAGGTTTTACCCCCAACGATCTAACTCAATTTTTTTATTATTAGTCCAAGTTGGGTTAGGTCGATTTGCATGAACAAGTTTAACTACTAGCCTATACAATCAACCAAAAATCCAAATCAGACATTTGCACAATAACAATCATTCAATATTCACAACTTAGTCGAGTTTTCCACACTACTCGACTAACACACTCGTTCTAGCGTAATTTCATCGGGACAACCTAAACTTATAACTTACCGGATTAGGCGACTCAGGCCAACGTCTACGAAAAACTCCAGCTACTTCTCCGGAAGGCGGGGAAAAACAGCAAATCGAGGGATTAAGACTCAAGGAATAGGAGCAGAAAAACGATGGCTGAAGATTTGCGGAGGCAAGCAAGAGAAATGAAGTCCTAAACTCGACCAATTCTATCTAGGCTTCGTCCTACAGTCGACCTGGCTCTGATACCAATCTGTCACACCGATTTATAAGAACATAAATCGAGCAATCATATATGCGCCAGGATCAAGTCACGCATATATACAACAGATTATCAAGATATCACAACACATGTCACGAATAACATTAATATAAATCGTAAATGAATCATGAATGAATTATTTATATTACAACCGAATCAAGAATCGGTTCAAGAGTTGCGGAAGCGTAAAAGGAATACATGAAAAGCTGGGCGCCCACAGGACGTCGACTGGGAGACAAACGCCTAGAAGTCGTCGAAGCCGCTGACGTAGTCCTCCACGTTGCCGGGCACTGGAGCAGCAGTCGAAGATAGCCGAAATGGAACAGAAGAATAGAGAGACAAGTGTGAGTACAAACTCGTAACTCAACAAGTATAACACGAGCATGAGGCTCTAAGGTTAGCTGACTCAACTGCATTAGCTTTTAGTCTTGGCAAATTTTATTAAAACTAATTACTACAAGTGGATGAGTTACCATAACCCGAATTGCATAAGAATTAATCAATATTAATTAGGAACTACTGAGAACTATCCAACCAAAACCACCCGGGGAATCGCCCTCGTCAAAGGTTGATAACCCCACTAATCAGACGGAGGATCTGGGCCGCTCATGACTGTGAGCACAGCTGATATATCAGTTTTACACTCTCGAGAGGTTGCACAACTTTACCCACAAGTCGTGAGCTACGCTAGTTGTTCATCACACTTCCTTAGGTGAGATGGCTAGCAAGCACACTACGAGACCGTTACAAAGGATCACGTTGGTAAGGTGTAACCGCTAAGGATTCTGGATCAGCGACGATGGGCCCACCTCCGGGGTACAAGACACACAGCACAGACTAAGCCGGAGGAGCAGGGACCATTGAAGCTTACCACCCCTCTTGCCCACGCAGGTAAGTTACTCCCGAACCAAAATGACCTAATTAGTAAGTCAGACCGTCCCATACCAGTCTTGTGGTTGCGCGGTTGTCCCAGGTTGTCGCTCTATGAACCGGTCCTTATGGAGAGTGGCCAACCAAGCACTAAGCACCGTGCTGACCCCCTAAACCATGTTTCTAACAAAAAACATCTTTTAAGGACGCACAAACCACTCAAGCACACAGCACAGAGGGTCGGCTCCAGAATTAAGTTGCATAAGACCATTAATCAAATTAATTAAAAAGGACCAAGATTTGTTATAGCGCAGCAACCTAGCACAACTAACCAAAAATGCAACCCATAGGAGAATATATAAGGATATAAAAGTGGCTAGGAAGTCCTTATAGGTATAACAGTATTAAAATGCAGTATGAAATTGTATTTAAAGTGATAGGAGGTTCATGTTATACTTGCCTTCCTCGTACTCTCCGACTGCTGCTCGAACTGCTCGGAAGACGGCTGTTCCTGGTACTGCTCCAAAGGGGTCCGCGTCTACTCACGATCATCAAACATAGCCCACACATACACACATGCATAACAAGAACAAACTATAAGAAAACAGTACACCAATCCAACAGAACAGCACATGAAACTAG